>NC_139229.1:115364853-116043389 GCF_977018435.1 Lepisma saccharinum | reverse complement strand
CAGGGGCGTGATGCTGATCACATCACCCCCACTCACGACCGGATCAAGAAAGTGTGGGGCGTTACCCCCACACCCCCTATACGCCTTCATGGCGTGGTGCTAAGCACAGGGGAGCACTTTACCTTTTTTTAATCCGTGCCTCTATGTAAGTTGTGCGGAAATAAATAAACATCATGTTGTACAAGTATTTTGCTTATTCATTTTGGACTTTGTATTTCGGGGTGGAGGGTCCGGACCCCCTAGACCCTCCCTCTAAATACTTCCTTCCATGGATAGCTGGAGACCAACCACATGACGTATACTCCAGACGGGATAATTTCCCAGTCAGTGCACCGCTTCTGAAAATATCACTCCGCGAAACTTATTTTCGGACTAACCCTTGCATAAATAAACTCATTGCTCAACTCTCCAGGTCATAGTATGGATTACTGACGCCGCAAAAGAACATTTCTGCCTAAAATTTAAGTTATACATTGTCATTTTTTTGCGGAGAGTATTATGTTTATCGCACTGATTCTAGGAACCTATACGAAGCAATTCACCCGAAGAAACTCACAGAACAGAAGATGCCGCCGCGGGGAGAAGCGCTTGAATTTGTATTAGTTCTTGGTAACAGTGTTGCATTGCGGACTTACTATTTGGGCTGAGAGAGAGAAGGCGATAGGTCTATGCTGGTTGTGGAGAAATTTGTGATACTTTATCACGGTTCCCGCTGTCCCGAAATCTTGGAAAAGTCAGGGACTCTTTAAAATTACATTCCAAAACTAAGGATGGCCAAATCCGGATAAAATTTGATCCGTATATTCGGATTATCCGAATGTGTGCATTATCCGGACAGTTTTATCGTTTGTCCGTTTTACGGGCTATCCACATATTCTTTTATTCTCCATTTTCGTCTTTCACTGTACGCATTTTCCACAAGTCTTTCATAAAATCTGTGTCATGCGTTAAAATGATTTTTGTACTCGTCAGGATTTGGTATATGAAATATATCCCACTCTTCTCACGAATAAGCTTCTTCTATGTAAAAAATGTTTTCATT
The DNA here is from genome assembly GCF_977018435.1 of Lepisma saccharinum. Taxonomy (NCBI): domain Eukaryota; kingdom Metazoa; phylum Arthropoda; class Insecta; order Zygentoma; family Lepismatidae; genus Lepisma; species Lepisma saccharinum. The sequence continues at coordinate 116,042,347 of NC_139229.1, read as the reverse complement.
TTGTTAAGTTATTTTGAACAGAGTCAATTCTCTTGAATAACAAGAGAAGTTTAACTTTTAAAAAGTTGCTGTTAGCACATTAAGGCACCGCGGAATGGTCTGAAAATTGATTTATATCTGTCTAGACAATTCAGGGAATTTGTTTTGCGAAAACGAATGAGATTCCTGTTTGTGGACCTTTCCGTGAAGGTGTAAGTAAAGACACCTCAGGGTATTTCAAATACAGCACAGCCATCTCACATTGGATGATAGAGCAGTTAGAGAAACAAAAATATAAAAAAGGATACATTGAAAGTAAATTACAAATTCCTTCATAACATTTTTCCGAAACTTTGAAAAATGTCTGAATGACTATTCTACCGAATGTGCAGTCTGAAGAACAACGGGGTGTTTTCTTGGCTTCGGGTAGACGCAGTGTTGAGTGTTTTGGAAGTGAAGTTCGTGAATTAAGCTCGCTTCCAGAATTGGAGAGTAATGTAACACAAATAAATTACTTTTTAATGTCTTTATTTCATTGGCAATTTTTTTCGCTAAAACAAAATAGAATTTCTCATAAACGAAGAATGGCGGTTTTACTTCCGTCCCCAACTATGCTCAATCCAAGAAGAGTGGAAAAGAAGAGAGAATGGTTGAGGAACAATTTACCCAATATAACCCTAGTTTTCAAGGATTTTTTTCCTAGACGAAGAAGACCAGTTGGAGGTGTCTTGGGATACCAGAAAAAATCTACAATTTTCACCAAGTGGACAGTAAGGAAAGAAAAAAAACACCGAAAGATGTACTTAATTTTGACACTCGGGTGTAAAACTATCCACAACATACAGAAGCTGAAACGTGCACTGTTCTCCCAGACCATTGCCGCCAATTTATATGGGCCTGTGGGGCCCAGAACCCACCCAATAATTCGTCGTGTTGTTGTTATTACATATTTGTTATCGTGATTCGTGTTGGATTGAATTCAGTAAATGACATTAAAAAAGAAGTAAGGATGCATTGTTGTTGTGCATTAACATCATGAAGCATGGAAGGATTTATGAGATTTTTCTGTTAACTTAACAACTCAAATGTTTGAGCGCACTCAATATTTTTCAAAAGTTGGTGCCCCTGTCTCAGACATATATGCACTTTAAAGCCTTGCGAAACTGATCCGTACTGTGCTGAAATGGAATATAATATGTAAAAATTTAATCCAGGAAATATGCATAATTTTCAATCTGGAGATAATTTTTGGAGGAATGTAAGGTTAATTTAGGGTCATTCCATGTGAAAGTGTCTCTGAAGCTCCATTTTTAAATTTAAATGGAATGCTATAGCTTTATCCTATCTTGTGAGTGAACCATCTAAAATTGTCTTTTGGATAAAAATTCAAGCATTAGGTACATAATTAAGTTAGAAAGTAGAAGGTATTTTACATATTATACGCTTATTTTAACTTTTTTGCTTCCTTGTGTTTTCTATTGTGTCCCACACGTGACACCAAAAAACAATAAATTTCTCCTTTAACTATTATATTTCCCCCCTCAACTTCACTATGATATTCAAAGGTCAATTATCTTCTCTCTTTGTCTTAAGTAATATTCACAAAATTAAAATAAACTTCTTATTAAGTGAAGAGGCAGTGATTCGTCTGTCTCACCCGTGACACAAAATTGTTCACCTGTAGCTATAAATGTGGGAAAGTATTTTAAGGGTAGTTATGTTTAATCAACAGTGTTGAGTTTCATATTTCATTGCACAGAAAGTGTAAGAAAAGTGTTGCTTAACTATTAGTAAAAGGGGTGTAGGGGCCCAAAAGTCAACCTCACTTCCACGTAGTACACCCTGGACTGTAGACTAACGAGGCTCTGGCGACTGGCACTATGGCCAGTATAATTGTGTGTGTGTTGTCCTGTTTTTTGTCCTTGTGTGTGCTGAGTGCCCGTTTAGAGCCTCAGCTTTTAACAGACGTCAGAAGATTTTTAGTTATGCAACGTTAGAGTTGTCATTTGTAATGATAAGGGGCTGGCCCCTGTATAATGTGAGGGTGCAAAATAGCCTAAGTGCTGACGCACCCAAAATTTTTAATTCAAATTCAAAACTATTAGTAAAGTAGTAATTTTTATATCAAAATGTAGTCCGCGTGTTCCACCCGTGACAAGGGAATGCCCCTTTAATATTAGAATGATGATAAATCAGGACTTGCTATGAAATTTTATGAGGTTTTGGAATCACGTGATTCAGTAACCGTTCCACATTCTTAGTGTTCTTTGAAACCAATGAAGGTCAAAGACTTTGCAGACACCCTGCACTAAATTGCTTGCTCCTTGTTCCCTTACGCATTGGCAGATGCGTCACTAGAAAATCGCTGTGTCGGAAGAACAATCAGCTGCTCGGAATTACTGGAAGGGGCTCCCGTCAAGTATTTGTCCCAGCACTTTGTTTCCATTTTAGATATTACATCAGGCCAAACGGTGGAAGTGGGGGGGGGGCTCGAGACATGGGGAGGGGAGGAAAAATAGATTCCACGTCGAGTAGCCGGCAGCAACCCCACTTCCTGCGCTCGAAAACGTCAACCCACGCGGCATGAATCATCTCCGACAAAGAAGGAGACTTGGTGTTGGCTTTTATGATGCATGGAATCTTGGGGTGGCCTACATTTCGAGTTCAGAAGGGTGGACAACGCGCGGCTCGGAGGCATTGCCGTCGCCTCCACAATTCAGTCGACACAAAAGTCGCGTTATCATATTCTCCTCGGTCTAACAGTTGGCATAATACGAATTGAAATCCATGGAACCCTGAGTTAGAATCCTGGCTAAAACATGGCACGTACCACTGAAAATATATCCAGTTGTATTAATGGTTAGTTTTAAAAATGATATTTCGTTAATACGATGACAGTGGTGCAGGAACGGGGGAGGGAGAGGTGTACAGGAGTTCACTGTACCCCCCTTCAACCCTTTGAACCCCTCAAATAATTTGATAGACGCAAGATGCTGCCGCTTAAAAAATCTCTTCTTGAAGATAAACGCGAAAACTTTATTTTCTCTACATTATCTCCTAATCCAAAAGAATCCAAACCATCGTGAACTTTATTATACAAGTTATGCCGACCTCTGTGGCAGAGTGGTTAGCACAGCGTGCCACGATGAAAGCGGTCCAGGGTTCGAATCCCACCCTGAGCATGGTTCTTTGTTGAGTGTCCCTTCATCATTTTCATCACTCATCCTCATCTTCGCGATTTTAGCCAAAAGTGACAGAAAAGCGTTCGTCTGTGCTCTCAGAAAACTACGAGGAAGTAAAAAAATGCTTAAAAACAGTGCAAAGCGATGAAATGAGGTCGAGCTATTTAGCTGTTCGGGAATTGTGCGTGCTTAAAGAAATGTGTGCTGTGTGGATTAAAACGTCAGTATAATATACGGTTGCAAGTCGTTCATGAAATAGTATTAGGTAAAATTCTATTATTGCAACATGTGTTCATATGCAGAACAAAACACTTTATAAAACAGCTTCTTTTGCAACTTGAACCACAGCTGGAATATTCTCAGCTCAAAACTGCACTGCAAACCGTGTTAAAGTATGATAAATTTGGCAGAATAGTCTGAAAATTTATCCAAAAATACCTGGAAAATCTGGGAAATTACTTTTGCCAAATGTCTTAATTTTACCTGTACATATTTTAAAAAATGACGTCAAAGGAACAACAATACAAGAAAGTAATCATGAAAAAGAGAAGCGGAGAGTATGTAAAATGATGATTAATGAAATAAAATAGTAGAAAAGGAACATGTAAATGGACTAACGAAAGAAAACGACAGAAAGCAAGCAAATCAAGGCAGCAGTAATGGACAGAAGAGAAGAGCAGAGAAGAAAAAACCGGAAAAGGAAAGGTAAATGAACACGAAAGACCAAGATCAGTTGTAAGAATAGGATCCCATCGCCCCTTAACAGTGTTAAGTACTGCCTGCAAACGACAACTTATTTCTTGATGGATCAGGTCTTTCGCTGCAGCTCGACTGTGGTTAAGCGACCCTTCTCCGCGTGAAGACTGAGAAAGAACATCCATGTTGTGCTGGAAGAGCGCACTTCTCTGAAACTGCAATTAATGTCGACATCCCTGCAATTTATGGCCAATTTAGTAAGTAACGGAGGGGGAAACGCTGCGGTTCTATCTAAAAGCTGGTTTGCGTTCGAAGTGTCCACTTGTACAGTTTCCCCCAGCGTCGTCTTTACTCTTAACACAAGTTGCCGGCTCCCGTGGCGGAGTGGTTAGCACATCGCGCTACGACGCCAGGGGTCCCGAGTTCGAATCCCGGCCTGGGCATGGATGTTTGTGAGTGTCCATTCATTACATGATCACTCATCCCCATTTCCGCAAATTAGACAAAAGTGGCACAAAGAGCGAAGTAAAATAAAGCAATTCAATCAATCAATCAATCTTAATACAAGTTGGGGCCTCCTCGATGGCGTAATCGTAATGTCGTCGCCTTGAAATCAAGAGGTCCCGGGTTCGATACCCGGTGGAGATACACTGCAACAGTGGTTCGGACCCCACCTTAAACTGTAGGCAGAGTCCCGATTAGCCTATATGTGCATAGAGTGGACTTAAAACAACAATCCAATCAATCAATCAATCCTTGATACAAGTTGGAAAGATTTGTTTTGACGTACGTACTCTCATGTTTGAATTTCAAACACTACCAATTCTCGTTCGTTCACTCCCACAGTTTCCTGGAATTTGCATGTAGGCCTACGAGCATCGTTGGATGCATCTCTGATTGGTAACGTCGTCGCCTTGTAATCAAGGGGTCTCGGGTTCGATACCTGGTGGCGGTGCAGTGGTTCGAATACCACTTGAAACTGTAGGTCCAGTCCAGCTTAGCCTTTCTCTGAATAAAGTGGACTTAAAAACAAACTCGAACTACCAACGCTGGAGTACAGATTACGGCATCAGGTACTCCATTAAATTTCTTGTTTTCGTAGTACAATATGTTCCGTCGTTCACACACATTATCATCGGTGTATTTTGTAACATAGAGAGTCGTTTCAGTGGCTGAGCTCGTTGACCGTTCGATAAACCATCTCGCTTCCAGGTTCGAGCCCCGTAAGGGTGTTTTTTTTAAGAGAGTAAGCCCTGAAAAAAGCCCCCCCCCCCTTTTCAGCCGCAACACCAAGGGTGTTTCTTTGTGAGTGTCTCTTTATAATATTCGTTCATTCTCATCGTCGAGATTGGCCAAAAGTGGCAGAAAAGCGACGCTAAACATGAGAAATACAGTACTGGAGGATAGGCAACCCAAATAACTTTTCTTTATTGCTAGGTTGCATATACCTCTGGGAGATGGGATCTGTGGAGCAAGGTGGTGCATAACGGAAGACAAGAGGTTTGGTGATTTGGTGTTTTAAGTCCACTTTAACCACAGTAAGGCTGATCGGGACTGGACCTACAATTTGAAGTTGGATCCAAACCACCGGGTATCGAACTCGGGACCCCTTGATTACAAGGCGACGACGATACCACTGCTCCATCGGCGAGGTCCAGGAAGACAAGAGGAGAAAGCTAGTTGGCGAAGCGAAGTAGTGTGCGCTGCTGCAAACGGCTTGTAGCTGCAACCGTGTTTTGCTCTCCATGCACTCACTCCCCCTCTCACGCCCTTTCGATTCAGTACTTGCGCGCAGACTTGTTCTCTCTCTCTCTCTCTCTCTCTCTCTCTCTCTCTCTCTCTCTCTCTCTCTCTCTCTCTCTCTCACTCTCTCACTCACTCACTCACTCACTCTCTCTCTCTCTCTCTCTCACTCACTCACTCACTCTCAGAGATTTCCGGGCCAGAGGGTAGATGTTTTGTTTCTTTCGGTGAATTTATTGCAAAATTGTAACACAGTGTGAAGGCCGGAGCATGATGATCACATCGCCTTCACAAATGAACGAGATCGTGTGGACAGTAGCGTGCTCAGGATTTTCGAAAGGGGGGGGGGGGGGTTATTTATAAACTTTTTCTAGTACCAGTCCCTATTTTGCCATTTTCTTCTGCCTTTGCCGTTCTTTTTTTATGAATACTGGGCCAAACGGAGGGGTTATGATCCCCACCAACTTACCCCAGCCCACCTTTGCACGCCACTGTAGTGTGGAGCCCTACCTCCACCAATCCCATGTACCTCCATAATTTATATTTTACCTATATTGAACATTTGAGTGGTGCATTATCTATGCACGTTTCGTTCCATGGAACATTGTGAGTTTTGTTATTTCTTATAGTTTTGAGTTGGTGTTTTAAGTTCACTTTATGCACAGTAAGGCTAATCGGGACTGGGCCTAGAGTTTAAAGTGGGATCCGAACCACTATGTGCCTCCACCTGGTATCGAACCCGGGACCCCTTGATAGGGATTGGGGGGGGGGGTATTTCTTATAGTTGCGACGCACACTTTGAAAACCCTTGATCTAAAGTCTTGAGCCTTGAGTAAATGTATAACACAATATTTCTCTGTAATTATCCTCATAAAATGCTAAGCTAGTTGTTCAGAAAATCGTGAACAGCGCGCTGAAATTGTCCTAAATATTCAGCAGCAGGTATTGTTAGTGATCTGGGGTATAGTTTCTCCATGTAAAGCAGCAGTCATTTAATATTTTCCACTCGAGCGTTGTTTAATCTCGAGTATGGCAACACTTACATAGTGAGGAGTCCGTTTGTTTAATAGTTCTGGGGGGTTCAAGCTGAAAGCACGTTTCTTGACTTCTTGGTGTCTGGTTTTGCTGGGGGCAAACATCAATAGTGACCTTTGAGAAGAGATTAGCAGGCGTGGCATTCCTCCTGGATGCCTTCGAGACACGAAACAAAGGAAACACATTGTTTCGGCACCCCCAAGGCAGGCGCTGATATTGCGGCGACTTCATTTGCTTCTTTCTAAATTGATGCCCGCGCAAGCATTTGTCCAGACTTTCTGAGAAAGCAATGATTCCTTCAGTCCGTGAATAGAATTTTCCATTATAATTGTCTTGCAACAGACGAAAACTTAGTTTGAGAATTGCTGTAGTATTAAACAGTATATGGCCGTATCAACGCTTTCAGTTCCCGACGCCGATCACTGTGGCGGAGTGGTTAGCACAACGCGCTATGACACCAGGGGTCGAGGGTTCGAATCCCGGTTTGGCCATGGGTGTTCTTTCTAAGTGGCCCTTCATCGGTTTCATCATATCATCACTATTCATCATCGTCGCGATTAGTCAAAAGTGGAACAAAAGCGACGCTAAATAAGAAATTAAATCAAACTTCCACTGTTCCGCGTTCATTCAGTTTAAAAGCTGCTACCGCTATCTGAATATTGCACCAGTGGTGACGAATAGCATAGGATTCCTCCCATAATTACAAACATGGGTTGGGGAGTAAGTCATGGCAATCCAGTAATAATTCGACAATCGAAGGATGTATTAAAAATGTGTTATATAAAACTGAAAGAGTATCCATTATGGATATTTTGTTGGTAGGAATCATAAAAGAAAACCCAAGCAACCCTGTGACATACACATGTGCACATGTTACAAAACTTGTCTGATTATGACAAACCTTCGAAATAATCTCCCGTATTGTCCACAGCACGCTGCCATCGATGTGGAAGACGTCGAATACCATCGGCAGCACCATCCTCTTCACCATGACTGAAGTTTTTGTGATCTACGACGTGCCGTTGGGGAGAAGCTTTCCAGATCTACTGCATAATGCAACCATACTCCACGATAATGCAAGGCCACATAAGGCAGCTTGTGTACGGGACCTACTGCGCCGATGTGGATGGGAAGAGTTGGAGCACCCAGCATATTCACCGGATTTGCCACCGTGTGATTTTGACCTCATCCCCAAGGTGAAGGAACCACTGCGTGGTACACTATATGCGACCCGCATGGACATTGAAAATGCTGTGCGACGACAGATCACCCGCTTCAGGCATGGTGAAGAGGATGGTGCTGCCGATGGTATTCGACGTCTTCCACATCGATGGCAGCGTGCTGTGGACAATGCGGGAGATTATTTCGAAGGTTTATCATACATAATCAGACAAGTTTTTGTAACATGTGCACATATGTATGTCACAGGGTCAGACAGGTTTTTTGTAACTTGTACATTAATACATGTGTTGCTTGGGTTTTCTTTCATGATTCCTACCAATAAAATATCCATAATGGATACTCTTTTAGTTGTATATAACAAATTTTAATACATCCTTCGATTGTCGTTTTATTACTGGGTTGCCATGACTTACTCCCCAACCTTCGTATATTTCGAGTTTATATATAAAAAATATAAATTTCCTACTGTACGCGGGGCAGTGGGATTCGAATCCCAGGATAATTGGGGAATTTTACCGCTAATGTTCTCGTCCGAGCGACTCTTGACTCACCCCGCCTCTCATTGCTTGGTGTGAGGACGAATGAGAGTTAAAAAATTCCCATGTGCCTGCACGGCACGGGGACAATACCATTTCGTGGGGGAAACATGGAGAAGTTCATTCGTTGCACTGCTGGCGTCCGTAGTGGACGTTTTCCGTGAGTTCTAGTTGCGAATCGTGGGACAAGAAAGGATGTTCCTTTACATTTTCTCATCTATTTCAGCAAGCTATGGCATCTGACTACCACGCGGGATATAGGGTTCGATTCCCGGGTGATGGATTTCAAGTGGTAATTTTTCCAGCAATGTCCCTGCATCGGGTGGCTCTGGGGTTAATCCATCCTCTAATAAATGGATACCGGTGGTCACCCTGGAGTGGTAAAGGTGGAGCGTGGTGCTGATCACATCATCTCCACAAATTGCTAAGCTTGTGAATGTGGGGCGTTAACTCCACACATCCCCACATGCCTTAACGGCATGTTGCAGTGTGCTGATTTACCTGCACGCGCTCGCGCGCCCACACACACACACACACACTAATATATGTTGTGTTTTTGCGCCCACGTACGCTATTGGGGAACTTCACCGTGGCAGGTAAAGTGAATCAAAGTAACAAATCTCTGATAAAGATAATATTACCGAGATTAAATCCTTATCAACTGTGGCGATTTTCCCGTCGAGAACAATTACAATTACAGTTGTAATAGGATGCACCTATTACACTATTGTGCGTTCTACTATCAACATCACCAACTCCCGGACCTTACGCACGTTTCCAATAAGTGACAGTGTAGAACGTCACACAACAACAAAAATAAACACACAACTAAGGTATAAAAAAATTACCATTCTAGAACCACTAAACACATACAAGATCTAACACGAATTCTTATTCTGGTCGCGGTTCCAGTTGACAGAGCCTCGTATGAGTGCATTCTGAAAGGGCCGTACGTACACCCCTTGACATAATGTGATTGATCTGTGGCTTCATCATCGGGATGACACTGAAGTACGCACTTGAGAGTAAGCAAATGAATCTGCTCGCTACAACACACCTTTCCGAATATTTATTAAGACAGTAAATCGCGTGACCAGCGCGTTATTAGCGCAATTTATCTTGCCCGTTAACCACGTCACGCAAAGGCCCAGCCTCCGCCCTTATCATCTTCAACAGCCACACCCAGAGGCATCTCTCTCTGTCTCTCGCTTTCACCCGCTCCTGTCTTGTATCGTGATGGAAATGTTATTTTTTATATAAATTGTCGTTGATATCAATGTCGTTTGTTTATGTGTACCTTGTGGCAAAACAACTTTCAGGATGACCCAGGAAAGGTAGAAACCTTGAAATAACCTTAATCAACCCCCAACCACCCTTTACCAAAATTTTCTTACGCTCCCGCCTTCCCTCTACAATTGTATAGGATCATTCTATATGTTGGATGGAAATTTATCCTGTTTTAAAATGCTTGATAAATTACTGGTTGGACAATCGCAGAATAGGACTCCTCGCCAAAGATTTGAGTCTATAATTTGATACACATACACCTACCTATACATACACGCGTATGCATACATATATAGGCAAAGCCTCCCCCTCCACATTGCAACAAGCTACGAAGGCTCGGGGGGGGGGAGTGGAGATAAGGGCTGCATACATTCACGTTCTTAGCCATTGTGGAAGGTGATCGGCCCCACCTTCCGGCCGCGTTTATACTAGGCACTTATTTCATGAGAGGCTAAATGAACTCCAGAGCCACTTTATTCAGGGATATGTCTGAAAATTTTCTGAGATTACATACTCCGGTAGTAGAGCTCGGATCTCCCGATCCCAGTTTAGTAGGTATGGCAGTCAGACGCCATACCTACTGGAACACACACGCACGCACACACCAGCAATTGTCTAAGTATTTAAGTGTTACACATGAAGGATTTATGAGTAGCTAATTATAATTGGAACTGGAAACGGAATTTGAGTCTGTTCATTCAGTGACAATTTATAGTTGTTTACCCAAACCCCTTTTACTCGTGCCGACTTCCATGGCGGAGTGGTTAGCACAGTGCGCTGAGGGTCCCGGCTTCTAATTCCAGTCTAGGTATGGGTGTTCTTTGTGAGCGTCCCTTCATCAATTTCATCATTCATCTTCATGTCTGTAATTAACCATAAGTGGCAAAAAAGCGACGCTAAATACAAAAAATCAAATTAAATCAAATCATGTTACTCTCTGTTCTACTATGAATATTTACTCAGTCCACCACGATTACTCGGCGAAGAAATGAATGTCATTTGGGAGTGTGCGTGTGGTGATTTCACCGAGTAAGAAATGAACGGTCCGAAAGTGAACAACCATGATGGGTCCATTCAGGAAACAATGAGTCTTTCGGATTGAGATAAATTCACAGAGGAAAGCTAACTCAATTGGTAAACCAGAATCGTGTTTCATCGATTAATGAATCGATGGAGTCTTGAATGACTTGAGGAAGATCATGGATTCACAGTGAAAAGCGTAGGCTGTCTCAGGTCAACCCTCGACTTGTATCACGGTACTTCCCTGGGAGTAAGGCGGCAACGATTGACGTCAGGACTCGCTGCACTTTATTTTCGGCCATCGTTAGTGTCCGCTTTCATTGAAATTAATGGAAACCAATCGATATTGCCGGAATAGGATTACAATTTCGGGTAATTAGCGAAGGGGAGCCAATTTCAGCTTCCATGGGAACCCTTGGGGGATCAATTAAGGCCAGCGGATTGTTCACAAATCAAGCCAGATACGCCGTTAACCTTAGTTGCTCACTGGAGCAGGACGTGGTGGCGTCACAATATGCAAATCAACTAGGAAACGTTACTGAACACTTTAGCCGTTAGATCCCCAAATGACTTAAGCAAGACTTCTAATTTTCATGCTTACTTGCCACATTATATACCTTCTAGCATGTGGTTTATTGGAAATGTTTGATTTATACACGACTTATTTTAAACTAGGCTACACAATAGGTTGGATTAAGTTGGAGTAGGGTAAGCATGGTTCCTTTAGATTTTTGTTGATTGATTGATTAATTTAGTTTATGTTACTTAGCTTTTCTGCCATTTTTGGCTAAGATGAGGATGAGTTGTGATATGATCACAAACATATATGGATGACACAACACGAGCAGCACAGAGGATTATACTGACCGTGGGTCTAAGACGCCAGAGCCTCGCTAGTCTGCAAAACGGAGTCCAGGGTGTACTACGTTGAAAGGAGGTTGACATTTGAGTGTCATCAAAAAGGGCTACCCCTTTTTAGATTTGTGTTACTCTTATCATGGGTACAGAATTTTCGGCACTTTCGGGAAACTAATTTTCATGCTGTATGTAATGGCATTATTTTGCATCGCTTTTCTTCCTGCCACTTGTAGCTTATCGCGGCGAGTATAATCATTAGCGATTAGATAAAACTGACGAAGTACTACGTCATCAGGTACTCCCTGATGACGTAGTGATAACTGTCGCCTTGTAGTCAAGGGTATCGGGTTCGATTCCCCATGGAGGCACATAATTGTTTGGATCCTACTTTAAACTGTAGACCTAGTCCCAATTATCTGTGGATAAAGTGGACTTGAAATAAACTTTGATGAAAGCATTGGGTAGACTCGCACTGAACCCGGAACCTTCTATAAGGAGATCGCGAGTCGACCACGGTAATAACTAATTTCGTTTTAATTTACCACATATTGCAAAGTTTGTTACAATTTATCTCACTTTGCTCATAAATTTGGGAAGGGGGTCTAAATTGCCACCATTCTCTTGTTAGGGTGGCTTGATTCCCTTCAGTTAAGTTCTTTATCATTTCCATTTTTACAATATGAAGTACACTTCCCATGCAATGGTCACATGTATATTTCCTGAACTTCAGAAACACACACGCATTCTGGAAGAATGTGTATGACTTCTATAAGTTAGCGAAAAATAAGTTAACCGAAGCTGCGACCGAAATATTGTAAACAGTGAACCTCATTCGGTACCACGGATAGGAATTTTATCAGGGAGACAAGGGGATGCAACTGAAGGGGGTATTACTTTCTTTTTACACTAGTTTGCACTACGTTTTACTCAATTTTTAGATATTCGGCATTTTTTAAAAGTTCGGCCTTTGAGTACGCCAGTGACCTCGTAATTACAATGCACTTGCAGAGCGCGCTGTAGGTACTGTTACAAGTTACAGAAAAATTTACAATTCTACCGTAACTGTCTGGTTGTTAATTTACAAAAGCGAGAGGCAACCGTTTTTTTTATTTACATTCGAATATTTTACCATGCATAAACATAGATAATGATTATAAATTAGTTTCTTTCACCATAAATGCATTAAAAATGAATAATTGAAATTACGTTAATTTGGGTAACTATGTAATAACCGCTAGTACTATAAATACGGTCATGGTATATTTTTTACGGCAGTTGGCAGCTGAAATTTTTACAGTGTGGCTTCATTAACTTTGAGGTACAGTTTTATTGCATTTGCGCCTTCTAGTTAATAAAATATGGAATCTGTTTTCGGGGATACAAGTTTAGAGGCATTTAGGAAAGTGATATACGCTGTTCGAATCACTAACCGACAAGCACTACATCTACCATTGTAGTACAGTGCATGTTAGGAAATACGTGAAGTTAAAGCAATACAAATGCAATACTCGAAGTACACACCTACTACAACTAACAGCACAACGAGGAATGAAATCCATGCTCACAATAGCCTCGACAACAGTAAAATACAAACGGAAAAATGCATTTAGGTTCTAATATAAAGGTTCGTAAATTCTCCAGTCGGAGAAGTATAATATGCTTCGTACACAATAATTTGCATTTTTTGTTGTGGGTATATTTGCAAATTCCCTTTAGAACAATGCTCCTCTTCGCAATAAGGAAGACTTCAAGAAAAAGCGTTGCTCAAGAAAGTTCAAGGACGAACACGTCCATAAGATAAACACATTTGGTACACACACACACACATGGTTTTCTGTTCCTCGTTTCCGGTCGAGTCAATATTTATCATCTTGCTGATAAAAGAAAAACATTGGTCTGATTTTTGAAGAGTGTTGTTTATTCTGGAGTCGTATACCCCAACTAGCGTTTCATGAAGATTGGTGACAATTTATCCCAGCTATCAGTAATTATCTTATTTGAAGTTCATCAACTGGCATTTTGGATGATTATTTTTTTCTATATTAACGAATGTTCATTGTTCCGTTGTTTCTTCCCTGTCTTCCTGTTTACACTGCGCTGATAGAGTTAATGTTCTGCCCACATAGGCACATTTTGAATGCAGTTGTGAAAAGTGTGTCCATGGTTCTGCCCTCCTTACGTGAATAAAGCAGCCAGATATTGGCTCTTGTTTACACCCTTATACCCTTATGTTCCAATGGGGGTGAACGAATATTAAAATTCTTCTCTGCTGGCCACCCATTTTGCTACCATCACTTAATCCGCTGACCTCCATGGGGGAGTGGTTAGCACAACGCTCTACGGCGCCAGGGGTCGCCGGTTCGAATCCCGGCCTGGGATTTCTTTGTGAGTGTTCCTTCATCAATTTCATCAAATCGTTCTTCCTCATGGTCCTGATTAGTCAAAAGTGGCGTAAAATAACCATCACTTAACCGCCATGAAAGTACTTCTTCGCGTTTTGTAATCAAGGGGTTCCGGGTTTGATACCCGGTAGAGGCACATAGTGGTTCGGATCCCACTTTAAACTGCCGATTAGCCTTACTGTGCATAAAGTGGATTTAAAACACCAACTCAACTCAACTGATCCCACTGGTTGCTCCGTGTTGGCATACAGATGACATTTTCAACATACAATAGTTGTTCCTTCAAATATTCATACATTAGATAAAATGTTTTCAGTATCATACGAAGGTAATGGATCGATGAAAATTTTCTAATAATTTGAATGTTGTTACAATGGTTTGTTATACAGGGTGACCCAGAGATGTATACCCATTTTGGAATGAACATTACACAGTTAATTGTACACCAAACTGTATTATTTTTGTTGTATAATGTGTGTGATCTATTGCCATTTATTTTACATTTATTTATTTATTTATTTATTTATTGCAGTTACCATGGAGTCGTGGTCGGTGGAACATCACGTGTTCATGTATGATGCCTATGTTGCAGCTCAGAGGTTGAGCACCTGGTGGTGTTTTTGGAGTTACAGTGCCTGTGGTTCGAAACTGCTTAACTCATTTTAAGATTGTGTTGCATGTTGGAACTGATCCATGCCGCCTTACGTGGAAGGTCCGGCGGAATAACCTCTGAGCTGCAACCACTGAGTCGCCGTTTCTCACATAGGCATCATACGTGAACACGCGATGTTCCACCGACAACGACTCCATGATGACTGCAATAAATAAATAAATAAATGTAAAATAAATGGCAATATATCACACACATTATACAACAAAAATAATACAGTTTGGTGTACAATTAACTGTGTAATGTTCATTCCAAAATGGGTATACATCTCTGGGTCACCCTGTATTAGCATGCCGTGTTAATTGAACATTATCCATTGTCTAGTGCTTATAGCTATACATATTGTAACACTGCGTTTCGAGTGCCTTCAAGAAATTAGTTCACGAGAAGAGGTGCTCTTTCGAAACATTGGTGGAATATGTATAGTTTAAAGTACTAGACAATGGATAATGTCAAATTAACATTGCATGCTAAAAATGTTCTGCCATGTACTCATTCTATTTTTTCTATGCGTTGTTGCTTGTCCACAAAGCATAAACGATGTTATCGGATTGATTGGACGTTCGGCTTGATATAATTTTAAGATGATCCAGAGTTGAAAAAGATATATAAATTTCCTGACACCATGACAGAAACCAAGGCAAGAAGATTAAGTTGGGTAGGACACATTAGAATGAACAAAGACAAGAGTAACGAAAAAGGGATTCTCCTAAAAACCTGAGCAGAGGAAGAAATGTTCGACCAAGACGAAATAGATGAATCCGAGAGGTCATTGCGAATAAGAAGATGGAATCAGAAGGTGCTACGTAGGACGAAATGGACCGGCATTGTTGAAAAGTCTAAAGCAGTACTACGCCAAAGATAGAAAAAGAAAGTGGACAGAATAACTGTTATTATTTTTTGTCCTTATCAGGTTGTATCTATAAAGTGGATGTTGTAGCAATCTTGAGGTGGGTGATGTAAATAATAACAATGAGACAGAACTGCATTAATGTTTCAACTAAATATAGGAAACGTGTGAGTGTGAGTTTATATTGGGAATGTTCATTATGATCTCCCTTTCTTTATCAATCAACTTCTACTTGAGAAATCGTTGCGAACCATAATTAGAAAAAGAATGCTGAAATTTAAGTTACATACCCTGTGTTACACGTTACGTTCACATAGTAGAAATATTAAAATACACTACTTACTAGCTCTCGATAAAAACTTCTATGGCAAATCCAGGATATGTTAATGGACAGGCATCCAAAAACTTGTATTTCCAATGGAACAGATGTAACACGCACCACACAGCATTAAATCAAGTTTTAAACGAATCGTATGTTTATGACGATGGAAGAGATTAATGCTATTGGTTCTGGCAAAAGTGTTCTTGCGCTCCACCAATCGGCATTAGATCGAAAGCCTATTCCATTGAAGTGCCGGCGCGAGAAAAGTTGCTAACAAAACAGGCACGTCGAACGCACGAGCAACCCACACCTTTTGAAGTCAACTGCGATATGATGACACACAACCACAGCCTGGGATGTAACCCCTTGCAGTCGTCTGCCTTTCGTGCCGACAGGCGGGACAGGGTTGCCAGTAGAAAAGGAAAAACAATCATAAGCTGAAAAAAAACATAAATCTGTCAACTGCTAGTTCGATCAATGCACTTCATTGCTAGTAGTGTACAGAACAGCATCTGAATTTTCTGAACTCTCCGTCCAGAATATATCATATTGTAGGCAGAGGGAAAATCAAGGGAACTCACTACAATGTAATGGATTACATTCTTCATTCACTTACCATGGCTGTGATTAATCAAAACAATATAAGAACGGCAATAATAATAATAATAAAAATAACACCCTTAATATCTGAAAATTTAAATAAGAACTCCGTGGCGCAATAGCCCTTTCAAGGCTTTTCTGATGACACGTGACGTGGTCAGCGCATCGGTTCCCATCGCTGCTATTTTCTGGCTTTCGACACCAGGAAAATCTAATTGGACTGTCCTAAACTGACCTTATCGAACTGATTTGTTAGGACTGCATTAGAAAGTGGTCGCGAATAAGTAAGTGGCTTGGTAAGAATATACTCGGGAATACATAATTCTGCTCCTGCTCTTTGGTGGCATATTCATCAAACTTAACAGGTTTGTTTCTTAATTTACTTTTATTTTCTGCCACTTTGAGTTGTAGGCAGGACGAGGTTGAATGAATGGTGATTATATGAAATCGATGCCAGGACTCGAACGTAGAACTTTTGTCGTCATATCGTGACAGAGTACTCAACGCATTCAATTTTTAACTGTTATACCACGTAATAATTTTCTATTGTGTTAAAACCAACGGATCACGGAGAGTGGGTAGCAATTTTACGGGAACGTTGGTTTGCCCTGAAGTAGACTCCTCCGCCCCCGTTCTCCCCAACACTGGCAGAGAAAATGAAAACTCATGAAACCTAGGTTTGCGTTGCTTTTAGAAATTTGCGACAGAATAAGCTCCTCCAGTCACCTCCATCACGTGACCAAGTGACAAGTCCCATTATATAGGGTAAAGGGGGACAGATAGCGCACATTTTCAGTCAACGCAAAAAAGCTGTTTATTTATCTTTTTATTTTTTTCAATGTACTTTACATCATTTTTCAGTTCTTGAGGAACAATAAAAATGTACGATGGCTAAGTTCTGTAGCACCATGTAGCGACAATATGCGCGCAAAAAAATAGTCGTGGTTCCATTTTTTCACTCTTTCACACGCAGAGCACTTATCAGGATAAACTGAACAAGTTTCGTGGAACCAGCTTACGTATTTGATGCATTGTATCCTGTTTGCTGTGGACATTAACTCTTGGTACAGTTGTAGGCACTCTTTTTTTTCATTGTCGGTAATAGTTTCGTTGCGGTCACAGAAACATAAGCGAAGATGAGTTCGTTGCCGGGTGGAGGCACAAGTGGTTCGGATCCCACTTTTAAACTGTAGGTCCAGTCCCGATTAGCCTTCCTGTGCATAACGTGGGCCTAAAACCAAAACTCAAACTCAGAAAGCGAAGGTGAACATGAGCCGGTAGCCTTATATCCTGCAATTCCACAAGTTCTTGGAAAGAAGTTGCCTTCACAGGTAGACTCTGGTTTGTGGAATTGTCGACTCGCTTCCCGCACTTTCATCTTCTCGTTAATCATACGCTGTGCAGCTTTCTGATGTCTTCCTCCGTCCAAGATGCTCGTTCCCTTGATCTCTGGTGCGTTTTTGACATATTTCTGTAAAAAAAAGTTGAAAGAGTAAAGACTGAGGTAATGAAACGAGTAGAACATTTGGTTTATGAGTGATAAAACAATAGTATCAGACTCCGTAGTAGATTACTGATATTGTAAACTTTCATGGAAATATAAAAACGCCACCATCTGTCCCACTCAACATTGCGTCATTTTACCCCACAACGTCGAGACAAATGTTTACACAAAACCCACTAGATGGCAACACTGACCTTAATATACAAAACAAGAATGGAAGTGCAGTAGACAAGCTTCCCGAAAATGCGTTTGAAAATTTCTCAATTGCTTCCTATGTGAGATCTATGATGCTTACAAAATAGTGGTAATAAATTTATTTCACTTACAAGCTATGTCCTGATAACGAAAAATCCTTGTAATTTCTCTGCTATGTGATGTATCGGGAACACAACGCTCATTCGTTGGTCCTGTTGTCTCTTCTTTAAAACTGTGGAAAAGTGGCGCCAACGGCCTGCTCCTTCTATGCTAGACATGTCCTCCCTTTACCCTATGATTGAACAACTAAAAGTGCTTGAAGTGCTGTATGTTACAATCGAACCATGTCTGGTACCTCACGTGGATGTGTTGGGGAGAAGTGTGGTATTTGAAAGATTTCCAATGCCAGAGTAAATTCCATCCTATTTAGGGAGCGTGTCTTTCTAACCAATGTACCAAAGAACGGGAGCAGCATAATGGGCAGGAGCACCATCGTGCTGGTCATGCAGCGTTAAGGCTTGGCTGGACGTGAATGCTTTAGAAGGAATTCTAAGTAGATGTAATTTTTCAGATTTTGGAATATCGTAGCGGTTTTTCGAAAGGAAGAGAAAATTCGAAAACAGCTTCCGTGGTGACGGTCAAAGGTCCAGTCGAGCCTTAACGAGTGTGTGTTATGTAATGGGATTTTATGGTCAACCTGTACATAACAAATTATTATTTATTATTAAGGGTAGGGTTGTACTGCAACTCCCCTTGTCTTACTCCTCTCTCTCTCTCTCTCTCTTACACACGCACTATTACAGGGTGGCTACTCACCGGGAATTCCTTGAATTCCGGGAATTATGCGTGATTTCTACTAAACTTTTTTTCTCCGTAGACGTGAAAAATTACAACTTTTCCTAATCCAAATCCTATACATATTTTATGCAAATAATTTTTTTTTCGTAAAATTTCCTTGCTCGCTTTGCTCGCAGTTCCTACTTTTCTTAGTCTTATCAAGTTTATGACCATAGCTAGGAGTCGGCCCTGGGCGCCGAACTATGTAAATGAAAAATGTTGTAAAATTGATTGGTTGATTTGTGGTTTTAAGTCCACTTTATGCACAGAAAGGGTAATCGGGACTGGACCTACAGTTTGAAGTGGGATCCGAACTACTGTACCGTGTGGAGAAGAAGAATTGAAATCGTTTGTTCGAACACAAAAGCTTTAGCACCAACTTCTACCCCCCTTTTTGCATAATTTACGAGGATAATAACGTCTTTGATACTACTACTACTGCTACTAATAATAATAAGAAGAAGAAGAATAATAACATCAACAACAACAACAACAACAACAATGTTGGTCCCGGCGGGTTTGAATCCTGGCTTGGGCATGGATGTTTGTGACTGTCCATTCATCAATTTCATCATAGCACT
Source organism: Lepisma saccharinum (assembly GCF_977018435.1). Taxonomy (NCBI): domain Eukaryota; kingdom Metazoa; phylum Arthropoda; class Insecta; order Zygentoma; family Lepismatidae; genus Lepisma; species Lepisma saccharinum. The sequence goes on along the minus strand of NC_139229.1, from coordinate 116,022,868 downwards.
CATCCCCATCTTCGCAAATTAGCCAAACGTGGCACAAGAAGCGAAGTAAAATAAAACAAATCAATAATAATAATAATAATGTTATAATAATATGATTATTAACACTATTACTATTATTATTAGTACGTTTATCCTGGCACTTTCTCCCCGCCCGCTCAGACAAAAATTCGTGATTGCGCCTCTGATTGTAAATAGAAACTCAGCACCTTAAATTAAATATTTTAATTAGCATATTCCGTATACCGTTTAATTGAATTATAATTTTTGGATGTTGGAATCACATAAACCCTTTATATTATGAAGATATTTGTGTGTGGATGTTGAGAGGCGGTAATATGTATGGTTGAAATAGAGAATACATCTGGTTGAAATAGATAATACATCTGCTTGAATTTTTGGAAAGTTCGACTTGAAAACCGGGAATTATACTTGAATTTTATCATGGTCCTAGAGCAGCCACCCTATATTATGAAGATTCAATTTACAGCTTTATAATTTAATTTATTAACTTTTAAGTTTTGTACTTTCGAGAACCTTCTCACCCCACGAGTGTTGTTTTTCGCTAATGCAGTTGCGACACGCACAAAAAAATTAGTAGGCGGCCAAAGAGGAGTAGGTGGCAGACAGAGGTATACAAAAATACAGTATATTATACATGGTAATGATTATACAGTTATATTTTAATAGTAAATTTTTCTTTAATAACAGGGATTGGCGTCAGTCACTTTTCTTGGGGGCTCTGACCTACACTGGCCGCCCACTGCGCTGACGTGAAGTATTTGCGAAAATAAAAGCTATTACAACTACGAGTCATTCCATGCCAAATCAACACAGATATGTCTAACCGCGGCAGCTGGCACGAATTTGGCCGCACAACATTATTAAAAATTAAAATCCTGTAATCTAACTTATACTAAACTAAACAAACCCACGCACTGCTAACCACCAAACCCTAACTCTGCAATCGTCTCAACCCACCAGAAATCGACGGAATATCCTCACCAACCTGACCATCTCCTATTTTCATGAAATTTGGGGAGTTGAAACTATGTATGGAGCTTAGTAACTGAATTTTTTTAGTTTCGTGTGTCTTGTAATTGTTAAATTATTCAAGGTCCAAGTTAGCATAAATTGCCCATTTTGACCCGCTTAGCTATACTAAATGTGCTGTAACTACATCCCTATTTCGCTTAGCTAATTGTACAGGAAATTGAACAAGCTTTCCAGTGATATATAACAAGCCTACCTTTGGATGAAAATATAATTTTGTCACGTGACCTTGACCTTTGATCTTCAATATCTCAAAACATGTCATTACCAAAAATCGTGAAAAAAATATATTTGGTTCCTCATGCCATACTCTAAATCATATCAAAAAATCATTCAGGGACTGCAATGGGATCAGAAGATACAAAATAATATGTGTAACTATGTGACTGATAAAAGCCTCATTACATGAATTATGACGAGTCAAATGTCTCTTAACACCCCCTACAAAATATAAAGGAGTTATCCTGGTCATGAAAGAAATAGGTTAGGCACAGGAAGATCCCTAGCTGTGTTGTCAAGCGCAGGTTCGGCATATTGTTGACCGCCATATTGAATTGAACGCAAAAATTTCAAAGGAAAGGAAGGGGGGTGATGTGATATATCAAATCAGACTAGAAATTCACGAGAAATGAAGCGGCGAAGGTTTTTCCAACGTATCTTTAACCAGCAAAAATTTATTACTGCATGCTTGTAACCATTTTCTCCTTTTCGAGGTGTTAAAAACAAAGCATTAGAATGCTCCTAACGTGTAAGGAACTCCTCGAGATCACGCTGACATCTCGGGAGAGTAAGAAGTATACGCACCATTGCATATGATTTTAATCAGCGACATTCACCAGATAGTTGAATAGTGAAGAATATTGGGAAAAGTATCTCAAACAATTGCGTGACACTTCCTTTGGAATGAAAAATTCTTCAGTGACGAGGCTAATTTTTATGTTCACGGTGAAGTTAATAAAAATAATATGCAATGCCTGTGATTTTATAATCTACAGTAGACAGATCCCAGCCGAATGGTTGTTGCTGGTAAGCTATTGATGTGGTATAGTGTATGGAGAACGGGAATGGTTGGTCCATATTCAACAACGGAACCTTAAATGGTGAGGGTTTGTTGGATGTGTTATGTGAACAGGTTTTTCATCTTTGCTTACTATGGCACTTTTCCAGAGTTTTGAAACAGGATAGAGTGTGACCACATTATGTGGACATTGTGGCAATTTCTTCACGGTAAATTTCTAGGTAGATTGATGGGCAGACAGGAATCTATTAAAAGGCCTGCACATTCCATAGATCTAACATCTTAAGAGGACTTTTACCTTCAGAACCATTTGAAGAGAATGGTGCATGCACTAAAAGTCCGTGATATTGACCATCTGTGAGAAGGCATAGTTGCTGCTTGCGATGATGTTGCACCTGCTACATTGCCAAATATTCTATGTGAGTGTGAGAGACGTCAACGAGTGTGCTCACAGAAACATTGACATTATAATGTGCATATATCTTAAGTGAAAGATATGCGTATAACTTATTGCTGGTTAAAGATACATTGGAAAAACCTTCGCCTCTTCATTTCTCGTGAATTTCTAGCCTGATTTGATATATCACATCACCCCCTTTCCTTTGCAATTTTTGCGTTGAATTCAATATGGCGGTCAACAATATGCCGAACCTGCGCTTGACACACACAGCTAGGGATCTCCCTGTGCCTAACCTATTTCTTTCATGACCAGGATAACTCCTAGGAGGTGTTAAGGGACATTTGACTCGTCATAGTTCATGTAATGATTCTTTTATCAGTCACATAGTTACACATATTATTTTGTATCTTCTGATCCCATTGCAGTCCCAGAATGATTTTTTTATATGTTTTAGAGTATGGCATGAGGGACCAAATATATTTTTTTCACGATTTTTGGCGATGACGTGTTCTGAGATATTCAAGGTCAAAGGTCAAGGTCACGTGACAAAATTATATTTTTATCCAAAGGTAGGCTTATTATATATCACTGGAAAGCTTGTTCAATTCCCTGTATAATAAGCTTTATTTGAGCTTCCTAGGCGAAATAGGGGCGGAGTTACAGCACATTTAGTATAGCTAAGCGGGCTCAAAATGGGCAATTTATGCTAACTTTGACCTTGAATAATTTAACAAATACAAGACGCACGAGACTCACAAATTTTCATAGTTACTAAGTTCCATGCATAGTTTCAACTCCCTAAATTTCATGAAAATCGGAGTTGGTCAGGTTGTGGGCTGGGTTGATTTCATATGGAATGACTCCTACGTCACTTGATATTAAGTAAGATGATAATTTAACGATTGATTGATTGATTTGTTCGCTTCTTTCGATATTCTGCCGCTTTTAGCTAATCGCGAAGATGAATAGTGAGAGGATGAAATGGAAGAAGGGACAGTCACAAACCTACATGGACAGGGCACAACACAAGTCACACAGAGGATTATACTGGGTATGAGTCTAGACGCCAGTCTTGTTGATCTGTATAAGGTAGTGCAGGGTATACTACGTGGAAGATAAATTGACATTTGGGTGTCTTCAGGAAGGGTCACCTCTTAGACCTCTACATCGTACATAGATGGCAGTGGTAGTTTAAAAAACTTCCAGTAGGGGATTCCAATAATAACTACTCGTGAATCATTGGGGCATTGTATATATAATTACCCCTTCCCTAAGTGTCAAAAATTACCAATCAGAAGGGCGGAGGGAGAAGTTCTTCTCACCTGCTTAAAATGCCACCCTGCTTAGATGTAAGGTAACGAGGAAAATGAAAGTATGGAATTGTAATATCAAAGTTCCAAAACATATTAAAAATTCTACTACACCTCTCATTCAAGCCTGTCAAAAATCCTGGTGTTATATTTCCTTTCTTTCCGGCTAGTTATTACTTATTACATCAAGATTGGAAGTCGTGAAAGCCTGCTCCGTGATCTTTCCAGTTGCACTTCGAGTAGTATAAAAAAAAAAGGATGGAATGCCCAGTGCTGTTTCATCCTTGACCTTGCTCATGGCAGAGTGACTCACTCACTGCTGCCGGGAATTATAAGAATTGTAAGGCGGGTGCATTTCTGCCTTTTTCGTTCCATCATTTCGCTATTTCGCCTCCTTGTGGCGCTAGCGTCGTCACGACTCGTCTTCGAGTCAGCGTTGCCAGTACCGGCACATAATCGCACTCTTCTTTAAACTCCCGGAATAGACATTGGGGTTTCCTTGTTCATTTATCTTATAAGATTAATTACAGATGCAGGATGAAAGGGTTTCGAGAAAGGAGAAGCAAGAAATAAAGGAGGCGGTTCTTAGAAAAACAAATGTAACAACAGAGCACAAGCAGATGGTTTGGAGGGTTTTTTTCCGGACACAAATTGTGCCTGAAGCAACAGAAAGAAGAATGCCCATCGAATTACTCGACTGGCTGTGAAGAAGAGAATCATTCTGTAGCCATGTACGAGTTATTTCCTACTTCAAGAAATTTTGCTGTTGTTTATAGTCTCTCTCTCTCTCTTCTCTCTATCTCTATCTCTCAAGGAGATTTCACACCGAAGGCGAGCCGTAGCTAGAGATTTCTGCGCCCGGGGCGAGAATAAATTTCGGCGCTCCCTACACTCGCCTTGTTCAACTTCTACTTTGGCTTTTTTTTTTTAAGGGAGGGTTAGGAGCATTTGTTGTTGTGCCTTACTTAAATAATGTCGTTCATTCAAGTTGACGTTTCATTTATGCTAATAATTGTAGCAATTGTATGTAATTGTAGCAATTACAACCATCGAGTTGTTGTTTGTACGTATACATATTCTTCTGAATCAAGGATCATTATTGATTGATTTGCTTTATTTTACTTCGCATTTTGTGCCACTTTTGGCTAATTTTCGAAGATGGTAATGACTGATGATATGATGACATTGATGAATGGACATTTACAAACATCCATGCCCTGGCCAGGATTCGAACCCGGGACTGCTGCCGTCGTAGCGCGATGTGCTAACCACTTCGCCACGGGGCCGGCAAGATCATTATTGACCTCTCGGTGTGCACTGATAAAAAATCTTAGAAATGAAACTAATCCATGCAAAAAAAAAAAAAATATATCTAAGAAAGATCATTAATGTAATGTAATGTTTTTTCTATTACATGAAACCCTTTCAAATACCCTGCAAAGTCATTGTACAAACTAGCTAAAATCATTCAGAATTAATGTAATGTTTATAAAGTATAAGCTATTTACACTGCAAAATGTTATACTGATCAGCTGAAATCAACAACAATAAAACAAAAACTTATTAAGAACTACAATCAGTACATGATTATTTGACAATTCTCCTGTGCGAACATACTAGCTACAGTTTCACTCCTCTTGCCTTTCGAGCAGCAAAGTCATTAATAACATCATCGAACACAAGTGATTGAACTCTGTACTTCTCAACAGACAAAGTAGCCAGGTTAGTCAGCTTTTCTTGACTCAAGGAAAAACGCAAGTAATTCTTTATAAGCTTTAGCTTACTAAAACTCCTTTCACAAGATGCAACAGACGAAGGTAGAGTTAAAAATAGTTTCAATGCAGTGACAAAATTTGGGTACAACTCAATACATGATATTTTATGAATGAATGAGAGAGCAGCAAGTGGTGACAATTCTGACAAACATTCCAAGTGAAAGTCTTTTAAAAATGCTTGCGCATGATGTTTAAAGAACAACATGAAGTAACTCACTTCATTTGATATCCTCGGGGTATAATAAAGCCGGATCAAAGACTCCCTTTCTTAACGTTTTTTCTGACATAACTGCCATATTGCTTGGAATAATTACGGAAAAATCCTCCAAACTCCTTTCATTAGCTTGAATCAATCACCTATTTGTGACAAAATTGAATCCAATGCACAAAACAAGCTCTTCTTATTTTTTTTGTTCTTCATTTATGGCTACACTTTCATCTTCTGCAACTTCATCGAAAAATTTGGATTTCTTTTTGGGACGCTGTTCTTTACTTGACTTGCAATGTTCATATCATCGCAGATCTGTTTGCTTTTCTCAATACCGTTAGTCACAATTGTTTCCCGATTGGCAGACAAAGCTTTGCAGTCCCTCTATGTATTTTAACAGACTTTTCTTGTAGCCGTAAAGCTGATCACATCACCCCCACTCACGACCGGATCAAGAAAGTGTGGGGCGTTACCCCCACACCCCCTATACGCCTTCATGGCGTGGTGCTAAGCACAGGGGAACACTTTACCTTTTTAGATATAAAGCATATATACACAGAAGTTTCACAAACATGAGTTCTCCCCCCTCCCAATTTCGTTTGTATTTCATTCCCCATTTATTTTTAATGGTGTATATTTTCTTATTTATACTTTACGTACCTTTTACCTCAGCTTGTGCCCCCCCTCTCTCACACAAACTCTATTCTCCCTATTCACTCTACTCCAAAAGATGGCGAAGAGACTCGATGCCGTCACCTATTGAAAAAACACTTGGCAGTTTTGGTCCAGACCCGTAGCCAGGATTTTATTTCGGTAGAGGGGTGGCTCATCCTTTATTAGCAGCCGTCATCTAAAGTCGGAAAAGTTGGGGGTAGATGCCCTGAAGATGAATTTCTCAGTTTAATCCTGCAAAGCCGTGCATTTAGCGTACGGACTAAGGTCTGGACCGTACGTCCGTACATGCCATGAAATTTCCGTACAAGACCGTACGGTTGGCAACGCTGTGCTTTCACCACTCGATTTTCCTCCTCCTCCTCCTCTTCCGATATGCGCGGCCCTGCTCTACAGTTAGCTGGGACAGGCTATAGCAGCAAAAATATTTGAAATGCAATTTTTAACACTATGTGGAGACACATAGTGGTTCGGATTGCATTTTAAACTGAAGATCCAGTCCCCATTACTTAGAACAAAAACTCAATGTAATTTTAGCTTTTTAGATTCGGAAAGCATGTTGCGCCAAAATTCGACATTTACAGTTGCGCAAGTTTCATCTGCTCTACTTTACTTGCCACTATTAATGTCCTTTACAAGAAGAAATACCTTGTTTCATCTTTCGATATAAGACACATGCTGATTGTACATTATATATTCAAGGATGGCCACAGAAAGTACGTAAACACAGACAATAGAGAAGTTTTTTTTCTCTCCATATTTCAAATGAATGATCTTGAATATGTAGTTTTAATATTGCGAGTTTTTAACTGGAAAGAGTGCTGCTTCCTGGACGAGGGTTAATGAATGATCCTTTCATTTGGCTCACGGAGGGTTTACAAATTGATAAGTGCATATGAATCTTAGCATTTAATTACCGATAATGTCTTGCAGGGAAGGTTTCAAAACACACAAGGAACGCATTAAACTTTCCCAGCATAAGAACGAGAATTTTCACACAGGATATACTGAAAAATGGTAAAAAAAAAAATAAATTAGCGCAAAATGAATATCGACGAATCGATGGAATTACTGAAGAGATCACTTACTGAAGTAAATTTTCCTCTGGCTAATGTAGAGAAAGAGATTTCTCGATAGGGTTCAATAGAAATATCCATAGCGCTTGGGAAAAGAAATATTTTTACATACTACGTATATTGTGGAAAGTAATTTAGACCAAAAAAATCATCAAATTTGATCGTTAGCAACTTAGCAATTCTTCTGTTGTTCATAACGCTTTAAAACTCTCGGGAAAAGTTTAACTTATTTACAATTTTCATTATAGGCGTCGACTTTAGAGGGGTTATTGTTGTCAATCTTGCCCTCCCCCTCACCAAATGTTATGTGAAGTTAGCACCCTCTGATTGTCATACTATCAAAATAAATCCTCCATTACCAAAAACTCTAGGATAAGAAAGCCTTGTCATGGATCGAAGTTCGTTTTCATACCATACGGAAGTAACATGTTATTATTTACGTGTTGGGTTGAGTTTTATATTTGTTCCATTCTGTATGATATTGTACTCCCCAGAAAACGTGCACTTTGGCTAAAACGAGATATCGCACCAGGCGCAGCTCGTGGATTGTTTTTTTTTGGGGGGGGGGGGGTTCACCGATGTAATATGAAACCAGTGGCGTGTCTACTATCCTCCAAAAGTGGGGGGGGTTACATATACATTTTTTACCATATACAGCCATCATTTTGACATATTTGAATGAGAAACTGTTACGAAGGTGTTAAGGATGTGTTTATGACTCACTGGCCTCAATTATTTCATACAGCACAAAATATAATAAATAACATCAATTGTAAGCTATAACTACAATTTAAAAATCGACTCGTCAGAAGTGATCTTACTGTTCTTGAAGAGTAGTCGCACATGATATGTGCGCACTAGAAATCGAACCTGAAACCCCTTGATTTTAAAAGCGACAGTCTTGTTCAAATTTTGAGTGGGTCAACAAACACATGCTTTACCTCTAATTTCCTTTCAACGCACGAGAATGTTTGTTTACGATAATATATCCATTTCCAGCGGTCATTTCTTCCTGCACAGACAGCAACACCTACACTCCATCAAATGACGTTACCTAAGCACAGTCCACCCCTCGCTTCAGTCAAAGCATCATTCAATATTTTTTAACGGCTATCCAAGCACTTCAAAAACTAAAAAAATAAAAAACAAAATAAAAAATTGAGACACTGGCAGGGTCGTGACTTTCAATTGCATCATTCCGTTACTTTCGCGTACCTGAAGTGTTTCCACCTTTTAAGAGAAAACGTCTGAATGTATGCACAAATTTTTGCTTTTATTTTAATTCATCTTCTATAATTCCAGCTTTTATTCATGGCTACTCATCCATCTCTGCCACAAGCTTGCAGTTCGTTTAAGACATTTGGCACAAAAGTGATACAAAGATTGAATATGTAGGGTTAGCACTTGTCCGGTTTTCCCCGGACATGTCATACATTTTAGCCTTATGTCCAGCGTCCGGGAGGAATTTGAAAAATATCGTAAATGTCCTACATTTTGAGCATCACATAATATTAATTAGGAAAATACGTAACAAAATAAAAGAATCATGCAAGTTACAAGTCTACGGACTGAGCTCCCAAACTCAATAGTGAAATTTATTTTGATGTAGTCATTGCCCAAAAAGAAAATAAAAGTTTGTCCTGCTATAAGCAAACGGGAAAACGGAAGCAATTAATGAACAAAGTTTTGAGACCACTTTCTGATGATGTCACTGTTCAATGCTTGAGTGGAATTTCATGCCTTGGGGGTTATACTGATGAACAGTGGCGTAGCAAGTGGGGGGGGGGGGCGACCGCCCGGAACCTCGCGCCTAAAGGCGTCCCGTGAGGTTGATACGAAAAATATAATAAATAGAAGTGGGGAAAAAAATTGGAAATGGTCAATTTTTGTGGGTCAAAAAATTAAAACATTTTGTTTTTATCTAGTTTTAAATTCTAGTTTAATGTTATAGTTTGAACGAATACGTCAAATCAGGAGCGTAACATACAGGCAGTCGGGCCCTAAGCTTAATGGAGCCCGAAAAAATTAAAAAAATTATCCTCGTATTTCTCATGTGAAATATTTATGCAAAAATTCACGATAACTCGCTACGACGTTTTTACCCATTTATTATTTTATTGAATAAAAAGTACTCTGTCTTGTATTTTCTTCTTTCTCTTGACCTTGCACTCCCGATTTTAATAAGTTAACAATAAAGCACCTCTAGCTGCCACGAAGCAACTGTGCGGCATTTAAATGCTTGCGTTGTTTCATTTCTTCCTACAGCAGGCCCATATGAAAAATTGCTGACGATATCCCAGAAGATTTTGTATCGATTCACATTGAGAGATTTCAAATGTAAAAAACGGATGAGGAGGGCCTCGCATTCTAATCTCGCCCATGTCTTGCAATATGTTGCTATGCCACTGCTGATGAAATAAGGTGTTTCCCATTCTTAAACAATATTTTGATTGTAAAGCAGGGGTATAGAGAACAAAGTTATTCAGGGTGTCTGCCAGTCAGGAAAGTCATGGGAGTCAAGAAAAAGTAAAGAAATCAACAAGTAGATCAAGAAGTCAATAAGAAGGCAATAAATTATTCTTGTGGTCAAGAATTTTTGTTATCACAATGACTGATTGGTTGATTCAGTTTATTTTACTTCACTTTTCTGTCCCTTTGGCTAATCGCCAAGCTGAGGATGAATGGTGCTAAGATAAGATGGATGAAGGGGCAGTCACAAACATATAGGAACAACCGACACAAGCCCCACATAAGATTATACTGGCTGTGAATCCAAACACCAAAGCCTCGCTAGCCTGCCAAAACAGTCGAGATGCATTAAGAGATAAAGCAGGTCTAATTCTCTTCTTAAATACAGTTTCAGTTTTCATCTTAACTGGCCCTATGGTAGATGTTTTCCTTAAATAAAAATATTTATTTTCTTAATTACTAATTTCCAACTTTACTTAAGTAGGGGTCCAATAAATAAACGTTAAGAAAAACAGGAGAAAAGTCCAGAAAAAGTCAATTTTTTTTGTTTGGTAGACACCCTGTTATTGAACTAAAAACTACCCAAGATGTAATCTGGAACCATTTCAAATTACGGTAATTGCTGAATATTTGTTTGCCATTAAAAAGAAAATGTAAAGTGCTCCCCTGTGCTTAGCATCACGCCATGAAGGCGTATAGGGGGTGTGGGGGTAAAGCCCCACACTTTCTTGATCCGGTCATGAGTGGGGGTGATGTGATCAGCATCACGCCCCTGACCGCCTTTACCCCCCAGGGTTTCCCCCAGGTACCCATGTCATTCGACGCTGGGTGGGCGCCGGGGCCGCTTCCAACGTTAGAAAAGTTCCCGGATTTGAACCGGCCAGGGATCGAACCCGGGACCTTGAGCATGGTAGTGAGACGCGTTACCGACTGAGCCACCGCGGCCATTACAGGTCATAATGCAAATATATTAAGAGAGTACTTTCATTACCATCAGCACAACAAACTCACGAGAGAAATATTTTTTTTCATAATGTCTGTAAACTGCTTAGTACTGTTCCCTATAATTTCAAAGAGTTTGACTGTCCCCTCTAACATAAATATATTTTGACTAAACCTGAAATTTTGAGAGAAATTGGCTCCTCTGAGAGGTTCCACTTAAATCATGTAGTAAGAGGTGCATTGTTTAGTATGATTGCAAGTTTTGAAATTTTGCATTTAAAAATTCATTTAGAATTCATTTTTCAAAACTGAAAAGTGTCATTTTTTAATTACTTTCTAACGTGTTCTACAGAAATGAGTATTATTATTGAGAATGTTTTGTGTCCTACATTTTGGGATAGCATGTCCTACATTTCCCTTATAACGATCTGGTAACCCTATGAGTATCGGCTTCAAACTTGAAGGCCACAGAGCAACACTGCAAGGGGAAAAGCAGTTCTTTGGCCGCGAGGACGGCGCGTTCTGCGAGAGCACGAACTGCGCATGTCAGTTTACCTGAGACGATGGTTCAGCAGTATCCGTTTCCATGGCAGGGGTTGTTCTGCGGGGGTTCAACCGAAGAACTGCACCAGCGCGGCTGGCTCTGTGTTTCTCTTTCGCAGCAAAGAGTTCGTCGTGTTGCGGCCTCAAAGACATTACTTTTTACGTAGGAATTTTTGCGAAAAGATAAAGATATTGTTTATTGTCCATTCTTGAAGTGAATACCGTACATTACTGGGGGTTCGCTGCTTCTGTGCGCTATAGGGCAAACCGCGCCTGTATTGTAGGCTGATCAATTTAAACTTATCACTAGAGCCCGGAAGTTCAGGCATTTAGTTTCGTTAAAATAGGCAGGCAAAAAGGCATTTATAATGTGGAAAATAGGCACTAAAAATGAAAAAAGGCAAAATAAACAAAAAAGGGCACATTTGGAAGTCGCTTACTTTTATCTATAATTTCTGGCAAAATGTTAAAATCTACATTGGGAAGAGCATTTGAATTTTCACCAAATTCACGCACGTAACCATGTAACTTAACACTTAATGGCACACTAAATTTCGGCATGATGACAAATACACGATCGTTTCCCTCCAAAGTGCAGAACTAAACTAAAGATAGAGAGCTTGATTTTGGAATGCATGCAAAGGCCCTTGGGCATTAGTGCTGTTTCTTGTCAATAACGTCCTGACACGGAGCTGGACGTGATGTCGTTATTGTGCAGATGTTCTGCAACAGGTTTTCAGCAGTCAATCATGCACAAGGAAATGTTAACCGAAAGGCAATACCCTAACTCAGCATGAAATACTTTTTTCTCACACTTTTCTCCTTCAGCAATGTTGAAACATGCGTGAGTTCAATATTACTTAAATAAGACGAAAATTATTCACATAATAAACGGAAGAAAAATAAATGCCAACAACGTTTTTTGGGAGGAAAATAATTTATATACACACTTTTTTTAAAAAAAGTGGTCCAATTTCATTGAAAAAGGCAAAGAAAGGCATTATAATTAAAAATAGGCAGTGGGGTCCCAAATAGGCAAAATAGGCAAAATGAAAAGGCTTCTAAAACATTCGAAACAACATAAAAAACGTATATCCGGAAAAATTTTATCAATATATCCAGTAGATAAAAAGAGGCATTTTGCCAATCTTCCGGGCTCCACTTATCACATTAGCTCAATAAGATCTTAGTACAATAATAATGCTATTGTTATTTTTTTAGCTATTCATAAGATGAATTAACACACATTATGACTAGTTCACATATCACATGTATGTATATGTATTACAGAAGAAAACCCAAGAAGATACCTATACTCATTCGTATATTGATTGATTTAGCTTATTTTTCTTCGCTTTTCTGCCACTTACGGATACTCGCGAAGATGAAGGGTAGAATGAAAAAGTTTTCCATCCCATTAAGCTAGCTAGCATTCAGGAATGGAGAGCTGTATACAGAGTCTTTGAATGTCCAGAGACTGAAGAATGGTTTTGTTTGTATCTGACACACACCATATGAGTAGTCATCGTCACGTAAAAATTTTGCTAAGCAAGTTTCTGCCTCATTTATATTTTTCATTACCTTCTTTCGAAGCTTCTTTCGAATGGGGTTATGAAATGTGCTTGCAGCTTCGCGACTAAGAATTTCCAGCCTCGTCTTGACCGAGGGGATATCTCTGAAGAGTTGCGACACAAGATCCTTGGCGTTTTCCAGTGTTTTTGGCACTTTTTCTATTCTCAGTGTGTTTTACACGTCTATCCCGAAAACTTGTGTACGCAGCTCTAATTACCGGGCAACGTTTTTCCTTTTACATTCAGTGCCAACAATGCGCTTGATCCTTTCTTTAATTTTGATAATCCGATAACTTATTGTGTTGTTTTCACCGAATGTATAACCTCGCCTACCCGTTCACTTGCTGCCGAATTCAACCCCTTTTGCTGCTTCGTTAGCGAATAAAGGCCGAATCACACGGAACTGTATTTACAATTAGTTGGCGCTGAACTGACGGGAAGCGATGGCTGCCTGACTGGTTTTAAGGAACAAGTCATGTTCGAATTGCAATTGGCTTTCCTCGACTGGATTCTGTGGAACAGCCAATCAGAGCGAAGTTTGGCCTAGTGAAGATAATCTGTGAGTTTGCCGACGGAAAGTTTTTTTGTATGTGTTTTCAGAGTGTTGGCTGGTTTCCTTCGCTTCGGTTCGTTAGGTATTTAATTTATGCAAAGCGATGAGATTTATACGTGGCAAATATGATTAACCGATAATGAAATTCTTATTACAACAAGTACATTGAATGTTCGATATATTTAGTTGAAAAAATGTCTTTTTAATGAATGAATGCCTCGAATCTCGTGTATGAGAATATGCATACCCGTGTTGGTTAAAAAGTTTTTTAAGTACGCATTGATTACCATATTTTCTTTCGAGCCAATTTTTAGTCCACACTTTTCTTACTTGTCCTACATCTTTTTAGATTGATTGCTCTGCGCAATGTCTTGTGGGAACAACAGTAGCCAGTCCGTCCAGGGCATTTCTACAGGGTGTCCAGTTCCGTGTGATTAGGGATTTAGTTGACGCTGGACTGGCTACCCATCTGCTAGTTATCGCCTCACAGGATACTTGTTACCGTACTTGTCGGAATACTTTGAAGGAGACAGGTCCAAATACCTGGTGAATATTACCATTTTCTTAATTTTGTAAGAGTTCTGTTTCATTTTGAGGAGCATTTGTACCTTGGGTCGCTTCGTCCATTAATGCTGTTCGAGCGCGTGTTGTGAGACCTGTAGAATTTTGTTGTGGCTTAAAAAAAAAAAAAAAAAAAAAAAACCTGATTCGAAACTCGAAATAGTTCCCGATCGACTCACAAGATATCCAAATTCGATGGATTGGTAAAACATTTGACAATTGGTTATTTATAATGGAGCTGGCTGCACTACAAGCACAAATACTGAAAGTACTATCATTATATATTCAAAACCGAAACTCTTCGGTTCTTAGAGCAAAATGAGAACTTGCCATGACTAGAACTCTTGAAACATTGAGAACAATTGATTCACCGTGTATAATGACTGTAGTTCTGAAGTTAGAAGAATGTTTTCTACATTTACATGACATTTTAGCATTTTCTTTCAATCTTTGGTACACAATGTGGATAGCCATTTTCAAGACTTAGGTTTATTTCCAGGTATATTCGTATTAAATGCAGATACATGACCTTCAGATGAATATCGTATTTTTTCTTGCTTATGTGAAAAGATGAACTTTAATGTAAGCGAAAGCAGGCCACTAGTTAAAATTTCTCACATGCACAAAGAAAATCCAAAGTCCCACCCGTCGCGCCGTCCCTGCAGGCGACACGTGTCGTTTGAGGATTTCACCAATTGAACGCAGACTTGTGCGGGCTGACTTGCCGCTACGGTGTGAAACGGTGTGCTCTGGATTAACTTGTTACCAAGCGACCTTTGTCGCGTGTCGTTTTGGTCTGAAAGCTTGATACGCACCCACCTTATTGTATCATTTTAGGTGTTTAATATGTTTAATATGTTTAAAATGTTAATTGTCTATTATGACGTAATTTGTGTTGTTCAATTGGGTAGTCTTTTATGATTATGGACCAACCTTAAAACATTGGATTGTGGGTTGTGAGGTGAGAGATAAGATTATAAAGGTTGCTGGAATAATGGAATTGTATAATTCGTTTTGTCAAGAATATCAGGATGTTCTACAGATGCGTTCACAGCCTCTTTTTTCATTAGATTATCCTCAACAGTCTCTGGATAATATTAATTTCCCTCGTTATTCACACATATTGGAATATTTTACTCAATGGCCAAGTTTTTATTTCATATACACAGATGGATCTAAAAGTGAGTCAGGAGTTGGATGTGCAGTGTACGATCCACAACATAAAAGAGACCTATTATTTCGGCTTCCACAAGACTGTTCAATATTTACAGCAGAATCTTACGCAATTTACCAAGCTTTAATATATGTCCAAAAATTAAATTTACGAAAGTTCTTAATACTTACTGACTCGCAAAGTGTATTACAGGCTCTTAAATCTTCTTACAAGAGTCTTTACAAATTATCCCCCTATATTATAAATTGCATACAATTAGTTCAAACAATACAAAAATCTGGAAAAACCATTGAGTTTTCTTGGGTTAAAGCTCATAGCAATATTACAGGTAATTCTCATGTAGATGAATGTGCAAAGAAAGCAGTGCGCCTTCCAAATATTACGAACTTATCATTATACTATACGGATCTTCTCCGTAGAGTAAAGAAGAAAATTCTGAATGAATGGTTTGATTGGTGTCGAAATGAACTTACAACAGTTGGAGAATCATACAGAACATTTGCTGAATTCAAAACACAAAAACCATGGTTCCATCATGTAAGTGCTACAAGAAATGTAATTGTATTAATTAATAGACTGAGAACGGGCCATTTGTGTACTAGGCAACATTTATCCAAAATTGGAATAACGAACAGTAAGAAATGTGAATGTGGCTGGGAAAGTGCAGATGCACAACATATAATACTGGAATGGTCAAAATATAATAGAGAGAGAAATATCTTGTATAAAACTTTAAATAATCTAAAGGTTCAGTTTCCAACAAATTTGTTAAGTTTAGTTGTTAATCCAGATGTGAGAATTGGTTATAGTTTGTTATCATTTTTAAGGAAGTGTAACATACAATTGTAAAAGGGAAAATGTTCTTAAAAAAAATCTAATATCTGTAGAATAGGGGGGATGGACTGATAATTTTATTGTAAAACAATTGTGTGTGTATTGTTATGGACAAAAAACGGCATAAAAGCTGTTAGGTTCCAAATAAAGGAATGAATGAATGAATGGAATAATGGAAGTGATTTTGGAAATGTGAATGTGGTAATTTGTGTAGTGAAGAAGAATTATGATCTAAATACACTTTTATTTCTAATAAGGAGTTTAATTGTGAGTTCAAGTCTAATATATTAACATTAACTGACTTCTAATTATATTTTTGTGTGCGAGAGTTGGTAAGCTTTACGTAAGCATATCCTTATCTGTTTTCCGACAACCTGAGGGCTTCATGGTAGGCTGATAAGTCTCAGGCTCGCCGTTGAGGAATAAACGTAAGTAGTTCCATTGAGAATAATCCGGGGAACGTAGCAGGTGTGAACTTTTTGGCGCCGCAACGCGGGACTCGATAAATGTGTTTGAGTAGGGTATGCAGAAGCATAATTTAAGAAGTGAGCGTCGTAAGTTAAAAATGGATACTTTAATTTGCTGTTCCGATAAAGGGAAAGCTGATGATGAAGAGGTTGAGTGCAACGATTGTAAAAGAAGCTTCCACTTACGTTGTGCTGGTTATCCTTTGCCAAAATCGCAGTATAAGGGGGAAGAATTGAAATGTCTTATTTGTAAAGAGAAGGGTAACAAAGGAAGTCCTTGTTTGGAACAGTTGTTTCAAACCCTGATTGAGAAAATGGAAATGGGAAGAAGAGAAGATAAAGAGGAACAGGAAAGGATAAGAAATGAACAAGAAAGAATCAGAAGAGAAGATAAAGAGGAACAGGAAAGGATAAGAAAAGAAGATAAAGAGGAACAGGAAAGGATAAGAAATGAACAGGAAAGGATAAGAAATGGACAAGAAAGAAAAAGGAACGAAGAAAGAGGAGAATTGATGAAGCTGCTCAGCCAAGATAAGGAAGAATTATTATTTAGAATAGAAGAGGGGCGAAAGGAATGTAGAGAAATTAAGGAGACTCTGAGGAAGGAAATTGCATGTGAGAGGCAGCAAGTAGCTGATTTAATACTAAAGCTGGAAGAAAAACAAAAGGAGGATTATGAAAAGTGGAACTTAGACTTGACACAGGAGAAAACATCTAGAGAAGCTAAAGAAAAGGAAATGGAAAATGAAATTGAGAAATTGAGGGGACGAATAGAGAGTGTTGAAATAATTGCAAGGCCAGAAGCAACACAGGGTTCCTCAGAATTACTTGATAATTTAGAGCTAAATCAGAGAAGGCAAGAAAGGAAACTTGAAGAAGTTACGGAGAAAGTAAAGTCGCATCTGTAGATAGGCAGGTCGATCAACTACAGATGTTAATGGCAGGCTGTCGGGTTCTAGAACCTTCTCAAAATGGTGAAGCTGTATTTCAACCGGGAATGAACGGTTCAACAACTAGATGTGATTCCAAGGGGAAGATGAGGAAAAGAAATCGTTACTCGTCAAGTTCTTGCTCTGCAGTTTCCTCTAGTTCTGAGGAAACTGAAACTAGGAAAATTACAAAGCCCAGGAAGAGACATAATAATGGAAAGTCCGAGAGATTGGGACAGGGTGAGATATCTCGTGACAATGCCTATAAGAATAGCCCCTACAAATCTTTTGCATGTCTGATGTTAACGCTCTTTCAAAGTGCTGGAGAGATTAATACTGTCTCTGCTGATAGATATTTAAAAGAGCTAATAACATACCTGGATCTAATGAATGTCCCTATGATTTTTAGATTGAAGTTATTGCCCTCTCTTATGGTAGGAAAGGCTAAGGCGTGGTTTGTTGCAAATGAGAAGAAGTGGAAGACTTTTGAACATTTTTGTGCTGCCTTTAGAAAACAATATGCCTCTGCTGATGCCAAGCAAAGGGAAATGCAGACGCTGAGAAACAAACGGTATGCGAGGAGCTGTGGCCTCTCACTTGAAGAATATTGCTGGGACACATATGGCTCTTATTGTAATCTTGTGGATAGCGTTGACCAAAGCGAAGCGCTGAACTTGGTTATTAGTCAACTTCCGCTGCGAGTGCGTCAGTTGGTACTTACTCGCGATCCACGCAACATGGATCAACTTACCAGCTTCTTGGGAAGATATGAAGCCTCGGAGCAACTCGACGGATGGACGACAGAAAACCCGAGATTCGAGGACAGAAGAACCAACCAAGCTAGAGTTAGGCAATTGACGTTCTCCAGAAATCAAGCCAATTCAGCGAAGGTGCCTGCTGGTAACGGAAGATCTGATAATGAGAACTTCAGTGGTAGCGCTCGACAAAGTAACAATCCTTCAGGAGAAGAAAATAGAAGCGGGTTCTACAGAAGAAGGAACTGCGAGGGATCACAGCGATCTTCTGGAGAAGAAAGAAGAACGCCATTCCGAAGAAGAAGTTCGTTAATTTCTGCCCACATCGCTATAACAGGTATAGAGGTAACTACAATTGGAGGAGGAAAGAAAGTGCTACACAGACGGAAGATTTCGATAGTGGAGAAACTAGTGTTAAACAATTAGATGTTACCACTTGGAATACGTCTGCCCCGTCCTATACTCCAAGAAACTGAGAAGCAGTTGTTGAGTTGAGTGGATGGCCCTAGAGTTTTGAAAAAGAAAATTTACTCCATTTTCATTTTGTTAATTTTATTTTTGTTTGTGGGAGGATGCCATGATACGCACCCACTTATTGTATCATTTTAGGTGTTTAATATGTTTAAAATGTTAATTGTCTATTATGACGTAATTTGTGTTGTTCAATTGGGTAGTCTTTTATGGTTATGGACTAACCTTAAAACATTGGGTTGTGGGTTGTGAGGTGAGAGATAAGATTATAAAGGTTGCTGGAATAATGGAAGTGATTTTGGAAATGTGAATGTGGTAATTTGTGTAGTGAAGAAGAATTATGATCTAAATACACTTTTGTTTCTAATAAGGAGTTTAATTGTGAGTTCAAGTCTAATATATTAACATTAACTGACTTCTAATTATATTTTTGTGTGCGAGAGTTGGTAAGCTTTACGTAAGCATATCCTTATCTGTTTTCCCACAACCTGAGGGCTTCATGGTAGGCTGATAAGTCTCAGGCTCGCCGTTGAGGAATAAACGTAAGTAGTTCCATTGAGAATAATCCGGGGAACGTAGCAAGCTGCATCGCACGCACGCGCGTAATGGTCGTATACAGGGTGTTTCTGTGACCGTGTTACAGACTTGCAGGGATGGTGGAAGGGAACAAACGCAACAAAATGAGATAGAGAACCCTCGTCCGGAAATGCCCCAGTCAAAAGTTACAAGTCAAAACTCCGGAAGGGCAGGCAACCACGCATAAAAGATGTCTGTGGAAGTGGAAAACAAACACACAAGAATCACTGTAGTGGCTTTAATGAGTAGTAACTGTAGCCATTATTACAGCAGTTTTCAAAGTGACCCCCCCCCCGCCTCGATACAGGCATGACAGCGTGCAATAAGCTCTGTCGCATCCGCTCTAATATCCCAGGAGACGTTCGGACCCGATCACAGGCTGCAAGGGTTCTTGCCAAGAGTTCATGTACATTACTCACAGGTGTCTCGTAGACAACAATTTTGACATGGCCCCACAAAGAAAATATTAAAAAAATCAATTGGCTTCAGATCAGGTGAACGGGCAGGCCAAGCAACAGGTCCGCCTCTCCCTATCCACCGCTGAGGGAAGGTTT
The DNA here is from genome assembly GCF_977018435.1 of Lepisma saccharinum. Taxonomy (NCBI): domain Eukaryota; kingdom Metazoa; phylum Arthropoda; class Insecta; order Zygentoma; family Lepismatidae; genus Lepisma; species Lepisma saccharinum. Next base: position 116,002,960 of record NC_139229.1, on the reverse strand, counting down.
GCGTCAGAATATCACGAGCACCAGCTACGAAGTGAACTGGGGCCCCATCATGCTGAAACCACATGCGTTGACGAACGAGAAGTGGGACATGTTCCAATAACTCAGGGAGGATGTCTCTCAGAAACACAGTGTACACTGGTCCAGTTGATCGTGGCGGTAAAAGATACGGACCTATTAAATTACATTTTACAGCAAATCTGTCTTGATGGCCCTTCACGATTGTGGCACGGGGATTTTCATCGGCATACGAGGGTCACTATTTATATTTTGAGCCTAAAAATGAAAAAACAGGAATTTGGCATTGAAAACTGCTTTATTGTTTTTCGAAGTATTCTCCTTTATGGTCAATACACTTTTGCATTCGTTCGAACCATTTGTCAAAGCAGTTTTTCCAATCTTCTTGAGACACCTCCATAATATGGTGTTTGAACGCATCAACGGCGTCTTCCGCCGACGAAAATCGTTGTCCACGCAATTTATTCTTGACATTCGAGAACAAGAAGAAGTCATTGGGTGCTAAATCAGGACTGTACGGCTGATGACCCATCAATTCGATTTTTTGACTGTTCATAAAGTCGGTTATTAGACGAGATGTGTGACAGCTGGCATTGTCTTGATGAAGAATGATCCGACGGCGTTTGTTTGTTTTCCGTATTTGACCGAAGAACTCTGGCAAACAAATGGTTGTGTACCATTCAGAGTTGACCGTTCTACGTTCCTCTAAAGGCACAGTTGCCACATGACCAGTTTTCCCGGAAAAACAGGCGACCATTTGTTTGGATGTGCTTCGAGCGCGAACAACTTTTGTTGGATTGGGTTCATCTTGAAACACCCATACAGTCGACTGCTGTTTACGTTCCGGCTCATATGCATATATCCATGATTCGTCACCTGTTACAATCTTATATACGTCTTTTGAAGCACCACGATTGTATTTATTGAGCATTTGTTTGCACCAATTGACGCGAGCGTCTTTTTGAGTTTTTGTCAAATTGTGTGGGATCCAACGAGAACATACCTTTCTCACAGCTAAATGATCATGTAATATTTTATATATGCTGGTGGAACTAATGCCTATGGTTGCCTCAATGTCACAGTGTGTCACATGACGATCTTGCAGTATTAGGTTTTGCACAACATCAATGTTTTCTTGAACAACAACTGATTTTGGACGACCTTCGCGAATCTCGTCGGTGAGCGAATGGCGGCCACGATTAAATTCGTTATACCAAGGTTTCACAGTGGCAAAGGATGGGGCTTCATCGCCAAATGTGGAAGTAAGTTGATCGATGCACTCTTGTCTTGATAATTCACGTCGAAAATCGTAAAAAATCATCGCACGAAAATGTTCACGAGTTAATTCCATTTTATTGTTGTCGCGCAATCTCCAAGGCAACATAAACAACACAAATGAAGCTATTGACAAAACATTTGAAGTACGTTATGGTCAATAATGCCAGACGATTCCGTGCAAACGTCAAATCGCGCCTAACTTCAATCAGTGTTGCCAAGGCTCAAAATATAAATAGTGACCGTCGTGTACATGGCTATTGCGACTATTCAGCATCCCGTCTCTCGTGAAACATGGCTCATCAGTGAAAAGCACACAGGCATGGAACTGGGGGTCGACCACACAACCCTGCAGTAACCATTCACTAAACACGACGCGGGTGCGAAATCAGCTTGACCCAAGGCATGGATACGCTGGTAAGGGTGCAGCTGCTGCTCCCTCAGAACTTTCCAAACAGTACTAAGGGCCACACCAATTTCACGTGCCACAGCCCGTGTACTAATGGATGGTTGTCCTTCCACCCGATCCAACACTGCTTCTTCAAGGTCTGGTGTCCTTGCAGTTCTTCGTCTTCCTTGCTCGCGGAATTGAGATCGCACTTGCCCCGAAGTCTGAGAAACATGGTGTGCGCTGGATGTCTGCGCCGTGGATATGTGTTCCGCTTCCCTACAGCTCCCATTTGCTCGTCCATACACATGCATCATATCAGCCAGTTCCTCTACCGTATATTCCATTGCACTGATTGCAGCCGCGACACTCGTGCTTCTAGACTACACACGTCGAGTTTGACGTTACGTCTTCTGCAGGGCATGCGCGGTGATTTCTTTCCCCTTTCTTTTATGGTTCTCCTCCGCGTTGTGCGTGCTTGCCGGCCCTTCGAAGGTATAAGCTTGAAACTTTTGACTGGGGCATTTCCGGACCAGGGTTCCCTATCTCATTTTTCTAATTTTGTTGCGTTTGTTCCCTTCCATCATCCCTGCAAGTCTGTAACACGGTCACACAAACACCCTGTATAAATCCTTACATGTCTGTTTTACCGGTACAAACCCCTCACATTGGTTTAGTAACCATTTTGCATCAATAACACTATATTGGTTGAAAACGTTTTGAAAGTTATTAATATCACACACGAAGTGTTTTAAAAATAAGAACCCAATTCTTACCAAGGTAATGTAAAAATAATATTGTTATGTTTAATATAATTACATCAAGCCAATATTTTCATCCAAATTGTTTTAAGAAAATTTTATTGGTAATGATTTAAAAATTATTATTCATAATAAGTAAATGGTAACAATTGTAACTATGAAATTTGTACCATGCTTCGGCTGTTGTATGTTGAATTCCACCCATTATTGCTGTATACACGTACAGACGTCTATGCAATCATACTCTAAATTCACTGCAAGGTGATTAACTAATTTATACTTGTAAAGTATATTTATACTCTGCCCTTTGTAAGAGCAAAACTACTTTTAATATAAACCCATGACCTCGGCTAATACTTGCTCCTTTGATAAATTCCTAATTCTGCTCGCACAGATGTACAGGGTGTCCACAAAGTCCTGCTACCGTTACAATGAAACTTAACTTCTAAACTATATGAGATAAATACATACAGTTTTTTGCAACGTGTTCTATAGCTCTCAAAGTTTTATTTACAATTACAACACTTCAACCTGTTCGAGAACTTCTGCAATCCGTGTTTCTTCTCCTCATTGGTCTCTAGATGTGAGGGACCTTTTGGATAGACATTTCCCTGGGAGATGGATTGGCCGCAATGGACCAATCTCCTGGCCACTGCGCTCCCTTGATATCACTCCCTTGGATTTTTTCCTTTTGGGGGTACGTCAAGGATCATGTCTACGAAACCCCTGTTCCAGATCTTGTCACACTTCGTTCACGGATTGCAGAAGTTCTCGAACAGGTTGAAGTGTTGTAATTGTAAATAAAACTTTGAGAGCTGTAGAACACGTTGCAAAAAACTGCATGTATTTATCTCATATAGTTTAGAAGTTAAGTTTCATTGTAACGGTAGCAGGACTTTGTGGACACCCTGTATATCGACAGTAGTTCAAGGATTTATCCAGAATGTTCCATCTGGGCGTGTGTGAGTTCATATTTAGGGGAGGTAAGAGTACATTTATAGCCAAATTGACCATAAATGGACCATTTGTAAAAAAAAATTTAGGGGGAATGTTACAGGAGTGTGTGGATAAATCACTGAGATATGTAATTCATCCTATATTTTAGAGAAGGTATGACTCTTACACGCACTATATTAGTATGAGCAAAATTTCTGGAAACGGCTGACATCCGAATTACCCAATAGAATTTCTGACAAGTCCTACAGTTGTTTACATTCGCCTCATTCTTACATTGGACGAAGAATAGTTTCGTGCATAAACCCCATATTCCCCCGATTTGATAGACTCGTATTTGGGACTTTGAATCCGGCTGCCGGTCAACCAGATTGTTTGACGTGAATTTTCTTTCTCACTCTAGGCGAATGCTGGGGTGGTATATTCAGCTCTGACGCTTTCTCCCACATCCTTGTGACTTCGAATCTTGGTATTTTTTGTAATTTGATTATGTTTACCTCGAATTTCTACATCTTCAGTCTAATCGCGACAGATACGATGAAAGTACGAATTGAAAGAAACATTCATGGTCTGGCGAGTGCTTGAACTCAAAATCTTCCAAAACGAAATTGTGAGTTGAATGCTCTGGCTCCCAGGCGGCTATAGGCGTAACTTGGCGGGGGCAAGAGGGGGCATTTGCCCCCCAAAATTTTCAGGTTTGTTAAAATTTACAAGTTAAAGATACTTTTGTTAACATCCTAAGACCTGAGGAGGTAAGTAATAAATAATATTATTTATGATTTCGCAAATAATCCTGGACACAATTTTTATGAGATGAAAAACTTTTCGACCTTGCCCCCAAAAGTTAAGCCTCAAGTTCGTACCTGCCCCCCCTCCCTAAAGTTAAGTCCCTAAGTACGTCCATGCTGGCGGCTATTAATATCCTCATCTAAATTATTTATCTCGACTAGTTAAGCTGTGCTTGGAAAAGGAGAGCATTCGACGATAAACCCTCTTCCAAACTTCACAGTTTCGAAGTGCCGGAATAAAAGCAAGCTGGAGATTTATCTGGAAGTGAGGATTCACATAAGTGCTGTGTGAGTCTGGCTTAAGAAACGAAGTTTAATTACCAAATATAATAATAATAATGAATATTAAGTGAAATGTTTCGCTGAAAAAAAAAAAACATGAACGCATAAATTCCACTGTGGGGTTCTTAATTATTGCAGTTATTTTATTATATTATGAATAATGGACACTACAGCTAATACAGTCGTTGTTTCAATAACATTACAGTGATGCAAGGATGCAAAAATCATGGCTGATCCATTTTACTTGGAAAGAAATTTTTGCTGCACCCCAGGATGGTGTGATTGTGTGTGTGAGAGAGAGAGATAGAGATGTGGATCAGACTCATTTCGTGACAACTTTTGGGATATATGCTAAGTTGAAACTAAATCTTATACAATCTTACTACACATCTAAGATGTAGCACATTCCAATAGCCCAATAATGTAAATTAATTGGTTCTTTGGTTGTTGCTGCACTGCAACAATTATAACATAAGATTTGATATTTGTTGTCAATGTCAGATATTATTTATTGTTTTCTACTTTCAGTAAATTTGGCTCTACTGTATAAGCTGAGTCCGTGTTCTCTGAGTTGTTCTTTTTGTTGGAAGGGCAAACAATGAGCAAAAGAAAATCAACAACTGAAACAAAATCTGTGAGGAACTCTGATGATACTACATCAGCAGGTAAGAATATACATATAAACTCTCTATGAAATTACATATTGTGGGTATTTCAACATAGGATGTACATAAAAGCAAACAGATTAATTTTATGAAATACTGTCCATAAAGTTAAAATTTTGTTTTAAGCATCAGTATTTAGATGATCATTTTCAGAATATTTGGTGAGGACATCTAATTTTGTGTAAGTTATATAATTTGTTGCTGCACAGAAGCATTATTATTTAGATTTTTTTAGTGCTAATATGGATTTCTCCGAAACCTGTATTGCACCCATCATTTTTATTAGTATATTTTACGGTTGGTTGTTGAATATAATTTATTATCACATCACTCACTGCTCTAGAAATATACCCAGTCAACAAGATAATGTTACCACAACGTTGTGGCAACGTTAGCTACTAACATACCTAACGTTGTTACAACGTTGAATGTATGTTGATACAACGTTGTGAAAACGTTGTGTCAACGTTTAAGGGTCATTTATTTCAACGTTGCTGCAACGTTGGTTGGCAACGTTGTCACAACATATACTGAACATTATGTAGCAACGTTAGGTATGTAAGGGGTTAACGTTGCCACAACTTTTTTGCAACATTACCTTGCTGCCTGTGTAATTTATGAATATAACAATGCACATTTAAATTTCACATGGTAAGCTATTAGCAATCTTGCCAAGCCCTTTTTGTATATACTACATATGTGTCACAGTTTCTCTTTACATATTATAGAAACTTTTCCTGCTCCACCAAAATAGACAATTGTTAGTCTGGAGATTTTCATGAATTAACAAATCTCTAACTACACCTGGTAATAAGTTTCTTGTTGCAGCACTTAGCTCCTAATTATATAGTCTGGGATAAAAATATTTATCATGGGAGTTTCACTTGTATTCAACGTATTTCAACATTTTCTGATCTTCCTTACAACTTCAATATTCACACATCTTTCGAAGGATAATAAAACACATTTTTTTCACTAATTACAATTGAAGTTATGCTTATTTGTGTTACTAAAAGTTATGTTTGTTTTGCATTTGAGTCGCACTGCCATCTAGTGTATGCTGTAGGAAATATAAGGTTTGGTGGTCAGTGCACATACAAATTCAGATTAAACAAAACACTCCGATCTGACGCTTGTGGCGCTCATGGTGGTGACCATCCAAACTAAAGTGTATTCAGTGGAATGTTTTTTTTGTAACGTTGATGCAACGTTATCACAACGTTGTGGCAACGTTAGTGTGTTGACTGGGTACATTGTATAATTACAATTAAATAAATTCAAACAAGAATGTTCCACCACTCCTCTTATTCTCCTTCTCGCAAGTCAGAATCACAGATTTTTCCATGTGTTTTCATTTTCTATGTTACTTTCTCTTCACCACAGAATAAAAATAAATAGCATTCTGTACCTTGGTACTTTTTTTGATAATAGATTTCAGTAGCATGTGCTCTGATTGGTTGACACCTGTCACAAAAGGCTTTATTTGGACCTGCACCTAATTCGAAATTCTTGGACGTTAACTAGGAATGTGAGAAGAAACACGATGTGTGCTCTGATGTAACTTCGTTTAAGCATAGCATTCAATGATGTTTGTCGTTTATTTTCAATGTGTACGGATAACTTTATTTACACAATCATCTTGCTGTGCTACAAGCTGAACTAATTTTGTAGACCTGGAAGAAAATGTAACATTAATCTTACAGTTGTAAATGTGATGCAGGCTTAAAATGAGTTAGTTTGAGTTAAACATGAGTTAAAACTATACATGACGTTTATAGAATAGCTTCTGCCTTAGGAAATAGTGGGCATCTTGTCTTCAGGTGAGCAATTTGTTTTGCTGGGGGTGGGGATCAAACGTTCAACAGGCCTGTGAATACTTGTGTGCTAACCAACTAGCAAACTGTTTCTGACATTTTTATTACAGATACGATAGGTACAATTGATGTCTTATTGGAATTCTCTAATATGTGTAACCAAGAAGGAACAGCCATTAAACCTAAAATTCTACTCTCGACACTCTCAGGAGAGGTGTATCAGGGAACTGAAGAACAAGAAACTCCTTTGTCAGAACACGAACAATCGATGTAAGTACAATTTCGTTTTATGTGCCTGTTTTTACATAGCTTTGTATATTTGTAAAATAATTGTGAACTCAATTTAATACATGGTTAAGAGAGACCAGGAAAATTGTGGGAATTTTATTTTAATACATTTCAATTTTCGGTGACCTTTTTTTTTTCTTTTTTCTCTGTTGCTGTGTCTCTTCCTGAAAATTAATTGTTAGATGAGGCTTCATTGGTTCCTACAACATTATTACAAAAATGCCCGCTTTCGTGGCTGAGTGTGTTGAATAGTCAACTCATGATTTTGTCATCCAAAGTTTCATGTTTCATGTCCTGGCCTCTCCATAAGTAATCAATCCTTTGTAAATGTCCTGTAAATGTCCTTTCATCAATTTAATCGAACGTCATTCATACTCATTGTTGCAGCTAGCTAAAAGTTGCAGAAATGCGACACAAATTAAAAACCATAAGGAATAAGCATGAATTGTACTATCATGATTGAAATTTACTTGGACAAACACATTTCTTTCAAATGTGATTGAATAATTGATAGGAACATATTAAATTTTATACAATATTAACCAAGAGATAAATATAATGTACTGTAGTTTACTCATATATTGTACATAATATTGAAATTATGTTGTTCATATATCGTTTTCCATTTGAAAACATATGCATGGTTCAAATTGGAAGTCATTTTTAAAAATATACTTTTATAATGTAATTTGTATTATATTGAATCCACATATATACTATCTTTCTGCATCTCATATTTAAAAACATAAAAGCATGTAAAAAGAAGGCCGATAATTTTTTACCCGGGTTGGCAACACTGATGAAGTTGAGCATGCGCAGGAGCATGCCCTAGTATTCTGTGCTTGCAACAGAGATAGAATCGTCAGAGTGGAGTTGCGTACGTGCGAGTAGAAGTAAGGTGAAATAGCTGCCGTAATACAAAATTCCTCCAAATGTGAAGTGAGATTTGTCATACGATTTCTGAATGCCAAAGGACAGAATGCAACTGACATCCATCGGGAATTGTGTGCCATTTATGGACCGACAGTGATGAGTGAAGGGAAGGTGAGGCAATGGTGCAGAGAGTTTTGGAAAGGGCGTTCAAATGTCCATGACGATGAGCATAGCGGAAGGCATAGTGTTCAGACGGACGATCTGTTGGAACGCGTTAACGAGAAAGTTACGCTGGTTCACAATATCTGAACTCGCCAAAGAGTTTCCAGAAGTGTCTGCGAAAACAGTGCATCGAATTGTGACTGACAACCTGGGGTATCACAAACTGTGTGCAAGGTGGGTACCAAAAATGCTGACAGATGCTCACAAAGAGCAAAGAAGGACAGCTGCACGTGATTTTTTGGCCTGCTGGGGGTGGGGGGGGAGGATGGGGATGACCTCTTTTCGAGTACTTCAAAAAATAGCCAAGTTATGTACTTGTTTATCAATCACAATAAATTTCTTCATGATTTTCTTGTTTTTTTAAAAATATCGGCCTTTTTTTTTTACATTACCTCGTATAATAGCTTTTGAACACACTTCAAGTTGTAATTTTTGCACTACAAGTCACTTTCAATGCAAAGAAAGTACATACAAATCAATAAATTGTTTCATCTTAGCTCGTTTACAATGAATAAAATATTCCAATATTTCTCAATTATTTATGCACCATCTGAATTGTATCAGCAATGAGTTATGAATGAGAGAGTATTTTTGAGGTGGCCACCATGTGGAAGAGTCCAGCATCGTGGCTGTGTGGTCTAAGGTGTCATGCTTTCGGCTCTGGTTACAGGATGCACGCAGGTTCCTGTATCCTGGGGAAAGCGTGACAACTTTTGTCCTGAGATTTCGGTCTTATGTATGGGACTGGTTTGTCGTTCTGATCACATGTCACCCCCATAACTGCATGGATGATCTCCCACTTCAGCAGGTGGAAGTGAGGCCAAAAGTTCGTAGGTAAGCCCTGGCCCTCATGGGCTGTTGTGCCACGTGACGGGTTATTACAGAAGGCTGATCGGATTATATCCAACAGATTTGGCAATGCTGCTGTCACAAGTGTAGTTGCGCCAGAACCTTGAAACTAGGGATGGCCAAAAAAAAATCTGGAATCCGGTTTTATCAGGACATTTAGCATGAAACAAGAATCCGTGTTATTTCCTTTCATGACATTCCTGTCAAAAGCCCTGATGCCAGTCCAATGGATTTTGGTGTATTTGGACTTAAAATGACGTCTACAACATCACCAACCCCGCAACCTTACTGGCCTATGGGAAGCCTGTAAGGAGGAATGGGATGGAATTCCTATGCATGTGCTCCAACGTAGTTTGTTGCAGTGGAAATTGCGATGTCGGGCGATAGTCCATAATGCTGGTGGTCCCATAGAACACAACTGGTGGGGGTGACACAGCTTTTCATAATACACTTTACATATCGGTCGGATATAACCCGATCAACTTCTGTATTATTGCTATGTGGAAGAGCCACGGCGAATCTTTGCTATGTGGAAAAATTCAGAACACAGTAGCATCAAACAGTTATATCTTACCTTAGTTCATACTCTTACCTTAATGCATTTTTTTTTACGTATTTTTTGTTTCTCAGAGTTTAACTATTTTCTTTTCTCATGTTTAAATTTTCATTTATACTTCAATAATTTTAATACCTTTTTTCCCCAAGGAAAGAGGAAGAAACAGAAGATGTTCCGAAAGTTCGAGCCTACCTTGAGTACCCAGATATTCCAGCATCACTCCATAAGATTCAAATAAGAGGTAGGTTGCATGTGTAAGTATAACAACATAAATCTGAAAAAAACAGTGCCAGGGTGGCTACTCACCACGAATTCCTTGAATTCTGGAAGTTATGTGTGAATTATTGGCTCCGGGAATTATGCGTGAATTTTTCTTCATAGACGTGAAAAATTGCAACTTTTATTAATCCAAATGAATTCATACATTCACAAATGCACTAAGGCAAGTTGTTCACAGTTTAGCTTTTATTTTTATAGAGGAAGGAAAATAAAAGAAAGCTGCGTGGAAAATAAAACAAAATTCTCTCAATCTTTTTACTTTGTTAATATCCTTTGCAGAACAATCTATCTGACAGGCATTTTATTGCAAGATATCTTGAAGTTATTTAGTAAATTTGAGTTTGATATTCTTGTACAATTAACAATTTTTGTTAGCTGTTACGTATGGTGCTTCGGCTTGTTTTCAGGCTATGGCCTCTCCAACATGATGAACATGATGCATGAACAATTGTTTGGAGGAAATGGACCGCCCCCATTTGAGATACAATTTATATGATTTTTGCTGTTGGTTTGTTGTGGGGCATGCACACACCCATCGATGCAATGAAACTTAAACAGTGAAATAAAATTAGGTTTTTACTTTCCCTACTGAACATTCATCAAGACTTTTGCCCCCTCGTAATCAGATGGTCTGCGCACACCTATGCTCTCCAACTTCCTTCCTCCAGAACTTTCTCCCTTGGGCTACTCCATTTTCTGATATGAAGGATGGAGTCTGCACCCTTCTGCATACTTTCCTCCCATCTAATACTTGGTCTTCCTGCAGGTCTTCTTCCTCACGTTTCCTCCTATCATATTTTTTGGGGTTTGGTGCTCATCCATTATAGCTACATGGCTAGCCCAGTTTAGTCTTTTTATTCTTATGTATATGGTGGGAAATACTTCATTATGAGCCGGCCCCTGTGGTGGAGTGGTTAGTACATCGTGCTATGATGCCAGGGGTCCTGGGTTTGAATCCTGGCCTGGGCATGGATATTTGTGAGTGTCCATTCATCAATTTCATCATATCATATCTCATTCCCATCTTCGCAAATTAGCCAAAAGTGGCCCAAAAAGCGAAGTAAAATAAAGCAAATCAATGAAGTTCGTAAATTTCGTTATTATATCTAATTCTCCACACTCCTTGTGACTAAATAGGGCCAAAGATTATACGTAGGATTTTACGCTCAAATGAGTCGAGTTTGTTAGCAGCTGGTCCATGCTTCACATCCATATACTACAATACTACGAATGAGTGTTTTGTATAGCATCACTCAAGCTCTCCAATTCACATCTGTCTCTCCACCTGATTAAAGGTAATATCGAGAAGTGCCTTGTTTGCTGATTGAATGCATGCTTGTATTTCTGCTATTTCTTCATTTTGATCATTCAGGTTTGTACCTAGGTATGAGAAGTTGTTGGACATTTCGATGTTAAAGTTTTATATTACCATGTTCTGTTCACAGTTTCTTCTTTTCCTTGACTGGATTAGTATCTTTGTCTTAACAATTAATAAACAATCTTTTGTAGATTAGTATATTCCGTAATATTTGTGACTTGTGTTTCAAGTCTGAGTATGTGAAATGGCAAGTGTAAATTCCACACCTTAAATTGAATATTTTAAATAGTGTATACCGTATTTACGTGTGTATAATGCGCAACCTGGTTTTTTGATGGGTAAAAGTGACAAACAATTATATCTCGTATATAATGCGCAGTATAATTCTGGTTCAAGAAATGGCTTTCTTAGTTGTAGGTTCTAAAGCGGTTGCTATGCCAATCATATCTATTCAACAAGTCACCTGTTGCTATGTGGACCAAGAGAACAATATCCTCTTGTTCAAACAAGCGAAGTGAAAAATCGTGGGAAATAGCCTTTAAACTTTTATACATGGTTTTGCTCATTCCTTCTTTATTTTTTCTAAGAAAAACCTTCAAACTATAAACTTTTTCCATGACTATACGAGGCACATCAGGACCCTCAAACTAGCAGTTAGCAGCACAAGATTTCTTCCATTAAGGCATTTACACATTCCATATATATCATATTATTTGGCCAGTAATACATTTTAATTATTATTTTCTTTTTCCTTATCTTTTCTTTCATAGAAAGTAACATAAAAATCGGAACATTCCTTTATTATGTCATGAACCTATTTCAACTGCATTGCACATTAGTGTCACTATCTTGAATGGAATACTGTTGTCATATTCAGAAACTGCAGAATTTAAGTTTTACAACGATATACATATAACATGATAGGGTTCTGTAAACAAGAAAAATCAATCAAAAGTGTCACAAAATCATGGAATGACCTTGTACAGTTTCATGTTGGCTGTCTGAATTATTCCGTGCATAATACACACCAGTTTTTGGGGGCAATAATTTTGGCAAAAAGTGTGCATTATACATGAGTAAATACGGTATACTGTTTAATTGAATTTATGGATTCATTGGAATCACACAAACACTTTATATTGTTAATGTATTTCTGTGTGGGGGTGATGAGAGGCGCTAATACGTAAGGTTGAAATAGAGAAAACATCTGCTTAGACTCTTGAATTTTTGGAAAGTTTTTCTTGAAAACCTAGAATTATACTTGAATTTTATCATGGTCCTAGAGTGGCCACCCTGAGTGTGCAGATTGGAAATTCCCAGCTTGAGAATGCTTGTATGGATCAACATGAAGACAATGCAGTAGGTGGGGCAATGCTTATACAGATTGTTCTCCCTGGGGTGGGGTGTTTCATGGAGATTTTATTAACTTGGGGGAGGGGTGGCAGGATAACATCCTTTGTCCCCCAACTTCGAGTACATATTCTTCATTCAAAATCATCTTAACTCAGGCAGAAATATGAATGTATGTTTGGGTGGTAAGGTCCCAGGATTCTATAATTGGCTAACAACCTTACATTTAATGCAAGTTACCACAGGCATCGTTAGCAAGGGGCAGAAGGGGAAACAGCCCCCATAGTGTGAAAAATGTGTGTGCAACTTATAAGTACATTATATGACATGGCCTTCTCATGAAATCAAAGGTAAAGCTCTTTATCCAAGTGACCTCATGTTCAATTGAATTGGGGACCCAGATTTCCATCTAGATTCTGGACAAAATTTTTTAAGTAAATTTGGCTCCACACAGTTTTCAGCAATTTCATCTGGTTCTCATATAGTATTTTTAAAATTATCACAAATGCAGATACAGTGGAACATCGATTTTGTATTTTTCAGAGAACCAAGCTGAAAAAACTGAAAATGTTGAAAAAGTAAAATCTGCCGAAAATTTATAGCATTGTTTTATTTGGACCAAGAAAATTTAATGTGTAGAAAATCCAGGAAAGTAAAATCATGAATTTCACTGTAATGAGATACTGGAATCATCAGCTGATTTGTCAATAGACATTCTCACAACAGAAAATTGTAAAGTTAGCAGATAAAATGATTGAAATGTTGAGATGCAAATGAATTGAGGCAATTTTGTTATTTTCTTGGTGTCAAACTGTATGATTTATATCAATTTTAATGTTGAACTTTATTTTTTTAATTAGTTTATAATAATTACAGTATTATTGTTTGTGCACAGTAGTAGTTAGTTACAATAGTATTATTTAAACACTTTTGTTTAAATGTGAGTTATGTTTATTAGCTATAAATAGTATTTTAAGAATAACCTCAGATAAACATTTATTAATGTGCATTTTAACTTTTCTAAGGTTTTCCTCTGGACTTGCCATTGTTAAAAGTGTGTGAGAGATGTGCTTCTGCTGTTCCTAATCTATCAGTATTTAAGTGAGTGTATCGTTTAGTTTACTTTTCAAATCATAATATATATTTATATTGTGAAGCAATGTCTCGCACCATGGCCATGCAATCTAATCTGTCAGGCTTTGGGCTCCGGCTACGGGCTGTGTGCAGGTTCATGTTTCATGAGGGAAGCGTAACCTTTTCTCCTGAGATTCTTATCTGTGTATGGGACCTGTGGCCACCCACCATCATGAGGAAATTGGGGAGCTACAAATGAGTAGCGTAACCCGGTCATGGAAACCTACAACTACAACTGGGGGTTCGTCGTGCTGACCACACGTCACTCCGTAACTGGTTGGATGACCTGCAAGGAGTACTTGCATTCATAAAATTGTACAATGCTAATTTTGATCAGTACACATTTCAACTTGTTCAGGAAGTCATGTAATGAGTAAGCATAAAAATTATATTTCAAGTTATTTCCTTTGTGTACTGGTTACTTATTAAAATATGATACTTTAGATCTAAAATAATGAGTTTTGAAATAATGATTTATAAGACATCAGTTAATGTGTTTGTAAAAGTAACCTAATATCAATTTCTATTTTTCCAATGCTGACATTTACCCCAAGGATGGAAAAATTCTACATAAAATATGTGCTTATATTATAGATTTGAACACTGTGGTCTTACAGCAGAATTAGTGGAGCATATAGCAGTGATATTTTCTGTGAATAATCAAGTGAAAGAGCTGAGTTTAGATTGGAACATAGTTCCAGAAGAGAATTACTACCTACTGCTGTGCAAAGACAGTAAGTAAGTATGTGGAACAGGTTGGTGCTCTTTTTAGATTATACATGTAAATTTTGACTCTGCCAAAGGGATATGTAGATTGCTGTTTATTTTCCAATGTATTAATTTGAGATGTACTGCTACGTATCACTTTGGATGGAACCCAAATGTTAACCTCCCTTCCATACAGTATATACTTGAAAGTGCATTCATGTAGGCTAACAAGGCTCTGATGTCTAGAACTGCAGCCAGGATAATCCTCCGTGGGACTGTGTTGTCATATGCTTTGTCTAGGGCAGAGCCGATACTCCCCCCCCCCCCTTTGGCACAGTATTCCTAAAAAAAAAAAGAATGTCAAAGCCAGGAAAAGTTAGCAAAATGATGGCTTACTACTAAAAGAAAAGTATACGTAACCCCTCCCCCTGCCTGTCGAAAATCCTGGGCAAGCCACTGATAATTTGGATAACCAAATAATCTGAATGTCAGGATAATACAGATATCTGAATAATTCCGATATGAGAATAATACAGATATCTTAATAATTCTGATATGAGAATATCCAGATACAATTTTATCCAGATTTGGTCATCCCTAGTTAATAAATATGACTTTAGTCTAGTTATTTTACTATTGACATTACTGAACAATGATTCTTCATTGATTTTGTCTTCTTATATCCTTATAATGTAGGTTGAGTCGCTTGTCTCTTCGCCACTGCAGTATAACAGACAAAGGAGCTGCATTCCTTGCTAAAGAGTTGGAGCGAGGTGCAAAGGAAAAGGAACATCTTTTGGCATTGAACCTGACCAACAACAAGATAACTTGTACAGGGGCGAAGTGCTTTGCAAAGGTAATCAGTACACTTGAGTTACATATTGCAAAGTAGGTGCTTTTGAAGGAACTGTCTCCTTCTGCCTCCTTGCATGTTGGAACCAGAGCAGCTTATTTTGTGTTCTCTGTGCCTAAGGATGTAGAACACCTGGCTCACGATCCCACAACCAAATATTCTTGGTTCAAGTCTCTGCCAGGGTGTGAATGTTTTATTGTGTTTGTTACGGTTAAACTGATACTCGTATTAGTAGGTGAGTATTGTATTCCAATTTTATGTATCAATTTATCAGTTTTCCATCAAAATATTCAACAATTGTAATCATAAAATACAGTTTTTCTGCACAATATTGGTGCCAAAAGTAGGTTCGAATCCTGGCCTGAACAAGAGAGTTCTTTGTGAGTGTCCCTTCATCATATCATTACTCATCTTCATCCTCATATTTGTGATTAGCTAAAAGTGAAGTAAAATAAACCAAATCAATCAATCAATGAAACAGTTAGTCATTTACTTAATTAATCGATAGAGGTAGAGGATAAACATTAAATTGCCAAGTACAAATAAGAACAAAATGTTGACAGTATCTTCACCTTGCAATTAAGGGGTCCCGGGTTCGATACCCGGTGGAGGCACATAGTGGTTCGGATCCTACTTTAAACTGTAGGTCCAGTCCCAATTAGCCTTACTATGCATAAAGTAGACTTAAAACACCAAATCAATCAAACAAGATGTTGAAAATTTAAATAATATCAAGGCTTCTGATTTCTCCTTGTTGTGCAAGCAAAGGAAAAAAATCATTGTGTGCCAGCTATCCAAATATAACAAAACCCAAACTATAGAGTCCAGCGCAGATAATTCTGCCGTGCGATGCGCGAAACAACTAAAGAAGCAGTGTTGCTAATGGAGCAGATAGAAAAATCGCTGCAGTGCGCCGAGGCACAGCTGTTACGTACAACAAGAAAATTAGAGAATTCAGGTCTATTTAACGTTGAGTTTTAAACGTCATGCATTATACCAGGACTAGGATTAGTATGTACTAACAAGTGGCTTTGTATGTAGCTACATACATTCATTCATTCATTCATTCATTGTTTTCTGCCTAATGGCAGGTTTTTCACTGCAATCTCCAGCTTTCCCTGTTCTCTGCCTTACGCTTCGTAATAGCATACGACCCAGTTAATTTAAAAACTGCTACATACATATGGACTAAAAATTCGCAAAATATGAACTAACACATAAGTAAAATTACCAAAAATGCTGCAAAGAAGACTTCTTCATACGATTCCTTATTTGAGTGATTTCAAACAAAATATATATATATATATATATATATATATATTATTTTTCATTGCATTAATGCACTGGTGGCGTTCTAACTTTTCACTGCCAAAACCCGTATACACTGGTATGGAACTGCAACGACAGATAATAACATGCCAACGTGTTAAACCGCTACAATTGCACCATAACACTCCTCCTCAAGCAGTATTATTATTTCCTCTCTGAGATCGGCGACAGTCGGTTGCCTTTGTTGTACATTTACAAAGGATGCCGGCTTCCACAACAATAACAAGTACATATACTGCCACTAGACGATAAGCTGCGCGGCTTTTTCTTTTGTTATGAACCAGGGAAGGCGCTAGTCATTTTGCCTCCCTGGGAGGTGGCGGCTCTATTCGACCCCCCCCCCCCCCCCGGTCATTACGCAGCAACGGAAAATTGAAAATCAATATATTCCTAACTAAAACATCAAAATATAAAATAAATAATGAGACTTCTTATACTTTCAATACTATTCAGCGCAAAAGAATATCTCGCTCGATCACAGTTTTCAATAGGCTTATTTTTTTCTTCTCTTCAAATTTTGCCGCTCTGGGCGATGGGACGGTTCGCCCTCCCCTTCCGCCGGCCCTGCTATGAACTTGGTCACCCATCAAAGCATGGCAATTTTAACACAGAAAACAATATGTATCGCATTAAGCAGCAAAAATGACAGCCTCGTCTATGCAATTTCTACAAGAACACGTGCCGGAGCCAGAGTTGAAATGATGTTGGAGCCACATAATTTATTTATTTTGAATAATTCCAAAATTATGAAATATGAACAATTTGTTGCTGCTGTTCGCTGCTCTCTTGCCAAAATGCTTTATTGGGATGCTAACACCATGACTGGCTTCCTCCTTCATGAACTCGTGCACGTTGCTTAGAATTTCCCGAGCTTGGCTATGCAAGGTTTTTGATTTCAACTTCGACAGAACTGGAGGCATTATGGAATTTAACGTTCATTAGCAAACACACACTTTTACATACACACACGCAATACACGCATACAACGTCAAACCGGTCAAATACTTAATATAAAATAAAAATATGGTGCTTCCAATCCAACAAAACTCACCGCCACTTTACCTGCCTTTTCCCCTTCCGTGACAGAAATAGTGCTTCATTATTACAGTTGGCAACACTAGTTACTAGCTAGCCAATGAACATGCACTGCATAAAAGAAGCAAGCACTACGCCGTGCTATATTGCCACATTAGCGTCCCTACCGAATGGTGGGAACCGCGAGCTGGAGCGCTATTCAATTGTTTTCAATGAAGTTTGCGCGAGTGTGTCCAGGAATGGAATGACAATATGGCAACAATAGCGAAGGTTTTCGAGCAGGGTAGAACACATGATGCTAAGAGAGAGGGAGACGAAACGAAAATTCGTTTCTACGCAACGGCAAATTTACGTGTGTGGCACTCTACATAGATCAGTTTATATTGGTTGCATGGCAACCTCCTCTATCGATCTCTCCCTAAAACGTTATGTTATTATCTTGATGCATGGTGGATGTGGATGTACAGTTCAGTGGTCACATCTCACTTTAAACTGTGGGTCCACTCTTGATTTCACTATCTGTAGAGAAAGTGTGCTTGCATTTTGTTTATACCGAGGGGTCCAAAAAAATGTACTCACTGTTTGTAATGAAATAATTTCGAAACAAACAGACTTACACGTACTAATCTCATGTTGGCGTGTAGTGTAACTGTTTTATTTGTCGCGGGTAGGTGGCGCTGGCAATTTGCTCCACGCATGCTCGAGTGTTGGACCAATCATGCCAGTACAGCGGAAGACAGTCAAGTAGCAACAATGGCTGCGGTACGGTTATCATTTGTGGAACAGAAGGCTGTATTGAAATGGTTCTGGAAGTACGAGAACATTCAAGAGGTTCAACGACAGTGGCAGAATGTGTTTGGAATTCGGCCTCCAACACGTTGAACAATAGCCCGTATTCGTGATAAGTTTGAATCCGACGAAACTGTTCATGATATGAACAAGGCAACATTTGGCCGACCACGAACAGCTACAAGTCCAGAGTCCAGTGCTGCGGTGTTGGAACATTTCACCCAATCACCACAAAAATCAGTGAACCAGGGAGCGCGCAAAACTGGGGTGAGCCGGTCTACCGTAAGACGCATTCTGAAGGATGCACAGTGGAAAGTGTACATTCCAAGACTGCTACACGTGATCAACGAGGACGATCCAGATCGTAGGGTTGAATACTGCGAATGGTTTGAGCACATGGTTCAAGAGGATGGGGAATTTGCAGGGACAGTTGTGTGGTCTGACGAGGTGCAATTTGAACTTAATGGTACTGTGAACCACCACAATTGTGTCTATTGGTTGCCCATCAATCCTCACGTTTATGTGGAGAAGGCAGTGAATCTACCAGGGCTTAACGTGTGGTGTGGTCTGCCATCGCGTGGTTTGATTGGTCCCTTCTTCTTCGAGGGTAAACCGGTGAGGTGTATCTAGAAATGCTTAAGTCAAGGATTTTGCCTGCCATCCGAACCCTGTTTGGCGATGAAATGTTTTACCTGCAGCAAGATGGAGCCCCGCCTCACTACCATCGCAATGTCAGGTCATACCTGGATGACACTCTACCCGGAGGGTGGATAGGTCGACGTGGTGCTTTTGAGTACCCACCTCGATCCCATGATTTGACACCACTGGACTTCTACCTGTGGGGGACCGTCAAGGATGATGTGTATCGACTAAAACCAACTACACTCAACGAGCTACGTGAAAAAATAATAGCATCATGTGCTGCCATTACGCCAGATACACTGAAGGCCATAGTACGGTCTGCAGTTCGACGCCATCGGAGTTGTTTAGAAGTTGCTGGTGGTCATTTTGAACATCTAACATAACTCTCTCTCAGTGCCAAAAATTGTACCCGCAAGTCAATTTTGTCAGAAGATATGGACTATCAAACAGTGAGTACATTTTTTTGGAACCCCCTGTATTTGATAAAATATTTGAGAAAATATGAAGTTAAGTCAACTGTGGAAAGTAGTTTTAACCTAACATGCTATATGTACATATTCAATTATCTCTTTCTAATGTCTAGGCTTTGCATACAAATAGAATGTTGGCTTCATTATCACTAGCAGGAAATAGGATTGGAGATGAAGGTGCTAATGCTTTAGCAGAGGCCCTGCATAGATTTCCACTTGAAGGGGAAGAAATTGTCATATACCGAAAGATGAGGATTGAAAGACTGCTGAAAGAAAAGGTGAATTTTTCTTTATATTAAACATTATGCTTTAAAATTTAATATATAGAAAAGGTCTGCGACAAAAACGTTTCTGTCGTTGATTTAGATTTTGGGATGCTGAGTCAGATAAAAGTGACGAAAGAATTGCATCATGTTATACCCATCCCAAAAAAGAAGGATGTATCGTTATCATTACATAGGAGTATTCAGTAATCTTTCCACATGGAAAAATTATGATTTATAATTCCGAAAATGAATCAAATGGATAGTGTCTGTTCCATTGTGATATTGAAGTCCAATAACAAAGTTGATTTTAAGACCGTGGCCAGAACAATTAGACTGCACTGGAATTTAAACTATGAACTTTTTCAATACAAGGCTGAGTACAAATAATGATTCCGACTGCTTAAAGAGTGATTTATGTACGAGGCGCATGTCAAAAAAAAGGGCCGATAATTTTTTACGCGAGGTTGGCAACACTGATGAAGTTGAGCATGCACAGGAGCATGCCCTAGTATTCTGTGCTTGAAACAGAGATAGAATCGTCAGAGTGGGGTTGTGTACGTGGGAGTAGCAGTAAGGTGAAATGGCTGCCGTAATACAAAATTCTACCAAATGTGAAGTGAGATCTGTCATAGGATTTCTGAACGCCAAAGGACAGAATGCTGCTGACATCCATCGGAAATTGTGTGCCATTTATGAACCGACAGTGATGAGTGAAGGGAAGATCAGGCAATGGTGCAGAGAGTTTCGGGAAGGGCATTCAAATGTCCGCGACGATGAGCGTAGCGGATGGCCTAGTGTTCAGACGGACGATCTGGTGGAACGCGTTAACGAGAGAGTGTGTTCCAATCGCCGGTTCACAATATCTGAACTCGCAAAAAAGAGTTTCCAGAAGTGTCTGTGAAAACAGTGCATCGAATTGTGAGTGACAACCTAGGGTATCACAAACTGTGTGCGAGGTGGGTACCAAAAATGCTGACAGACGCTCACAAAGAGCATAGAAGGACAGCTGCACATGATTTTTTGGTCCACTGGGGGGGGGGGGGTGGCAGGATGGGGTGACCTCTTTTCGCACATAGTGACTGGGGATGAAACGTGGATATCATACTCCACTGGGGAGTCAAAGCAGCAGTGAATGCAATGGCAGCACTCTGGTTCTCCTAAAGCGAAGAAAATCAAACAAACACCATCAGTTCACAAAATTATGGGAACCTTGTTTTGGGACCAAAAGGGTGTGATTTTTGTGGAATTCTTGGAACCAGGATGAACAATTACAGCAGAGGTGTATTGTGAAACACTGAATAATCTGCGACATGCCATCCAAAATCGGCAGAGAGGAATGCTACGCTCTGGAATTTTTCTGATCCATGACAACTCCCGCCCACACACAGCTGCTTGTACTGTTTCGATGGGAACTATTCAATCATCCCCCTTACAGCCTCGACCTTGCCCCCAGCAATTTCTTTCTTTTTCTTCACCTGAAAAAGTGGCTTGCCTTGAAGCGTTTCAACAACAGTGACGTGCTCAAGACATCAGTTCTGGACTTGCTGCACTCGCAGGCGGCAGATTTTTACGCAGAGGGTATACTTGAAGCTTGTGCCACACTATCAGAAATGTCTGGAGGTTAATGGTGAGTACGTCGAAAATAGCCAAGTTATGTGCTTGTTTATCAGTCACAATAAATTTCTTCTCCTAATGATTTTCTCGTTTTTTTTAAAAAAAAATATCGGTCCTTTTTTTCACATGTATGAGTTTCACACAACAGTTTAAAAATTAGTTACTCATAATACCCCTAAAACTAACAAACTAAACTCTGTCTTACAAAAACTTGATATTCCAATGCAAACCCACAAACAGAAAGATACCAGGAGAGGTTTTCAAGAAGAGAGAAAACATTTCCAGAAGAACCATTAATATATATGTTTTAAGTTAATTGGGGCATATTTTATGATTGTCGTATGTCATTTATTTCTACCAGTTTTAGTTGACATACCTATGACAGTAACATTAGTACGTTTAAGGTCGGGACGTTTTCCATACATTAGCAGGAGAAACCCCAACGTAATTGTGTCTTTTAAGAAAATGTGTGTGACAGATTTGTTTCCAAATTTTTCCAAGATTTGATTCCAAAATCCATAAAAATGACACAAGTAGCTAAGTCCATATAGTGCTTGCATAGAACTTGTAAGGTCCTGGGTTTCATACCAGGACTCGCTATCTTTACTGGCTTTTCCGCAAGTTTACCTTAGTCCCACCAGAGCATGTTATCTTACACCATACACAATAATTTATTCACCAACTTCCTCATTACCCACATGTTACAAGCCTTGGGGCAATATAGCATTGACCCCACTTGTGCTCACTTTCATTGATGTGCCTGAAATCTTGATGTGATGGAGGAAAATTGGAGACAATTTTTCGTTTTAACACATCAAGAAATATATACGTCACCAAAAATATGCAAGGCATCTCACACAAAATTTTCATTTATAGATCTATGTAATACATAAAATTGCAATAATATAGTACCCTGCATTAAGTCGAAAGCTCATTTAGATTAAACATTTTCTACGTCAGTTTAATTCACATAGTGTTTAAACACATCTAAGATACTACTATTGTGGACTTCGAAATTTACACTACTAGAAACTTTGAAAACACAGGATATCCCAAATTTATTTTTACAGATTTAACGTTCAATAAAAAACATGAAATGATATTTCATCATGCAGACTTCTGCATGTGAAAGCGCAACACTTGCTCTCTTTTATTCTTTCTTTCTTCCTTCCTGCCTTGGCATAGATCTCTACTTTTGCATGTGAAAGTGCAACACTCGCTCTCTTGTTTCTTTCTTCCTGCCTTGGCATAGATCTCTTCTTTTGCGTGTGAAAGTGCAACACTCGCTCTCTTTTTTCTTTCTTTCTTTCTTCGTTCCTTGGCATAGATCTCTTCTTTTGCGTGTGATAGTGCAACACTCGCTCTCTTTTTCTTTCTTCATGCCTTGGCATAGATCTCTTCTTTTGCATGTGAAAGTGCTATACTCGCTCTCTTTTTTCTTTCTTTCTTCCTGCCTTGGCATAGATCTCTTCTTTTGCGTGTGAAAGTGCAACACTCGCTCTCTTTTTTCTTTCTTTCTTTCTTCCTGCCTTCGCATAGATCTCTACTTTTGCATGTGAAAGTGCAACACTCGCTCTCTTTTTTCTTTCTTTCTTTCTTCCTGCCTTGGCATAGATCTCTTCTTTTGCATGTGAAAGTGCAACACTCGCTCTCTTTTTTATTTCTTTCTTTCTTCCTGCCTTGGTATAGATCTCTTCTTTTGCACGTGAAAGTGCAACACTCGCTCTCTTCTTTCTTTCTTCCTGCCTTGGCATAGATCTCTTCTTTTGCATGTGAAAGTGCAACACTCGCTCTCTTTTTTCTTTCTTCCTGCCTTGGCATAGATCTCTACTTTTGCATGTGAAAGTGCAACACTTGCTCTCTTTTTTCTTTCTTTCTTTCTTCCTGCCTTGGCATAGATCTCTTCTTTTGCATGTGAAAGTGCAACACTCGCTCTCTTTTTTCTTTCTTTCTTTCTTCCTGCCTTGGCATAGATCTCTTCTTTTGCATGTGAAAGTGCAACACTCGCTCTCTTTTTCTTTCTTCATGCCTTGGCATAGATCTCTTCTTTTGCATGTGAAAGTGCTATACTCGCTCTCTTTTTTCTTTCTTTCTTTCTTCCTGCCTTGGCATAGATCTCTTCTTTTGCGTGTGAAAGTGCAACACTCGCTCTCTTTTTTCTTTCTTTCTTCCTGCCTTGGCATAGATCTCTACTTTTGCATGTGAAAGTGCAACACTCGCTCTTTTTTCTCTCTTCCTGCCTTGGCATAGATCTCTTCTTTTGCGTGTGAAAGTTCAACACTCGCTCTCTTTTTTCTTTCTTTCTTTCTTCGTTCCTTGGCATAGATCTCTTCTTTTGCGTGTGATAGTGCAACACTCGCTCTCTTTTTCTTTCTTCATGCCTTGGCATAGATCTCTTCTTTTGCATGTGAAAGTGCTATACTCGCTCTCTTTTTTCTTTCTTTCTTTCTTCCTGCCTTGGCATAGATCTCTTCTTTTGCGTGTGAAAGTGCAACCCTCGCTCTCTTTTTTCTTTCTTTCTTTCTTCCTGCCTTGGCATAGATCTCTACTTTTGCATGTGAAAGTGCAACACTCGCTCTCTTTTTTCTTTCTTTCTTTCTTCCTGCCTTGGCATAGATCTCTACTTTTGCATGTGAAAGTGCAACACTCGCTCTCTTTTTTCTTTCTTTCTTTCTTCCTGCCTTGGCATAGATCTCTTCTTTTGCATGTGAAAGTGCAACAATCGCTCTCTTTTTCTTTCTTTCTTTCTTCCTGCCTTGGCATAGATCTCTTCTTTTGCATGTGAAAGTGCAACACTCGCTCTCTTTTTTCTTTCTTTCTTTCTTCCTGCCTTGGCATAGATCTCTACTTTTGCATGTGAAAGTGCAACACTCGCTCTTTTTTCTCTCTTCCTGCCTTGGCATAGATCTCTTCTTTTGCGTGTGAAAGTTCAACACTCGCTCTCTTTTTTCTTTCTTTCTTTCTTCGTCCTTGGCATAGATCTCTTCTTTTGCGTGTGATAGTGCAACACTTGCTCTGTTTTTCTTTCTTCCTGCCATGGCATAGATCTCTTGTTTTGCGTGTGAAAGTGCAACACTCGATCTCTTTTTCCTTTTTTCCTGCCATGGCATAGATCTCTACTTTTGCATGTGAAAGTGCAACACTCGCTCTCTTTTTCTTTCTTTCTTTCTTCCTGCCTTGGCATAGATCTCTACTTTTGCATGTGAAAGTGCAACACTCGCTCTCTTTTTTCTTTCTTTCTTTCTTCCTGCCTTGGCATAGATCTCTACTTTTGCATGTGAAAGTGCAACACTCGCTCTCTTTTTTCTTTCGTCCTGCCTTGGCATAGATCTCTTCTTTTGCATGTGAAAGTGCAACACTCGCTCTCTTTTTTCTTTCTTTCTTTCTTCCTGCCTTGGCATAGATCTCTTCTTTTGCGCGTGAAAGTTCAACACTTGCTCTGTTTTTCTTTCTTCCTGCCATGGCATAGATCTCTTCTTTTGCGTGTGAAAGTGCAACACTCGATCTCTTTTTCGTTTCTTCCTGCCATGGCATAGATCTCTTCTTTTGCATGTGAAAGTGCAACACTTGCTCTGTTTTTCTTTCTTCCTGCCATGGCATAGATCTCTACTTTTGCGTGTGAAAGTGCAACACTCGCTCTCTTTTTTCTTTCTTCCTGCCTTGGTATAGATCTCTTCTTTTGCATGTGAAAGTGCAACACTCGCTCTCTTTTTTCTTTCTTCCTGCCTTGGCATAGATCTCTTCTTTTGTATGTGAAAGTGCAACACTCGCTCCCTTTTTTCTTTCTTCCTCCCTTGGCATAGATCTCTTCTTTTGCATGTGAAAGTGCAACACTCGCTCTCTTTTTTCTTTCTTTCTTTCTTCCTGCCTTGGTATAGATCTCTTCTTTTGCGCGTGAAAGTGCAACACTCACTCTCTTCTTTCTTTCTTCCTGCCTTGGCATAGATCTCTTCTTTTGCATGTGAAAGTGCAACACTCGCTCTCTTTTTTCTTTCTTCCTGCCTTGGCATAGATCTCTACTTTTGCATGTGAAAGTGCAACACTCGCTCTCTTTTTTCTTTCTTTCTTTCTTCCTGCCTTGGCATAGATCTCTTCTTTTGTGCGTGAAAGTACAACACTTGCTCTGTTTTTCTTTCTTCCTGCCATGCCATAGATCTCTACTTTTGCATGTGAAAGTGCAACACTCGCTCTCTTTTTTCTTTCTTCCTGCCTTGGCATAGATCTCTACTTTTGCATGTGAAAGTGCAACACTCGCTCTCTTTTTTCTTTCTTTCTTTCTTCCTGCCTTGGCATAGATCTCTTCTTTTGCGTGTGAAAGTTCAACACTCGCTCTCTTTTTTCTTTCTTCCTGCCTTGGCATAGATCTCTACTTTTGCATGTGAAAGTGCAACACTCGCTCTCTTTTTTCTTTCTTTCTTTCTTCCTGCCTTGGCATAGATCTCTTCTTTTGCGTGTGAAAGTTCAACACTCGCTCTCTTTTTTCTTTCTTTCTTTCTTCGTTCCTTGGCATAGATCTCTTCTTTTGCGTGTGATAGTGCAACACTCGCTCTCTTTTTCTTTCTTCATGCCTTGGCATAGATCTCTTCTTTTGCATGTGAAAGTGCAACACTCGCTCTCTTTTTTCTTTCTTCCTGCCTTGGCATAGATCTCTTCTTTTGCATGTGAAAGTGCAACACTCGCTCTCTTTTTTCTTTCTTTCTTTCTTTCTTCCTGCCTTGGCATAGTTCTCTTCTTTTGCATGTGAAAGTGCAACACTCGCTCTCTTTTTTCTTTCTTTCTTTCTTCCTGCCTTGGCATAGATCTCTTCTTTTGTGCGTGAAAGTACAACACTTGCTCTGTTTTTCTTTCTTCCTGCCATGCCATAGATCTCTACTTTTGCATGTGAAAGTGCAACACTCCCTCTCTTTTTCTTTCTTCTCACTCTCTTTTTTCTTTCTTCCTGCCATGGCATAGATCTCTTCTAATGCGTGTGAAAGTGCAACACTCGCTCTCTTTCTTCTTTCTTCCTGTCTTGGGATAGATCTCTTCTTTTGCATGTGAAAGTGCAACACTCACTCTCTTTTTTCTTTCTTTCTTTCTTCCTGCCTTGGCATAGATCTCTTCTTTTGCGTGTAAAAGTGCAACACTCGATCTCTTTTTTCTTTCTTCCTGCCTTGGCATAGATCTCTTCTTTTGTGTGTGAAAGTGCAACACTCGATCTCTTTTTTCTTTCCTTCTTTCTTCCTGCTTTGGCATAGATCTCTTCTTTTGCACGTGAAAGTGCAACACTCGATCTCTTTTTTCTTTCTTCCTGCCTTGGCATAGATCTCTTCTTTTGCATGTGAAAGTGCAACACTCGCTCTCTTTTTTCTTTCTTTTTTTCTTCGTGCCTTGGCATAGATCTCTTCTTTTGCATGTGAAAGTGCAACACTCGCTCTCTTTTTTCTTTCTTTCTTTCTTTCTTTCTTCCTGCCTTGGCATAGATCTCTCCTTTTGCGCGTGAAAGTGCAACACTCGCTTTTTTTTCTTTCTTCCTGCCTTGGCATAGATTTCTACTTTTGCATGTGAAAGTGCAACACTCGCTCTCTTTTTTCTTTCTTTCTTTCTTCCTGCCTTGGCATAGATCTCTTCTTTTGCATGTGAAAGTGCAACACTCGCTCTCTTTTTTCTTTCTTTCTTTCTTCCTGCCTTGGCATAGATCTCTTCTTTTGCGCGTGAAAGTACAACACTTGCTCTGTTTTTCTTTCTTCCTGCCATGGCATAGATCTCTTGTTTTGCGTGTGAAAGTGCAACACTCGATCTCTTTTTCCTTTCTTCCTGCCATGGCATAGATCTCTACTTTTGCATGTGAAAGTGCAACACTCGCTCTCTTTTTCTTTCTTTCTTTCTTCCTGCCTTGGCATAGATCTCTACTTTTGCATGTGAAAGTGCAACACTCGCTCTCTTTTTTCTTTCTTTCTTTCTTCCTGCCTTGGCATAGATATCTTCTTTTGCGTGTGAAAGTGCAACACTCGATCTCTTTTTCTTTCTTCCTGCCTTGGCATAGATCTCTTCTTTTGCATGTGAAAGTGCAACGCTTGCTCTCTTTTTTCTTTCTTTCTTTCTTCCTGCCTTGGCATAGATCTCTAAGTAACACATCAAAATTAAATTACATTTTGGACTATGTTTGTTTTCATCATCTGTTGAGATGACTGCAGTCAATCTTCGTCTTATGTCTTCAGTGTTATAGACTAGTAGAGACACCACTTGTAGGCCACAAGTGGCTGGTAAATTTGGGGGTCAAGACCTATAATATAGATATATTTGATATCCCATGTCAGTGGACAGCGAAAGGTGTTCATCACATATGCCCAATGGCGGTGCAAGGATTAATCATCTCTGGGTGCTGAGGGGGTGCCGATTTGAATTCAGGGGATGCGATGTTGAAAATAAAGAAAGCATGAAATATGAATTCATGATTTAACAGAGGCGCAGCTACGAATTTTTGCCTGGGGGGAGGGCAAGTACCAGTATAAACGTGCCAATAATAATAATATTATTAGCAGTAGTATAGTAGTGGTAACAGTAGTATCAAAGACGTTATTATTCTTGTAAATCACGCAAAAAGGGAGAAGTCTGTGCTAAAGCAAACAATTTGAAAT
Source organism: Lepisma saccharinum (assembly GCF_977018435.1). Lineage (NCBI taxonomy): Eukaryota > Metazoa > Arthropoda > Insecta > Zygentoma > Lepismatidae > Lepisma > Lepisma saccharinum. The sequence continues at coordinate 115,974,823 of NC_139229.1, read as the reverse complement.
ATTTTTTCAACAAGTTCAATTTCACATTAGCTAATAATTTAAATCAAGTACAGAAACTATTTTTGAATGACGAGAATATGCATGACGAATATAATTCTTTTTTGTACATATGGCACTTATAACTTTCATGTACAACATATGTTTTACACATATGCAACAAGGAGCGAAGTAAAAAATAAGAAAATACATATGCAACATGTTAACACTAAGTTGTGTAGTATTCAAAGCTTCTTGAATACATATACTAACATATTACTTAAATGCATTACATAATCAATTCATCCATTTCAGAACAAACCAACAGCACAAATTATATAAATCTCGCAAATGTGCACACTCATTTTTATCCAAACAATTGTTCATGCATTTAAGACCAACCTACTCTGTGGTAACAGACTGAAGTACATAGTTGGTCTTCTCTGTCTGGTAATTTACAATGCACTCCAGAAAAGAATGATATTGCTCGCAAGAAAATTTTTAGGTCCAAATTATTGCAAATTGAAAAAATATTAATTTAATAGTTTTAAAGTTTTATTTTAATTTAGATTGTTCACCGACCCCTAGCTGCTGCTCTGAACTTTTACGAATTTATGAAAAAAATTTTACGAAATGTATTTTTATTTGCATAAAATTTGATTTCCGACCAAGGTTAGGAAGGATAATGCCCCCTGCCCCTCTGTGGTTGTGCCACTGGCTATCTTCCATCTGTCCCAGATGCTGCGGTGTCAGGACAAAACTTGAAGTGCATAACGGCAACTTCATCTTTGTTAAAATCCCCTTCTGTTGCACTATCCCCATCAACGAACTGTAGCATTTCTTCGCAAACTTTGGGCTCCTCGACAAAATCTAAAATGGTACTTTACTAAACATGTTACGTGGAACATATAGAACGTATTATAAGGTAAACTACACGATACAACTCACGTTAAATAATTTCCCAAGCACGACCTGATGATATCTTGAAAGCACATGAAATTTATGTTCCAGTGCAACTTGTAGAAAAGAGGAACAACAAGTAGGGGGGCAATAAAACCGTTTAATAATAATGTAAAAAAAAATAACTCTCTGACCTTTAGGCAAATATTGAGAAACACAAAAAGACTACTTAAAACAAAAGAAGAAACAATTCTTAACAACAATACTGTCGAATGATAAGACAGTAGCCTCTGATCTTTATAGAGACTGCCGACAGTACAGAAAAATATATGCAGCTTCTCTTTCGATGCTTGCCTGTTGTATACAATAGCAATTCAGTGGTCTCACTACAATATCTAATATTCGGGCACTCAATGCGACTACGACATATGACACTGCAAGGTTTTCAACATAGGTTTTACAAGCACCCCTTTGCACCCTCCTGGTGTTGCCCCTGCATATGCCTTCAAGGAGTTCTAAAATTTCTGACATTTGTATTAATTGTTTTGTTATGTTCTTTGTGTGTTTTAAAACAGTTCATTGTATGTTGTGTAAGTGTGATGAGTGTTAGTTTTTTGTATGTGATTGTTGAGTGTTTTTGTGTTTGTGTGTGCTATACTTTTTGAAATAATTTGTTTTATAATTGTTTGCTCTAATAAATATTTTAAATTTGTCTTCCAGGAAGAATTAGAAAAACTGAATTTATCTGAAGGTAAAAAAAGTCATAGCACAGCACCTGGTAAAAAGGGGAAAGAAGAAAAAAGGGTTAGAACTACTGACAGTAAGAAACGAGGTAAATATTATGCACATTGCAGTATATTTAATGAAATATTTTTTTCATTGTGGAATTGATAAGAATAAGTCTTCAAGTGTTACTTGTAGTACTACTGTAAACAACGGTTAATGTTTTGAAATTATTGTGGTTGGTAGAAATATCTCATGGCACACAGAGTATACACAATAACTTGTTAAACATCTATTAACCAGGGAGTGATCTTTGAAATATGGAGAGCCCCACTAACAGTTTTTCAAACTGTAGCCAATTGGAAGTTTATTGTTCGATCCCCACTAGCCTGAAACTTTCCATATCATACAAATACTTATTATTATAATTTATAATGTTAAAAGTTACTTGACTGTTATTTGCATGAAAACAATCCAAAAGTGCAAAACAATTTTTAGACATGTAAAGTAACAAAATTGAGACTGGTAGAGAACATTTATTTTTAATTTCGATGTACCAATGTGTTAATACTGCCAGAATAGCACGTTTTATCCTGACATCTGAACCAATGTAGCATATATGCAAACTCATCATCTGACATAGACATTGCTCCATTTCATGTGTGATCACTTCTAGTGTGTAATGATGTAAAATTATGTTTTGCTTCTGAGAATCAGTTAGTTCAGAGTTATTCCTCTTATTGTTGTTACGAGCATTTAAACATGTTTTCTGAAGTAATATAGCATAAATACATGCTCCCGAAGCAGTGGCAACGCGTAGAGTAAATCGTTGGGTGTTCACACTCAGCCAAAATTAAGATAAAATTTAACCCCCCCCCCCTCTCCCACCACTCCCAGACCAAGGTGGGCTACAAACACATAGAAAATCAATTATTGATCACAATCACAGAAGAAAATGGTAAATCTGAGTGACACTGATTAATTGAACATTCATAAAGGTTAACAAATTGAAGAGTACAAGGGTAAAAGAATAAAGTAAAACAAGAAGTATGACTATAATAATGCATGTTTTATGAAGAATATAAACCTGGGACTGTATTGCGCTAGCCACTCCACCAGAGCGCCCAGCGAAAATCCATTTACAAAACACAGGTAAACTTTCATTATTGTGAATTATCATTTCTGCTTTACACCCCCTCGCCTGTCAATACCCTTAAAAACAAGGAAAAATTACTAAGGTTTTTTTTTATGTTTTATTTTATTTCACGTTTTGTGCCTCTTGGCTAATTTGCAAAGATGGGGATGAGTGATGATATTGATGAATGGACATTCACAAACAACCAAGCCCGAGCGGGATTCGAACCCGGGACCCTTGGCGTCACAGCACGATGTGCTAACCACTCGGCCACATGGTCCGGCGAAAAATTACTAAGGTAAACAATGCCTTTTTTTTTCAGTTTGAATTATTGAAATGCCTTACTTCTCTCCTTATTTAGTGTTGGAAATTATTTTTTCTGTTACTAAGAATTAACCCTGCCACCATTTCCACTAACCATGATACCACCTTTCTTTTTTTTCAATTTCAATAGCTATTTGTAATTTCACGGCAACTTTCTTATGCGAATTGCAACTCGCGAAACTTAAAATTATTGTTTTAAAGTTTACCTCTAGGAGTTTACAACCGTTATAATTTCTTTTCAATATAAATATAATGGGTATTTATTCATATTCGTTTACATGTGTACCAAGATAAATATTATTTTCTGCTAACAGTGTCTTCATCTTCTTTCTTTTTGACTCATCTACATTATCTAAAGGTTTAAGCAACACATTTTAACTATTGATATTGATGTAACTGTAAATCTGTTCATTTTCGTGAAATAATAGTTAAAATCATAAAACCTTTGTCATGCAAGGCTTTGAGTGTGCGACAACTACTTGTAATGGAGTCCTTAATTTTTGGCGAAACGTATTGGAAATTAAAGATATTGGGCTAAAACATCGAAGATCTTAGGAAGTACTACAACAATGCAAACAGTACTTGCATTGTATCTTAACTACTGCATACTTTTCCACAATACAGGAGCTAAACAAAACGTAAAATAAAATACTTGGGAATAGCAAAAAGAAAATCGTACCTCCGCCGCTATCCGCTCATTCCCACAACATTTAACAGTTGCTGTCATCTGTTGACAGTTCTTTCGGAAGGTTCACGTGCTCTGATTTCCACTTTTCCCCCTTGGTTTCTCTTGGCTGCCTCCGTGGAGCTAGAGCACAGGATGAACACAGCAGAGGGAGTTCGCATGCCAGATGTGCACCGGGCTCTCGCTGCCTAATATGGTGAGCTTTTCTTGTCAACACTCAGAGGAAATTGGGAAATTTGAAACCTTTTGAAGACTTTATGAACGAAAAAAGCTGCTTTGTAAAATAAGTATCTTGAAATGTAGTCTTATATAAAGCAGAAAAGAAAACAAATTGAAGTTTTTTTGTTTTCAGTTGGGGGTTTGTGTGCTCTATGAACCCCTGTCAGGCGACGCCTCTGTCCCTAAGGTATAATTCTACAGTGCAAGCAATACATGCATACAAGAAGAATTACATATTGTAGAGACCTTAAGTGCAAGTATATGTGTCCAGATAGTGCAAAGTACTTCAAATTCTGATTAATATAATGAGAAAGCAATATTTTTATCTGGTATCTTTCTTTCACTGGTTAGGAATGAACTTAAAAATGTATAACATAGTTGTCATGAATAGCCAAAAGTAGCAGGAAAGTGATGTAAAAAAACCTGATTCTATCAATCATTATAACTTGAGGGAGATGCAGAATTATCCAATCTTTTCCCCTTCAATAAAGAAGTTTAGCCACTGCAAGTATACTTTCCATTAATATTACTGCTTCTGCTATGTGCAGAAGTGGTTATATGGACAATGTATCAATTGCCCAACATGTTGTTTTCACCTCATGATCATTACTGAACAATTAATTGATCTTATCTGTCATACATGCATACATTCTCACATCATATATCCTCTAATTAAAAAAAATGTCAGTAAGCTTCCTGGTTAAATTTATTTGGAAGAACACAAATCTTAATTACATGGAAATAATGAATAATTTTTTCTTTGCAGATGGTGAAAAATCGTCTAAAGGAAAAGGAATTAAAACTCCTCAGAAAAGTACGTTAAGCTAGAGCTTATTTACCCTAAAGAAACTACTCGTAATATGTTTTAGAAATTTAAGTTATTTCGCATTACAGTCTCTGTTATTGGAGGAGGGGTATTTATCTCAGCCACTGCCCCACATTTCCTAATAAAAAAAAATAAGATTGTAAAATATAGTACCAGCTATACAAAAATATGTATTAATATTTCTCACACCTACAAAGTTCCACTAATATATGTTGTTGATGTATTTACAATGGAACCTCGATTTTACGTTTTTCAGGGGACTAAGCTCAAAAAACTGAAAATGCTGGAAAATATAAAATCAAATTTTATGACAGTTTGCTATGTTGAGACTATCAAGATTGAATGTATAATGTGAGAAAATGTAAAAGCAGGGAATGTAAAATCAGGGTTCCAGTGTACAATTATCATAGTATTAAAAAATTCCACATCAAAGGACTTTTTGCACATGACTGCATTTTTTTTTACAAATTTCTACCAGAATTTTTTTTATAATAATAACCCATGGCACAACAGCTCGTGAGGGCCAGGAGCTACCTAAGCCGCGCGTCAGGCTAAGTTTGCAGCTGGTTTTATGTATCAATCCGCACGAGAACTGAGCTCAGAATCTTCCGTACCAGTCTTGCCTCAACCGCCGAGCTGCTTACATCGCAGACACTGAGAATATCCACAGTATTGCCAACCGCACAACACATCAAAATCCGCATGCATGTCAAGCAGAATGTATTTTTGTTTCTTTTTGTCTCCTGAAACATAACATTTTAGAAGTACTTTCGGCGCATAAATTATTTTAAAAATGTGTCATTACTTAATATAAATGCGAAATATCTTCGAAACATGAGAGCATGTGCATGGACGTGTGCAGGATTTTTTTCCAGAGGGGAAAACAAGTCACATTTTCCACCAAAAGAGTGTAGTTCCCTAAAAAAAAAAAATTGCTTAAATTTGAATTTATAGTGTTAATGCAATAATTAACACATATTATTGTGGCTAAAATGAAATTATATGTGTGAAATACATAATTATTTGGTTGACTTTCATCTTCCAGGGGGGCCACGCCCCCCCCCTTACCCCTCCCTTCCGGAAGCCCATGAGCATGTGTGTATATTTCAAGCATGCAAAAATAAAAATAAACAAAAATATAAGTAAACAACGATAGGCCCTCTTGAATTTAATGACAAATTATTGTTTTTGGTTTATAAAAAATACATTTATGAAAAACTTGGTTACTGTAAGACACACATACTTCAAGTTATACCAGCAAAAAAAAAAAGCATGATTTGTTATTGGTGATATATACAATCAGGTGCATTGTCTGCTGTTATTACTCTGGTTTCAATTTATGAATCACCACTAAACCAGGATTCAAATATTGGTCTGTCCATTTCTTGCTAATCATCCTTCCCTTTCTTTGCATGGAACAGTAAATATGCACCTTCAACAGACTTCATTGCTGCCAGTGGGTGAAACAATAAGCTTCCCCCTTTCTCGTCAGTTTCTTCAGCCCTGGCGTTGGTTTTGCATGGTGGTATATAAAAAAAATTCAATGTACACCCCCGCCCCTTCCCTCACTGAGTTAAAGCACGTCGGTCCAAATAATAAACATGTTTCTTCTTACAGGGGTATCTTTTAATACCTCGGACATTCTTTTGTCGTCAAACAACAAACGATCGTTTCCTCTTCCTAAACTCAAACCGCAAATTATTCAACACCAGGGATACAGTTCGTGAGCACATTAACAGAAAATCACCTCATGCTCTGTTTTACTTTGATCTTGTTTCTGTAAGGAGAATTAAGCATTTTAAACAACTTGCTTGATTTGAAGAGCTTTTTCCCTTCGGATGAAGCCCACAATAACACTCGCTGAACAGGAGACCTCAATTCAGCCATTCTCGTCGCTCTATATCACGATTATTAATCACAATAAACTTAGGGTTAAAATAGTGGGATGTGCAACACTGGTATCACGAATTCCACGCGCTCTGCAATGTATTCAGTCTTGCTCGACTCGCACTTGGGCTTCAGCGATTCCTCAGCGCAATACAAACTCCAGTTGGCGAATCTGCGGATCCAACTTCGTCTGCACAGTGATTGCAACCGATCAAGTCCACACCTGCTAATGGATGTATTATTTTGTCTGTATTTTACAAATTAAATAACTGTTTTCTTGCAAGTATGCAGTTGTGTCGGAATAGAAGCCGTCTCCGTGGAACTATATTCTGCGCGCACGTTTGGATGTACATATGCGAAAACCTGCTGCAAAGTTAACCTGACGCTTGGCTTACATACTGCTGGCTAGCTGACATTCAACCAATAATGGGGTGAGGTGTGGTCAGAATGACAAACACCAGTTGTTGTAGGTTTTCCATAACTGGATTACGCTACTGTTTCATAGCTCCCCAATTTCCTCACGATGGTGGGTTGCCACCAGTCCCATGCAGAGGCCAAAATCTCAGGCAGGTGAAAAGTTGTTAGTCTTCCCCCAAGATACTCGAATCTGCATGCACCCTGTAGCGAGAGCCCAAAGCTTGCACCTTAGATCACATAGTCATGGAGCAGGACATAATTATTTTTCAAGTGCGTTAATTTTAAGGCTAGTTTTCGAACCATATACTTTTGATTTGTATATCATCAAAGTGACACACTTGCTCACTTAAAGAATATGCAAAATTTTGAAATGGTTGTGTATCTGTAAGAGAATGTTTTTTTTTGTTTTTTTTTAAATATATATCTATTGTTATGGTGTCTCCTTTTGAATTGCAGACACCTGGTAACACAGATTTATTAAGAAGGTCAATGGACCATTTGGAATTTTATATGGGCACTTTATTGGAATCATTCAGAATTTCATATTGGTCCATCCTAATATACGAGGGTTAATTTTTAAGTAAGGTCTGTTTTGCAATAAAAACAAAGTAAGTAAATGTTTTTTTTAAAGAAAAAGTGAAAACGACTGTGGCGGCAGAGTTCTATGAGGAGGTTATCCAAAAACTCGTAGTTCGTTACGATAAATGTTTAATCCAGCAAGGAAATTATGTTTTTTTCAAAACCATTTACTTACTTCATTTTTAATGCAAAACGGGCCTTGCTTAAAAAATAGCCCTCACATGTTAGTTGCCATTGGTTAGATGTAGATGTGTTCATGAAGTGGCAGTGGCAAAATGAATGTATAATTGCTTCTTGAAACAGCCATTTGAGACATCTATGGCTGGTGATACAGTGAAATGTAGATTTTTAGGCAGTTTTTATCGATTCTAAGGATCAGTCGTCGTGTATGTTGCGGATAAGGATGTTTATAATATTGGAAAGTACCATGCTACCTTAGAAGGAAGTCAATTGAATATATATAAACCAATAGGAGGTAAAGATAATATTCCTAGTGTACAGAACTGCCTGTTAAGATAAGCTAAAGTGTATTTAAAATGTTTACATTTGCCACTTTCATCTCTTCCTTGCTTTTTAGTTCTTACACCTACTGCTTCAAGGAAAGACCTGTTTGATCCAAACAGCTTTTTGGCAACAGGTCAATTGGTTCTTTCCTCACTGCCAGATATCCTTCCTCAAGATCACCCATTTGCTACGGATGTGGTAGCTGAAAACAAGCAGTTAATCTGCAGTGGCAATGTAAGGCTTGCTCATCTGAATCTTGCATGTAAGTATTAAAAAAACACACTTTGCGTGTGTGCCCTAGCCTGTTCCAAAACTTCTCAAGTGCGGTGTTTGTAGATCCGTAGGCACCCAGCTGGGAGGATTACTTGATAAATTCTAACATCTTGGGAATTTTGCACCATGCTAGTGTGCACTCACGTGCATGTATGTAAGTGATAGATATCTCTGTGCAATGAAGCTACATAGGGACTATGCTGGTAGGACTTCACAGTCTCGATCTTCAGGCTCGCTGGAAGTGATGCGATCAGTAACACACTCCAGCCACCTTGCCCTCATGTACCCATTGATTAGATGCTGGGTAAGCTCCAGAGCAGTTCTCACCTGAGATCACCCACCTTAAGAACTAAACCAAGGTCCCCCATGCGGTAGTCAGGGTTTTCAAATTATTGATTTAAGGTAGTGTTGCGTGCATTTTGAAACACACTGTATTATAAACTTAAATACAGGAGGAAAAATATAATATCCACGAGGGACATATTCAAATAACATTAGAGCAAATATAGTGGAACCTCGATTTTACATTTTTCAGGGGACAAAGCTGAGAAACTTAAAATGGGGGAAAATGTAAAATCGAGGAAAATTTTATAACATTTTGCTATGTTGGGACAAGGAAGATTGAATGTATAATACGGGAAAATGTAAAATCCAAGTTCCACAGTATAACCAATTGCCTGCATGAGAAACAATGTTTATGACCACTTAACCCAGGCTCGTCCTGAATATTTTTTTCAATGAACTAAAAATATTTGGAATATACTTTGTGTTATATCTTGAAAATATAGCATTTTGTAGGTTTCGATGTTATTAACCTATACCGAAGTGTACCGAGAGGGAAGGCAGGAGATTATTTACTGAGGTGGCTATTAGAAAAAGGAATAGACATCCTAACAGCTTGGGAGTATGTACGATGGTATAACCTTGTAACAGAATATAACTTTTTCTACGCCAATGACAATATTTATAAACAAAAAGAAGGCTTGGCGATGGGAAACCCCATTTCAGGTATAGTAGCGAGCATTTTTATGCACTTCATAGAGAAGGCAGCTTTGGAAAAAACGGGAATAGGTATTAAATATTACGGGAGATATGTAGATGATATCTTGATTGTAGGAAAGGGGCTAGCACTGAACAAGGTCTTTGAGGAATTGGAAAAACAAGACGAAAGAATAAACTTCACTAGGGAAAACTTAATCGACGGAAAAATCAATTTTCTGGATCTTGGTATCTTGAAATAAGGGAATAGGATTAGAACAGGAGTACATCATAAACCCCTATCGGGGAACTTATATATTAATAAGGAATCGGCGCACCCCGAAAAAACAAAGAAAAATGTATTCCTAAACTTTTTTATTAGGGCTGGTAGACTATGCAATAGTGGAAAAGAAAAAGACAACGAAATTCGGTGGATAAGAAAAACAGGATTAAAAAACGGATATACAAATAGAGAAATAAATAAGATTGCGGGAAGAGCACAGAAAATTATTATGAAAGAAACCAAAAAAGAGGAAGGAGATCAAAAGGAGATTGAAAAAATCGAAAATGCGAAGGTAAAGTACGTTGGCATCCCTTACCATCAAATTGTCTCCGAAAAAATCGGAAAAATAACGAGATTTCGGGATCGTTTGCAGGATGAAAGCCCCAAAGAATGTGAAAAAATACTTTACCGATTATAAGAAAGGAAAGTCGACTAGGGAAATACCGGAAAAACAGAAGGGAGTTTATCGAATAGAATGTCAATGTGGGAAGGAGTACATAGGACAGACAGGTCGAAATATGGGTAAAAGATGGAGCGAACATGAAAAAGTTATAAGAGAAAAAGTTCCCAAAACAGGTCTCTCAGAACACATTTTGGAAAGCGGACATAGAATCGCAGAAAAGGAGATAATTAGAAAAGAGAACAGGAAGTTAGGAAGAAATGTGTATGAAACAGCAAATATTTGTAGAGGGGGAAGAATAATCTTAATAGGGATGGAGGAAATTTAGAAGAAGGGTGGATCAATTTCCTCAAAAAATGGGTCAAAGCCTGGAAGATTGAACCCAATATCGGTTTCCACGTCACTCTGGAAGTTATCCAAGCTGCCCGGGAAGAACGTGAATTTACGTTGGATTTGTGACGTGATAAGGGGAAATGAGAAAATAAAGGGGAGAGGAAAACATTCGTGGAGAACTGACATTCATGTAGATTAGGAAGCATAGTTGGGCAGGAATGGCCGAACCTGCACGTTGTATAGTGATACATGCAGGGTTTTTTTAGTTTTTTAACATTTTAAACATGAGAATAGGTTTATTGTGAAAGTTTTTTTTTTAGTGAACGACGAGCTTTTTATATACCTCTAGGGCGAGGATATAATATTTTAAAATTTATCCACACCAACCCTTGTCCACAATCCTTATATTACATTTCGACGTGGTACTATGCTAAGTACCTAGTTTTTTCATACGAACCTGAAGAAGGGGATAGTTAATCTCCGAAACGTCGTTCTACAGAAAGAAAAATAGGAACAACATACTCACATACGTAAGTACAGTTTTTAACGTATTTTTTTATATCTTGAAAATCTAACTTTAATCATTATCAAACAGAAATTTCAGTTCGGAACAATGGGAAGAGAATCTCATTGCGAGCAATCAACTAATCACATGAAAGCACTTGTACAGTGCAACAGGCAATTACATTACCAAATGCCTATAGCCTGCTTGCATTTTCTTTCAGCTCTTCCTGCCAGAGGAAAAGGAATGTACGAGGGTGAATCATATATAAACAGGAATTTATTTTTCATAATTTATTGAAACAAAATACAAATACAAAACAAATGCATTACTTTTCTATATAGCTCCCTGCAACTGAAATGCACTTTTACCAGCGCAAACCAGAGAGTTTGACAATCCCAATTTTTCAGAAAGTCGACGGACGTGTGCACAGCCAGTTGCACACACTCCTGCATCATCCTCAAAATGCTTACCTCCCAGTACTTCTTTTAGTCGCCTAAACAAACAAGTGGTAGTCACAGGGGGATAAGTCTGGACTGTATGGAGGATGTTCAAGTGGTATCCAATGAATTTCCTCCAGTTTGTAACATATTGCATCAGGTGTGTGAGGTCTGGCATTGTCATGGAGCAGCAGGACATTTCTGATGGGTGTGCCATGTCGTTTTGTCCAATAAGCAGCCTTATCACTTTCCAGAGTTGATTTTTCGGTAGCCCAAGTTGTCATGAATGATTGCATGAGCACTACCATAGCTTATGCCCACTGCAGATCATCTTCAATAAGGTCCTGAACAGCCTGAATATTTTCCTGAGTGACTATTGTCCTTGGCCACCATTGATGTCTTTCATTTTCGAGTTTTTCTCGTCCTTGCCCCAAAAATGTTGTGCCATTCATAAACCCGAGTCTTTGAAAGGGTGGACTCCCCAAACTGTGCTCGAAGTCTCGTCAAAATTTCAGCCGGTTGTATCCCTTCTTTTGTAAGAAATTTGATAATGATGTATTGCATAACGGATGGGTGTACCTCTTCCTCACTCATCATGCTACTGACTGATGTGGAGAGTTGACAAGGACTCCAGGGAGGCAACAGACTCTACACATCCCCACCATCATCACCTCAAGGCCACAGGGCTGTACCACACTTTCCCTGGCTGTGCAAAAGAAATTCCCATTTATATTTGATTCACCCTTATATTGTTAAGAAATCTGACACATACCATTGTAAAGGACAACTTAAAACTGCAATTGGAATGATATTCAATTGCATTAAATTCAAAAGTACTATATTTTAATACAGTTTTTACAGTTGGTATATTTACGTAGTAACGGGTACATACATTGCAAGTTATTTCACAACTGTTTTCTCCTGACAGTTTCAATTTTTATCCATCCCCCCCCCCCCATCTCCCTCAGTAATAACAATAAGAAACTGACTATGCCTCCCGGTCTTGACATGAACCTCTACAGATATATTATTATACACTATATACAATATTTACGTATAAACAGTACATAGATTATTTTATAAAATAACAAAGTTTCATGTGGTGTATCAAACCAAACATTGCCTTTTTAGCATATCACTTGAAAGTGAATGTATTTTCATTTTAGATAACAAAATTAGTGATGATGCAGTTTCAGCATTTTTGGATGTTTTACAATATCAAGAAATGCAGACTCTTTCACCAAATAAAGGACTGGTTCATCTTTCACTACAGGTAAGATGATTATTTTAAACAGCTCAGTGAAAAAAATCTCTACAGTACCACAGTTGTAAACTTGCTCAAAAATATTTTGTCACTTGGCTACAGGGTTGTGCACAAAAGTTGAAAATTTTTAACAAGTCAAAGCCAGGTACTTCCAAAGATGTAATGGTTCATGGAAAGTACAATTGAACTCCGATTTTATATCCCAGGATGTCCCAATAGAACAAAATGGTATAATTTTTCCCCCAATTTTCAGTTTAAGTTTTTCTCCTTGGTTCCCTGAAAAATATAAAATTGAAGTTCCACTGCATTATTGTGACAAAGAGATGTGTCCATGAAATTTTTTTGTACAAAGTGATCTCCTACTAAAAGTATATTTATTATACATTGGCACATGAGTTTAAATACAAAGGGACCATGCTTGAACCCAAACCCCAGTACATTGCCTAAGTTCAGTTGCTAGAGAATGTAGATGCTGTGAGAGTGGCAATTAGCATAGCCCCTGCAAGTCAACAAGAAGATCTGCAGAGGAACTGGAGATAACAACATTAAGTATGTTCTCCATTTCAGCCCAGGGTGATAAGGTAGAAAGGCTGAAATTTGTTGTAACTTGGTCTTACGGATTAAAACCATTAAGGCTTGGCTGATGCCAGTGAAGCTGTTTCCGAAATTTTCTGTACTTAGGAAAAACTGCTATGAAATTCCAAATCTGAAAAATTACATGTGCTTAGAAAATCTTCTAGAGCATTCAAGTGCATTTTCTGTGAATTCCTTACACTGTTCTCTAGATACAGTGATACCTCGATTTTGTGTCTTTCAGGGGGACCAAATTGAAAGAACTTAAAATGCAAAAAATTTTTATAGCATTGATATATTTGGACCATCCATATTGAATGTATAATGCTGGAAAATGTAAAACAGAGGAACGTAAAATCGGGGTTCCACTGCAATCACAATAGCTTAATAGGCTTATGTATCTACAGAACTATTGTGAATAACTAGATAACAGCAGAAGGAAACCACACAAAGATGCATGTGAATGCTCTAAAAGGAATTCTAAGCATACATGTAATTTTTCAGATTTTGGAATATAGAGGTTTTTCGCAAAAGACAAAATTTCAAAAACATCTTCACTGGTGTCGGCCAAAGTTCAGATGGGACTTATTTACTTCTAAATGGCATGGTTAATAAACAGAATACCATATTTTAGGCTCCCAAACGCCCATAACACTTTCATGGAGAAAAAGTGAGCCTTTTCAAACTGCAGCATAATTAGACAAAACGGTCCATGATAATCACTACTTGTCCATGTTGTTCCTTCTGTCAGAAACCACACACACACTATTGGAATTTGAGCTTCCACATTGTGCATAATTACCAAAGATATGTATCTGCAAGCAGTACTGAAAATGATAATTTCCCTTGAAGAGGTGGTGAGACAAAATAGTGATCATGCTAAACGTCTCCTCCAGTAAAACAAATGTCCATATGTTTGTGTTTACAAATTATTAAAGTTTGAACACTTGTACGAGATAATACAGATAGAAATGTAACTATAAATGGTTCATCATTTAGTGCACTATGCTGTAGATAACACTACTGTTCGCCATAGAACAACTCCTCTGTGGTCCTTGCATGAAGCATATATAATGTCTGTTTTTGGATATGCAGCCAATGCACACTTGTTGCAAACTTAAGACATGAAGTTTTGCATAAAATCAATAGAAAATAAATAAAATTGAATTTCTAGTCACTTAATTTTCCAGTACCCATATAACAAACCTGCAATGCAAAAATTTTCCAAAATCCCACTACAAGACACCCATCCCAAATGCTCTCTCTTCTATAGGTTTTCACACTTTTACAATAACCTATCCCCAAATTTTGACGTTTTCTTTTCTGAACACAGTTTCCAACAATCATTAACAAGGTGTACATTTTTCCTGTGCCATATTTTGTTGTTTTTGCTGTTGTTACAATTGCTACACTATTGGTATAAAATGATCATTTTGTGCTGTATCTGAAATTAAAAGTCTTTAAAAAAATTAAAAATCAATTTTCAAAATCATTATATGTATCTTATTTTATACATACATCCACAGAATAAAGATACTAATACAGATCAACACAGTCAGATCAATATGTATATATAGGGGTGTTTCATAATCTAGCAGGTGGTTTTGCATTTGGACAAAGTTGCCTAGCTGAATCACACTAAAGGACAAACTGTCCTCCCCGATGGTGCAGTAGTAGTGTCATTGCCTTGCAATGAAGGGGTCCTGGGTTCGTTACCCAGTGGAGGGCACAGTGGTTTCGGTCTGTAGGTCCAGTCCCTATTAGGCTTACTGTGCATAAAGTGGACTTAAAACTACCAAATCAATAACCAAAGGACAATCAAGTCACATATCAGCTGAATAATTTAAAATAAAGGCAGTTGAGCATGACACTAATCAGAAAACCTTCATCTGCCAAAGCAATAAAGAATGTGTAAAGGAAGTTGGCTTCTGGAAATCTAAGAGGGTGGCTCAAAAAGTCACTTAACACCCCCGATACAAGGCCACTGCCACCAACATGGAATTGGTGATGATGACCAATCGTTATCATGCCAAGGGGTAACCAAATTGACGCCACCCACGCAGTTGGTGGCCATCTTGAATTCAACTTCAGAATTTTAAATGGGAAGGCGGTGATATGATATATCAAATCAGGCTAGAATTTCACGAGAAATGCAATGGTGAAGGTTTTTTCGACGTATCTTTAACCAGTAAAAAGTTATGACTGAATTCTTGTACAAATTTGCTCCTTTTCGAGGTGTTAGAAAAATGCCTTAAAATTTGTTTAGCGCATCGAGATCAACGTGATGTCTAGGGAGAGAAGTTCGCATGCCATTGCACACAATTTTAATCAGATACATCCACGAAGAGCTACGCATTATGAATGGTCGTCGCGAACAATTTACAGTGTGACTCTTCCATTGAATTAAAAGTCCTTCACAGTGACAAGGCTAATGTTTATGTTCATAAACAGAATATGCGACCCTTGTCATCTGATAATATAACTTTGGACAGAAACTGCTTCACAACGTTCCCACAGTGTTCTGGTGTTCCTCCCTATTGAAAAAAAAAATCTGTAAAACCCTCTTCCATAAGCACGGATGAAGAAACCTGTTTATTTAACAAATCCAAGTAGCCTTAAGCATTTAAGGTTCCGTT
Organism: Lepisma saccharinum; assembly: GCF_977018435.1. NCBI lineage: Eukaryota > Metazoa > Arthropoda > Insecta > Zygentoma > Lepismatidae > Lepisma > Lepisma saccharinum. The sequence goes on along the minus strand of NC_139229.1, from coordinate 115,958,966 downwards.
GATGAAAAATTGACTAACCAATCGTGTTCCACACAGCATGACACACCATTAACTTACCAGCAATAACCATTCAGCTTTGGTCTGTCGAAAATGGGTTATCAGATAAAAAGCATCGAATATTCTGTTTATGAACTTCCTTATGAACATAAACATTAGCCTTGTCACTGTGAAGGACTTTTAATTCAATGGAAGCATCACACTGTAAATTGTTCGCGACAACCATTCATAATGCGCAACTCTTCGTGGATGCATCCGATTAAAATCGTGTGCAATGGCATGCAAATTTCTCTCCCTAGACATCACTCTGATCTTGATGCATTACCGATGCGCTAAACAAATTTTAAGGCATTTTTTTAACACCTCAAAAAGGAGCAAATTGGTACTACTGGTTAAAGATATGTCGAAAAAACCTTCACCATTTCTCGTGAAATTCTAGCCTGTTTTGATATATCATATCACCCCCTTCCCATTTAAAATTCTGAAGTTGAATTCAAGATGGCAGACATCAAGATGGCCGCCGACTGCGCGGGTGGCGTCAATGTGGTTCCCCTTTGGCCTGGCAACGATTGGTCATCACCATTTCCACGTTGCACGTTGCAGTGGCCTTGTACCGAGGGTGTTAAGTGACTTTTTGAGCCACCCTGTACATCCATATATAAGGATGATGCATGACGTATTAGCCCTGTCTAGTTTGCTGCACTTTTTTGACATTACGTGTAGTGCAGGGGAATCCCAATATCAGGCTGGTGGAAGGAAAATGTGTTTAATTAAGTTGATGCTGTACGCAAGAATAACCGTATTAATGTTCAGAAGATTCAACAAATGCCTGCCTGCTGCTTTCAGTGTTCATTTGATTGGTTAGCACATACCATATGACCATACTCCACTCTACACCAATCCAACAAATGGTGCTGACACCATGCACTTTTGTAACCCACTAGATATGTCAGTGTAAAGAGTCAAAAAGTGCAGTGAACTAGACAGTGCTATTAAATTAAATTAATGCTGCTGCTTCAAAGTGTACTGAATTATGAATTGAGAAAATCTGTGCAAAACTGTGACCTCGCATTCTGTATCAATATCTTCCCAACTGAAGTATTAAATCATCCTCAAGCTTTACTATGTAAGCTATGTCTAAGCCAGTTATACTTCAAATTAGTGTTGAAGTAGGCATGCTACAAATGGGAATAGAGGAATTGAATGAACATGCCATTTCGTTCTGTAATTTCAGTTCTTCTGTGTATGGGATTTTACTCTCAATTGTACGGAAATTGTTTATTCTAATTCAATGAACAATTTTTTTATTTTGGACTGTACATTAAGTTCCACTACAGTAGTTACATCAATAAAACAGCATTTCATTTAAAACAGTTACCTGCTAACTTATCCATTGTTGTGTTAAAAATAGCATTTTTTTGTGCAAGAAGAGTGAATCTAAAGATTTTTTTTACTTTCAGGGTAATGCTATTTCACCCACTAGCGACACATTCTTAAAGTTAAAGGACATGCTTGAAACTAAGCAAACAAAAGGGGTTGACCTGCCTACTGCTTCCTCCTAAAATGTCAGCTAGTGTAGGAAGAGTAAAGTCATGATTGATACATTAAACAATGCATCATTTATATGCAATAGTGGAATATATTTTCAACTTGTATTTTTTTATCGGTGTCAGAATTAACCTGCTGGCATTCTACATTAATTACTCATTGTTAATTAATTTGGTTCCTATTTGGTAGGTTCCTATTTGTTCATTGCTAGTGTAGCTAATGTAAGGGAAAGGCTATAAATATGGTTACTTTAAGAATAAAGTTTCTCTTGTTTCATTTTATGTTTAAGCTCGGTTACAGTCCAAGAGTAAACTAATATATTAAATCTGGACTAAGTGTAAAGTCAATTTGTCATTAGCAAACATTACAACATTAAATGTTCCACTTCAAATTACCAGTTGGTCTGAATCTTAAGCCAGACTGTTTCTATACATGTGTTGTACAATAAACACAATCCAGTTAGGGCTGCAAGTCAACTAAAGGCCGAATCACATGGAACCAGATATCCAGTAGGAATGCTCTAGTTGGCGCTGAACTGCCTGCTTGACCGGAAGTAATGACTGCCTGCTTGACTGGTTTTGAGGAACAGGCCATGTTCTAATTGCTACTGGCTTTCATCGACTGGATTCTGTGGAACAGCCAATCAAAGCAAAGTTTGGCCATGTGAAGATAATCTGCGAGTTTGGCAAATAAGTTTTTTTGTCTGTGGTTTCTGAGTGCTGGCTGTTTTTGTTCGTTTCTCGATAATAAAAAAAAGTAGAGGGATGACGTGCAGTGCATTTGTGTTCAGTTCATTAATATTTAGGTATTTATACAAAACGATGAGATGTGTACGTGACAAATATGATTAGCTGAAAGTGAAAATCCTTATTATTACAAGTGTTTGATATTATTAGTTGAAGAATAATATCATTATCTTTTTTGAATCCTGTGAATCTCATGTATGAATAATGAATAGGCACACACAAGTTCATTAAAAAGCTTGTTCATTATGCATTGATTACAATATTTTTTCGAGCCAATTTCTAGTCTATAGTTTTTTTTTTTAATTTTTAATAAAAGCACAAAGCAGTAATTCTCTTACAACATTCTACAAATTGCTCGTCCGTCGTTACATATTGGCTGCTCTGCGCAATGTCTTATGGGAACAAAAGTCTATCGACAAGCACGGTAACAAGTATTGTGCGAGGCGAAAAGTATCAGATTGGTAGTCAGTCCAGCACCAAGTAGGGCATTTCTACTGGAAATCCAGTTCAGTGTGATTTGGGCTTAAGTGTAATACACAGAAATTGAAATATATGGTCTGGTCTACAAAAAAATATATTTTTTTTTTAGTTGCCGAAGATTTTTGAACGAATTTATGGTATTTTGGTTGTGCTGAACAACAGTTTTGCCAAGTTGGCTCTAGTTCTTGACATACTTGATTTCCTTCGATTTTAAGTTTATCTCAATAAGAGCTGTAGGTGTTGACATGAAATAAGGCATGGCTTTTATTTTAGAATATAAAAATATTTCTCTAGTCCATCCATTGCACAGAATATATTTATTAAAAGTTAGTTTTTCTTTATTTGTTTTATTTTTGAGGGGAATCAAACAGGCGTTTCTCACGATCAGGCTGTGTAAATGATTCTGATGGATTGTGCTGTATTTGTGGTGAATACTGTGTGCAGAAACAAAGAAAACTGACTTTGTAATGGAAGCATATTTTGCATATTGAAGTAATTTGTTAAGTCTTGGATAAAGGTGGTGAGTGTTTCATTAAATCTATAGATCCTTTCATGGACTGAGTATTGATGGGCCTCAAACTCGTATACTCATTAATGATTCAAATCTCTCAAATTTTAAGAATGATATTGAAGCTTCTACATGATTCAGTTATGTCCGAGTTGTCAAGAACTTCTTCGGCAAACACGAAAACTATGAAGAACTGGTGCAAAACTTGCTCAAAAACTTCAAATATTTTGTAATTAATATGAGCATAAAGATAAATTTCCTCCAAATCCACCTTGACAGAATTCCAGATAATCTTGGTGATTTTAATGGAAAACAAGGTGCGAAGTCGCACCAAGATATGATGACAAAATATTTCAAAGCAGATGGGACAGATACAAGATAGCAGATCAATGGTGGCCATTAAGAGGGGTGTGGAGGACATTTCCCACCCACGTTTTGCCTCCGCACCATGATCTCTTAACGATATGCCATGTCTACTACGGGAGACTAATCTGTCCTTGCACTTGCCCCCTCCCAGTTTTGGTACTCAATCGTCGCTAGATTGGCAGACTATTCCTGGGATCTTCAACGTGATTGTTCCGACACCCTACACACAAGAAAATCTCGGAAAGAACGTTTTTCTCGTCATTAAGAGTGATTAACAATGAGATTTCATGTTTTTTATGTTTTTTAAAGAGCAGCCATTACTCATAAACTAGAGCCAATTTAGAAAAACGGATATATTCGAAATCACAATCACAAAGATACCCTAAAATTACTTTAATTTTGTTAGCAATAAAAAAGTGTGTTTACCAGTGTTATGAGATGCATTTTATGGAAAATGTGTCCATGATGTGAAATATAGTTATGCAACTTGTGATCATATTAATGAGAGGTGTGGATACAATAAAAACCGGTGAAACTAAGTAGTTAAAGTCCAGTTTAGGCATGTACTTACTTTTTTTAGTTGCGCATTTGCCACATCATGTGGCTTCTTCAGGAGTTAAAACATGTAAATATATGTTGCTTAAAAGGATGTAAAAAATATAAATTAAAGGCAATGCAGAGTGCCATTATTGCTTCCTACTCCATGTCAGGTTGGCAACTGCCATATTCAATATGGCTGACAGGAAGTAAAGATGTGGCGAAAGACTGAGTAACTAAAAAAAGTAAGTACAGTGGAACCCCGATTTTACGTTCCCGGAATTTACATTTCCCCGCATTATACATTCAATCGTGATGATCCCAACATAGTAAAATGTTAAGAAAGTTTCCTCGATTTGACATTTTCCCATATTTTAAGTTTTTTAAGCTTGGCCCCCTTAAAAACGTAAAATCGAGGTTTCACTGTACATGCCTAAACTGAACTATCTCCAATTCTCTGTGTTTTGTAAGCTACTCCAGGTTTAATGCATTTTGTAATAGTAGAAAATTCTTGTAAATTGATCTACTTTTGATATGCACTGTTTCTAAACTGCTTAACGTAAAAAGAAATGGAGGGGAAAATATGAATTTATTTAACTGTTGTTTTATACAGCAACTGCTAGCAGTTCTATCAAGCAACTGACTCATTTGCAAGAAAAGAAACGTACTCCCTACAGCAACTTTTTTGTTTAAATTACATTTATCAAAAATTATTGTTTTCTCTTAAAAAAAATATCAGGGTTATATACATACTTTGCATCAGTTTCTTTACCAACATACAATCCATTATCATTGAGCGTAAGTTCACACCACAATTCACAGTACTATTCACTCTTCATGTAACAAGTCATCTCGCACTAAAACCATTTTTCATCGTACTGACTCAAAAAAGAAAGCAAAATATAAAACATACACTGGAAAAAATCCAAATCTAGCGTGTACTGTGCATTTGAACAGAAGGGGTTCTAAGAATGACACTTTCCATGTGGGAATGTGGTTCAGTCACTATCACAACAGGCACATTCCTGTGTGGGTCATTTTGTCATCCGTGGAATTCCAAACGTCCAACTATCTCCCTGACAGTTGATACTAGACCTTCATTTTCTTGAGAATTATCCAAAATGAGGGAATGAAGCTTTGCCATGTAGGTGTCGATTGTCTGAAGAGTGGGCATTTCATTGCTTCCTGAAAGTAAAGCAAAAAATGTATGTGTGTGACGTTGAATTCAAAGTTTAACATTATATTCTAGGGATGGACCAATACAAAATGTTTGCTGATATTGACAAAAGTACCTATTTAAAATAAATGTTCCACGAAGAACTGAATAGTTGCTTCTTTCACAGCTCTCCCCATAGTGTAGTGGCTCCTGCTGTTCTAATCAAGGGGTTCTGGGTTGGATCTCCAGTGGATGCACATTGCAGTGGCTTGGATCTAACTTGAAACTATAGGTCTAGTCCAAATTAGCCTACCTGAGCATAAAGTAGAAAAACACCAGACAAACTTAAGAAATGTGGGAAGTAGTGATTTTGGGCAGCTTATTCATCCCTCTGCCACATGTTGGCAAAGACAGATATGCATTAACTCACGATCGCTTACTTGAGTCATGCCATCAGTCATGGGCATATTTCACATATTTTTTTTTTTTTTTTTAAAAAAAAATAAGTACTGTACTTCACTGCATAATCGTTGCATCCTTTTTAAGTCCAAAAGTTAGTTCATAACCTTTCATCATGTAATCATCTAATTGGCATGTCATATAACTGCATAAACAAACAAATTTTGAAAGTCCATACTTCACAACATTGTAGTTAATTTTCTCAAGTGTAATATTTTGTCAATAATGCACAAATCAACACCAACTAACTTTCTTTTTCAGACCAGAAAAATATTCACTAAGCTGTCACAAAGAAATGATTTGCATCAATTTGGACTATTCAATTTTAATGTATATTTATGAATATTCCATGCATCATAATCCTGCACCAAAGACAGTTTACCTATTAATAAATAACTTTTAAGTACTTGTAACACCAGTACATTTTTTTAAAATGAAAAAGCTTCACATAATGGTAGTATCCCACTTTTTAGTGTGCAAAAAAAGAAAGAAAAAAGAATGCCATGAAATCTACTGCCATTATGGTGAAAAATGATATCATCCACTGGAATAATGCTAGCAATGTAATTTTTATGCAAAAACAACTCTGTGATGCTATTTGTCACATCCTCCAAGGAATGGGTCGGTCTTTCCCCTTAAGAATGTGCCATGGAACGAAACATCAAAATTGGATGGTACAAGGTTACGTGCTATGTGTGGTTGGATTTTGAGGTCATTCAAGTCCTGAAATTTCTAGCAGACTTCATGTGACTTGCAATGTAATGTAAGGTACTTATATCGATTTATTATTGCTGCGTATCACAAGGGGTAAAAATCTTATACTCACTGCAGCTTGTTTGCTACAGGCTTGCACAGACAGCCCAACCATGTGGCATAAACTCCCAGTAAGCAGGACCCTAAAATTTCTCACATACAAAACATGGTCTTCTCTTGAATCTTATCCTCTGGGCATAGCTAGCCATTGGATTCTTGTATCAGTATGTGGATAAGTTTTTTGCAACAATTCTTGACAGTGACAGAGAGCTGGTGAACGTGACAAGAATGGTGACATAAGATGCATGGAATTTGATTCACCCTGAAATGAAATGTAACCAGGTGAATGCAGGGGATATTTAGTTGTTACTGATTCTATTAATTGGCTGATGGCGATCATCAGCCAGTGTCAATTTATATGCAAAATTGCTGATAATTTTAGCAATCAGTAGAGGCATGTATATTTTGTTTTTGATGGAAACACGAAATGTGAAATAACACATTGTAATTATCATTTCTAATGGTTTTGCCAGGTGTGAGGTAATTATCCTCCTATGTTTTGTCACGAAATGAACTACAAAACTCAGCCATGAAATTTAGGATTTATTTACCAACACAACACTTTCTGAAGTCTGAATTATCTTGTGAGTTATGCAAAATTATGGATATATTTTGAAATCATCCTGTAAAAATTTGAGAAGCAAAAACAGACTCCTTTATGTAATCTGAAAACTACATAAATGTGCCATTGGAAAAAAATGTTTACTTTTTGTAATAAGAATGGTTTTTAAATCAAATTTAGGATTATATTCACCCTTTTATATACTGCTTTTAATCCCAAAATGAGGCCAGTATTTGTACCGAAATCTTGACATTTTATTCATCATAAATATGTGGCCTAGCAATTAGATATATCTACAAATTTGGAGTGCACCAATAGGATTTTTTGCTGATATTAATATGAAATTTATTAATACTGATGACTACAGAATGACAAATGCTAATGCAGAATCTGAATGATTCATTCATCTCCTTAATTACAGGAATTACACTATAATATTTACAGAAGTTACCTGGTAGTGGCACAGTAGCAAAACTTGCTGTTAATGTGGCACGCAAATTATCAAGATGTTGCTGCAATGCCATATTGTTATTTCTCTGCTGAACTGTCTCCACCTCAAGCTTTTCAATGGCTGCTTTCATGTTTTCTATATGCTTTTGAAGGATAGCATTTTGTTCTTCGTACTCGGTATTTGATTTCCTAAGCTGACGAAGTTCAACCTCCCGGGCTGAAATAAATAATAAAATTAGTCCATGCATTAACCTTTTGGGACCCAAGCGTCTCGATCGAGATACCCAAATGTAACCCTCCCGGTACCAAGCATCTCGATCGAGACGCTGTGTCAAGGTCGTAGTTTTTATGTTATAACTTTTCTATTTTTGGCTAGAATTTCAATTTTTTTTATATTGTTCCTAACACATGTATTTAACAGAAATGATTTTTTTTGCATTTTTTTTTGTCTTCATGAAAATGGAGGGGAAAAGGGACTTCTCTATTGAGTCTCTTTTCAAGGTCAAATTTTTGCCGACAGAGGAAGACCGGCTTTGTTGTTGTTGTTTCTAAAGCAATGCTTTTTCACTCCCTCCTGTTTACTGCATTCGAAGGAAGCTTGTTTATCAGTATCCGATGTCAAAATGAAAGTTTTCCGTGAGGGGGAGACTGGTTGTTGAATCTGCGTTGTGAATATGGAATTTCGAAGTGCGCTGAAGGAAACCTCTTTTTTTTTTTTTTAGCACAAGTTGCAACAGGGGTTACCCTGCATTGTCTAAAAATAGAATTTCAAGCAGCTGCAAGAATCGGCGCTCATTTTTCACTGCGTTCTAGCTTTTCGTCCGTGAATGTTGTGCGTAGGTGTCATTTTGTGCCCAAGTGCAAGGACATTTTTTGGGTGGTGACATTTTTAAAAATAATTTTTAGGGGTTTTCTCCCTTCCCCCTCCATATATCCGTCAAATTTGCATAAATTTTGCATTTTGACATTTTTTCGGGGGGGGGGGGGGGGGGGGGGGCGGGGGAAACAATTTTTTTTAAAGAAAAGTATTTTTGAGTGGATTTCCCCCCTTTCCCCCTCCATATGTATGCCAAATGTGCATAAATTATATATCATCTGAATCTGCGATTCATTCTGCGTACACTGGTATATCTTTCATATCTCTAGGGCATTTAGTTTCTAAGCTGTAGTAAATTCAATGTAACTCTGCATTTCGCTCAATTCCAAAGCTTGAGACAGTGGCGTACAACTCGCGTTACATTGGTCATACGGCAATGATGCAAATATTTTTCTGTTTCTTACATGCCAGCGATAATTTCTATGTGCATTTTGAACTTTTCATCCTTTTTTTCAGGTTGGGGGGGAGAAACCCCATTTTTTTTTTTAAAAAAAAGTATTTTCAGGGGATTTCTCCCTTTCCCCCTCCATATATACACCGAATGTGCATAAATTATATATCGTCTGAATCTGTGATTCATTCTGCGTACAACGGTATATCGTTCATATCTCCAGGGAAAATAGTCTCTGAGCTAAAGTCTTTTCAAGGTACCGCTGCATTTTGAAGCTTGAATCAGTGGCGTGCCGACCATTCCTTTTGGGGGTACAAATCAAGTTACATTGGTCATATGATAATAATGCAAATATTTTTGTGTTCCTTACATGTCAGCGATCATTTCCATGTGCATGTCGACACTGTCATGTACTTTTTTTTTTGAGGGGAGGGTGGGGGAACCAAATTTTTTTCTTCAGAAATTTTGGAATTTTGAGAATTAGCCCCCTCCCCCCACCACATATACGCCGAATTTGCTTAAATTTTATATAGTCTGAATCTCTGGTTCATTCCGCGTACAACAGTATATCACTCATCTCTCTAGGGCAATTAGCCTCCGATCTACACTCATTTAATTGAAACTCTGCATTTTGCTCAAAATCGGCTTGGGCATCAAGGGGGTTACATGTGAAAATGGCCTTAGGCACCAAAAGGTTAAACAATTTTTAAAAACAAAGCGATCAAATATTTACATTAATAGTGCAGCAAAATTGATTTTATTGAAATTTATACTGCACAAACAACAAGAAGCAATGAAAATAAGACTAATGTGCTACGAATAATAGACTGATTAATTTATAAGCATAATGCTGTTAATAAAATTCCTTATTATATTTGAATTGAATGAACACATGTAGCATCTCTTACCGGTATTGCAAGGTGAAAATTACAGCTATGCAATACTAATGAATAAAATAACATCATATTCTGTGTAGAGTAGGTGTCAAGTGAAACATATAAGAACCATATTAACTAGGGATGAACCTATACCGATATTCCGGTTGAAATTCATCTACCGATACCAGCCAATACTTTTCCGGCATTTTGGTCTTTCATGGGATCCGCAAAAATGCCGCGCAACACTTTTGCAGTGTCTAATTATCCTGGAAATTATGCACAATTCAAACTTTCCTTTTATTTTGCATCAATTTTGCAAGAAAAACTATATTTGTGATATTGCATAATATCTATTTCCATATTTTGATGTAATTCTTGAATATTCTAATGCAAACTTGTTGATAATTTAATGCATATAATTGCAGAACAATATTTACACACCAATATTGATCAATATTTTGAACAATTTTTTATTATTTCAATTTTCAAGTATCAGCATCGGTTCAAAGCGGTATCGGCTCAGCCCTAATATTAACCAAGTATTGATAGTTATCAATAGGTTGTTCAGTCCACAATAAACAATTGTAATTTTTAGTCAAAAATATAATTATTGTAGATTCTGGACCAAACATCCTTCCAATAACTTATGTGTGTGAAAATTTTCAATAGTTAAAATTATCATCATCACCCTTCGCCGTTTCCTGCCTCCGACTGGGTCGGCATAGAAGTCCAGCCTCTCCATTTTTTCCTGGTCTTCCACCACTTCTCTCTTTCCAAGGTGTTCCAATTTTGTCGTCTTCTCCTAACAGTCTCTGCTATCTGCTCTTTCCACCGACATCTTGGTCTCCCCCTTGGCCTTATTCCCACCCCATGTGCATTGTGAGTTAAAATTAATTTGCACAAATGAAGTATAGGCAACGAAAAACTTAACTATGAATTTTTATATAGCATATGGCATGTGCAAAGTAACAGGAGGTATATATTTCAAATTTCTGAAATACAACTAAAAACAATTCTATTTACTATGCTGTAGATCACCAAAATGCATACACAGCATGTAGCACATGTGTCTCGGTTACATTACAAAAATAATTTAATTTGACATACCTTTATTGTGATCAAGAAATTCTTCGGTGAAAATTGGGATGTCAAAACCAGAAAAGTCAGCTTCCTTTTCATTTTCCTGTTCAAATAAAAATGAAATTATTAACTGGCACGATTCTCTTGAGAACTAAGCAGTTTCGAAATAATATTGCTAGCAACAGAAGCATAATTAATAAACATCTTTTATTGCTTATTATATTTATATTTTCATATTTAAAATAAAAATTTACTTCCATAAAAGTTGATTGATACACTATAACAGGTTAAGGTAATGTAAAGTTCCCCACACATATAGTACCGTGCCATGAAGGCACATTCAGGGGATGTGGTGGTAGGGCCCCACATACTCTTGATGTTTGCCATTTTGGAGGTGGTGATCAGCACCATGCTCCAGTCACCTTCCCCCCCCCCCAGAGTTGCCCCAGGTAACCACTGATTTGGAGCTGGGTGAGCCCTAGAGCCACTTCATGCAGGGACAAGGCTGGAAAAATTCCAACCTTAAATCACCCACCCCAAAAATCGAACCTGGGTCTTCCGGATGGCAGTCAAACACCATACAGACTAGACCACCGTGGCTCAAAAACTATAGCAGGTATCATATGCTAATGGTTATATACCCTTTCATTAGTAGCCAAGGTTCCACTCCTTAAAACATAATAAAATATTTTATTTTTGTATGTATGTACTGCTTCCATTGTAGAATTATTTCTCGTGTAGTCTACCGTTATTACAAGCATAAAAACACAATTTTTCCTTTTTAGAAAACTAAAAATAAATGTCTGATGAAGGGAGCGTGTGTTCTCCTGAAATCTCACAACGAAAAAAATTGTTTTTATGCTTGTAATAACCGTAGACTGCACAAGAAATAATAATAAAAGTTCACAAAAACACAATAGCCCATACTTGTATGAATTTCTACCTTCACCTCCACTTAAACATGCGCATGCCAGAATTTAAATGTGCCATTATGTATCTGTTGTAAAGATAAATATGTTCTCAGTGGATAGATGGAGTGTTGTATTATCTCACCTCATCTTGAGCTGCTTCATTTTTCATTTCTTCCCTCCTCTTCTTTTCCTGTTGCTTCTGAGTAAAAATGCGATATGCTTCTGTTTGCTTATATTCATTCAGCTCACGAAGATATCGCTCCCTATCTTGTTCTGCAGCTTCCAGGTAATGCTAAAACGACACACCTTAAAATGGTAAATTTACTTCCACGTTAATTGTAATTTTTAAAATACACAAACATATATTAACATGCAGTCGACATGATTCTCTCTCTTAGATAGGGAATACCTGAACGACTGGAATTTCATACTGAAGTGATAACTGAGATACAACACTTCTCATGGCATCTAAGTGACATGTCACTTAGACTGGGCTATTTTTCTATAGCGTACTTTGCATTACCCCTGTCTGCACGCACCATGACCTTTCCATACAAAAGGGAGTGACATAGTCGGGTAAGAAGTGTCACTGTGTATGAATTTTCCCTAAAACTGTCCATGATTTTAACTGAAATCAGACAATCCTAATTTTTTTTTTGTTCAGACACAGACATTTTGTGTTTAATCCAGTTTGGAAACATCAAAGTGAGAAAATACTGGTTTCCTCTGCATGATTAAAATCAATGGCTTCCACTGCTTCAGAAACATGATGTTACTTTACAGTGTTAGTAGTGTTATGGATAGGTAATGCAATGTTTTGTCACATTTATATGCCTAAATATCATACAAAAATGTATCTTTGGGTTAAAAGAGGATTTTTAATCTATTTTCTTCATGTTTGCTGGGGGGATGAGGTGCATTTACCACCCACCCAGTCACCCTCTGGTGCTGCCACTAATTTACTACTGTAAATTTTGTCATTGCAAAGACAACTCTTGTCCTCAACGTGCAGTATAATACTTAGAGACCGGATTTTAAAGAAAAGTCCTTTTTTTATTTTTAAACATGGATCATAGAATAAATAACAACAGTGTTGATAATTATCTTCCACCAACAAGATTACATGGTTTTGGCTTCCATTTTTCAGCCCACATCTCCTTTTCTCCCCTTTTTTAAAACATTTTCCTTTCTGGCCCCTTTATTGACTAGTTTTTCAGCCTACATTCCTTTTTCCCCCTTTATAAAAAAACATCTTGCTTGGTCCCTTTATTGACAAGATATCAAATATTTTGTACGACTGTGTTTTCCCCCTGAACAAACGTTCGACAATTGTCTATTTGGTGCAGTTTAGAAGAAAGAAACAACAAGCACCTTCTACCTTACCTTCCCTCCATGACTGTTGGGGAGTACATCACAGCGATGGTTGAAATAATGCAATCTGGGCTTACGCAGCAACAAATGCATTGTAAGCAGCACGCCTGTTGGATTGGAAGTGTACTTATCTGCTAGATTTAGACTATTATTGTGAAGTTTTTTAGAATAGTTTTAACTTAACTGTGTGACAGTGACAACAGTATTGGGTAAAGTAAAAAAAAAAGTAAAGTGCTCCCCTGTGCTTAGCACCATGCCATGAAGGTGTATAGGGGGTGTGGGGGTAATGCCCCACACTTTCTTTATCCGGTTTAAGTGGAGGTGATGTGATCAGCATCATGCCCCTGACTGCCTTTAACCCCCAGGGTTTCCCCCAGGTACCCATGTCATTCGACGCTGGGTGGGTGCTGGGGCTGCTTCCAACGTTAGAAACGTTCACAGATTTGAACCTGCCAGGATTGAACCCGGGACCTTAAGCATGGAAGTCAGACGTGTTACCGACTGAGCCACCGTGGCCACAATACCACAACAGTATTGGGTGTCAGTAAAATGGCGAAGCCAGGTTCAAGTGGCAGCAAGCTATGGAATGCGGTAAGATGTTGCAAGGAAGATTTCATCAAAACAGATGGTAGATTATTCGCTGTACTTTACCTTCAAAAAAAGGAAATGAAAAGTGACTATAGTATATTTTTGCACTCTACTAAAAATATTATTTTAAATAAAAGCACAATATATACCATTCATATATAAAAAGGGATACATTAATACAAAATTTAATGTATCCCTTTTTATATATGAATGGTATATATTGCCCTTTCATTTAAAATAGTATTTTTAGTGGAGTGGAAAAAAATATAGTCCTTTTTTCCCTTCTTTTTGGCAATAATTCCCCCCCCCATTTTTTTTTGTCCTTTCTAGAGGAAAATGTTTCCCTTTAAAATCCGATCTCTAATAATACTATTCCAAATTCAAAGGGTTGTGGCTGGTGTATTTGTGATTGTGTTGGATACATTTGTATGGCATTTCCTGTCAATAGGATTTCTATTGACTTGATGGATTACATCAACCTATGATTAAATTTGTTTATCATTATTTGTTATGCAGCCTTCGCCTTTCCCTTTAGCTGACCATTCACACCTTATCCTATTACTTTAAGAGATATTGAAAAAAAACATCAAACCTATAAATGTATTTTAGAATAGTTGCAATACACATATTGTAGTTGGACTAATAGCAATATTGTTCACTTTTCTGTAAATAAGTTCAGATACAAAAGACCTTATAATACCAATAATAAACCATATTATTTATTTCAATGCAGAACACATATTATACCAAAGTCATAGAAGGAAGATTACACAAGATTACTCAATCCAGTTACAATATACACATTGTAATAAGAAAACTTGATGATATATAGTGGCAATGAGGGGGTCACTCCGTGATGCTAAGTAAAAATGAACTGCATTCTTACCAATTTTAATTTTCCTGACTTTCGGGTCACCTGATTTCATACCCCCTTGCTGTCAACATAATAAAAAAGACCAGTACAGCGATGCAACTCAGATGAAAACATTTTATCCTCACCTGCTTTTGGTTCTGGGGCAACTGGCTCCACTCTACAGCCAAAAGTTTTGTAATTTCAGGAAATGGAAGATTTGGATTCTCTGCTCTAACTTTCTCCCTTCTGTCATTCAAGAACCTCACATACCCTACAGGAAGATAGAAGAATAACACCAAACTGATAGTGAAGTCACGTGATTTTACACCATATCTAATAGAGAGAAAATATGTTACCAATAGGGCTGAACTGATACCCACACCGAGATGCTGGCACAGTTACCAATTCCTGCCAAAAACCGAAACCAATGCTTGAAAATTGCAACATTTTTGTGGATCCCGTCACTCAGGAGCCTCACATACCCTGTACAGGATGTATCGTAAGTAATAGCGCAAACTGACACAGTTGAAAGTACACAATAATAGAAGCAAGAAAGTCTCAATAAACATGGGTCCCCACATGAGCGGTTTTTGAGATAATTGGGAAAGTGTGGTTACAAGCCGCCACTGACTTCATTGTTTGCAAACGTCATCCTAGTTGGTAAAAAGCTAATAATGTGTGGTTAGAAGCTGTCACTGATTGCATTTTGTAAACACAGAGCGCTTTTATCCTTGCACGTTCCGAGGTTTGCTCTTTGTTTACAAATAGAACATGTCCGAAAGGTGTTGTTGTAATCAAACAGGATGGATACAATCAGTACACAGTCTAATCGTACTGTGGGAGTCACGTCAGTTTAAGTTACTGCGTAGTGAAAATGAAACCGTACAGCAACGAAGAGTATGAACACTTTGAACACCTCCTTTAACAGGTACGAGTGTACAGTAATTGTAACATGTAACATACTAACGTAGTACTGTATTCCTTGTTAAAGTATAGTAGAATGTTCAATCAAAGCAATGAGATCTCCATATTAGAATTTTACCAACTAGGACAATGTTTACAAACAATGAAGTTAGTGGCAGCTTGTAACCACACATTCGCAATTATCTCGAAAATGGCTCGTTTGCAGACCCATGTTTACTGAGACTTTTTTACTTCTATTATCGTGTACTTTCAACTGTATCAGTTTGCGCTATTACTTATGATACACCCTGTAGAAACTCCAGAAAAGTATCAGCAGGCATTGATAAATAAAATCCAGCCACAGCTCAGCTCTAATTAAGAACTCACATAAATATCCTCCCTTACAAGGCTTTTGACAGCAAATTGGAAGGATAAATGTTAATAAAAATATGTCATAAAACATAAACTGAATATTGTACCTGTACAGTAACTCCTGTAGAGTGCCATGTTCTACCTAGAGAGCTTCTAAACCATCTTTGTATGGGATTTTCTGTGTATCATGTTGGGTCCACGTACACTTCATGTATTTTGAACAGGGAAATGTAAAAAGCCAGTGTATAGGATGTGTTCTTGCAACATTACACCTCAAAAGTCAGGTATGTACTGGGATCTGATAATTTCACTATAGATGACAATGCACACTGGAAACAGCAGATGTTCAAAGCTCAGAATGGCCCATTTGATATCCAGATTTAAACATGATTGAACAACAACAGGACACACATGAGAGAGATGCCCTGCATCTTTGTAGAACCCTCAAGACAGCACTGGTGTAAGAAAGTGATTCAACCCTTAAGAACAGCTTGAATCTTGTTTTGAGCATGTCAAACGTTCTGTACATCATCTGAAATTTATGTTAAAGTATGGTGTGTGCTTGTTACTTTTTAAATTTTATTTGTGATGACTAGGGAATGGGTTTTTAGGTGCTCATAATGAATTTATTGGCATAATTATTAATTAATAATAATTTTATGAAATAACTGGTTTTAGATGCAATTTGTGCATAAAAGTTACTATTTTAATTAAATTAATACTATTCTTTGAGTAATAAAAATTATACAATTTGTCCAATGTAAAAACTTTATCATATTTTGAATCACTTCACCACCATATGGTTTTCAATGTTCTCCGTGGTGAAGCTCTTCCAGTCGTCCTTGAGTAGGCGCTTGTAAAGTCAAGGACACTTCTTGATTGTAACAACCCCATTAACTTTCAATGTGATTGTTACAATCCAGAAGTGTGAATGGATAACTTTCTCTCAACGCTGAAGGAAGTTATTCGTGGAAATTTCATTAATGCAACTGCTCCTAATTTTTGGTTCTCCCCAAGGCTTAGTGGTAACGTCGTTGCCTTGGAACGAAGAAACCATAGGTTCAATATCTGTTGAAGGCACAAAGTGGTTCAGATCCCACTTTAAATTCTAGGACAAGTCCCGATTAGTCTGTCTGTGCATAAAGTGTGCTCATAAAACTTGATCCACAGGCAGGTTCGAAATGTGGTGTTCTGTATACTTGAGAAGTGTAGTTTTCGGTGCAAACCCTCCCGTTCCACCTAAAGTCGAGACGCCGTACCAACTGGTGTCCAATCACAGCGCAGAACAGTTATTTTGACAAAATCCTGCTTCCATGCTGGCTGCTTTGGGGAGGGGACCTTGCCCAAGACGTAGGCCTAATTGATTGTTTGACTGCAAGTCCCTTCGAAGGTAAACTTGGCAACAGTGTTTCATTCCCATAAAAGCTGAAAGATCGGAGGGATTCTAACTGTCAAATGTGGAAAAAGGCAACGGGACTGGTCACTTGCAGGGTTGCCTTACCTACTATTTACAGCAGACACTCGAAACAGCCAACCAGACAGAGCTATTCTTGGAATCTTCCAGCGCTCTCACACTGTTGGAGGCCGGGAGTAACGCCGGCCCTTTTTTAACAACTGAATTATTTTGTATCTAGGATTCCGTCCCAAAACAGCCTGCATTTTTGTTTGGCATGTTACACCTACAATCCAATTAATTGCCCGGGAAGTACAGCATTTCACAACGGAGAATGCCTCATCCAGTCATTTAACTCCATTTTTCAAATGTTTGATCCAAGCTGGAAGATGGCGGAAATTTGCACAGACCTTGACACCTTTTTTTGTTGCATTCCTTCTTTTGCCGCTTGGATTCGTTCAAGGGTCTAAAACCTTTGTGGTGGAAATTAAGGGCCATTGTTAATAAAAGTTATCTTTAAAGTTAAGTGAATGGTTTAAAAGATGCTTTTCAAGTCAAAATAGGGCTTTTAGGCATTTTTAGGTCCTATAGAATTTCAGTAGAGGGGTGCTGTGTACATAGAAAGCAAAGATATCTAAATAGCATGCATCTAGGACATAGCAAAAAAGAATAGGTATGGACCTAGAAATCCATTCCCTAGTGATGACTATGGTATTTTAATTTTTAGAACATTTATAGTTTTGTGTGTGTGTGTGTGCATCATACTTGATTGCAGTATTACATGTGCGATGGTTGCAAATTACATTATCCATATTATTATTTTAGTAAAGTGTATATTAAAATATATTATAAAAATATCATTGATGGAGTGGTTCACATCTGAGTTTGTTAAGTCCACTTTATGCACAGACACAGTAATCTTTCCACCAGGTATTGAATTCAGAAAACCTTGATTACAAGGGTGACAGTGGCGTAGCCTATGGTCGAACCTCACCTACTAAGTAAAAGAATGATTCTATCATTATTAATAATAACAATGTAAATCACCTGTAAGAGGTTGTCTGGGAGCAGTCTGGTCTCTCTGGCTCTTCTTTCGTTTCTTGCCTTTCGTCCAGCCAGCTCGACTCTTGGCATCAGGAGTTGTCCCTTTATCTTCTGAACTAGTGGCGGCAACTTTCTGCTGACTTGTCACCTGTGATGGTACTGAAATCGGAGCAGGTTGAGAAGCGGCTGGAGATGGAGTGGCCGATGGCACAGAAACAGGTGGAGGTTTTGGAACTGCAAAATTAAAAAGGAAAACATAAATCCTACACTCTACTATGCACATACTATTTTCCATACTTGTTCCCTCCCCCTCTCAGCAACTACTCTTTTACATACAAACTTAGTTTATAGTTAACATACCATACTTTCGTTTCTAAATGACCAAGAAGTAGAGGACAATCACTCATGCTCTACTGTGACTTCAAACTTACACACTGCAGTTTCACAATCCATCATTCTTATTTTGACTTTAGTTATTTAGCCTTGCTTTTCTGCCACTTTTGGCTAATCACGATGATAAGGATGAGTGATGTTATGAAACTGATGAATGCACATTTACAAAGAATGCCCATACACAGACGGATATGAACCAAGAACCCCTGATGTAGCATGCTGTGCTAACCACTCTGCCACAGAGGTTGGCCTCACAATGTGTCATATTTAACAGTTTGATCATAAAAGCTCTCTTTTCGCTGACCAAGTACCCTCTATGCTTCCAAATTTTATGAACATTTTATGTTACAAAACTGCCAAACTGTGCATGTGTCAATGTTTAAATTCCAGGATTTACCATAAAACGTATCCTTAAAGATCACACAAGAACACTAGTATTTATCTGTATCCTCCCCATCTAAAATAAAAGCAGTCAGCTGGTAAAATTACGTTCTAAATATACATGAATTTTCAGGAATCCTGAATATGATTTTGTATAATCATGGAATATCACACATGTTCATAGTATGATTTAAGTAAGTTTGCATATACCTCAATCTGCTACAAAGTACACTCCGATTATATATATTTTTAACAGTTTATGTTGTTATGAAGAGGGTAAAATAGCACAAACGAAACATTACTGAAAACAAAGGCTGCTTTTATTCATTTGGATTATTTGACTTTGCATATCTGCCAGTTTTGGCTAATCGCAATGATGAGGATGAGTGATTAAATTGATGAAAAAGAACACCCTTGTCCAGGCTGGGATCCGAACAGGGATGGCGCTATGCACATGCAGATATGCCTGGATAACAGTGGCCACTGATCATTTCTTTGATACTAAGTTATTGGCCAATCTAGTTGCCAAACTTGCTACAATATCTGGTGTCTGTCTGGTAGGTGAACGTATTCAGTGACTGTGAAATTGTTCTTTGATTGTTGGCATATACAGTTTCTGAATATGTCTAGAATGTGTGGCAAATGAATTTTACATGAATAAGTAGGACGGCATTCAAAATCTAAAGAAACGTCATGTTTCTTTTCTGTTTGTTAGTTCTTCATTGGAGTACCGACAATTGCACAAGTGTTAGTGATGTTCTCTCATTGGTTTCGTCGTTATATCTATTCTTATCGCCGTCGTCGTCACCTTGTAACCAAGGGTGGAGGCAGAAGTGGTTCGGATCCCACTTTAAACTGTAGGTCCAGTACCGATTAGCCTCACTGTGCATAAAGTGGACTTAAAACACCAAATCAATGAATCAATTCTTATCGCTCCAAATATTCGAGAGGGACAAATACGATGATAAAAAATCAATGAGTACACAAACTACCTGATTCTTAAATGCTAACATTAAAATTGGGTTCCCATTCCCAATAGTCTAGCCATAAACCTCATATCAAGGGCTCCTGGCTTCCATCCCCGGTCGAGGTATAACATTTCATTAAGTGGTTCGGTTGGGAGTTCAAATCACCAACCCTGAGACCTTCTGTAAACAAAACCACGTGCATGCAGAAAGCATTGCAAACTCATAGAAGTAAAATAATCCACATGAAAATCCAGCGTTGTTACACAATTAATTGTGTAAGGTAAAACAATGGCCAATTTGTAGTATGGGATACGCTGCCGCAAATAACGTCTCACTTTAAACCCAATGCTCTTTCTTTTGTACTTATTGCTTCACCTTTATGGTTAATTCTTTGCACCAGTAATCATTTCCCATAAATTTGACTTCTTTCTTGCATGTGAACTGAATATATTTTACTTGCATTTTTTTCGACAAAATGGTATAACATGGTAATGCATATTTCTAAGGTTTGATATGGAGCATTCCCTGATATTTGCTACGAGACTCGGCGGTAAGCAGCCCGGCAGCAGCACTTTTTCATATTGTGTACTAACCTTGGCTACAGAAGGTGTTGAAAATGATGTATCTCTGCTGCAACACATTCCTGGCATCTCCGAAGGAAATTGGCATTTACACGTGGAAGTTAGTCTACTGCATATTGTAGTTTCTCGTACAATACTCTCTTTTAACTCATGGTGTGCGGATTGTCTTTGTATACTTTATTTTTTAGATTTCCCCATTTTTCTTTCCACTTTTATCCAGAACTGACCCTGTTACTCTAAACTTTTTTACGAGGTTTAATATAGTAGTTCTATGTGGAACGGGAACACCAGGAAATTTCGTTGCAAAACGTCGTCGCACTTCTCCACAATTCCTCTTTCCGAAGTTACACTCGACAAGATAAATCCTTTGTTGTAATGTAAACTTTTGTGGTGCCATATTAAACCACAATCTTCAGCACACGGACATGACACAACACAACTTCCGAGGGAGGATTATACTGGCGTCAGTCTGAAACGTCAACAGAAAGGGAAAGAGAGCAAAGTCAGGGAGAGCGAAAAAAACTGACTGTCGTGGACCCTGATGCCGGGCCGCTTGCCGCCAAGTCTCGTAGCGAATGTCAGGGAATGCTCTAGATAGGAGTGTATTTGAAATTTGTTTGTAGATTTTATGTAAATTGTATCTTATGTAAATAAAATATATAATGGGCATAAACAGCCATATGCAATTCTGTAAGTCCAATAAATATATTGATGATGATCAAAACAAGACAAAGAAAATTCGTAAATTTATTGCGGTTCGAAACTTTGACAAGCATCCTAATAACGATTTTTATTCCACAAAATATAGTGCACTTCATCAAATAACTTGGTGACATGGCAAGGCAATATAAGTGTGAACATTTTGTAGGAATATGCATTGTAACTTTCAATGAGCTTAGAGATTTGTGTACATAATGATATTTTATAACATTGGTTATTTTCTAAAAATAATCATGTGAACAGCAAGGAAGTAGTGCCACTTTCAAAATGGTGAGTTCTATGCATGCAGTAAGGTCTCCGTGTTCAGTGATATATTGAATCGGTGAGACGGTTTGTTTACAGAAGGTCTCAGGGTTGGTGATTTACACATTAGAAGCTGTAGCTCTCGTCCATACTGTAGCTGTCTTTGCATATTGTGGACCTTAATACAAGTCCAATTAACTAATCATTGCAATACAGTGTGAAAATCAGCATGCTTGGGTAATTATATTGCTCGCAGTCTTAGTTCTACATCTTAATTCATTATCATTTGTGAGGGTAGAAAGCAATTTATGCAGTACCGTCGTAGGGGTGGGTATCCGTGCAGGAGAATCAATCTTTGATCCAATTCAGATTTTCAAATCAAAATCCTCAGGGCAAGGGTTGCAACTCTATTAATTGTTTTTATGTCAATATATTTGTCTCCTAATGGAGGTGAATTTGTAGTGAAAATATGTTTGTTCCTTGAGAGTGGCACCTCCTATGTTGACGGTATTTCTCATATCCTCTCCCCATTTTTAGCCCTAAGTTCTGAATTTCAGTCCTTGAACAAGAAAACGTAAGATATTTCATCATGACAGCAGAGTAAATAATGTCATTAACACATTTTCTATTCAAGGGTGGTGTTGTTTATTTTATGCTTACTTTATTAAGTTAGTGCCACTTTTCTGAAGTGCGAAAGCTACAATCTTTTGCCGCTCCCTGTTGTTGTGATTTGGACAATTTAGAGTTATGGCACACCGTGAGGTAGAAAGGAACTAAAAATAAAGACCCTTCAGCACCTCCTTGCAATGGTTGAAACATTAAAATCTGCCTTTTACGAACTTTACAAGCTTTGTGTTATTGAAATGTTCATACCCCATCAACGGCTGTTTGCAGCAAATCAGGTGTTATCATGAATTGTTAATGAGAGTAAATACATTTTAGCTGCTATAAGTTAGCCCCCCCCCCCGAGAATTTGACTCCGAATTCTATAGCCCCCCCCCCACTTATTTCAGGCTGGCGCTGTCAGTGGATTCGAACCTGGGACCCCTGGCATCATGGCATGCTGTGCTTACCACTCCACCACAGAGGCTACCCCAGCTACTTTTAACATCAAGTATTATGCTTCTAAAACATGAAAATACAAAAATACAATTTGCAAATGTAATGCAAAAAATAAAAAATAAAAACAATGAAATAAATTCCATCCTAATTCTTGACATACATTAGAATACAAATTGTGTGTGTGGGGAGGGGGGATACCAGCTGGATACTATTAATCAGAAGTTGTTTCATACAAATACTAATACCAAACGATAAAAAGCTTCAAGTGCTTAAGAATACCTGTAATTTCATCTTTCCCAGCAGATGAGGATTCAAGTTCTATCACTGGGGGAGCTGATGCAGGTGCTGCTTGTGTAACAGATGACCCATTGACAGTTGGCTTGTTCATTTCCTTTGGGGTATCCTCCCTTGGGGAAGCCACGAGAGTTGATACACTATGTTGTTCCATCCTAAAATAATATACATATCATATGTAAAAAATATGTAATAGTTTCCCAATGTTGGCACAAAGGTTAATCAGGACTGGAAAATGATTTGGGTGATGCCTACACCACTGCAATGGACCTCACCAGGATCCATTCGTCAGAAGGCTACAACTTTATCGCTAGGCTCATACTGGTAATTTTTTAACATGCATACAATTGTTTTTTGAACACCATTATTTTCTTGAACATTAGCATACCCTTCTTGCTGTAATGAGAACTAATATATGTATCTGTCACAAGCAGTGATTCTTCATAGCATGAATAAAAAGTAGTACCGATCTGAAGACCAATTAGTACATGAAAGGAATAGGCATTTAAAGCAACCTAATAGTGGTTGAACCCGTGGCGGCAATGAGGGGGGGAGCAGATGCCCCTCACTTTTGCCCCCGTACTATGCTAAACCTTATCCTTGCCCCCCCCCCCCCCCCCAAGTTTTGAAACCCAATCGCTGCCACTGGGTTGAACCATATATGCATGCTGTATAATCAACTGAACTACTGCATTACTAAGCAAGGCTGTTCACATGTGGTACAATGATGCTAAAATTTGCAAATTTTTCACCACCCACATAAGCATGAGAAGTGATGCAGCAAGAGGCAGTAAATTAGTAAGTGCAATAAGTTTTATTTCTGATCTACAGGCAGCAGGGAACTATTAGGAAGGCTAGGATGATGATGATGACAATGATTTTTGTTGCTACTTGATTCTGAAATATCCATAATTTTTGTTCATGAAAAAATTGTTTACATTATAGGCAGTGCAGAAAAGCATAGAACAAAGATTGTGGAAAAAGAGCAGAAAAGTTGAACTTCATTACAATCGATTCACTACTGTCAAGCACCATTAAGATTATAAATTAATGTGGAATATGAATACAATGTGGAAAACCTTCCACATATCAAACCCTGGACTGATACAGTATGTATCATACTTATTCGTACAGGCTGTATACATTGTATAAAACCCCTCTCTACGTAGTCAGTTGGCGAAATATTGTAACAAAAGGTATCGCAGTATTCAGGGAGGACCTTCGAAAAGGTAATTTGTACAAAAGATGCGAGATACAGTAATTGTATAGGATGGAGAGTATTATAAGTCGTTTGAGGTTGTTTCATGTTGTACCTTTCTTGTTCGTATGCATGAGTCATGTACTGACCTTGCGTGCAGCACCTTGCAATTTTGTACATACAGCTTCAGTTGCAGGTCTGTGTAGCCACTGTGCCATTGCTACTAGTGACCGTCCAACCACCTGGTCGTGTGCAGTCCATAATGGGTAAGTGACAGGAGCTCAGCTCTGACCTTAAAGTTGTCATAGTGAATCTTGCACTTAAAGGACATTCTTTGAGGAAAATAGGGTCATTAGTGAACAAATCACATTCTACCGTGCAGTATATAGTAAACAAATTCAAATATGAGGGTTCAATAAAGAATCGGGCAAGCAGAAGTATGGAGAAAAGGCTAACGGAAAAAAAGGAGTGTATTGTGGTGAGAGAAATTAAGGCTAATCCAAAAATGTGTGTTCCGAAATTGAGATCACGGGTGGAAAATGCAACAGAAAAGACAGTGAGCAATTCAACCATTCATCGTGCATTGTACAGACAGGGATATAATGGGAGAATAGCATGCAAAAGCCCGTTTGTAAGTAAAAAGAATCGTGTTCTACGACAGTTTACAATAACATTCTCAAGTAGAATGTTAAGCAAAGTGCCACAAAAATGGGAATGCCACCTGTTTACTGTTCCAACAAGACAATGACAGCAAACATATGGCGGGTATCAACAAGGAATGGCTTGTGTGGAATGTTCCAAAACAGCTGCATACCCATTCGCAATCAGCGGATTTTAATCCAATTGTGCACTCGTGGGCCATATTGAAGAAATGCGTTGGAAACTTAAATCCAAGATCCAAAAAGGAGGTCAAGATGATTGTATCGCAAGAGTGGGAGAATATCAGCCCAGAGACATGCCAGAACCTAGTGAATTCTATGCAACAAAGGTGTCAAGCAATCATTAGCAAAGCATTAAGCTTTAAGCATCAAGCATTAAGGCCAAAGCATATTCCACAAAGTATTAGGAATTTGTGAGTCTTCAGTTCTGTCTGTTTTATTTGGAGTGATTGTGGTGTGATTGTAGGTGTACAAACAGATATGGAACTAGGAAATGGACAACTGAGTTGCATTATAGTGTTCATTTCAAATGTTATGGGATTTCTCTGTTATATTTACTTGTTGTGTATCCTGTACCATTGTTGTAAACATCATTTGAGCAAGAATTTTTTTTTCTTTTGTGTTCTCTAGCGGTGTACTTTATTATTTCAATTTTCCACTACCTCTGTACAAATAAGACTGGTATATACTGTATGTGGATTGAAGATTTTCCATATTATATTCAAACACTTGAAACTTGAGCAGTAGGCTAATGTTCATTAATGAGGCATCGGTAGTCATGAACCTTTGCAGGATCTTTTTCCAGGGAAGAGCAAACAAGGCATATCCCCCTCCCCCATAATAATCAGCCCTAGGCTGAACCTCGCTCAGTAGAAAATAAAAAGACAATTATATTCTAAAAACACCCCTTCAGCTTGAAGTATTCATGTTCCTGCAATGCCCTTACAATAAATGACAAAAATTAAATTATAGGTGTGAAAAATATAATTTTAGGTTGACCTTCATCCCCCCCCCCCCCCTTTACAACACCTGATCCTTGCCGTAAGCGAATCCCTGGATATCCATCCACCTTTAACATGTGGATGATGGGATAGTGCCTGTATTAAATTTACTGATCATTTTTAATTGTTCTGCTTCTTTCCACGTAGTAATTTAATTCTACTGAACTATCTACAGTGAGTAACATTGCTATTCGTGCACATAGAATTTCCGAGGAAAAAATATAATATTTACTAGTACATAATAATCATTTTCATATGTACCTGGACATTAATGTTAATTAAGGTTTCACCAACAAATGTCAATAAAAATGTATGTTCAAAGTGCATAAACAGAGCATATAAATTGTGTGAAAAGAGAAAAACACGCTGTTTGATGCAACATTGTTATTCGTACAGGCAAGAGTTTCAATCTTCCTCGCATATAGCGCCACCGCTATTCGGGCAACTTCGTGCAGTTTGCAACTTCGTAACAAGTTTGAACATGCAGGTGTGCTCCCCGTCAAGCGGAATGGTGGCGTAGGTATTGTTGTAGGCTTATCATCTATCTATCAGCATGTTCGAAATGGGGAAGGTGAAGGAACTTAGTTCCGATCTGAAGGATGGTATTGTAAATTTGGCCCTTAGAGGTTATTCGTTAAGAAAAATTGGACAAACAGTCAATAAATCACACTCCACAGTCCAATACATAGTAAACAAATTTAGAGAGGAAGGTTCAACACAGAATGTGCTGAGAAAACCAAAAGAGAGACGGTTGAATAAACATGAACGCTTTATTTTAAAAAGAGTGCAAGAAAACCCCCAACTAAGTGTTCCTCAGTTACGACCGTTAGTAGAAAATGTTGCTGGCAAGATGATGTCCGACGTGCCTTGTGGAAGCATGGATATCATGGCAGAATACCACGAAAGATGCTGTATGTAAATAAGGTGAATCGCAGGAATAGACTTTCATTCGCGAAAGAGCTCATCCACAAGGACCAGGAATTTTGGGATAGTGGCATATGGTCAGAAGAGTCCATATTAATATATACGGGTCAGATGAGATAAATAGGGTCTGGAGAAAATCAAATAAAGACAATGATCACATTAACACAGTTCCAACAGTTAAACACGGTGGTGGGTCATTAATGATTTGGGGCTGTATGTCGTCCAAAGGTGTCGGTACCATCCAGTTTATTGATGGTATCATGGATGCATATGTCTATTTGGACATATTGAAGAACAATGTAAAGCAAAGTGCCCAAAAAATGGACATGCGGCCTATCTAGAGATTCCAACAAGACAATGACAGTAAGCATAAGGCATGAGTTAACATGAATTGGCTAATATGGAATGTGCCCAAACTACTACAAACACCAGCTCAAAGTCCAGACTTAAATCCCATTGAGCATTTATGGGCAATTTTGAAGAGGGGAGTCCATAAAGCAGGTGTCAAGTCCAAACAAGAGTTGAAAACTGTTGTGCAAGCCAAGTGGAATAAAATAAGCTCTGAAACATGTTGGAAACTGTTTAATTCTATGAAGAACAGGTGTCAAGAAGTAATTAAAGCCAAAGGATAGGCATCAAAGTATTAGAACTGTCAGTCAATTTGCTCTGAATAAGAATGTTACATACAGTATATCAAACTGCTAAGGCACATACATATTTTAAAACTTACTGAAAACAGTGATGTGAATGGAAATTCCTACATGGGGGAAGGATGCTTCTGCAAATTATCCTATCTGGGGTGTTCTTAACACAAATTTTCTTAACCGGACTGGTGGGATAGCATCTCACGTGTCCCCCCCCCCTGAGAATTCGAGCACTGATTGAAAGAAAAAAAATTCAGAGAAAATTGTGGTGGTGAGTACGCCAGAAGTTGGCTTAGCTCAGCGGCAGACCGTTGTACTCGGGTTCTATTCCTGGTTGGGTCACAAATTTTGATAATACTTATAATAATTTAATATTGTACTCGCCATCCCTTATCCTATGCGGAATGCCGTAAATAATTGTAGATTTTATTGAAAATGTCGTCATGAGATGAGCTCGTGTGTATACAAGAGAAAAATTCTAAATGTAAAAATAAAATAAAAAATAAGTTTGTTTTGCCTCAATTATGCACACATATTGCACTATTGATTGAATTTCATGGTCATGTTCGGTATTTTATACTCAGACTAACATGCGTATAATTATGAATAGACGCACCAAGAAGCTCCTTCGGAAAGAACTGATCACATCTTTGATCGCATCTCACGTCCACATGCTTGTATAGATGGAGAGTCTAGATATTTTGCGAATAGTACAATATTTTTTGCTACACACACATTCTATCCTGCACAAAATGTAGTAACATTAAGAAAATAAAAATTGTAAAAACATACCCACCCAGTATATTCACATGAGCTGCGGCATCACATCACAAACAAACAATATCGTGCACTACTGCCATCTGTTACCCAATTATGGAAGAATGCTGGCATTGAATCCTTTCAGCAGTAAGCTTCGGCTGTGAGAATCAAGATGGCGACCAGCGATGATGAGCCTATGCATCTTTATGAAGTGTTTCAGAATTGTTTTAATAAGATAGCAAATAAGCAACCTGGTAAGTTTGAACTTAAATCTTTATCATCATATCTAGTTGTTCTCATAGAAATCGCTTTCTAGATAATCAGATACCTTGTTGTTTATAGATTTTTGAATGTCTGTGTGAGACTTTTTCCCTTGCTAGGTGAATTGTGTAATATACCCCAGGCAGTGTCAAAGATATAGCGAAACGTTGTGCTGTTAGAAGAAGCGGCGGTTCTGTAAGGAACAAAACTAAACATCATTAAGAACAACAAGCTGAAGTATATATTCAGTAAAGAACACTAAATAGAGGCACATTGTAAGCTTCAGGAAAGGTCTACACTGACCCATTCTGTAAACTAAGAGGAACATGCTTTTTTCTCGATGTAAACAAAGCAGATGGTTACTAACATTGTCCATTTTAAGAAGTGTTTGATTATTTAGTGATTTCAGAAGTAGTAATTGGATCTAAGTAGGGTGCTGTTCGTAATTTGTACTGAAAACAGATGAAAATATCGAACTGAAAACTGTACTGATCTTCCAATTAATCCAGTTGTATGAGCACGGTGCAATGTTGTCCGAGATTTCCCCCCGGCGATTGAATGTATAGTAACAAGTCAAAAGCATATTTCATCAGTGCGTCAATTCAAGTTTTGGAAGGGAATGTTTTTACGCAATTATTTCAATTTGTTTCAATTTAACAATTCAAACTGTCGTAGATTTAAGTTTTCATCATATGTACCACCTTGTCGTAAATTTGTGTTTTCGTTATGTATAGGTAATTGTATTCCTGTTGTTTGCACTTCCATTGTTTAAAAAATCAAAATTTTTCGTATGTGAAAAGTGTTTGCAGCAAATTTTCATTTTGGTTGCACATAAGTGGCAGCATTTTCAAACCATCAAAATACAAGCTTTCAAATATTTCTAAGCACTTGGCATATTCTTTTGACTTAGTTGTTTGCATGTGTGTGCATCATATTAGAATGAATGTACATAAGATGTGACGATTGCAAGGAAGTATCTTATTTGATTAAATTTCTTCAATGTCTAAAGATGCGTAACAAAGTAAAATGGTTATAGAAATTTTCTCGGTACTAGTTTACTATCCTTCGGACATATTTCTTCATTTCTACAGAAGAAACTACTTACCGTAAGAAGTTCCTGTAGTATTGTCTAACATGTGGAAGGTGTTTTGTGTGATGTGGGAATGTTTCATAGCGGAAATTCAACCATTGACGCATAGCCCCACGAACAATTTCCGGTAAGGTTAGGTTAGGTAGGGTCACAATAGGTTACAATAGTTAAAAATTGGTTTCGAAAAATATGCGTAGCCCCACACACCATTCTCGCATAGTCCCACGAACCATTGACACATAGCCCCACAAACCATTTGCGGAAACATACGTTCTTCAGTTACAAAAACTCTTTTTTTATAAAAAAAAATTGATCAAAAAAACGTGAGTACACGTTAAAAAATGATCCGCGAAGCAGATAGGTAAGTAAGAATGTCAAAAATTGACGAAACTCAGAAGTTATAGGTGTCCGAAGAATAGTAAACATTTACCGTGATTGTGTTAGTTTTCACACCTTACTAAAGGAAAAGAGATTGTGCCATAAAGTTACCATCTTCCAGCGAAAGGTGTAATGTGCCTTTGTAAGAGTATTCTACATAATGTTTCTAACGTCCTTCCCAAGCTGCTGATTTCTGATGTTTGGGCAATATAATACACTTGTGGTTAGGTGCAGTAGCGAAGCGTGACATATTTACTTAGTCATCACAAGACTTGCCAAACGTCAGGGTCAATCTTTCAACCAAGGCAGGGATGGGGGGGGGGGTTGATACATTGATAATGATTATAGCAGTACATGATGTGTGAAATGGAGATGGCTAAATGTATTTTTTTTCTCTACGGAGTATCGTAAAATAAGGAAGACAAAACTTTCTTAATAAATTCTAGCCGAAGAAATGGAGGAAGTGTTAAACTTCTCTCTCTGAAATTCGGATTGTTTCCGAAATCTGGGTAGTAAAATTTCCAAATTGAGATTTTAAATTTTTTGGAATCCTGATATTTTTGGCCATCCCTGGTGTGGAAGTAAGATATGTTAGTAAAAAGGTTATTTTTGAGTAAGTATGTCTGTCACGTTGAAACAAAAAATCTTGGTACTAATTTACTATTCCGCAAACAGATTTCTTCATTTTTACACAAGAAACTACTTATGGTAATAAGTTCCTGTAGCATTGTCTAACATCTGGAAGGTGTTTTCTGTCATGTGGGAATGTATCATAGCGGAAATTCATTATTTTTGTTGAAAATTAATTCTCCGACGCACAGTAGCCTTTGGCATGTACACCTCCGTAGATTATCACACATCGTGCTTGTGTTTTGTCGATTGCAGGGTTTTCAACCAGACCATTGTTTTCCAAAAAAATGGCGTGTCGTGGATGCGTGGTGAAATTCATACCGGGTGTGGAAGATCCACTGGATTTTGTAATTGGGTACTTGAGAAACGGGTAGCCCCACAAACCATTCACGCATAGTCCCATGAACCATTTCCGGCAAGGTTAGGTTAGGCAAGCATAGTTAAAATTTTGTTCATAAAATAATGTGAAGTAGCTTAAAAAATAATATACTTGAGTATTTTTTTGGGTTACGATGGTTGGAAACACGCATCGACAAAACACATGCACGACGATCTGCGAAGGTGTACGCGCCATACTGTTTCTTACACAAACGAAACAACGCAAATAAAGAAGTACTCGTAATGTGAAAAATTGATTGACATTACTTTCATAAAAAAAACGTGAATACACCTTTCAAGAATGTTCTGCAAAGCAGATAGTTAAGATAAGAATGTTAAAAGTGACAAAACTAAGAAGTTACATGTGTTTGTGGAAAAGTAAATTTTTACCACTGCTTTTTTAATTTAAGTTCTTTCTAGCACTAACCGTGGGAAAATTTATACTATTGCTTACTTACATTTTTTTCTAAGCACCATTACTTTCATGTATGCTATGTAAGTTGTGTTTTTCTCTTAAAAACAAGAGCGTTGCATGCTTTACAGTGCTGGGCATTCTGAGAAGTTTGAGGTTGATGACTTCACAGAAACCCTGCCATGTTTGTAAAGAAGGGGGCTGTAAAAAAATGTATCTTATGGCCAGACCTTCAAGAGCGGGGGAAAAGCGGTCGAAGGACCTTACATTCGCAGACCTGCTGCGATGACCTGTCCCTCCTGACACCATTGCACTTAACAGGAGACGTAGCAGGCTGGTTGCATACAGGGGGTTGAACTGGGCTCTCCTTTCGATGTGCTAAACTTAGCAAATCTCTGGGGTATTTCTAGCTGTTTCGTGATGTTGATTGACTAATTTCGCTCAAATATGCAAATATTCTGACATATTTTTTTCACTTCTTCTCTAAAATATTTAAAAAGCAATATTTTTATTATTTTGCTTTGTCATCGTTGCATCTTCCTATTACTGGTCGCCTCGCCTCTGGTTAGGTGAGTACAGTCTCCCTTCCAGTATGGATAATAATGTTTTCTTCTGAGGAGTATAAATTCTATTAATGTATGTGCTTGTTTATATAGTAGCTTATTTTGTATGCAGGGAACTTTATCTCTTGTTAACATACCTGAGTATAAAGGAGCATTGGTGGGGCTGGATAAGTTACATCAGCCATAAATGAACATAATGGTTTCATTTTTATGATGTAGGCAGATTTGTAAGCTATAGATGTCCAGACAAGAATAGAATTCAATACTCTCTGCTGAATGGATAAAAATACTATTAATTAGTCTCTCTTTGTTTACTTTTTTAGTATTCATGATCAAACAGTAACTACTCAATAGGATGTCACATGAAGATCATCAATTTTGTCTCACACACATGTAAAATGCACATGCTTGTCTACAATAAAAAGGGCCGTTGATCCACAGTACCTTCGAGAATTGAGTCAATTTTTTTGATCAACAGATTTTCATGTATTACATAATATAAAATTGGTTCCAGAGTGCAGATAACAAATAACTATATTTGATCCCCAAGTGTGACCCACTTAAGTACGAGGGTCACTATTTATATTTTGAGCCTAACAATGAAAAACAGGAATTTGGCATTAAAAACTGCTTTATTGTTTTTCGAAGTATTCTCCTTTATGGTCAATACACTTTTGCATTCGTTCGAACCATTTGTCAAAGCAGTTTTTCCAATCTTCTTGAGACACCTCCATAATATGGTTTTTGAACGCATCAACGGCATCTTCCTCCGACGAAAATCGTTGTACACGCAATTTATTCTTGACATTCGGGAACAAGAAGAAGTCATTGGGTGCCAAATCAGGACTGTACGGCGGATGACCCATCTGACTGTTTATAAAGTCGGTTGTTAGATGACTGTTCATAAAGTCGGTTGTTAGACGAGATGTGTGACAGCTGGCATTGTCTTGATGAAGAATGATCCGACGGCATGTTTGTTTGTTTTCCGTATTTGACCGAAGACCTCTGGCAAACATATTGTTGTGTACCATTCAGAGTTGACCGTTCTACGTTCCTCTAAAGGCACAGTTGCCACATGACCAGTTTTCTAGAAAAAAACAGGGGAACCATTTGTTTCGATGTGCTTCAAGCGCGAACAACTTTTGTTGGATTGGGTTCATCTTGAAACACCCGTACAGTCGACTGCTGTTTGCATTCCGGCTCATATGCATATATCCATGATTCGTTACCTGTTACAATCTTATATACGTCTTTTAAAGCACCACGATTGTATTTATTGAGCATTTGTTTGCACCAATTGACGTGTGTGTTTTTTTGAGTTTTTGTCAAATTGTGTGTGATCCAACGAGAACATATCTTTCTCACAGCTAAATGATCATGTAATATTTTATATATGCTGGTGGAACTAATGCCTATGGTTGCCTCAATCTCACAGTATCTCACATGATGATCTTGCAGTATTAGGTTTTGCACAGCATCAATGTTTTCTTGAACATCAACTGATTTTGGACGAACTTTGCGAATCTCGTCGGTGAGCGAATGGCGGCCACGATTAAGTTCGTTATACCAGCGTTTCACAGTGGCAAAGGATGGGGCTTTATCGCCAAATGTGGAAGTAAGTTGATCGATGCACTCTTGTCTTGATAATCCACGTTGAAAATCTTAAAAAATCATCGCACGAAAATGTTCACGAGTTAATTCCATTTTATTGTTGTCGCGCAATCTCCAAGACAACATAAACAACACAAATGAAGCTATTGACAAAACATTTGAAGTACGTTATGGTCAATAATGCCAGACGATTCCGTGCAAACGTCAAATTGCGCCTAACTTCAATCAGTGTTGCCAAGGCTCAAAATATAAATAGTGGCCCTCGTAAAAGCCTGTCATCTCTGAGTACTTTCACTGCTTAAAAACCGGTTGTAGGCACATTCAAATCGCTAAAGGATGCATGTAGAAGATCACACCATGGAACTTAGAACACCTGACCTAACAGAAACATCGAAAATTGCACTCCACATGAAACCTAACACTCCTAACAATAATTTCACTTTTGGTTTGATTTACTTTATTTTACAGTACATTTATGAAACTAGGGGTGTGTTCCGAAAGTATGTAACGAAACAAACAAAAGTAACTGGCCTCTTGAACCTGGTGAAACCAGTTATTTTTCAGACTTATGGGACGCTCTAGACGAAAGTGCAGGCGCAGCGTTAAATTTTCTGCATGGCGTCCAGCGGAATGTATGTCCTTCTGGCAGAAATAAACTCTGCTATGAACACTATTACTCATTTTAATCACATTGTAAGAACAGTTATGGCACACTCATCTTGCGCATGTTGCTTCATATCGCTCTCTGTTACAATTATAATACATTTTCCGAACTAGTGCAGTTTGAAGTCATCATGCACGCGCGAGGTCTGCAGGCAGCAGACCATTCTCAATGATCGGAACGCGGCTTTTGGGACTGCATAATGAAACGCACGGAAGCTCTTATGGGACTACCAGTTACCATAACTTGTTAAACTCGTGCGACTTTCAGAACGAGCCCTAGGTAACGTCTTGTCTGCTGCGGCCGTTGTGGAATGTTGTGTTGGGTACTTTATTCACTTGCGCGAAGCCTTTGGGCTATTCTGTTTCACGCTAAGAAGGTAACAGACATACTTTACATCACAACACATTTCTGTGAGCTAAAAACCACTGAAAATGTTCTTAAACAACACAATCTTCATAAACCATGCAAAATACTTTACTTTCTCGAGCGGGTACGGAGGATCAAATACCTGTGTTTCCTAATTGTAGCAAAGGTCGCTTCTTTATGACATAACTCACATGCAACAAAATTTCAAGTTCAGATTTTGTCGTACTTGTCTCTCGGTGTGATTTACAGTATCATTTTGTGCAGCATGTTCGGCCCAAGTTCCGATAGTTTAATTCTGAATTTAACATGGTGCAAAGGTTATTTTACACTGTTAAATTTATAATTATGTGTTAGTGATTACTTAGTGTGCATTTTCTGGAGAACAATGTTTTCACTTCGGTAGGCTACATGATTTGTTTGCGAGCAGCCAGTCATTTACTCTTGCCTTGGATGCAGACTGTTGCTGCCATGTACTTCACATGCATGGGATGCAAAGGAGTATTTCCTCACTAAATGCTTTTGTTAGGTTGGGCAGCTCAGGTTTAGGGTTCTTAGCATTAAAATAACTCTCTAAATGCTTCAAATACCTAATCACAATATCTAGTCTCGAGCACAAAATTTTCAAACCTCGAGTTGATCGAAAACCAATTACACCTGCTCACGTAAAATGCAGTTCAAATCATAATTTCTCCGGTAACAAATACTTACTGAATCTTTTTAACTGCTAATTAGTTTCTCCAAGCTTTTAACTTACTCCCACAGTCATTTCCAGTATTCTGAAGGGCTTCCTGATGCTCTTATAAAACTTGCGAAAAAATCATTAAACTTTCAGTACCGTTATCTTATTTTCTACATGCTTTAAACATAATGAGATCAGTAAGGACATAACATGCCACATTGTGTTGTGTGAAAATTGATTTTATAACTGGACCATTGAAAGTGTGGTTTAACACTGATCACTACTGTTTTGAACAATTCTAACATTTTGTATGTTGTTACATTTATGTAATTGGTAATTGAAAGTGGCGGTGCCTTGGTTTCTGATAATTTTTCTTCACAAGTCATGGCCATTTTCGTTTCAGTGTGGATGCCAGTTTTTGCCATTAAAAAGATTTATGAGTATTTGATTATATCTGTTTTCGTTACACCTGGGGTAAAGACCATTCTTTTCGATAAAGTGCAGGATAAAATTTCTTCACCCTTAAAAAAATTGAGATTTTGGTTTTTTGAAAAAGTTAAACTGAAATATTTTTTTCAAGGAATCATTAGAATGTTGCAATTTGGTATTGGAGGAGCACAACTGAGTGTTTGTTGGAGGGTGTATTGGTGGTGTAGACTGATCATATGGGTGTTGCTAGACACTCTTCCTCTACACATTTCTCTTCTGCTGCCATCACTAATTGTTTGACTTATGCATTTAAGGCCTCCCTGATGCCTACTTTGAGGTTCCATTGCTTGCTGGAATCTGTGGATTTAAAGTAAAATTAGTCACGGCATTACAAAATTATAATCGGATGTTCGTAAAACGCAACTGTGTCCATGGGCTTGGGAGGGATGGGTACCCCTGTTTTTAGGTAATTTTTAAATAATTTTAAGGCCATATTTTAGGTCATCAATTTCCAAGTCCATAATTAAATATATCTACATAACTATATTTTTGTGTTTTTCTTGTATGTACGCATTGCTTGCATGATAGAATTATTTTCCTGTAGTTTACGGTTATTACAAGCATAAGAAAACAGTTTTTTCTTTGTGACGTTTCAGGAGAACACACGCTCCTTTCATCAGACATTTATTTTCATTTTGACTAAAGATACAGTTATAACAATGGTTAGTAATTTTTAAACAAAAAGAATCTGTTATATAATGGATGTTGTCAATGTTACATTGTTGTAATATAGCAACTTAACTGTGAAAAAAGCAGTCTATTTTTTAAATTATGAATCCCAAATATCATCAGGTAATTCAAATTCATCATTGTTTTCACAAAGTCTCTTGATGTTTTCTGTTACATTAAATTTTAAAGATGGTGGCTTACTCCATTTGTGAAAAAGAAAACTCCACACTGGATCTATATTACCATTTTCATTATTTAATTTATTCCAGTGTTCTTCCGCAATGAACGAGGCTTCCCAGACATTCAACTCTGTGTTTCCCGTTAATCTTTTTAAAACCCTTCTCTTTTTAATCAAATGCTTCTCTTCGATGATATGAGTTGACAAACCTGTTCTTGGGTTTAGATTTATAATGTCCAAATCATGTTCGTGCCATCTTATTGCCATTTTCCTTGCTGTTTGTCCCACATAATCTTTTGAACATGAACAACTTATATTATATATTCCTGTGGTTTCCACATCTGGTAGCGAGTTCCTCATTTTGAATTCATTAAATGTACATTCCAAACTTCTTGGTGATTTAAAAACAATTTTGAAATTAAAACTTCTAAAAATTTTTGCAATTTTATGTGAGAATCCCTTGTGGAATGGAATGCACACAAATTTCTTTTCAACAGATTTTTCATCTTTGTCTGTATTTCTCTTTTCCTTTAGTTTTCTTGCAACTTGTTTTTTGATTTGGTTTATTCTGGTAGTGTGAAAGCCATTTTCTTTTGCTATATTAAAGAGCCTTTCTTCTTCATTTTTGATATCCTCATTATTAGAACATAGTCTTTGTGCTCTCAGGAAAAAATTTAAAAATATGTTATCCATTGTTATACGCGAATGTTCTGATTTGGCATGGATGTATTTTTCCCCCGCTAATTTTTTCTATGGACTGATGTTTGAATTATTGAATTTGAATTTGAATTATTGAGTTTGTTGTCAGTTACTTTATATTTGATGGCAAAATCTATCAGCAAAATAATGGTCTATCAATGGGAAACCCAGTATCCGGAATCATCTCCAGCATTTTTCTTCATTACATAGAATCTCCAATTGTTAATGCGATAGGTGCGGATATCAAACTCTACATCAGATATGTAGATGATGTGCTAATTATTGCTAAAAATGAGAACACCATCATGGACGTATTTAAATCGTTAAATGAATCACATCGTCGCATAAAATTCACTTGCGAACCCATGAATAACAATGTAATTTCTTTCCTTGATCTGCAAATTAAGACAACTGACTCAATAATTCAAACATCAGTCCATAGAAAAAAATTAGCGGGGGAAAAATACATCCATGCCAAATCAGAACATTCGCGTATAACAATGGATAACATATTTTTAAATTTTTTCCTGAGAGCACAAAGACTATGTTCTAATAATGAGGATATCAAAAATGAAGAAGAAAGGCTCTTTAATATAGCAAAAGAAAATGGCTTTCACACTACCAGAATAAACCAAATCAAAAAACAAGTTGCAAGAAAACTAAAGGAAAAGAGAAATACAGACAAAGATGAAAAATCTGTTGAAAAGAAATTTGTGTGCATTCCATTCCACAAGGGATTCTCACATAAA
Source organism: Lepisma saccharinum (assembly GCF_977018435.1). Lineage (NCBI taxonomy): Eukaryota > Metazoa > Arthropoda > Insecta > Zygentoma > Lepismatidae > Lepisma > Lepisma saccharinum. The sequence goes on along the minus strand of NC_139229.1, from coordinate 115,921,040 downwards.
ATTGCAAAAATTTTTAGAAGTTTTAATTTCAAAATTGTTTTTAAATCACCAAGAAGTTTGGAATGTACATTTAATGAATTCAAAATGAGGAACTCGCTACCAGATGTGGAAACCACAGGAATATATAATATAAGTTGTTCATGTTCAAAAGATTATGTGGGACAAACAGCAAGGAAAATGGCAATAAGATGGCACGAACATGATTTGGACATTATAAATCTAAACCCAAGAACAGGTTTGTCAACTCATATCATCGAAGAGAAGCATTTGATTAAAAAGAGAAGGGTTTTAAAAAGATTAACGGGAAACACAGAGTTGAATGTCTGGGAAGCCTCGTTCATTGCGGAAGAACACTGGAATAAATTAAATAATGAAAATGGTAATATAGATCCAGTGTGGAGTTTTCTTTTTCACAAATGGAGTAAGCCACCATCTTTAAAATTTAATGTAACAGAAAACATCAAGAGACTTTGTGAAAACAATGATGAATTTGAATTACCTGATGATATTTGGGATTCATAATTTAAAAAATAGACTGCTTTTTTCACAGTTAAGTTGCTATATTACAACAATGTAACATTGACAACATCCATTATATAACAGATTCTTTTTGTTTAAAAATTACTAACCATTGTTATAACTGTATCTTTAGTCAAAATGAAAATAAATGTCTGATGAAAGGAGCGTGTGTTCTCCTGAAACGTCACAAAGAAAAAACTGTTTTCTTATGCTTGTAATAACCGTAAACTACAGGAAAATAATATATTTTTGTGAATAGAATTTAATAGTATGATATAATTTTCAACATTTGAATTGACATACAAATGTGCACAAAAAGCCAAACAAATTTTAAAATTTTGCTACATCTTTTAACACACTTTTCAAATGTACACTCACTCATGCTATTCTTTCTGGAACTATATCTACAATTTAAAATGTATAGTGTCAATCTCTTTTACATTTTTCACAACAAGAAAGTGTATGATATATAATATGACTTAATGGTGTCACGGTATCTAGTGACATGTGAAACGCAGTTCGATATAAATTATTTTTTATATATTGATTCATTTTATGCACAAACATGAAAGTGTGAGGTTTGATTTATTTTGTGAATAAACTTGTATCCGAGCCAGACGTCGGGAGTTGGGGACGAGTTTTTCTTGAGTGACAGCCGCCGCTTAGAACATGACATATTTGCACCAACGCGGAGATAAGGGAAGATTATTTTCGCCGCTACCGGGCTCGAGTCGCAGCAGGCATTCGAACCCATGTTCACGGATGACCAGGAAAACCAGCTGGAGCCCAACTCTGCAAGGATCCAGGACGCGTCGCCGACCGCGCCTTTCAAGACAATGGACAGAGGTCATTTCCATCCCCTGAGAAAGCGAAGCGAAGCCACCTTAGCGTGGGTTTCAATGGACGAATTTGAATCTCTTATATATATGCGGTGCTACCATCCCAGAGACAGTTTTTACCCGGATTTCACCGAGAGAGCATCTCCGCGCTACACTCTCGCGTGATCATCGTTTTGTGTCCGTGAACTTTGTTTCCTTACGTTCCGTGAACGAATCGGAGATAGAGAGTTACCAGTGCGCGCCTTATTTTGGTGAAGATTACGCGGTGATTTGTTTTTTTGCCAAGCGTTAACTACATAATCATGGGCGGCTAAAGGAGATTGAGATGGGAGTCTGTCGACTTCCCTGACCCCGCAACGATGCATCGCCATCTTCCGATGAAGCCAGTCAGCCAACGCCAAAGACGACATCAAAGCCAAACACTGCCCAAAGCCCGAAGGACGTCTTCAGAATGACGCCGATCGAAGCCCGTCACCAGAGAGAGAGATTGAAGGACGACTCCAGAACTACGCCGATCGAAGCCAGAGGGAGAGATTGAAGGACGACTCCAGAACGACGCCGATCGAAGCCAGAGGGAGATATTGAAGGACGACTCCAGAACGACGCCGAATCGAAGCCCGTCACCAGAGAGATTCCGAACCGACGCGTGACCACGTACACCCGATGCTAGTGACAAGAGGAACGCCCGAAGTACTGAGGAGGTGCAAGTACACCATGTGGTCACAATTATTCCTCGTCGCGATCGACCTCGGAGGACAATTTCGCCACAAAGGAACCGTGTGCAAGTCCCGCGTCCAGGAGAGATGAATGACCACGCCATGTAGCAGAGTCTGGTACAGTATACTTCAGAGGGTCTCATGTCCATGTAAACGTGCGTCGTCAGTATCAACACCGTACAGTTAACGCCGAAGTCTCACTTATTCGCAAAGTTACTCAGGAAACCCCGAACCTAACCCCCGCGTCTGATAATTTTTGGTATTGTTATAAAAAAAGAGTTATTTCATGTTCAGATGTGTTAATTTAATTGTCTGCATTCAGGGTTAGAAGCTCCATTTCATTTCTTTAATATTTAGTATAAATTGTCAAAGTGTGCTCCATTTTTTGTGTAACCGACCGCCCCGTCGCCATTTGATTTGTCAATACTTGACTGATGAATCCCTTTTAATTGTGGAAGGCGTAAATTTTATTGCAAGGTCGTGTGCGTGAAGTAGTATTATTTGTTGCATAGTGGTTTTTAAGGTAATTTTTGCTCGCGCCGACGATTGATTAGTGTATTTCCGGCAGCTGGAGCCAATTAAGTTTTTGCATCACTATGTAATTGAGTAGTTGTTCTCATTGGACGAGAGAGGCTTGTGTGTAATACCCCCGTCCGAGAAACTTGTATAATGTCGTGCTTACGACTCGATGCATACGTTCATTTGAACGAAAGATTTAACCACGCCGACCCAATTGTCTTAGTTAACCGCTTTCCGAGGGCTGGCACTTAAGTTAATTTAAAAGAGCACAGGAGCTGGCAGACAAATGCCCTAAATTCACATAAAGGTTTAAAAATTAAAAGGAATGATATGTTAATGAGATCCATGATTTGTATCCATACTTCACATGTAAAAATACCTCATGTGTGTGAAAGAGAGATAGAGTGAATGTTGTGAGAGTGAGGAGGCTTTGTAAACAGTTGTTGATTGCAATATTTTTTTGTTGTTACAATATATATTCACCTTTTTACCGTTCGTCAGTGTTGTTATTTGACGTTTTTCAGGTACCAGATATTATGCTATTAGTGTTTTATGATTGTTCGAATCTACATATCAAAGGTAAACAAAACAGTGTAACTTTTCAAGGTATTAATCTCCGCCTCGCAATAGTATGACAATAAACGACCGTCTCAGTACCGAACTTGATAACTGGACCGTGAGTCACGACCGGTTTCCCGTACACATAACGACGTTTGGCCCCGTGCCGGGGTATGATTGACACGTCATTTCGGGGACCGTGAGTGCACTCGTTACAATGGCCACTAATTGCATGGTGGCCCTATAACTGAGTCATAAACCGAAATGAATCAACTGCAAATGATAAACTGATAACATACCTTTTTTTTCTTTTTTTTTTCCAGAAAAAAATTGTCCATATTGTGCTCAGATAGACTAATTGGGACTGGACCTACATTTTAAAATATGATTCAATCTACTTTGCCTCCATTGGGGATTGAACCGGGGACTCTTTGAATACAAGGCAACAGCATTCCTGTATGCCATCAGGAAGGTCCATTTCGATTTTTCAGAATGATGGAACACATTTGGATGCATAGAAAATTTATTTCTCAATGTAATTCTCTTCTACACTAGATGCATTTATCCTGGCATTTCACTAACGCTTAGATACCAGCAGCATAGAAAGGTTTCTCAGTATGCCGAAAACATGATCCGGACTCTTTGCTTCACTTCTTCGTCAATGCTGAAATGCTGACCTTCAAGGAACAAAAACTCCGAACAGGTGAAAAACACTTGGATAAGTTCCAGACAGTAAGAAATGTGTGGCTGTAACTCCCAGTGGAGTTTCTGTAGTATGCAAATCATGTGGTGGACAACATTCAGACATGCATTGTCTTGCAGAAACGGAACACCTTTAGTGTTGAACCAGGTTGTTTTTTCTTGAGAGCGTGATGCACATCTTTGATAACATGACAGTATTAAACACTGTTGATGTTTACACCAATGAGCAGAAAATCCACATGAAGGATGCCACTTTTGTCCCCCAAAATACAGTTCATGGCTTTTCCTGGTGATGCAATTGCTCGAAATTCTTTTGGGGAGATACTGAGTCTGCATGCTTGACTGCTGTGATGTGTGTTTTGATTCCCGGGTGAAATGGTGCAACCATGTTTCGTCTCAGGTGGCAGTCCGACAGAGAAAATGCAGGCCTTCTCTGCCAAAATGTAACTCATTGCAGATTTGATATCTTCTGTTCTGGACAGAGACAGGTAGCTGTCTCAGCGTACTCAACGTGCACTAACTTTCTGGAGGTTCTCATAAATGATTGTATTCAAAGTTCGCACAGGAAGATGTTTCTGTTCTGCAAGTTGGCAAAATGTTATCTGTCAATTTTCAAGGACTAGGCATTCCACTTGCGGAATGTTCACAAGAATTACTTCAGTGATCCCAAACTTACCTCGGCTGGGATTATCTTTAGTAGACTGCACTATTCTAATGTTTTACTGTGTCCCATCACTGTACTGTGCTTGAAGTCTTTTGTGAATTTGACTCTTAAACATTCGTGCAAAAGCAATTTTATCACAATATTCTGTTCCACATTTGCAATCACAGGCTTGTGCACCATTTTGTTTAACAAGTGACTGTGGGATTGTTGCTCCATGTGGTAATGGAAGACACTTGTCTCTTATAAAGTCTTTACATCTGGGTGTGTTACATTATTCTGAAAAATCGAGAGTCCTCATTTGACTTGAACGACCCTCGTACACATGAAAAAAACCAGTCATTAAAAAAATATTGCTTTTTTCCTACAACAGTACCCTCAATCACTAACATTTGCAGGATTTTGTTTCGGAGAGGACTGAAATTGTAAAAGTGGATATCACATAGCTGCATTCTAGGTAGGGACAGGATACACTGTAAAATATATCGAAATTGCCGTTTGTAACCCTTTCAAGTTTTTAAAATGCATGCTAGAAATCGGAAGTTATGTTAGTGAAGTTTTACCACTTTGGTTTTATCCATTTTTTTTTTATTTTCTCAAAATCTTTGCTACCAGCCTCCGTGATGGAGTGGTTAGCACACCGTTCTCCGATGCCAGGGGTCCTGGGTTAAAAGGCTAAAATTTCAGTTTTTGTTTTTATGAAAACAGGCCTTTCATTTAAAGAAACATCCATTCAAAAAGATAGATTTTTTTCTAACTGTAGGTACTACACAAAAAAAAAGGAAAAAATTCCCTTTGGATAACCGTATCTGAATTAGACCATGCCATGTGAATCCGTACAGGTTTTGGTTTTCTGGTTCTCAGCTTTGCGAGTTCATAATTTTCACCAACATAATCATAATAATAATATTCCATAATCATAGCCCCAACATGGGTAAAATTCACTGGTTGGTACCCTTGACCAACCGACCCCCTGTACTCCCTCGGGAAAGTTAAATATTTTGCATCAAGGTGGATTGATTTTAATAGGTGACTTTTTTGAAAAAAAGATCACTGATTAAAATCATTTAAAATAAATAATTTGTAGAATAATGTACATAAAAATTACATAAGATATTAGAATCACTTTTGGTGAAAGTACATAAATCTCATAATCATTTAATATTGTTTATTAGGCTCTAAGAAAGGAAACAAAATATATGTACTGAGGGCTGAAGCTCATACGAAATGAAATGTAATATGCAACCTATAAACACACTTAAATTTCTCCTGATTTAAATATCAATAAATTTTGTAGGCAAAAGTAGCAAACATTTTGTGTAGAAAATAATATACAAATACTAATCATGTTAAACCGTTAATAGTGTTTTTATCACTAAACTGTAAATAAACATGGCAGCTGATATTATGCAAACTATCGTTTTTTAAAAATGCCAAAATTCAGCTACAAAAACTTTAAAAAAAATATTTAAAGTTACAATTATAGTATGTTTTATTTTCACTGGAAGAAAAGTTACTGAAATTATGTAACATACTCAACAAACATTTCCATAGTAGGTTTATATATCAGAATCAGAAAAATGTATATTTACATATATTTTTTTATTTGCTTTAATCAAGCTGTTCAAATATTTTACAGAGCCGTTTACTAGAAAAAGCCTTTCTATAAGAAAACATATCTATATGTACGGTGCCATACCAGCAATTTTAAGTGTATTCTTTTTTTTAAAAAAAAAAAACATCAAATTTTTAAAAATAAAAATGTTTTTTATCCACCATATTTTGCATTATTGGTACTACTTTACTATAGGGGTGACACCTATAAATAATTTATTTCGCACTTTTTTTTTACATTGCTAACGTACTATTCTGGAATGCGGAACATTTCTTTAGGTGAAATAATGAATTTCTAACGAAAATAATGTATATTTCTTACATTTACGACTACTTACTGTTACTCGTCATTTCGATTCTCTCACACACATTATGGCGATAGCGTACTGGTTCATCGCGCGTTGTGATAGTGTTTTGTCGATTTATGCAGTGTTGCAACCTTGTTCACCGGAAAATACCGGTGAACAATACCAAATGCCAGGATTTGAAATTATGCTAATACCTCGCAAACCATTGACGTTAGCCTCATAAACCATTGACGTTAGCCCCACAAACCATTGACGTTAGCCCCACAAACCATTTTCCGTACGGTTAGGTTAGGCAAGCATAGTTAAAAAAAAATTAACAATACTCGACAAGCCATGTTATAGTGAGAACCGGCGAGTTTCAAACACTGACTACGGGGTTTACGTCATCTAACACACGGAACATTGTGCTCTCGTGCAGAAAGTAAATGGCGGCAGCAGAAACAGCGTGTCGGACAGAGATTTTCACAGAAAAAAACATGCGTTCGCATTAAAATTGATCAAAACTACATTCACGATCTTCCACAATGCTAAAGAAAATGATTTGCGTAAGTACTTTCTTCTGTAAAAAGTTAGAAAACCGTCACCCCTATAGTAAAGTGTTACCACATGATTTATGAAGATTTTTGTTGTTTCTGAACGTTTTAAGTTATTTTTAATTTCTGGAAATGTGTTAGTGTGAAGTAAGGTATGCATGGAAGCAGAACAGTCCCAAGGCTTCACAGAAGTGAATATAACACCCAACACGACATTCCACAACAGCAGCTATAATTCTAAGTTGTTAGGTTTGCTACTGATAGTTATTTTTGACGTGTTTTTTCGCTATTTGAGTGTGCATACAGACAGTTTTTGTGGCAAAAGAACTCGGTAATGTCAGGTTTTTACTTTCACGGGCCATTCTTTGGGATCAAATTTCTCTTGTTATTTGTGTTTTCCATGCACTGGAACCAATCTTACATTACGTAAAACATCGAAATTGATCGATTAGAAAAAAAATTTCAACGTAATTCTCGAGGGGGTACAGTGGGTCAACAGCCCCCACTGGTTCAATAGAACTCTTATCTTGGTATTCGTTGATTGCTTTGGTTTATTTTACTTCATTTTTCCACCACTTTTGGAAAATTGCAGAGATGAGAATGAGTGATGATATGATGAAATTGATGAAGGAACAGTCGCAAAGAGCACCCATTCCAAGGCTGGGATGTGAACCCGATACCCCTGGCATCGTAGTGTGCTGATCTGAACACACTACCACGAAGGTCAGCTTTAGTATTCATAATTTGTTCTTTTCTTGAAACCATGTTGTGTTATATATTTGTGCATTAACACAACAAGCTCCAACGTGGATGGTAACATTGGCCACCAAAGTTAATAGAACCACTGTTAAATAGTTTTTCAGAAAGAATGAAGTTCTTGATCTCAGCATATTAATTCATTACTACATTGCTCATTCTCTGAAACATATTTTTAATTTTGTAGCAGTCCTATAATATTTTTCACTGATGGAAGCCTTTGAATTTTGTTTACTCATGTAATTAACAATACAGTGATTTTCGGAGTTCGGACTTGGCTTTGCAAAGCTTGGCTAGGCTTGACATTGATTCCAAGTATTCTGAATAATGGCTGAGTGAATAGTGGAACTCTGGTGTACTGTAATACACGTTAGGGTTAAAATGTAAACTTTTCCAAGTTCCATCATGGGTTTTGGCCACTGAAGGTTTTAAAGTTAGACACATAGATATTTCAATTACACATCTCCTTTCTGGTATCCATGCTTTATGGTGGAGACCTGCATTTCTTTTATAAGTTAAATTCACTGGAAATGTTAATTGGAACTATAAGGTGGATCTGGGTAATAGTAGCACCTGTCCTTGAAAAGTCACAACCTGCACCAATGTAAAACCTTCAATTATATTGACCCATTAAAATAATGTCAATTTGATAACAAATGGCATTTTTGCAAGATGTAGGGACCAAAACGATTGAATGAAATTAAAACAGGGGCTCGCTCATAAAGCATAAAGTTTTTTTACGCTATTGTACGAGGGTCCTTCAAGGAAAAAGTTTCCTTTTTTTTAACAAGTATGAGCCCGATAATTGAAATGAAACTAGCAATGTGTTCTTTCGTCTTTCCTCTACATTTACACACAATGCAATGTTAATGCGGGCTACCGCGCATGCGCGACACGTGATTAGCGTGAGTCAGTGAGAAACGTGCCCTAGCCATAAGGAGTAGCGAGTCATGGCGGAACAACGTGTTTTGGCGGTGTGGAGTAAAGAAGAGATTCGTTCTGTGATCCGGTATGAGTGGGCAAATGGTCTTGCTCCTTGTTGTTTATGGAGAGACTGTAATGTCAGTGCAAATGGTGCGAAGGACGAGCAAGCATATTCGATGAAGATCGGCCCGGTGGCCCGTACATTGGTTGACAAAGTGAATGCACTGGTTTTGGCCAACCGTCAAACACTGGAGAAAGTGAAAAAAGCAATTTGCCGCAAACGTCCTGGACTCCTTTCTGCTGGTGTCATTCTTTTGGATGACAATGCTCGTCCCCATTCGGCAGCACTAACGCAGGATAAACTTCGAGAAATGAAATGGAAAAGGTTACCACACACCCCCTACAGCCCTGACTTGGCCCCGAGTGACTTTCACTTGTTTCCTGCACTGAAGTCCAGCTGCAGGGTCAACGTTTTCACGCTGATTTGGAGGTTCAGACAGCCGTGAAAAGTGTTCTTCCTTCCCTGGACCCCGAATTGTTTGCAGATGGCTTTCAAAAACTTGTGCAACGATGGGACAAATGCTTGTGCCGCCTTGCAAATTACGTTGAAAAGTGAGAAAGGACCATGCTACTTGGTGCAACTTGATTTTTGTCTGTAATTTAAGAAATATTTTTTTTTGCAACATAGGGAAACTTTTTCCTTGAACGACCCTCGTATATTGAATATGTATTAAAATGCCAGTGATACAAGTACATATCCACAAGTGATAGAAAGTTTATTTGAATAATGTAACATAGATTTATCAAGTTTGTCATCTTTACCCTCCTTTTTGTTTTAAGAAATGTTAGACCAAAAAGGACTGTCGTCTTGGCTGGCCACTGTTGATATTCAATTTCTATTATGTGCAAATTGTAATGATATTATATGCTGTACTTTCCTTATTTTCTTCACTATTGTATACTTGTAAATAATATTATCAGGCACGTCGGAACTTATTTTGTAGTGGGTGATCAAGTTTTTAAATCCACCAGCCTATTTTGGCAATCTCTTTCTGCCTATATCCCACATATATGCAAGTCTCAGAAATATTTTGTTTTCCATAAATACATACGTGTGTTTCTGACAAACACAAATGGTACGTATTTCTGGGAATTTCTTCAATCAACAGAGATAAATGCTGGGATGCTCGTTTCTAACCTTCCTCCTATCATCCTCTCCACATTCCACTTTTGTTAACATAATGGTATATAGGGGGGGGGGACCTGGTCTCCATGGCGCAACAGCCCTTTGAGTGCCACGGCCTCCCAAGCGGCTCGTTCATTGCTTGACGCCTAGTCAGTACCTCGTGTCCCATCGCCGCTGTTTTGTGGCTTAGAGACAGGAACCCACTACTTCTTTCCAAGGAACACACTAATTGTCCTCACGATGATTGGTTAACACCATTTTTTTTTTGAATGGGGTGGGGCTGCCAGAATGGTTCGAACCCTGGACCGCTCGCACCAAGGACAAGAGCGCTGACCATTTGGCTTTACGGGAGCCCTTACATACAAATGGGGGAAGGAATTGCGTCAACCCCTGATATCCCTTAGTTTTTTGAACACACATAATATTTTGTGGCGGCCTCATTTGCCATAAATTTAGTCGATGCACATCTAAAATTATTGCAAACTCCATAGCTATCTTTTATCGATCTTTTGTCTTCGTACAAAAACTTTTTAATGTTTAAAAAATATCCACATAGACAAAGTTAATACCCAGTGCAAGGTTTGTCTCTATCGCTTTTTGCATAAAAGTTACGTACGTTCAAAGTGTCGGTTGCGTAACTTTTTGGACACCCTCTATAATGCGTAATTTAGGAGGGAACTCGGAGCCAAATCTCAAACATTTTGACTGCAATGATTGCCGCAAATTCAAAAGTTTCGAGCCGAAATTTTATTATTCTTTTTAGATACCTTAGAGTATTTGTCAGGTATTGCAATTGCACACACAAACACACACAATTCACACGTCCCAAGATAGTAGACAAAAAAACAGATTTTTTCTATCGTGCCAAAACTTTTAATTCTTCTCATATTTGTCTAGACTGTCTTTAGTAAAGGTCGGTATTGCTGCTACAACCATTTTCGTCTTCTTCCTAGCCTAACGTAACCACCACAGATTATTTACTACCCCAAATAGCTACCAGCTAATGGGAATGCTTGAAAAGGTTGTAGCAGCAATCACTACCTTTAGTAAAATAAGAAACGAAAGTCTCAACAATCTTATCGCATCAGTCGAGTTATACGTTTATAACAGTACGTAGTTTAAGTTTAAAAGGTGGAAGAGAAGAAATACATACAGGCGTCACCAATTTTGTGACCGGTGAATGCAGCAAATTTACAGGTTTTTAGTTGAAATTTATGTAGCCACTGGATACGTCTGTTGACTCTAGTCAAAAGTGGCAGAAAATCGAAATATAAATCTAATCATTTTTTTTAAAAAAAAGAGAATAAAATATAGTCCAAAGTTCGACACACTAAGAGCCTTGGGGAATGTCTATGTTGTTCTCGGTCTTTTCTCCAGTTGAAAATGCTTGTCTCGATGTATAAATATTCATATCGTTCTCTTTTCACTCTCGATTTTAAAGAGGTCTGCCTCGGTCTCGTCTCGATTTTTAAAATACTATTTCAGTCTGGCCTCTGATTGTTTCCACCTTGTGTTTTTCTCTGAGAGGGTTCAACCTCCCTCTTTCCCTTGCTTTGATGAAATGCAGTTGTAGATAGAAATAATAGATTTAATGATGGATTAGGGATTAATATTTCTCACTCGTTTTTCCCCTTAAATTATTAAATGAAAATTAAATTATTGATCGATTATAACAGGGTGAAGGATTCTAAGCAACCATACAATTTCCCGTTGCTGTTGCCACTCACGTTCCCATCGTGGTTATTGAGTGCTTGGTTCTTAAAATTACAAACGTGTCAGAAAACAGAACTTGTTGCGTGACCAACAAATTTTCTGAGTTTTAAATTGGGAATTGGGATTCCTGCTTCGCCCAGTATTCAATTGGATTGTTTTAAGTCCACTACATGTACAGATCGGCTAACCGAGACTGGACCTACAGTTTTAAAGTGGTATCCGAACTACTGTGCAATGATGCTCCTTTCTTTGATGCAAGAATTGTCTGGTGTGATCCGCAGTAGGAACTTGAAAACTTAGTGCCGGACGAAGAATCATCAGTAGGATCGGTGGTCATCCAAAGAAAACCACTTGGTGGATCTTTATCTTTCGAAGGGATGGCTCGATCTGTATTTTAAGGTGGAAATAAGTACACAGGAGCAATTGAAATTTGGAAAGTTTATCTTTGAGAATCTTAAACTTTCTTTCTCTTTCTACTTCCATTATTTTACGTCGCTTTTTTACCTTTTGAATTGACGTTTTTACCAAACACAATAATATCTCGCATGTCTTACCCACGGTTGAAATCTTGTATCTCTGAGAATCTGAACTATACTTGAATTTCCACTTAGTGTAGCAGTATTTTCCATGGACGACGGAAAGTATTTGAGTAATAATGAACACCGTAAAGTGTGATGCAATGTGTTCCTCGTTAATCAGTTAGAGTTTTGTGCTGTTGGGAATATTTACACATGGACATTTGAAGTTGTACCATTACTAGATTACTGTATGGGACAATTTTCGTTCGCTCATACTCGTTCGAGTCTCCCACCCACGAGCGACAATGATCGTAGACACACATGTAAAATATCCGCCCTGGTAGTTTCAGCCCACAATAATCTATTTCATTTTCATGCGTCGTTCACTGTATGATCCATATTTGAGGGCCCACTACCACAGACAAATGACGGTTATACGTGTAGTACTGGGCTTCGAGTGTATACCGTTCGTTTTGTCTGTTAGAGCGTTATTCGCTCGAGCGAAGAAGCTTTCAATTTCGTACGCTATCTAGCGTTGCCCGGGCGAACTATTTGGCTCTCCCCATGCAGCACAAAACATTGCTGTTTTATAGTATTATAATTTTTAAGCTAATTGGTATAATCGATCACTCGTACGGGTGGTGTTGATAACAATACTTTTTGCTCCGTTGTTGCCAGGTCGTGGGTCGTTTTCAGTAACCAGGTCTGAATCTTCTGCGATAGTTGATTTGAACAGCTCAGAACAAGGAGTTTGGAGTTGATCATATCCGGCTGCTGTAGTGAGTTTGTGTGTGCCTGACTGTCCACTCGACAAAGTTAAGTTCCGGGTCCCTGTTTTAGCAGAGTCCGGTCTTGTTTTAGCAAGAACTCTCTGGACGACAAGGAACCCCAGAAGTTTTGCATTTCAGGGCGAGATGGTGGTTGTGGCCAGCCGTGTCAGCTGCAAAACCCTGTAAGGTGGGAGGGGAGGAAGGGAAGGGTGAAGGAGAATGGCAGTCCCTTAAGTTGAAATGGAAACCACCATAACCTTGTGAGGAGCGGCTCATCATCTACAGAGACTTGGGGAAAGACCATGTTTCCAGAAATGTTCGGCGGTTTCATTATCTCCGAAATGAAATGGCTCGAGATTTCCTGCTGTCTACTTTTATGCCCATCTTTCTAGGACAGTATTGAAGTCCAGGAATGCAGCATTTCTTTTAAATTTCACTAAGAAAAGCTATAAAGATACATTCTGAACATGACATTTATTTTAAATTTGTCCTATCTTACCTGCAGCTGTCTAAGATTGCGCTGATAGCTTTATCTTGTCTATTTTGTCGGTTGGTGATACGAAAAACACATTGAAGATGCTCACAGCTGTGCGATTTTTTAGAATTCTGTAGTCTTGAGTGTTTGTTAACATTGCTAGGGCATGTTCTACTTTCAGCAATGTCAATACCTTTGTATTGTTATATGAAAAAGTTTTCGTCGACATCCGTGGTGGAGAGGTTGTTGGCTACGATGTCGGCTAGTGTTCCGAATCCCGGCCTGGACAGGGTGTTCTTTTTGAGTGTCCCTTCATGGATGTTATCATATCAACTCTCACCCCCCCCCCCCCTCATCGTCGCGATTAGCCAATAGTAGCAGAGAGCGGTGTAAAATAACCAAATCAATCAAACAAAAACTTTTTTCAAATGATCCTTGTATTCTTTAAGTAACGTTCTTTTCTCATCTTCCCTCATTGTTTTTAGAAACTATGATAAATGACGTGCACGTTCTGTTTGTGGGTTTCCCTTCTGCAGTATTTGTTCTTCAATACCGAATTTGAAACGGGTAATTTCGGAGTCTTTAGGGGAAGAGTGACAATTACGCATCAGTTGTGCATTTATTTCAATATCGTCGGAATGGGCACTACTAATAAAAAAAAAACTTTGACTATACAAGAGAATATGAATTTCTTTCCATGTTGCATGTTGAGGAGGTTTTTTAAGGTGATTATTAAGCTAGACACGATGTTTGAAAAATGTGATCAATAAGTATTTACAGAATCCTATATATTCCTTATGGAAAATCAACTTCAACATCAAGTTACGGCTAATTAAATGAGAGTTTCGAATTTTCCTTCTACTATGATATAGTTCAACGTGTCCTTTTTCCGTCCATGTACTACTCTACTACGTCATTGGATGTTTGATATTCCCGAGAGAACGAATAAAATAATGGTCCCAGGCCATCCTGGCAGTGTTGCCAAACCTGATGTGCATAAAAGAGCTAAATTTCACGTTAAATTGAGCTAAAGTTGACTTTCAAGGAGCTAGATTAACAAAGGTTGCATAAAATGCCTCCTAGGGTAATTTTAGGTGTCAGAAGGGTGGGAGTAATGCTATTAACTTTAGCTTTAAAGTGATGTCAATTTATTCTTAGTTTTCACCGTCCAAATCTGGTGTCATCACCCATCGTAGCCAATGGTTGCATGAAATTGGAAATAATGGAATCCCCGATAACAATATTATGCCATCTTCACGTTAGCTACGGCGCTATAAAGAAGCAGCTAAGGAAGTAAGAGGGGGTGGGGCTTCGCAGCGAATATAACAATATCCCATCACGTGCAAAATATATACTCATTGCTAAAGTTGGTCTTTGTGGGCGGGAGCCAGTGTTGGCAACATAGTGAGGCAGGTGCCACAGTTCACAGCCAAACGTGTACACGAAAGAGCCAGATCTGGCTCCAAAAGAGCGAAGCTGGCAACAATGCTCTGCAGCTGCCGTACAGAGAAGGACTTAGGACAAATTGTCCCTCTCACCCTTAACATACAGTTCGGAAGAAAAAAATTGCAGGAGAGTATTTATTTTCCTATTGACTATTTTAAATTGTATTTCTTTTCTCAAGCAACCAAACTCGAATATATTTGCTTATTGCCCTGCTATAGTTGCATAGGCGTTTATAAGTGCTTCTTAGTACAGGGTGGCTACTCACCGGGAAACGTGAAGAATTACAACTTTTTCTAATCCAAATCCTATACACATTTTACGCAAATAAATTTTTTTTCGTAAAATTTTCTTGCTCTCTTCGCTCGCAATTCCTGCTTTTCTTAGTCTTATCAAGTTTATAACCATAGCTTGGAGTCGACCCTGGGCGCCGAACTATCTAATTGAAAAATGTTGTAAAATTGATTGATTGATTTGTAGTTTTAAGTCTACTTTATGAACAGAAAGGCTAATCGGGACTGAAGCTACAGTTTGAAGTGGGATCCGAACTACTGTGCCGTGTGGAGAAAAATAATTGAAATAGTTTGTTCGAACACAAAAGCTTTAGCACCAACTTCTACCTCCTTTTTGCATAATTTACGAGGATAATAACGTCTTTGATACTACTACTACTAATAATAATAATACAACAATGTTGATCCCGACGGGTTCGAATCCTGGCTTGGGCGTGGGTGTTTGTGACTGTCCATTCATCAATTTCATCATATCACTCATCCCCATCTTCGCAAATTAGCCAAACGTGGCACAAGAAGCGAAATAAAATAAAACAAATCAATAATAATAATAATAATAATAATAATAATAATAGTACGTTTATTCTGGCACTTTCTTCCCGCCCGTTCAGACAAAAATTCGTGGTTGCGCCTCTGATTGTAAATAGAAACTCAGCACCTTAAATTAAATATTTTAATTATATAACGTATACCATTTAATTGAATTATAATTTTTGCATGTTGGAATCACATAGACCCTTTATATTACGAAGATATTTGTGTGTGGATGTTGAGGGACGGTAATACGTGAGGTTGAAATAGAGAAAACATCTGCTTGAATTTTTGGAAAGTTCGACTTGAAAACCGGGAATTATACTTGAATTTTATCATGGTCCTAGAGTAGCCACCCTGTAGTAGCAAAACCAGAAAAACTGATGCATGTTGACACCGATAAGGTGATTTTAGTAGACACATTCAGAAAATGAAGCCTCTTCGATGAATAGTCGGTTCGTGTGATTTCGCCTCTGAATATTACGGGTCCGAGACCAAGCCAAGCTCCACGTGAACTGCATTTTCCTGATTAGCGAGGCTCTGGCGTCTGGACTTTCAGCCAGTGGGGCTCGTGTTGCGTGCTGTCCATTTGCGTCTGGGATTTCCCTTTGATCCATTTAATCTAGTCACCATTCATAATTTTCTCCCCAATGAGCCAACATTTGCAGAAAATCGAATAAAACAATCAAATATCAGTTCAGGCCAGCCATTTTGTGCGAGTTCCATCAATTTCATCTTCGTAATTAGCGAAATGGAAGAAGAGCGATGTGAAACAAGGTAGGTGTAAATGTATTCGGGAAAGCTAACATTTCACCTTTCATTCACAATATTGAGAGACCCACCCCAGATGGCATAGTCGTAACGTCACCTTACAATCAAGGTGTTCCGGCTTCGATAGCCGGTGGAGGCGCATTAGCCTATCTGCACAAAGTGGACTTAACTTCAACAATAACCAGTGCACTTTCTTTCCTATCGCATTTTATCCGTGATTCCTTCATGCTTCAGGTAAAACATCTGGACAGAAGAGAGTCACGGTGAAAAGGAAAGGCGCAGTACAATAAGAAAATCCGAAAGAGTTGCGAAGGGAGATAAGTAAAGAAAACACGCGTCTTCATTGTGTTTTCCTTCAAGGATTTCAGATAAAATCTTCGAGGAGGGGGAAGCAAATAAAGTAAAAGCATTAGCTTGTTCAATTGAGGATGGTAAACAGCGCCGAAAGGGGAAGTGGCAACAAAGGGGATGGAGGGTAACAAAAAGTGATAGAAAACGAATGTATAGAATAAAGGACGATGTCAAGAAGACTGTTTGAACACCTTTTTGATGGAGCCCTTTCTTTGTTTGACTTGGTCCATCAAGTGACACTTTGGCTTATCGAGTGATGGATAACTTCCCTGAAGGATTTCTTTCTCTTAATTGGATAAATAAGATTTAATATTGTGAAATTCTGTGGGAGGGTTGAGGCTTGCTGAAAGGTGTATTTTTATGGAACTGCCCCAATGCTGAGTTCCAGGTATATTAAGCACTGGCTCAAAATGGTTTAGCATGATTCACAAGCGGCGTTCTTTTGTCTGTCACTTCATCGTTTTCTCTCTTCTTATCGTCACGAGTAACATGAAAGTTGTGGAAAATCGGAAAGATAAGGGGAAAATGTACAATTTTCCTGCGTTACCCGTCGCAATGAAAGTACTAGTTTTTCTGCCACTGGAACCTAATCCTAATGATAAGCATGAAATGGCGATTACCTGGAATTGATTAAGGGACCTTCACATGTTCAGGCCAGGACTCGACCCTGGGACCTCTGTAGCGAAATTGTGAGTCGAACGCTCAACGCGCTCGCACGCCGGGCGGTTTTTCTTTGCATTCTTTGTATCGGTCATCGGTCATCAGCCTATTCACATTTTGCCTTGTAATCAGAGGGTCCCGGGTTCGATTGATTGTCCAGGCACATTGCACAGAGGCTCACATCGCACTCGCGTTCCGATTAGCGTAAGTGAGCATTAGGCATTAGACAAACCTTTAGACGAATGCACAAAGCACAGTACATTTTCGAAGGAGAATAATATCTAATGTAATTTATTAATTTGTTAAGTAGTATGTGTAGCCGCCGCGGTGGTTGTGTGATTGCATCATGGTCTCTCCATTTTTTTTATTTTTTTTAGCATACATCTACTAGCTGGAAACATTACTGTTTATTTACAGTCGTTTCGTGCTGTGCCACGTCTCAGAATTGGTTTATCCCGGCCGTAACATTTGCGTTCCAATGTGTTCATCTCTTCATCGTGGCGTTAGCCTAGAACGGCGCTACATAGACCAAGATACTATGCAATACTGCCATCTTTCGTGTCGAGTGGTCGGCAGCGTAATTGTTTCGAAGTCATATGTCTCAGGTTCGAACCCTGGTCAAGGCATGGATGCATCATTGTGTTTGTATTTCACCCGTTTCATTAGTTCATCATTCACGCTCTTCTTCGCGATTAACCCAAAGGGGTTACAACTGATGTTCAACAAAAGAAATAGTGAAAATACACTGTATTTGAATTGTTTGAATTGCACGTGCTGGGTAGAATTCGTCGAGAGCTTTTTCCAACCTTGACGATTTTCTTCAAGATCTGCCTGTCGCAGTTCTACACTACATGTGCACCACTAAATAAACATAGCGCGTTAATTATTTCTGGGAATTTACACGAGGTGGCTTGGAATGTACTTCCAAGATCCGTATTTGCCCCCGTTATAGTCTTACATTGCGGGAATAACAGATTGGTATTTCCGTTCGGGAAAGAACTTGTAATCGCAGAGCCAGAATGCACTTGAGAAGATCATGACCTTCTTTATCCGTTTGTGGTCCTGGTAGGGAGTAACAAGAGATGGTAGTGAGCTTGTGAGTCACGTCCAAGAGATAAAGCGTGGCTTGCGTTCTGCCTTGTGAAGTTTTTAAATTGCATGTAATCGTAAATGTTTTGTGTGCCAGCACTTCCGAGTTTTTATTGTTGGTTTTACTACTTTTAGGGTGGAAGGTGTAATATGTATGTCTCAATTTGGCCTGAGCAGTATTGTTCATTAGATATCTGCTGAGTGTAAGCCATTGTAAACCATACATGCAGTTTCGTACTACTGAGCCATTATAACAAAAACAGTTATAATAATTCCGATGATATTAAATTAAAGCTTAAGTTCTCATTAAATAAGTGTCTAAATACAATGTCACAACCGTATAGTGTATCGTTCCTAAGTATAACTTTTAAATATATTTGTTTAAATTCACTTTACCCATAGTTAGCCAAATAAGGGCCAGATCTTCAATAACAGGGAGAATTATGTTAGTGAAATGTACTCTGGTTGAAAATCGAACCAAAGATCCTTAATTTTTAGGCAATCGTGGTGCATAACCTGATTTTATTGGTGAAGTACTGACGATTTGAACGTTTCCAGGGACGGTTTGAATTGTTCTAATGATAGTATTGATTAGATAATCTTTCTTTTAGCTTCATTTTTCCGTGCATTAGATAACATACGTAACTCATTCTACCTAAATGTATTCATTTTTCTGACTTCCAACACCGTATATTTTCTAAATGTATCACACTGCGCTATAGAATATAGCATTCATTTTCACATTTTATTTTGCATCATATTTCTACCGGTTTTGACTGATCGTGATGACGAACATGAATGATGAGTAAACGAAAGACCCGCCCACAAAGAAACACCTTGCACGGGCCGGGACTCTAATCCACAACATTCGATTGCAAGATCATCAGGCGAACGCTTCACATGCTCGACCACTGGAGCGTTCCCGTGAGTTTTTTTTACGCACAGATAGGCTAATTGGGACTGGACCTACAGTTTAAAGTGGGATCCGAACCACTGGGCCTGTACCTGGAATCGAACCTAGAACCCCTTTGATTACAATGCGGCGACTTTACCATTATGCCATCGGGAATGTCCCGTGTGTTTCCTATTCGTTAAAACCACTCTGCCGCCCCTATGTTTTGCAAGGATAAAGTAATTGCGAAAACTAGTGATACGTTTCAAATATCGACTGTACGTCAGCATGTAGACTATTCAAACAACCCTCGTATATTATTTTAAAAGTAAATTCTCATACTTGCCCTGTGTTCGTTAGAAATATGTGCGTACTAGAGAACATGTTAAGTAAAAAAAGACAGGGGGTACAAGATAAGCGCGTTTAGCCTCCGTTGGGATTTGTCAACTTTGCCTTCCCAGCAGGCCCCGCGCTTCTTCCGCTCTATTAACAATTCATTGGTAGGCGGATCATTACGAGAAGAGGACATAGTTCACAATAACCTGCCAGCGCCATACACCAACAAGGGTGTAGGAGGAATTTGGGCTAGCAGACAATGTCCCCGCGTCTCCATTTTCCTCTTGCTTCCTTCCCTTTTTCTGGAACGAGCTCGCTGCTCTTTCCTTCCCTCCCTCTTCCTCTCTCTCTTCCGCTCCAGAAGGCCTGGACCCGGGAAATGAATCCAATTATCCGTGAAACAAGGCTCGTGAAAGGCTAGCATTATGAAGACTCCGTATCGATCTCAGTTTGGAGGGTGGGGAAGGGTTGTTTGTAGCGGGGTGTTATCCCCCTCCACCCCCCTCGCTCAAACCAAAACGGAGAGAACTGATGCTCGACTGAGTGTAGGTCATGTTATGTGCAGGCGCAAGTAACATTGTTTCCCTCGACTTCAGCGGGAAAGGTTAAACTTTATCCTTTGCAAGCTTCATTTTTTTCTATTTTGATTTAGATTTTCCTTCTGGACTGCTACATACGCCAGAAAGAGTCTCTCTTGTATTTTGCAAAATTGGTTACCGGCGTATTGTTCATATTAGGGTTGTCGTAGTGTGGTTAACTGCAATATTTTTTCAACATAACCACTCGTATTGTAGGGAACAAAATTTTGCCTTTCGCCAGATATTTTGCACAAACGATCAGTATTAAGAATTGAGACAAGAAACTGCCTTACGCTTTAATTTGGAAAATAAATTATGAACAATATATTTATAAACAGCACATTGATTATTTTATAACAATTAACTCCATTGGGTGTGATGATACGAACGAGAAATTTGTGAAATGTTACCCGTTATAAAGTAGTCAATGTGCTATTTAAATGCTCTTATACTGACTCGTAATATTAAAAATCGACTTAAAATAGCAAAAATACAAATATTGAAAACTGCTTATTGAACAGGCCATGTGGCACGAATGGGAGAGGAAAGAAGAGTTTACAGCATTCTTGTTGGGAAACCTTATGATAAGATACCTGTCGGAAGTCCAAGACTAAGATCGAGGGATAACGTTGAGATGAACCTAAAGGAAATCGGTAATTATGGAAAATATTAGATTGATCTTCCCCAGGATAGGGACAGATTGTAAGGCTTGTGTTGCTGCAACCATAACCTTCGAGTTTTTAGAAGACTAGAAAGTTAGTTAGCTAAACAATATGGAGCACAAGAGATCAAAATTGAACACCACCAAAAAAAAAAAAAAAAGTTTAGAATGTGGACATCTTAAATGTACATTTGCAGTCGTGATAGTCCAAATCTCTAGTGAGACGTCTGACTTCCGCGTGGAAGACCCGAGGTTTGTAATCTCAAGTCGGATTTTTCCGTAATAACCATGACTCCTGTATAAGCCGCCGTGGGATCCACCCAGCCTCTTATCAGTGGTTCAGTAGGAGGTGACCAAAGGCAACCAGAGTGTGGTTCTAAATACTACACCTCCACATAGAGTTCGAGAATGTGTGGAGCCCTACTTCCTTACACCCAGTGTATACTCAACAGCACGGTGTGATGCTCAAGGAATAACTTTACTTACATTTGCAGTTCCTCCCTGTCGCAACGATTTTTAGTATAAATTCTGATTTTCGTATCGAGACAACGAACATTCGCAAAACGAGAAAGAGTTTCTTTTTATTCTTGTGCCATCCTGTTTTTTTCCTGGCGAAGAGCCACATCTTTAAATTGTTTGTTATTTTGTTGTACTAGTTATTCCCTTGCCTTTGCGTAGAGGAATGAGAGTTTACAAATGAATGGAATCTGCTTGGTTTATAAGTAGCCGTTTCCTCGTTGTAGCTCGGTTCGTTTAGGAGATAGTTGGTTTCATTTAACTCATCTGTGGCTGTCCGGACATGTTTTTGCTCTCCAGTCATACATTGTTATTTATGCCAGTTTAACGTGTTCCACTTTAGATTCTGTGTTACGAATATGCGGCAATGGGACCATTCAGCCTTTGGGCTGTGGCGTGGCTCAAGGTACGTTTTTAACAGTGACGAATTTTCGAAGGGGGGAAAGGGATGTGTGACCGTGTTTTGTTTTTCCTGTAACCAGTCTTATATTTTGCCACGTTTTCCAGCTTTTGGCGTTCTTTTCTGCATAATTTCTGGAGAAAACGGAGGGGGATTCTGACCCCCCCCCAAACTCCTCCTTGTGTACCCCACTGGTTTTTAACTACTCGGTTCTCGTATCTGACGGAGGGCTGGAATTCGGAGAAGGGAAATTATCACGTATAGGAACTGTACCATGTGTTTCTACTCATCACGTTCATCCTATCAATTTCCGTCTAGTTATTAATTTGTCTTTCACAAAGAATCTTGACCCATTTGGGGCGTCGCATGTGTCAACTGGTTCGTGGTGTGTTTTCATTGCGGTTTTACAAATAGAAATGTGAGGAATTACTTTTTTTGCACTGACTTATCAATAGGAGAAGTTATGTCCTGATGCAAACGGTTATGTGGGCTCATGATTTACTTTATACAATGTAGATAAAGTTGCTTGCGCTGATAATTTCTTTTTACATGTATACTTAACAGCATAGTTAATATGAATTATTTTGTGAGCCTTCCTGATAGCTTGGTGCAACGCTTACAGTCAAATCTGATGCTCGCTGGAGGCACATAGTCGTTCGTATCTCACTCTAGACTGTAGACCCAGTTCTGATAGCTTTTTTTGTGAATTAAATAATTTATTGTGTTACAAAAAGTTGGCAAACCAATTAAGCAGTACGTGCTAAGCTTGTTTTTAGCCTTTATTGAATGTACCCAAATTTGGTTGGGTACATTGCATAAAAGAGACTACTTCATGAATTTTCTCATATTTTGAACAGGCTTTGACTTTATTCCCGAGTCTCACCGCAAAGTTCAAGTTTGTATTTTTTATTTTTTGCGTCAACTCCAGTGGTGGTAGGAAATTAGTTTTTTTTTTTTTTTTTTTCAAAACTTTCTAAGTATTGTAGTTCGCGAGATATACATGTCAATACGATTCCACCAAGGCTGTTTTCCTGCAGTTCTAGCCGTTGAGACATGGGGTATTAATGTTATGTAACGTTATCAGCTAAAATAAAAATATTAATCAGTGTGTCTACCAGTCAATAAAGTCTAGGAAAAATCAAGAAACAACAGATAGGTCAAGAAATTATGCTTTTGGTCAAGAATGTTTGCAATTTTTTTTTACAGTATTGTGAACGTTCATTATTATATATCTGTACTGAAATTTAATAAAATTGAATATTTGGAAATCTGAAATTGAATTGAGTTATGGTTATGATTTGTTCACTTTGTTTCTTAAAAATTACGTTCTTGAAGTTTTGTAAAAAATATTAAATGAAGTAATGTGGCCATTTCCCATCTAGGATGAAATCTGAAGCATTAATATTTACATGAATTAAGAATTAAAGCAAGTCTAAATCTCTTATTAAAGTACAGCTTCAGTTTTCACCGTAACTGGCCTATGGGGTTTTCATTGAATATAAATATTTTCTTAATTTTGCAACTATTCCTGAGTAGGGGCGATTAAATAAATGCTAAGAAAAAGGGGGAAAAGGAAAGAAGGTCAAGAAAAGTCATGAAAACGTCAAGAATTTTGGATTTGTTATTTTGGTAAACACCCTGTTAATGCACATTCCAAGTTGGCGAGTTTAACTTTAAAAAAAATTGCCGCTTTAAAAGAAATCTCTCGTTTCTCTTCTTTAAATAGAATCTCAGAATGTACTAATTTATGTGACTTTCACCACCATTTTGTAAAAAATACACAATATTTACAATTTTTGTTTCTTAAAATACTGATAGGCTTTTGTATTGCCGCAACTTCTACTTTGAGGCTGGCTTTTTATACACTGTCGAGACAAAAAAAAATCTTCCGAAATCAGGCATTTTTGCAAAATGATCGGTTTTGAAAGTATTCCTGTTGTTATGTACATTCTGTCTCCATGCAGTTGTAACTTGAGTTGTTGTTTCCAACCCAATTTGTGTAATTGAATGCATTCTATTTATAGCAACTCACGGTTTTATTGCTAATTTGTAATTAAGCTTTTCAAATTAATTAACTCGTTTCTGTCAATGCTTGAACGTGGAATAGTTATCAATATGTTTCTCTCATTAAGTTGATTTAAAAAAGCAATATGTTTTGGCTTTTGCAATATAAAGCCTTTGATGTTTATAGTGTCCGATACGAGATTAATTAAACATTCGAGTGTTTTCTCTTCGATCAAGCTCTTTATTATGATCCAACCAATAAACAGGTAAAGCATTTAAATGAAAGTGGTTTTGATGCGACTTCCAGGAAGTATTTCAATTCGTTTTTTCACGTTGGAACGAAGTGGTAACATTTAGTAATACGGCCTGTAACTAATTTTCATTATTATAAATTGGGTTCAATAATGCAAATTCGTGTGTGCCTGGGGTTGATTTATAAAAGTTATGTCCCTCCACTTTGTCCCTCACCCCTTCCCAAAGAGTAGTCATAATCATAGAAAGTTTGCATCTGCTTCTAAAATTAGGTCATAACCCTCCACATCTTTACGTTCATGTACAGTAACGGACACTTCTGGTTTGTAACAATCCCACTGTAAGTCAATTGTATTATTGAAATCCAGAACCGTCTATGACTGTACCTCGGCACGGCACTACTTATATCGGTGAATCTTTGGTACACCCAAAGGCAAAAGAAACGGATGGCGATTTTTCCATCATTTTCATTCAGTTTGTTTTCCACGCACTAATGGTAATGAAATAGAAACGTCAGTAAGTAGAGACCAACACCTGCTTCGAATCAACAGAATTCCATAAACAACACAGGATGTAGATTTTAACAAATAATGAAAATAGCAATGGCCAATTGGCCAAGTCTCGTTTTGATACTACCACTATTAAAATTACCAACGTTTTAAAAATATTTTAAAAATAGACCTAATAACAGGAAGACACCGAAATGCTAATTTCACTTCATACAGAAAATTTAAAACCGAATTATACCTAAGATAGGCGGAACAATAGCCGACCATGGAGGCGGACAGTAAAGCATGTTTTTCCGTCTGCATCCCGGAGAAGTCGAGAAAGATGCGATATAGTACGCGGCCATTCACTGGAGCTATTTTCGCCATCTCCATTCATGAGAAGTTTCCAACTCGAGCCTTTTCCCCTTTCAGCCTTGCATTAGCCATTCCGAAAAGTTTCCCAGCCCTCCATCTTATTTCCCGTGCCGCTTTGCTTCTGGTTGTTTGGGCCTCGTCGTGTAAACCATTACGTTATAGGGACATTTTATGCATTAACGACCCCGTTTTACCGCACTCATCCTTCAGCGTCTTTGTTTGGAAAATTGATATTTATAGAACTCCGGTTGACGAAATCGGCCGATGATGCATAGGGGTGTTTATTTCAGAATGAAGCGAGCGCTAAGCAACCATTAACCACATGAAATAAACCCGAACGGAATGTTTATTCCCAAACCACCCTTTCGTTCTCTCTCCTGGTAGCTCCCAGTCACCCGCCAACTTCCCCCCCCCCCATTGGAACTGGTGTGAGGGAGGAGTTGGTGGCAGTATTTTTTTTTTACCTGTAAAGCAAAACATGTCCACTGACTGATTCAACGCCCCCCTTCCACCGACATTCATACTTGTTCGTATGTATCAATGCGAGGATGTGCATTGTTGGTGAATGCCAACAACAGTGAGTTTTTAATAGATTATCAGACAAGTATTCGGAAATATGCACGGTTTCAAATTGGCTCCCCATAACTGCAAGAAATTAATCAAGAATATAAGTTCGAGCAACGTTTGCAGCACTGGCACGCTTCAGGCCGAAAAGCTTTATATGGTTGTGTGTATGGTGCTCCAGTGGATACCGAGGACCTAGTTTCAATTCCCAGGATAAGTAATCCCAGGTGGAAATTTTTCCAATATACGTGCGTTGTACACTCGCCTCACTCCGGCAGTTCGTTACACCGTATTTGCAAAAGATAGAATTCAACCTTGCAACGTCCCTCTAGTGCACTTCTAAAAATAAACTTATACCACGGCTACAGATATTTTAATCTTAGGGGATAGGTTCTTTATTCGAGAATTCCAAATAAGAAAGCGTTTTATAGCCAAGAATAGTTAAATAGTTACATAGTTAAATGCGGATCTATATTCTAGAAACTATACACAATACAGAGAAAATATATAGCGAAGCATGTATCCACATTGAAATATATATGCTGATTCCAAATTTACGTCGGTTATATTCTTCTTATACATATATGAATAATTGAAAGGGAATCTTCTTCTTGTTTCTTCTCGTAATTTCTGGGAAAGGCTTCTTCTTCCTTCCTATCTTTCTAATTTTTGAGAAGGCTTATTCTTCTTTTCTTTCTTCTAATTTATTGTCTTTCCTTTTAAAGCGTAATCTTATTTATTACATATATGCCCTCGCTTTCCCCGTTTCACAAGCTATACTTATAGAAAGATTAGGGGCGTCTAAACTGACAATAGCGCCACCTCCTATGTAACGACCAAAAGGGGAATAGCACAGGATCGCTAACAGCAACTGCTGCATATGGCCCAGTGTGTCTAATAAAAAGCGCAACCGTAAGTGCTTCGGGGCGTCTAATTTGGACACAGCGCCACCGAGGGACGGACAAATACAAAAGCTGACGATGTTCTCCTCGTCAGAAGATCAAAAAGGAGAGAGAGATATAATTTCTGAATTCATTTGCTCACTGATTAACTTTCCTAATTGTTTCATATACGAGCATATTCTTAATTATCTTAAGTAGCTATTTACAACATTTTATTTACTCCTTCTATAATTTTTATACTCTTCCTTTATATATTTTGCATTTACTATAATATATGTAATCGCTCTTCTCCGCTCCTAGTTTCTACAATGAGCTCTGCTCTTCTTTATATGACGGGCTGCTATCTATGGTCGCTTTCGGGAAACAGTTCTTCCTTGCGTTTTTCATTGTGTCGTCGGAACTGGCACGTGACAACCTGTGTGATTGAACTGCGACAAACATAACTTTTTATACCTTCCTGGAAGATGAAAAGCTTCTAACCGTGTACAAAGAGTGCAAAATAGTGTATCAATGTATACTCTATAAAACAACACCGTATTACAAATCGACCTTGAACAATCACGGATACTTGTGAGTTGTAACAATCCCATTGCCTGCCCTCCAATGGGATCATTACAACGCAGATGTGACCGTGATTGCACTTCTAATTCTTGACCACACCAGCCTTCAATTCGGGGGGAGAAGACACTGAGGCTTGGTGCTGGTCACATCACCTCCTCTATAGTGGAGATCGAGAAACCACCTTTGTGCCATCATGACACAGTGCAACTCATTGATTGGTTTATTTTTACTTCACCTTTCTGCGGTGGAAGCACATAGTGGTTCGGATTCCACTTTAAACTGTAGGTCCATTCCCGATTCGCCTTACTGTGCATGAAGTGGACTTAAACACCACTTTTGGCTAATTGCAAACATGAGGATGAGTGATGAAATTGATGAAGGGACACTCACGAAGAACACCCAGGCTAGGATTGGAACTCGGAGCCCTGGCGTCGTAGCGGGCTGTGATAACCACTCCGCCACGAGGATCAGCATGGCACAGTGCAATGCACAATATATGCCTTTATCTTTTTAATAATATACCAGGCGGAGTGGTTGCCGTTAGATAACGTACAATGCCAAAGTTATAGGTTCGTATCCTGGTTAGGCATCAACGATTGTGTTTATATTTTCATTACAACGATTAACCAAAAGTAAAAAAATTGCATAAAGCAACGAATAATACAATACGCCCAAGATTCTTTTCTGTACTTTAGAAATTCAGATTTTTATCGTATGTAACTCATGAAATGTGTGAAATGGACCTTTAAGATGAATTATGTAAAATTCTATAATAAGATGAATGTAACGTAACGTTCAGGAAACCCGTCTGTTGCGCAATCCATTTCCTTTAATGGCGTCTAAATCTCGGTTCCATAAAATTCCGGTTTAACCGAGTTTGCTCTGAAAAAGAGGTGAATCTATTTTTGTTTATGTTCTGCATGGGTTGACAGTTCTGGCTCGAACAGCGCACAGCATGAAAGGAATGTGTTTGTTCTGTAGTTGATCTCGTGGAACTAAAGCATTAGGGGGCATTTACAAACATTTAGGAACTGATAAAGCGGGTGAGTAGGTTTTTGAGGAAAACAAGCCGCACACGCGATCGCGCTCGTTATACGTGGGATTACTCGCCGTTGCGACCTAATCGAAAAATAACGTTAAATGGCTGCATTTGGCGGCCGTCAGTGTAAATAGGAGCAAGCCGGTTTTATTAATGCAGAGCGGGGATACGGGTACTGTTTCTGGGACGTAAATAGAGTTGTGTGTGTGCGAATGCAGATTTTTGTTTATGAGACATCCGGATGCTAGTTGTGCGTGCAAGTCAACAGTGAGCATTAATTTATATATATAATTTTTTTAATGTAACGAAGGTGTTCGTTTACGTTACTTGGTTTCTGTATCAGAGCCGCGGCGTTGTGCTATGGTAGGATCAGATGATGCAGTTCTCTGAATGAGGTATAGTGTTCTTTCATTTACTTTCTGTTGAACGGGTGGTTATTTTTAGTAATTGCCAGAAGAATAAGTGTAACTTTTCATGTATTAATCGCGTTGGCGGTTAGGCAAGTTGAATAACAGACTGGCTTCATAGCCTATTGGTATTGGACATAAGTTATCTCACATAATCGCCACTTCTAAGGATTGAACCCTCTGTTGCATTTCCCATGTCATGCATGCATGTCGTCCATCTTGGAAGATGACGCCTTTGCATTGTACCTTTTCTTTCTTTTTTAAAAAGACCGAGCTTTTACACTGAATATGAAGTCATGTTTAGTTTGAATTTTATTAACCTCGGAGAGTACCTTTTCAAAGCTTGCACTTTTAATTACATGTAATTCATTCTATTTTACTCCCAATAATGTAACGGGTCAAATAGCCAAAATGATGACGCGCCCATAATATTTTTATTTCTTCATGATCATCCCCATGTTTCCATGCATCCAACAGTTCTTTTTCTTTTTTGTTTGAATCCCAAGTCTGATAGCTATTTGAGGTATTCAATCCCTGTGAATACACTACAGTAGATTTATCAGTCGGTTTGAGGTCTTACTGAACTGCTTAATAATTCAGCTGCGTGCGTAATGTAGGTAGAAAATACGACATGCAGTGTTTGTGACAAAACTACCATCTATTTAAAGTTCATGTGACGTTAAAGTTCCACTATTTTGTCGATTAAGTGAAATGCTTCTCAAGCAGTAATTGTAGCATGTAATAACATTTGAGAAATGTTGGAAATACCAAGAGAATTAACTACTGGTTATCGTACCCGTTGCAGTAAGTAGTAGGTTGTATTACAGGTTCAAAGTCAAGTTCATTTCCAATCATTTGTGGTAGAAACTTGCTTAGTTTCGCAATACCGTTCTGTTGTTCATTTTATTTGTTTCCCTGCTTCCGTCTCGTTTTATTACTTGAAAGTGCACAGTTTTGAATGTAAAGAACAATAAGCATACGAAATCGAATGTATCGTACGACAAAATCGTAGAAGTTTAAGTCAAACATTCTTCACTAGAAGTCGTGTAAACAAGTATCTTATACCGGAAATGGAATGTTTATTCCTCTAGTATTTGCATTCTTAAATTTGAAACTAATGTAAAAAATGTTAATATTCTCTCACTTCACGTGTGTGTGTTTTAAACATCTCGTAAAATTGTAGAATTACCCCCTCGTTAGCCTCTCCCAATAGGAAACTGGAACTTGATATTTTCAGGAGTTCTGGTGCATTCACTGTTCTGGAGTTGCTGGAATGCAAATGTATAGATCGAAAATTAGAACCTAGGACTTCATAAATGCTGAAAGTGAGGACATTAGGCAGCACCTTTCATTATTTCATTAAGAAGTATAATGCTATTTTTATTTTTTTTACTAGAAACATGTATTTTGTGCAGTTTTGTCATGTCTGTAAATACTCAGTGCTCCTTAGAAACTAGCTTTGAGGACCAGGATAAAATCTGTACTTCTGTCTTAGGTGTTTGAGTTTCCCATTGTGCATTAGTTTTTATCGTTTTTGTATCTTATTTGTAAGGGTCCGGTTACACTAGCTTTTGTTTTCCATTGTAACGTATTGTAATATTGCCAGGCACTTGTTAACTTCTTTATTACGGAGCGAGCCCCTCATTGACCTTGGCGTGCTCGAAAGGCATTCTCATCGTCATCTCTGTCTCACCCTTCGCATCATCGTCGATCATTGCTTGGCCAAGGTTTTATCGTTTTGAGTTCTTGTTTTGTTTAGTTTTGAGTTTGTTTTTTTGTCCCGAGGTGCAAGGGATGGCCTTCTTTGGAGGCACCCAACCTCTCTTCCACGTAAAGCACCCGGGAATTGCATGCGTAAGGCTATGGATCCTGGACCCACAGTAGCATAATTCTCTGTGGGGTTATGCGTTGTCCTGTGGTTTGTCTTGACGTGTGTTGAGTGCCCCTTACGGCATCAGCTTTTAACTAGGGTATGGGGATATTTGTTAAGGCCTCGTCCTGAAGTGTATTTCGGTTGCGGAACTTGTCCATGTAGTGTGTGACGGAAGAAAAAGTAGCCTATTTGCTGACGCTCCTATAAGTTTACAAAAATCAATTGCCCTAATTGCTGACATGTCACACAACAACAAAAATAATAAACGACATCAGAAGAGAGAATTCTGTTAGAGGCGTACTGTGCATAGTTTTGGACCGACGTCATGATCTGGCTGAAGTTCTTGTTCCACGAGTATTTTTTTCTTATCCATATGCCGTTTCGCAAGTTATTTGGAAGTAATAGTGTTTTAAACGAGTCCGTACATCAAAACTTTATTCGTCCTTTTTTAAAAAATTAAGCGCTGGAGAAGTTCTGACGCGGTATATCAGTGACAGTACTCTCTCGGCTGAAGTAATATCAGGAGGATGTTAGTTGATGGCCAAAGGAGTGGAAGGATATTCTATGCTGGTCAGCAGCTGTCCAGCGGTCCATTGTCTTGTCTTGGTGGCTGTCGTCTGCCTAGTGTCTTCCCGAATCAGGCTGCGACGTGGCGAGGAGTGGCGGAGACAAGCGTCAGTCTTAAAGCTTGGGCCCTTTCTCTTTTTGCCTCTCCTCAGTAGTATGGAAAGTCCATTTAGCCGCGGTAATTACTTGGGGAGAAGTAGTGTCCGGAGAGTTCCTACGGAATCTCGGGTCATTTGTAGCTGACACGAGCGGGTGGGAGGGATTCCTGGAGATTTCTGGAGTGGGAGGGAGATCCCGAAGTCCACCGAGACCGAAACCCCACGCGATGTCCTCCCTGCCGGTGGGATTAATATGCATTCGCAGGCCGATGGAGTGAACACTGGCGATTGCTTCGTTACCGTAACTCTAGATTGTTCTTGTCCCCACGCTTGATGAATTGAGTCCGCGGTTTGTCGGAACCTGTGTTTTTCTCTTCGGCCACGATTATCCCCATGCAGTCATGTAAGTACACATTTCTTTTTTTTTTATTCTCGGTTTATTCTCTTCGTGAATGGAATTTGCCAAGCACACCAACATTAATGTTAATACCAAACGTAAAATGTAGACGGTCTGAACAGCTGTCAAGTTACAAATATTTGAAATATAATAGCCAAAATAGCTAAAACCACAATAAATGCACTCCTGTTGGGGGTTTATATGCTGCCTTATCCTTCGAACAGTTACTGTGAAGATGAAGCTACGACGCCAGAGGTCTCGAGTTCGGGGCATGGATGTTCTTTGTGGGTGTCCTTTCATCAAGAATCATTACTCATTCTCATCCTCGCGATTAGCCAGAAGTAGCAGAAAAGCGACGCTAAATGACAAACATCAAGTCAAAACTGTGAAGAGGAGCATTCGTCTGTCGTTTCAGTTACAGCCACACTTTGGACGAATAGGTAAAGGGAAGTAACATGGAAGACAGCGAAGAAATTCCAAAATATCTGAAGAGTCTCACCGTCCTTCATAGTTAGATACGCAATCTGCTGACTTTACACCATGCGGGTACCAGGTGTAAGCAATGAATATGCTATTACCATTTTCCTAGTGCTCATGGCTTATGTTCTCGTATTTAGCATAATTGTAAACAATGCTTGTTAATTTGCTTTGTTGCTTGGCGTTGCTCCCTTTCTTCAATCGTTGGTGGAGGGTTTTCACCTTGGTTGGTGAAGGGGAGAGGGGGGGTTAAGGCGGCGGTAAGGGTATCTCAAATGTTTACCACGAATAAGGAGAATTGAACATGTTACTAGATGGATAGATTTTCTTACAGTCGATAAGGTTCCGTTCATACCGATAAAAAATTCAGTCTGAAGAAGATCTTATGAAAGAAAATAATCGCCAGCTCGTGGATTGGTGATAAAGAGTTGAGTTTCAAGTCCACGTTATGCACAGAGAGGCTAATTGGGACTGGTCCTGCAACTTAAAGTGGGATCTGAACCACTGAGCGTCCACCCGGGATCGAACCAGGGACCCTGTAATTGCAAGGCGACGACGTTACCACTACGTGGTTTGAGTATCTAATCCTAAATTAGAGAATTAAATGACATATTTTATTTCTATATAGGAGAATTGGATTAACGAATTGTAGAAAAAACAGGGAAAATCGTACATCCCATATCCGTACCGTCCGGTCATCGTGAATTGAGTGGCTGATTTTTGGAGTAGGGAAAACTTGGTCAACTTTAATGCTTGCGAGCTAATCGGGCCTAATCGACCCTGTATGCTAAGCTAATTCTTTGTCTCGGGTGACGGACGTGGCCGAATACATTACCGGCCTTCTCACGATGTTGCCACAGGTTCTGGGTTCGAGTCCCGGGCTGTTGTTTCTTGGTGATTGTTCAGTTGCATCTGGCCACCGTTCATCCTCATCATTGAATGAGCAAGAAGTGGCAGAAATATACGTAAAATAAGACAAGTACAGAATACAAGACGACCTAATTTTGCCTAATGGTGGTAGTTGTGACAGCGAAAGCATGTAATGTAATAAGTTGTAAAACCTCATCGATGCGTGACAGCAAAGGCTGTAACTTCGCTTGGAGCCTCTCTTTGCTGTGCAAGCATCTT
Source organism: Lepisma saccharinum (assembly GCF_977018435.1). Taxonomy (NCBI): domain Eukaryota; kingdom Metazoa; phylum Arthropoda; class Insecta; order Zygentoma; family Lepismatidae; genus Lepisma; species Lepisma saccharinum. The sequence goes on along the minus strand of NC_139229.1, from coordinate 115,888,076 downwards.
TGTTTTTCCGACGTCCGTCACGAAGAGTCGTCTTGTTGCACCTGTTAGTTGGCTGAGCTGGCGCATGATTCGCTCCGTTGAAGGTTGCCAGGAAGTGTGAGGCTTTCGGTCACTTTTCCTGCTTGTTTATGCAAGCTGACAATGCTGCTTGCTTTCTAGTGGTGCATGTTGTAAAAAAAAAAATGTAAGATTACAAACAGCAAAAACTTATATTTGACTTTCATTTGAAATACGCCTTATAAGCTCCTTTTTTAATCATGTGCTGTCAGAATCCCCAGTTTGACATACGATCGTTTCTTGAATTTTGATTTCTTTTTTTATTTAGCCTTTCCTTTCTGAAATTTATGTTGGGACACTCACAAAAAAACTCCGATTCCCAGTCGGGATTTGAAACCGGGACTCCCGATCGTTTGAAGAAACAATGCTCGCTTCCAATTTATCGATATTCACAACCTGTAATTATCTAATACAACACTCGCCATGTAGAAACAAACATGAATAATATGTTTTCACTCGTGTGTGTGAGTGTCAGAGCACTGTTCGACCCGCCAGACCAGGCAAATATAGTACTGGTTGCAGTAACTTACATTCTGCAACTGCACCGGATGTGAGCTACTAATATGCTCTGTCGAGAAGACATGGTCAAACACTTTATTTCATTGGCGTACAGTCAAGAGGAAGTTGCCGTTGTCATGTAATTCTACAGCTTTGCATTGTATATTGCATCTATTCTTACCATTACTTGGTTGGTTAGCCTGTTCCCTCTACCCCCTGGGGTTGCTCTCCTTTATCCGTTGGTAGATACGTAGCTGTGTGTGCTCCAGAGTCGGATGAACATCGTTGGCAAAATTCTCCTGAGATCCCCCACTCCGGAAATCAAAGCCGTGTCTCCCAGATGGCTGTCAGGTGATATGATTGCAGAAACAGTGTTAGTAACATTATTAATGTCTGTATTGGTGCTACTACTCTAGCACATTGTTGATTATTGCGTTGAAGAAAAACTCGTACTTGGAATGCCTTCCCGATGTCGTAGTGGTAACGTCGCCACTTTGTAATCAAGGTGTCCCTTGTTCAATACCCGGTGCAGGTACATGGCACAGTGGTTCGGATCCCACTTTAAACTAGGACCAGTCCCGAATAGCCTTTCTGTGGACTTAAAACAACAATCCAATCGTATTTGGAATGTTCATTCAGAGACAATACCTCTGGAAGTTTCATGAGGAGCAGGAGGGATATCAGCGTAAAGATAGCGAAAGGGTGACATTTCCACCCCTCATCGCTGAATGAATTTGATCTTAATAGTTTCATTGACTGATGGTACCGTTGTTGAATAGATTGTATTTGAGCTCATTTCAAACGAGAGTACTCCTTGTCCGTGCGCCTCGGGAGTAAGACATGCCATTGTGTTATAATGACTCATTATTCCATGAGCTTGTAACCGTGTACTTTACGAGAGAGGAGGGAGCGAGGGGAGGGGGTGGGTTTGCGCCAGGTGTTTCAAGGCGCAGATAAGATAAGGGGGGAATCAGGAGAGATATGGTTGAATACATTGTATTGAATTGGGAATAACGATGAGTTGATCTTGACTGGAGGCGGATGAAATCGATTTGTTACATAAGCAGGGTAAGTAATGAGCCATGATAAAAACTCCTGGTTGCGTACTTTTTGTCCCGTTGTGCTACCGGCAGATGGTTTTGATCGACACATTTCTTCCTAATGCATCAACTCGATTTCACCCCCTCCTCTTCCTCTGGCTTCCATAACACACACACACACACACACACACACACACACACACAGGTAATATGGATCGTGGTTGTAAAATATTTTAGACTTGTGTCCATGATGGGAAACCAGTCGTTTGTGCTGTTAATGGGTTAGAAACTATTATTATCCTGGAAGATATGCAATCCTGGCAGTTGCTGGATTACGAGTGTTGCATAACGGCCAAGGTTCTCGTCCCGGTATTGCTATGAAATGTGCTAAACGCACTTGTTTTCCCCCGTCGTCTTTTCAGCCAGCTTTTCCCGTCTGGAATTGATTATGTGGGTATGCATGTGTGTGTATTTTCTCTTATGAAAGGAAATTTGCTAGCATTACGACTAAATTATACATTGTGAAAGATTATCCGTGGAGAGCACACTTCCGGAGGGCCTGTAATTAGGTGACATTAACAAATAGATGATGAAACGAATGAGACTGGTGTTAGTTGTGGTGTCAATAACGTCCTTGGGTGTCAATTTCATTGAAGTGGAGTCTGATTAATGAAATCAAGCAAAAAAATTAACGCCACAACAATAGATGAAATTTTATGGCATAGCCCTAGAATCGAAAGAGCTCAGATGAATATACTCGATTAAACTTTAGCGCTGAGTCAACAAGAAATATCTGCCAACATCAACCCGAACTTATCAGACAGACAGAAAGAGAAAGTTAGGTCTCCAACCTTTGATTAATTCCACTAATCATATTCATCCTCATCGCCGCGATTAACCTTTAGAATTACAAATCGATTTAAACCAATCAAAATACAAACCGTGTCTAGAACTCCAGCATACAGTAATTGAGTTTTGGAGTCAGTTATTTGTATTTTCTTCTCAAAATCCAAACAGTTTGTTCACAAGTTTGAAAAAAAGTACAGTTTCGATTTCTGTGACGTTGGTTTGTTTTTATCTAACCACGAAATGCTTTGAAACGCAGGATGCAGGGTGATTTTCTATCGGAATTGTCAATCTCTGTCTTTCGGCCAGCAGTTGTTTGCAGACATGGTGGTAAACGGTTTACACCTGTTTCATACGCGTTCATAGATCGATTCAGGATCTCGCCACCGATCGTTGAAGATTCGAGTCCCGGATATTTTAGTTCTGTTTTTTTCCTCTGCCGCATGTTTTTATTCCATCGTCACGATTAATCTTTGCGATGTAAAAAGCGACGTTACATAACCAAAAGTGCATTCTGCACAGGTAAAGGTACCCAACTACACGTCGGTCATAAGGGCCATATATCGCACCCTGGAGAGAAGCATCGAATATCTAATGTTCAGTTACCAATATATTATCAAAAGAAAAAAAAAAATAAGAAAAGATAATCTGATGATATTTGAATTTCGAACAATGAACAAGTTCCAGAATGTTGCGACAGTGTGCACTTATACAGGGTTGGGCAGCGTTCAACTACCATTTTTTAAACATGAAATAAATAACTCCCTAATCATGCAAACTGTGTATTGTTAATGAAAAATGAATCCGAAAGGCTTGGCATTACATACCCCAGTAGTTACACAACCTTCAGTATCAGTTTGTATGGTCACTTTTTAAAAATCACGTCAAGTAGATGTTGTCCCTTGCGATTGTAACACTCGCGGACTCTGTGATTGAGGGATTCCGTCACACACACAAGCATATCTTCCGGATTTGCACGCACTTCTTCCTGAATTCTTCGTTTTAATGTGGCGATGTCTGGTACTCGTGTTGAGAATAAAATCACACACGGATAGATCTGGTGAGCTGGAAGGCCAGTTAATGTTTCCAAATCGTGAGATCACACGGTTTCCGAAAACACTCCGCAAAGTAGCCATGGACTGGTGAGCCGTGTGTGTTGGAGCTCCATCTTGCTGCATGTAGACCCTGGCGAGATCAACATTTAAGTGCGGAAGACGTGGAAACACGAAGTTTTCCAGCATATGTACGTATCGCTCTGAGGTTACTGTAACCGCACAGCTTGCTCATCCTCGAAGAAATACGGCCCTACGATCCCGAAAGTTGCGATGCCACACCACACTGTAACTCTCTCACTGTGGAGGGACTTTTGATGCAACTGTTGTGGATTTTGATCACTCCAATATCGCAAGTTTTGTTTGTTCACAGCACCACACAGCTCAAAATGAGCTTCATCAGACATCATCAAATTGCGCAACAAATTCCTCTCTTGGTTTTGTAACCGCACAAAGTCTACACAGAACTTGTTTCCTTAACTCACAATGACATGCTGACAATTCCTGAACAACCTGTACCTTGTATGGGTGGTAATGTAGATCGTCGTGCAGAATACGCCGCACCCATCGCACTGACATTTGCAGAGAAGCGGCATGCTTCTTTGCAGACCGTCTTGGACTCTGGTCGATAGATCGTCTTACCCTCTCAATGTTTTAAGGGGTTCGTACAGTTCTTTCACTTCGACCGGTTTTACTGTCGGTTACACAAGCGGTTTGTCTAAACTTATCAATCCATTTTTTTATTGTGTGTCGATCAGGAACACGCCTACTCGCCAATGTTGCCTGAATTTCCTCTGTGTAACTACGACACTTTCACTATTTTTGAAATACGTTTCCACAGTATGCACGGTGTGCTGCTGATCAACGCTCCATCTCGAAACAAATGGCGCGGTGAATGCAATCCTCATTGCAGGGCCGACAGAGATACCAACCTCGGAAAATGGTAGTTGAACGCTGCCCAACCCTGTATAATAATCTCAGAAACCTGTTAATTTAACAATGTAAATTGAACTTCTATTCTGTTTTTTGTGCATTTTAAAAATAAGAATATAAGATGTTTGCATGTGTTTATAGTTTGCCCGTTCCATTGTCATTGATCCGCCCTTATCATTATCAGCTGCAAATCACTGATTTTAAACATCCGATTTGAAACTTTGTATTACAGAAGCGCTATAGATATGAACACTTGAAGTACTTAACTGTGAACTATTTATCAGTATTGGCAGTAAGGACATTTATTAAGATATATACCTAGTTATTGTGTCAATCATTTTTTTAAAAGAATGAAAAGGGTAGTGGGATCGTGATGTGGAAGGTAGACATGTTTTTCCCTTATAGGCGATGTCGTCAACGCTATGATCCATTGAAGGTTTTTTTCAAATACCTATTTATGTGACGAAAAGCCGAATGAAATTAACTTGGGTAATCAATTTTTTGATAGAGGTCCCGGGTTCGAATCCCTGCCTAGCCATAGATGTTCTTTGTGTCACTTCATCATATCATCACTCATCCTCATCAAAAACAAATTAAAATAAACCAAATCAATAAACAATCAATTTTTTGATAGTAACAAGAGCGGATTGTTCCGAACATTTATTCTGCACAATTACAAAATAATAAAATTTGATGACTTGTTCTCGGACTAACACTTTCTTAGGGAGATTTCAGAGCGAATCGACACCCGCCACGTGCCGCTTGTCGCTTTGGTCTGAAATCTTCCTTAAAGATCAGTGTTTGTAGAAAGTGAAATTTATTTCGTGGCTGTGGTACTCGTAGAGTCAGAGATCTTTGAAATATTATGATACCGTTACAACCCACAAGTGTATGTGACTGTACATTATTCATGCTCTGCGTTTCAAAATGCCAAGGTTTGTCACATTTCATTGTGGAAAAGGGGATAAGGTGCCAAAATGTTAAGTTTTAACTGATATGAACAAAATTCTTGAAGGTGTTTAGGAAACAAAATTCTTGAAGGTGTTTAGGGGTTTCCTTTTTTAGTTGTCTTTCTCCAGTCGCAGATGTTCATATTTTTTTCTGCTTTCGAGTGTTTAATCCGTTCGTACCGTACGCATATTGTTTTTGTGCATTTCTGCGATTGCTGAGCTTCGTTTGAACTTACTTTTAGGCTTGGCAACACTAGCGGTCAGTTCTCCAGTGGTGGGGGGCTCTGGTAGAGGCAGGGAGAAGGGGACCTATTCCGGATGGAGTCAGCTGTACTGCTTGTACTGTTGTCGGAGTTGAACGTTCCCATCATGATCGATCCAGTCTGATTTATAGTCATGTTTTCGCACCCCCTCGCGATTATCGAGAATAGTTTGTGTGACTGGAGTAACAGTCATATCATGTTGCATGTGTTCTGCCCTAGAGTTGGTTCACGTTATTGGTATAACCGATCCAGTTTGCCAGCCTTTTTGAAGTTGCTGCTACCAACTTGCAGTTCGGAGAAGGAATTTCTATACACACTCCATCTTGATAATATCCCCTAAAGAAGGAAGGTGTAATCTGATGCTATATCATTTTTCTTCATAATTTCAGACTTCTTTTTTTTTTTGTATACGAGTGTGCAATTTGCTGGTATAAATTAGAATTTTTCTCGAAGTTAAATTTGTGAGTGAGGAAAATTGTCATAATGCTACAAATCCAGCAAATTGTCTTCCCGGTGTCGTAGTGGTATCGTAGACGCCTAGAAATCGGGGGTCTCTTGTTCGATACCCAGTGGAGGCACATAGTGGTTTCAGACCCCCACTTTAAACTGTAGGTTGTGTCCTGGTTAGCCTATCTGTGCATAAAGTGGACATAAACTCCGGTAAATTCTCCTGTCACTGGGGACCAATTAATCTGATCCGCCATTTACCGTGCAAGGCCAATTAGATTACCTGACATGGTAGTGTTCAATGACAAGTATCTAGCTTAACAGGTCAGCCACGGGCTCGGGTGTAAAACATGGCGACATTTTGGTCATTTTTGAGTTACAAAGTAAAATGTGCCATCCTTCAATTTTCGAGTGAAATTGGTGAACACAACACGAAAACAATTTGTCTACAGTATAGCTTCTAATAACCTTTTTTCTTAGTGAACTCAGAAATGACCAAAATGTCACTTACCATGTTTTACACCCAAACCCTTCAAATATCTACTGATCACAAGAAAGTGAAACCATACCACTATGCATAGTGTGAACTAAAATTTCAAATTCAAATATGTTTCGTCAAACAAAATGGTAATAATTAATTAAATGCCTCAATATGCACCTTGATTGTTGCAATTACAGATTAAATAGTTGAATTAATCGTGCAGGTTTACGAGGCTCTGGCGTCTGGACTCATAGTCTTATGTGAAGTCCCTTTTTAATCGTCCATTATGTGTATGATCTGATCCTCATTCATCGTCATCGTCGCGGTAAGTCAAAATCAGAAGAGATACGACACCAAATAAAACATACATAACTAGGCGAATAACTAAAACGATTTAATTATTATTGTAAGGGTATATTATAGTATAGTGATTAGTACCTCTCTTCGGCGCAAGTCACCATGAATTTGATTCCCGACATAATCCAAGTTTCTGTGTTGAGTTGTTGAAGGAGGTGCTTAACGTTATGTAAATGGGATTTAGTGTTGCTCGATAATGAGACGAGACGGGGCAGGCTTTTTAAAATCTGAGACGAGACGAGACTGAATAGCTGTCTCGTCTCATTTTCGATAGCTCGAAAATATACAATCAAAATAATTAATCAGTTGCAAATACTTATTTGCGCGGAATAAAGTAATTTCCTGGGGAAACCCAAATCAGCGTCTATTAGATCACAAGGAGGCTATTCTATTTATTTTCAATATTCGTTCGAAGTCCAGCATTACTTTAAGAATTTTATGCTGTGATAGTATTCCAGATACAAGCACATCGCTAAAATACTGATTCAGATATCTATGTTTGTGTAAAAATATTGTGATAGAGAACTGTCCTCAGTAAGTTCTTTGAATGAAACTATTGTAATTACCTAGCTATCGATAGTAAACAAACTGTATTATAAATATTATGTCCTTATGACTATCAAACCTAATTTATTCTCACTATACACTGAGCAAAGTGTTTGAAGGTTTAAACCCACTTTTGGAAATCATATTTTGTGATGTCCCCCACTTTTTTTACATGATATCCTGCATTACGTTTACTACACGAGACGAGACAAACGAATATTTTCTAGATGAGACGTAGACAGGCTAAAGTGTCATCTTGTTGACAACACTAATGGGGTTATACTTGAATTTTCGGGCTCGTTGCTGGAGTGGCTATCCTAAACTACCATGGTAAAATAGGTTATCTATTTTACTATAATAGTAGATGAAATTTGGAACATGAAAAATATCTCTCTTGTCAGGGCTTGATACTCACCTCATCAATATAACCTGCGTTACCGGGTCAGAGGATGTCAGCGGAATTAGGTTGATTCGTTAATTTTATTTTATTTAGAGCAGGGATCTTTGTTTAGTTCTGCACGTGTTCTTATGAAGTTCTTCATCTATCTTTGTGCATGCGGGTAGTCGATAAAACTTGTCCACATTCAGTAGCAATATTAGTAGTTATGGCGAGAATCATTTTCATGTTAGAAATTGAAACAACCACCTGACAAGAAGGTGATGGGTGGTGTTATTGGTCGTGTAGAAGTGTGTACCTTCAGCAACATTTCTTCTCAATTATGTTGCCAATAATTCCTTTTTAACTACCGATTTCTTTCAGTTTAAGGTACACAAACTACTGGCATCTTAGAAATCGACATATTTGTGAAACAGACTCAAGTGAAGACAAGCAAAACATTCCAACATGTCAGTTTCCATTATTGCTTTAGAGCTTCGTATGTTCCCGGTTGTTAGTGGAAGTCAGGGTGGTTAGTGCTTTCATCATTACGTTGTATTGACAGTTGTAGAAAAAGGTCGAACAGAGTTTATATATAGTTTCAGAATTGTGTAATGTGTGTAATTATTTCTGGAACGTAAATGTCGATAATGGAAGACAACATGTATTGCATTATTTTACGTCTTTTCCTGCCAGTTTAGTGTAATCGCGGGTCGATGTGATGAATTTGATGGACCCGGAACATTCGGTGGACCACTTAACGCTTTCAGCCATGCGATTTTTCTTAAACGAGAAGTTCTATAGAAGCAAGAAGTACATTTTAAAAAGAAATAGAGTTTACATTTATACCCTGTACTTATATTACTTAGAAGGTTGCATTTTATCCTAAAATTGCAATAAAATGACCCATGTTTGAAAATGTAATATACGATGTATATTTTGCTAATGTTGTAGGCGGTTGTGTGTTCAGCGTCTGTTGCCTTTTTCTTATTCCATTGTCCGTAGGTTTGTTCAGTAGTGTGTGATTTTGAATTTCTCTGGCCGTGTATAGAAGATGCATTTGCTTCGATGTGCGCTGGAACAATAGATTCATATAATTATATAAGTAAATGGTATATTTACTGTAGCAGTACCAACAAGTGCACTATTAAAGGTATGTTTCCTGTTTCCAAGGTATTTAAATTAGATCTCTGATGGATTTTTTTCGACAATGCCCTACATAAAAGCGACTCTGGGCCACCTAGCCTCTTATTATTGGCTACATGAGGGCATTGAGAAAGGGGAGAGGGCGCTAAAGACGACGGAGCGTGATACTTATCGCAATATCCCTACGAATGACCGAGAAATCCTCCCCCCTCTGTTTGGAACGAATTTAGAACTGTAGAAACAGAATTAAAATCAATTTGATTGATTGATTGAGTTGGTGTTTTAAGTCCACGTTGTGCACAGTAAGGCTAATTGGGACTGGACCTACAGTTTAAAGTGGGATCAGAACCACTATGTGCCTCCACCGGGTATCGAAGCTGGGACTCCTTGATTACAAGGCGACGACGCTACCACTGTGCCATCGGGGAGGCCCTGAATTAAAATCAGGCAGGACGATTCCTTGACCCCCCCCCCCTTTCAGTTCAAACAATACAGATATACGAGGGGATATCAAAAAGTAATTGAGTATTTTTTTACAGCCAAACTAAAATGTATTCATAAAAACTGAAATGTACATTTGGAACTACAGTAAAACCTCGGACCCCGATAAGCCGGACTTCGCTTAATCCGGACAGGCAAAAGCCCCCCTCCCAAAAAAAAATCAGAATGCAAGGTTTTTAAATGTAGCTAGAAGTCAACAAGAGTACTTCCCAGAGAAAAGGCAGTCAACCACTGATGAAATTCTGTTCCCGCAGACTTTGTACTGTACTGTACCTATAGTGTGTTTAGGCCTATGCCCTTTAAATACACCATAATAAACGTTTTCTGCCTATAAACGTAGTTTTAATGCACTTTCAACTGTTATTTTAGGTTATTTCAGTTAATCCGGACTTTCGTTAAAGCGGCCAACTTGTCCCCCCCATTAGTCCGGATTAACGAGGTTTTACTGTAAATGTATTTCGCCACCTCTCCACCAGATGACAGGTGTGTGCACCTCGCGCACTCCGAGAGGCAGTTATTTCAAAATGACAGCTGTGCTTGAGACGTTCGACACAGTTCAGCTGCGGAGGGTGATTCGGTTTCTGTGGTCAAAGGGACAGAAACCATCTGAAATCTATCGTGAGTTGTGTGCAGTGCATGGTGACACGTGCATGACATTCACAAATGTCTCTAACTGGTGTGCAATGTTCAACGCAGGGCATGTAAATGTCTTCGATGAACCCCGTTCTGGACGGCCCCGCACATCCCACTCACGGATCAATGTTAAGGGGCATTGATTCAGGAGGACCGGCGGTCAGCAATCCAAACAGTAGATGCAGTTGGCATTTCATATGGCAGTGCATACACTATCATTCATGAAGAACTTGGGTATCGCAAAGTGTCAGCGAGATGGGTCCCCAGACAGCTCACACCACAGTATATGGAGGACCGTATGCGATACAGTCTTGTGCATTTGCTCCGGTACCATAGGGCTGAAAACGCATTCCTCGACCACATTGTTACTGGGAACGAATCGTGGGTTTTTCATTACACCCCTGAACGAAAGCGACAGATTATGGTATGGAACACACAAACTTGCCCCCTCCCAAAAAAATCAGGACAACCCCGTCTGCAGGAAAGGTTTTGCTTACCGGTTTTTGGGACAGCCAGGGTGTCATTCTTACTGATTTTGGGGTAAAAGTAGCAACTGTAAATCTCTGGAGGATACTCATTCTCCATGACAATGCTCATTCTCCATGTGTCTGCATCAGTGACGCAAAAAGTCAGTTCCTGGCATTGGGAAATTCTCAAGCATACAGCATACAGCCCAGACCTGGCTCCGTCAGACTTTCATCTGTTCGGCCCATTGAAGGAACACCTTGCCGGCAAGCACTTCAGCTGCGACACGGAAGTTGTGACAGCCGTGCGTCATTGGTTACGCGTCCAGCCGTACGATTTCAACGGCATGGGCATCGAAAAATTTGTGTCACGGTGGGACAATTGTATAAATGTGAATGGATGTTATGTGGAAAAGTAGATTAATGTTCAACCTTCAAAATGTATATTTCAGTTTTTATGATAAAATTTCCGTTTGGCTGTAAAAAAAATTACTCAATTACTTTTTGATATCCCCTCGTAGCTACTCCACAAGTTTCGTTTTCATTGGATTGAAAACTTTGGTAAATCATGTGCCACGGTGATGCTTGGGTGCGAAAAGCTGAAACACTTGAAACTTCTAAAGTCAGACTAAATTGGGTTTCCGTGCTCCGAGAGTTGGCAACTCTTGGAAGAAGATAAAAAGACTGTATGGGAGGAGTAAATTAGGATGAAGACGAGTTATTGCAGCAAAACACGAGCAAGCTAATTTTCCCCTAGAATCCATTAGAAGACGTAAGAAACGTGAAGCCCTGTCTTACTTCATAATGCTCGAGCCATCCGATCTATTTAGCCTGTATCACTGCTTAATCGTATTTTTACTGGGCATTATAGCTACTAGATACAGAGGAATTATTCTGGGACATTAAAGAGTCGGTGCTAAATTACAAGTATTTTGTTTTCCCCAGGCATCACTCTATCATGCTTGCAAATTACATCAAACTTGTCTGTCTTCATTTTAAGGAATTTATTAATGACGTCGAGTCATTGGTCCTGATATCTGTTCCCAGGCAAGACGTACAGAAGTCTAATAGTAACGTAAAATGACTATAATAGAGTGCAAAATATCTAACAGAGGTTTCCAAACTACACCCCTAGTCTCTAGCGGCCGGAGGATTTTTTTTTTTCGAGAAGGGCTGGAATCTTAAAGGTGGCTGGTTTCTAAGAGGGCGGAACGCGCAATAAAATATTACGCATATTTAGAAATTTCCACTGAAAAATGGCAATTGGGGGTCATTTCAAGGTAGGTTTGCATTTACCACTTTTGCTTTTCCCTGTTTTTGTTTGAAAATGTTGAGTTTCTCAAAATTCGGAGGTGGCTGTGCTCCTAGTATAATTTAAAACAGTAAAAACTCAATTTTCATATTATTTGGTAGAATCGACGATTTTACTCTTCTAGCTGGAAATAAGCACACGCATGTTACTTCTTTCGACTCTATCCCGTATGGTACAGCTACCAACTATTTAGTGTATAGTAGTGCTGAATTTTAGAGGATCTAATCCCGAATAATTTGTACACTTGGTTTGCTTATATTCATACGTACATACATGCCAAACATACAGATTAGGCAGCATCTGGTTAATTAAAAACAATTGTCCATTTTATCGTAATGAAAAGCGAAATCGTCCAAAATATTGTGTTTGTTACCACAAGCATCTACTACTATTAACAGGGAGCGTAGTTTGAAGTCTATCACCACATGTGTACACACACACATACACACGTGGTCACACAGAGTAGACTCGTTGGCCTGACAAGAATATATTTGAAATCGATTATTTATGAGGCAAAAAAACCAACTTCACTGTCGGAGTACCGGCCCCCGTGGCGGAGTGGTTAGCACATCGCGCTACGACGCCAGGGGTTCCGGGTTCGAATCCTGGCCTGGGCATTGATGTTTGAGAGTGTCCATTCATAAATTTCATCGCTCATCCCCATCTTCGCAAATTAGCCAAAAGTGGCACAAAAGGCGAAGTAAAATAAATCAAATCAAATCAGTGTCGGAGTGGTTATCACAGCGGTGTACGACCCCAGGGTCCCGGGTCCGAGTCCTGGCCTTGGCACGAAGTATTTTTTTGTGGATGTCGCTTCATTCAACATATCATCACCCATATTCATATTCACATTTAGCTAAACTTGGAAGAAAAGCGACGCTAAGTAACAAATTCCAAACCAAATCAAATCATGAGTCAAGAGATGGAAGAAAATATTTTTTGTTCGAACGTTTTGCATGTAACGTGTTATCATTCTTTACTGCATTCATTTATTTATAACTCAAGTTTTGTTTTGAATAAGATATTCTGAGTTCTATATATTATTATTAGTTCACTGCTTTTTTACACAAGCTACCCAACTCGTATATGGAATGTAACGATTTCAGAAAATGAACCTAGGATCTCGTGTCTTTTTTTTCGTAAAAGTATGGACTATGTAACATAAAAAGAAGAATTTACAATTTAGTACCCGTTCCCACTCTGTGCATATTTTTTTTTTCTTTTCTTTCCAGTTGATGCACTATTTTAGTGTTTATTTAAAGATACACGCGTATACACTTCGAGGTTCACCTTGAAACAAAATTGCTTACGGTGTACACTCGATTGCATTCGTTGTGACCGATAGACGATTGCCTTTTCATTTTTCTGGGAGTTTTCCAAACTGCCAGGGCCTTGCGGGCACGTAAATGTAAGCGCCTCCGAGGTCTTGAGAGAGGTTGACAATGTCGGGCAGAGGATGGAGAAAGAGAGAGGGGAGGGAAGAGTGGCAACTGGTAGAGAGAGCGTTTTTTTATCCACCAACCACCCTTTTCGCCAAGTCCGGTGCAACCAGATGGGAATTTAAGAGCTCTCAGTTAAAGAAGCCTACTTGTGTCGGGAAAACTTGACATCCCTTATATATGCATGTGACCTCGTCGAGCAGGGATGGCGGGGGGGGGGGGGGAGATACTTGGAAGATTCAAAGCCTCGGAGGGTCGGAGGAGCTTTCTACACGAGGACTAGATCTTGTTTTGTTGTGTGAAGCGGTTATAATCAGTGTCTAACAACTGACTTTTTTTTCTCTCTCTTTGCAGATAAACCAGGGTTTCCGTCTACGTATGGGAACATGGATAACGGCATGGTAAGTAGAGCTGTAACTGCGGATGCGATGTGAATATGCATGATTATTGGTCGATGTGTCTTTCTCGGTGAGCGACAAGTTTTCGTGCAAGTACTTCTTTCAAAGGGCATTACTAGCGCAGCTGTAGTGCTGCTGTAGCTTTCCAAAAGAGATGTAGAAATCAAAATGCATTTTTTTCTAATAAGAAGAGATTTTCCAAAGAAATCGATAAACAAGGTTGTTTTTTCTTTTGGGTGAGGAGACCACGAACAAATCTTATGAACATATCGCCCAACTTGGAAATGAGTCGATTGTACCGTAGAAAAGCTGAATAGAAGCTTTGCCGTGTTTGCAATGGGGTTCGAACGATTCAAAAGAGCAATTAAGCTGATCACTTGTCACAATCCTTAGATTTAACGTATATATATAATCTAGATTTGGAATAATTATGAACTTTCATCTGTAATTATATAAACTAAAGGTTGACAAAATGACTACCCTAATACGCAATATTAGCAGAGATAGAGGCCGACTGTGAAGTGTACGAAAATGTCTACGAAAACGTCACTTTAAATAATTTATTAAGAAAGCCAAGACGGAGTGTTTTCTTTTATACCATTAGAAGTTTTCATCATTAAGAGTTTTCTTTAATTTTTTCTAACGATTCAGAAATTCGCATAACAATTTATAACTTCAATCATAATCAAACAAATATACAACAACTGAAATGAACACATTTATTATCTCAAGAACCCTAATCATATTGTATTTAGGGGAATACGAAAATAAAGTAGTTTATTTTTAGATTTGAGTATATTGGCAAAATTAAAGGGGGAACATCTACTTGTAATCATGTCGAATCCGGAATCACCGCCTCAGTCATGATAGCATTTTATATTTATTTAATAGAGCTTTAAAAAACAAGATAATAGCACGTGCAATATTAATACATTAATTAGTGCAATTTTATAAACTTAATTATATGACAAATACGACCAGTACACAGACTTGAATCGGGATTTCCCAGTTCACCTGTCCAGGAGTGTAGGAGACGAAGTGCCTCCAAGGGCTGTGAGAATGAGAGAGACCGAACCGTTCTCCGCCCACACGATGCTAATCTTCACATAGCGGGAATTTCCTTTTTCTTTTCCTCTCACAAGTCACATGATTGGTGGCGTCCCACTTACTAATCAAATGCCTACCCAAGTTTCAAACAATCAAATTAGATTTTTCAACTGAGGTGTATATCGTTACACACTTAATGTATGTTACATAATTTGCGTTCCTTATCCTTTTTCACACATGTATTACGTAGATATTTAAGCGAAAAATACAGGGTCGATCACAACTCGAACCCTGTGGCATACCGTGCCATTGCTCAACTAAGGGTCACGATGCCACACAGATAAATAGCGGAAGCGAAAAATCAGGCGGAGCCAGGGCTGGTTCGTAAAGCGATGGCACGGTATTCCAGAGACTTAGGTTCAACTCCTGGTCTAGCCTACATTTTTCTCTTTAATAAATTTCGGAGCGCTATATTATTCTGGATTATAGTGTTGTACAATTAATTGCATTATAAATTTACAAATTGTTGTAGCCAACCTCCGTGACGAAGTGGTTATCACAGTGCGCTACGACGCCAGGGGTCCCAGGTTCTAATCACGGCCTGGGCATGGACGTTCTTTGTGAGTGTCCCCTTCGTCAATTTAATCATATTCTCACCCATACGTATCGTCGCAATTAGCCAAAAATTGCAAGGAAGCGACTCTAAATAACAAAAACCAAATGAACAAATGGTGTAAGGCAATATATAGGGTTTAATTAAATAACAGCGAGGACACAGTTTGAGCAAGAAATGGCAAGGTGACTGCGATAACAGAATTTTAATTACTACTACTATTAAAATAGATATTTAAAATTCAATCCAAACTTATTTGATTCTGTATCAATATTAGTTTAAGAGTTTAAAAAAAGGAAGTGGTATGTTATTACATAAATTAATAGTGGGGTATTTATAACCTTTGAATACAGGAGATGGGAAAGCTAATTGTTTTTATTTTACTCTGTTGAACATTGGCAACTTTTTATACTTGTTTCGGTGAAAGTTCATAAGCCTGCCCACGTTTCTGGGCATAGAGACCCTGTAAACGCATAGCGATGCACAGCTACAGCTAATCTTCTCGTCGATGGTTGCATAAATACAGGAGTAAAATGTTAACGGGCGCAGGAACTATGCTGACAAAACTAGCCCCGGAATAAAAATACCCCCTTTTTATCATTCTGCCGTTTTTACCGTCTTCGGAAAATGTTAGCTTTGCAAAACGTTAACTTCAGCATTTTTCTCTTTCCTCGCTCTCCTTTCCTCTCGACCCCTCTGGAGACCCTTCAGCGGGGGAAAAAATGTAATCGTTCGATCTGCAGACCACAGAGAGAAGGTATTTTATGACGTTATAAATAAAGGGAACATAGAGTGAATGACTCGCAGCGTGTAGGCAACCGAAGAAGGTATCCGTACTCGAGTGTGACCTTTTGGAAGTTGATGTATATGGGAGGAGTGTATGGGGGCACTATAGCACTGCACATCAAATGGATGTTCCGAACCATGAACGCGGCACGAAACTGCGTCTCCGGAAGACGGTAATGGCCGTGGGTGCCTTGAAAACGAGTTCTGCGGTAATTTTTGGAATTCTTTTTAAAAGATGCAAAGTACGTGAATGGCAGACAGTGCTGTTGGAGGTCTTTGTGTGTATTTTGTCCCAGTGTCCATATTTTTTTATTATTCGTTTGTGGATTTCGTGTCTGGGAAATTAAGATCTTGCTGCTATCATAAGTGTATTGTGTCTACATGTATGTATTAATACGATTAATTTTGCCGAGTGCGAGCTCACTAAAGCAGTCGGTGAAGGCACATGGCACAGTGGTTCCGATCCCACTTTAAACTGTAGGTTCAGTCCCGATTAGCCTTTCTGTGCATAAAGTGGACTTACAACAACAATTCGATCAATCACTAAAACAGTGTGTTTCAAATGTTACTAGTCGGACCCTGTGGCCGAGTGGTTAGCACATTGCGCTGCGACACCAAGGGTTCCGGGTTCGAATCCCGCTCGGGCTTGGTTGTTTGTGAATGCCCATTCTTCAATTTCATCAGTCATCTTCGCAAATTAGCCAAGAGGCACAAAACGCGAAGTAAAATAAACTAAATCAAATCAAAAATCTAAAGTTACGAAACCCCAACTTAAATCGCTTAATACATAAGATACGAGGGTTAAGGGAGGGATATGTCATGGCAACTATTTTTTTCCCCGCTAGAATGCGGGATCAATACGAAAATCGAAAATATGCAAATGGAAGAGCCAGTGTAGGGTATTGTGGAGAGTATGAACAATGCAGATCATGTGTACCAACATATAGGATAAGGAAGCGAGCAATCATCCTTAAATATAGCATCGTGCAAGATGTGTTTACAAGAGTGAAAGCAGAGGAGCACTACAGGAACGAAAGAGGCGCATACTACGGTAGGACACTATTCTGCACAGTTTCCACCAGCTTACTGGGACATTCTATGGTATTGGCATTTATTTCCCCAAGAATATCTATTTTGGTACACGAACCCTGTTCACGCCGTGGCACGACGGTTGACTCGAGAATGAATTACCACTGCCCTCTGTACAATAACCGTTCACCACACTACCCTTTAGTAACGTGTCTACATACTACGGGTGCCAAGTTCTCAAATCTACGATGATATTGTAGTACCACCGTTTAACTTTGAGAAAAAAAATATAGTTGCCATGATGCATCCCCAGTCCTCGTATAACACAGTTTGAAGCCTCTGCTCATTTTTTTCAAAATTTGATTTTGTGATTAATGGATCAGGTCAATTTTGTTACTCCAAGAGTTGCACACTAAAGTCACACTTTAGCGCACAAAATTGTTTGTCTTGAAAGTTGTCTCTGGCCGATAACACTTGTTAGGTAACATAACTGAAGACTAAAATGTTCCCACTAACCTGGAAAACCCTGAAACATGGGGAATTGCACAAAAAATATTAAATATAATTGTTGAACTTTCAATGAATATTGATTTACCACTTATTTATAAACCCTACAGCAAGTAGCCATATTTATAATTAAAAAAGCTAAAAGAATATGGCGATTTTTACAACTGGAGCTTTCATGTTTCCACTAAAAACTATTGTGTCAACAGTTCTGAAGTAAGATTATCTTCAAATTTGTTTGAAAATACTAGTGTTGCTCACGGGACGGGACATGTCCCATCTCGTCTCGTGTCTCGTCTCGAAAACGAGACGAGACACGAGACGGGACAAAGCTTTTAAAATTCGAGACGGGACGAGACGGAATGCCTGTCTCGTCTCGTTTTCGAGACGAGACACGAGACGGGACGGGACGGCTTTTGAAAAGTCTCGTCTCGTCTCGAATGTCTCGAAAAAATAAAAGCCAAATATTTAATCAGTTGCAAATACTTGTTTGCTTGGAATGAAGTATTTAAATTAGAAACGTTCATAAGCGTGTATTAAGTCAAAAGAAAACTATTCTAGAGAGAGTAATGAATGAATTGAATACCTAAACTTATTTTCAATACTGTTTCGAAACAGCAATACTACCCATTTTTTTAAAAAAATATTCCAGATTAATAATTTTATTATGTTACGATGGCACTCCAGATACTAAAACAATTGTGAATAACATCAAGTAAAAGGGCAGGTAGAGAAGGTGGAAGGAGGGGCCAAAACATCGTGGAGTATCCGAGTCCGAAATTTATCTTGTAAACATAGTCTCAGCTCTATAAGTTGGAAAGATAAACGGACCGACGGATAGGGTTTATTATTATTATTTAATTTTCACATCAAAGGTTGTACAGAAGTGAATGTTTTTAGGAAGTAGGAAAAACATTGTATAAGTATTTATTGCTCCTCTCGTGTGCGAGCCATAGGCTGTGCGCACTACATCTATTCTTATTACATAACTATGATTCCCTACAGACTACACTATCCGTTACATTCCGTATAGATGTTACCTCGTAACGAGTATGTTACACAGTTCTGGTAAATTAACACTTATTCCTCTTCCTTATCCCGTCTCTTTAAAGCACTTCTTTTCCCCCTAAATGTTTGTAAATACACCCCCACTTTTTTCAATAGTTCCATGCTCCTTTGCACTACAATTGATTCGAACACTCTCTCCACGCTTATGTTGTGTAGCTTCTCCTCCTGCAGAACGCGCGTGTCCTGACATAAGAATAAATGTTCTGGCCTATCATTACCATTGCGTAATACGCATTTATATCTCCCTTCCTCGTTTTTTACTGTCTTGTGTCTCCATCCCCCAGCCTCAACCATGTCAACCACTTTCTTGCCACCATGCTCACCTTCTTGATGTACGCTACTTGTCCCCATTCCCGCGGTCCCCTTCTTTGGAGTTCGAGCGATCTCTTAGTTTCACATTCCGCTATTATTTCCTGCTTATCTATATCCTCTAATATTTGTTTCACTAATTGCAATGTCCCCTGGTCGACGTGTCCCCCCTCCCATATCCATCCCAGTCCAATTTCGTAAAGTTTGCCTCTGATCTCTTTCGCCCATGTTCCCATTTCCTCCCCTTGTACCCGTTGCATCAGCGCTTGCCATTTTACCGAGTTCTCCCTTCTCGATATTATGTCGCCCAGTATTTAGCCCTTCTCAACATATCCCACGTATGCTCCCTGACCAGTCCAAGTTCCCGTAGTACGCCGCAGTTTGCAGTGCCCATGCTGATATGCAAAGCCCTCTTGTAAAATGTGCATTGGATTCTGTTTAGTACATGGCCCCCCTTTGCTCCCCATATCTCCCTCCCGTACGCTATTGACCCTATTAATAATGTACAATACAGTTTTCCACAAAATGTATATCGTCCCTGCCATAAAGAGAACTAGTCCCAAGTATGTTATTATTTTTACCCTTTCGAATTCTTGCCCTCTGAAAGTCCACCTTTCGTCTTTTCCATATACATATCCGTTTTTGAACACCATAATTTTTGTTTTTGTGAGATTTACTTGCAGTTTGAATTCTCGGTTGTACGTATTTTTCCAACCCGTCCAGAACCCTTTGTAGGCCGGCATTTGTCTCTGAGATCAGAACCATATCAGGAGCACCGGTACCCTTGTCGTCCCCACCTTGTGGGTGTCTGCTTGTTCACTCTCTATATACGCCACTATATAATATATATAGAGAGTGAAGAGCAGGGGTGACAGAACACATCCTTGCTTTACCTCCGCTTTCGATTTTCGTTTCTCTGTCACGGTATCCACTTGACACCGTACACAGAATTCTACTTTCGAGTATTGTAGCAAACATGCCAGTACAAATTGATGAGGAGTTGTTGGGAAAGTTATTAGGGAGTCCAAGATATTGGCAAGACTAAGAGAAGGAGATGATTAGGGACAAATAATCTTGCATTATCCCACTCCGAGCAGCTGAGAGCTAAAGAGGAGGAGAAAATACGGGAAATTTGGAAAGAACTAATTTGGTGATTTTAGTGTTTACAGGGAACCATGACAAGATTTTAACACATGATTATTTGCACGGGTTGCGAAATTATTAGAATGTTATGGAAATTTCGGAAATGTCTTTGTTGAGAAAATTCTTGTTGTTTCCCTCAGGCATTTCACATGTGGTCGGATTCGATTATTTTACGTCCGTTTAAATATTATTTCCAATGCTTTTATTTTTATTTAAGGAGAATACTATTCCTTGGATTGTAATATCGAAATACTGAGGCTGAAATAGATTTGAAGTGAAGGAAGGTAACTAAGTTCTGTATAATTGTCATAGGAGGAAACTTTGTTCTATGAGGGGACTCCCCGATGGTACAGTGATAGTGTCGCCGCCTTGTAATCAAGGGGTCCCGGGTATGATACCCGGTGAAGGCACATAGTGATTTGGATCCCACTTTAAACTGTGGGTCCAGTCAAGATTAGCCTTTCTGTAAATCAGATGAACGAATGTTGTATCTGTTCTTTTTATTCTGTGAATTTAGCAAAGTTTTTGAGCAAAATACATGTAGTATCTACTGTCTACATTTTCACTCGTTACCAAACAAATATCACAAAGTAGTTTTTTTTATCAAACTTCAGAAGGAAGTTGATAGCAATGCCAGGAAAGGAGGTGGAGCTCAGCGCACCCCCTGCCTGGTTACGGCCAAGGTGTATTCCGAGACTATTTTTCGCCGCTTACCACTGACAGAGGTTTCGCTTTGAACAATGGACCCCGTTGCTTCAGGGGCGAGGTTGACCTGCAGCAGCGGGTAAGTGCCATAAATCCAGACCTAGGAATAAACGTTGACGCAAGGGAGGGGCAATAAAAATTCTGTAATTTCCTTTGCTTGTGGACATTAAGTTTTGCAGGAACAATAATACGAGGGACACTTAGGATTCTTTTCAGCTGCTAGGAAAAGCTGAGAGAAATGGAAAACGGCAGACTTTGAATGAAAGAAGGACAGTGAACCCCTTGTAATATAAACAAGTCCTTTGTATTATTCGCCGACACGCAAGCTTCCATTTCGAAGCTGAGGCTATCAGCAGTGAAGTTATTAGAGGGTTGGAAGCAGTGACGACGCCAAAGGGGGGGGGGGGCAGGTGGCGCCCCAAGTCAGCCACTTCGCCCCCCCCCCCGTGCCCCCAACTGAAGATAATTAAATATCGAATAATAAGGGAGTTCATTTATAAGAGTGTGACGATTTTCACCTTTTCAAAGTGGTGTATTCTGCATGATATCACTTTCCTGCTTATAATACCAACTTGACTAAATTTGTTTTAGTATATATTCAAATGTGTGTGTGTGTGCGACTTTCGTTCAAGCGCTGACCTGGGCATAGGTGATTCCTCATTAATTTACTTCCTGTAATCGTCGCGATTAAACTAAGTTTTAAACAGTTTTAAGAACTGGGAGAAAGCGTTGAATGTGGATGGTTTTAAAACATCACGGATATTTTGAGGACCACAACACATCATCTGTAGTACGGGCAGATTATTCTAATCGTGGGTCGTTAGTGACAAAGCTAATTAGTAAAATACATTCAAAGTTGATTCAAGATTTGGCGGGTTGGTTGATTTGGTATTTTAAGTCCACTTTATGCACAGTATGGCTAATCGGTACTGGACCTACAGTTTAAAGTGCCTCCACTGGGTATCGAATCCGGGACCAAAGGTGATCAGAGAAAAACCGACACTACATGTCAGTTGTTATGGATTCATCGCGGTTTCTTACTATTCAGGGACTTGAATTTCGAGATGATGAGCCTGAGGCAAACCTTAACAAAGGGAATTTCTTCGATACTCTTGAAGTTAATTTCAAAATGAGGGGATATTATTCGGAAATGTATTGAACTTGAACCTTAAAATGCAAATTACACTTAAAATTCGATTCAAAACACATCGCGGGCAGGTTCGCTCTTTCTCGTACATCAAAGTCGAAGAACTTCCTCCCAGGAACTCCATAGGTGCCTGCAATTATGTAGCACAGACATACGTTGGAGTGGTAGAGGAAGAGGAAGTAATGCCAGGGTCAGAATATTTATTTTTCAGATTTTTTATCCTGTGATAACATTTCCCTCAAAAGTGAAACACAAATTTTGCCCAAAACTCTTCTGCGTTACGAAGATGGCACTAAAATACTCCACTTAACGGATTTCTTTGAAATCCTAGGAAAATATAAATTGGCATTTCACAAGGTTCACACTCTAGTTGTATTCTCTGTAACAATTCCAGTTTCCAATGCAGCGTGTGAATGTGAGAGAAACTTTTCGTCCTTAAAATCTTTGAAAGGGCTTGCTCGAAACAGGATGCTGGATGCAAACTGCCTCATTTGGCTGTTCTTGGCATTGAGAAGAAATGTCAAGTCCTGGACGTACCAAAGGTGGGCAATGTGTTCTCCAAAGCACATTCAGCAGAATTCTCCTACAGAAGAATTGCACTTCACTAAGTGACTTTCATTGTTTCTAATACTTAAGAAGATTAATTTCTTCCTACGTTACGTTCATTTTGCAAGAAATTAAACTCTTCGAAGCACATTTTTTTCGTCATTTATATTATTATATTCTTATAACTTGAATATTTATATCAGTAGTTTCGTCTCATGAAAGACGATGAATTATAAAATTATGAATGTCTTCCAATACTGAAATAGGCCACTCGAGGCAACGTAACTTACGAATAAAAAATAATTAATGCCTTTATTAAATAGAATCATATGGAATAAACTCGTAATCAAGAAAATTTAGGCAGTAAACGTCCACTCTAAACAAGGGACAAACACAAAACATCATACATGCATATAATAATAATAATTATTATTATAACTATTATTATATATGTTATATATGTAGTGTTTTCGGGCGTTGTGACTGTCCCCCAACAATATTTTGTTGCCCCCTTCCCCCCCCCCCCCATTCACATTTCCCTGGCGCCCCGTCACTGGTTGGAAGTAAATTCATTAGGACGAGTAAAGTAACATTAGCTGTTGACAGTGTTGCACCAAAGTACATAATATGTGCTACTGTTTGTATAAATCATAGGAAATTTAAGCATACATTTATAATTGTTGAGACTTGAGAGTTGTTTCCGACATTTGATCGTAGGAAGAGGTTTTCTGAGACAGAGTGGGATTATTTGACACATACATGAGAAAGGGTGGTTGTATTTTGCACGTTTTTTTAAAAGTTCAGATAAAACGAGAATTCAGTTCGACCTTCAGTTTAAAGTGCGATCCGGTCCACTTTGTGCCTCCATTGGGTATCGAACGCGAAGACCCTTGATTACAAGACCTCGGCGTTATTACTACGCCATCGGGGAGGCATCCAATTTACACAAATAAGTTGATTCCAGTAACACGTTATATGCATAATCTGATAATTATGCACTTCTGGTGCATCTAAACTTTTTTTTTCAACTATAGCATGTCTAAAAAGTCATTGAAGTTTGGATTTTTATAACTTCAGGAGACACGGATCTGAAAATGTGCGATATAAAATAAATGCAGGTTTGCCTTCCATACGTGGTGGTTTTGTCACGTTTTTTCGCTTCGTGAAACAGACACTTTTGCAGGAACGGCTTCTTCCATCCGCCTGGGGTCTTGCTCATCTTAACAAAAAATATATTTGTTTAGCATAATCGAGGGTTACTTATTCCTGCCGAACAAGGATTCTATTGCGACCATACGGCTTTGCATGACAGTATCAATGAAGATTTATGTACAGAAATATTAATTAGGAACTTTTTTTCGTCAACTGGATTTAACATCCTTTTTTGTTATTCAGCAAATATTCAATTAATCACCTTTTTTGTCATTAATTTCCTTGCCAGCACAGCTGTTTTTATGCAAATTTTGGCGTACTTAACTACACGGAAGCTAGATATTAGCTAATATTCGTGCTGTTATATTACTATTCTTGTACAGTCTTTGTAACATTTCATGTAATAATAATAATAATTTAGAATTTAAAGAAAAAAGGTAAATTTTCATAGTGCACGAAACTTCAACATTCAGATAGAAAGATAGTCTAGGGAAAAACATTTCAAAAGGATAGACAGTTGTATGGAAGCGAGAAAAAACACAAGGTAGATTTCATAAGATACCTAACAATCAGTAACCAAGAAACTGCATGTTTAATATTAATGTCCTCATGATTAACGAACCTTATTTATTCTAACCACGCAGTTGGTTAAATATTTGGAGCTTTATCCCACTTTCCGGAAAAATATTTTGTGTTTCTGCTACTTTTGACTTTTGTTGGCATGATATCCCGGATCACTTTTACGAGACGAGACGAGACAAAACGAGACGAGACGAGACGGGACAGAACCCTTCGAGACGGGACACGAGACGGGACAAACGAATATTTTCGAGACGAGACACGAGACGAGACAGCATTTTCACGAGACGGGTCGAGACAGACCAAAGTCTCGTCTCGTCTCGTCTCGTGGGCAACACTTGAAAATACGTAGAAATGAGCGAAAACCTTGTAATTTGTTTGTCACCCATTCTAATGCACAAGGTACAACACCACTAAATTATTGCAGCGTGTATATGATAAAAGGCGAACAACTTTTTCTTAACATTTTTTCCTCGTTGAGGTTTCCCGGTTTCAACACTACGAATCCTCGGCAAAATGGCAATTTTATTCTCTGTGTACAAAATGGTACAGCATGGTTGTCACCGACGTGTATATTTTAACCGGAAGAAATCATATTTAGTACCTTACTCACAGTCTGTGGAAACAGCTAAGCAAGACCTGCCCTCTACGGTATGAACATCTTTAAACAAAAGTTACTAGATTTTCTTTAATGGGAAAGCATTAAATACGGTTGACCATGTGTGTGTGTGTATGGTGTTACATGCATGATTTGATAGAACCCCAGCGATTTTACTCTGAAGACGTCTCTGCTGGCACAGCGTGCTATCTGTTTAGTATGTTTTATGACTAAAAATAAATGTTAATGGCAATCCTGAATCTGTGGCGCGTGGTACATACTTTATATATATATATAAAAAATACTATTTAGAGTGCTTGTAACGAGACCTCAACCACCAAAATGTTATTTAATGGAGTTATTCGTTTGGATGTTCTCTAATCGCTCTGAAAGGTTAATTACATAGAAGATATAGGCTACCTAGGTACACATTTTTCATAAATATATTTATTTATCTAGTCATCCATTTCCATTTGGAAGTGTACGTTGAAGAGCCTATTTGCCGTTGGTATGCATTGCCATGAATATTCCTTTCGGCGAGGCTAATTCTATCGAAGTGGAAAATTCTCCGGAATTTGGCAAATGAAATTTTCGGGTCCAGTGGACAGAAGCAGGAAGGAAGACCGGCCCCCCTCCCCCCGCCCCCTATCCAAGAGCGTTTCTTCCTTCGGTTCACTTTCTCTTCCGAAAACTCAGTGGACCATCGCGCGTCCCCAAGGGTTCGGTGACTCTTCCAATTTCAACTTGGTCCGACCTGTAATCCATCAGCAGTAATCGGCAATTACCGGGCCTCCGATTGGCCAATTGGCTTCTACGAGCGGCAATATTTTTCCTAACTGGATTGTCCGGCGCTTCTCCTCGTGACGAGGGACGCTGCAGCAAGTTGGGGAAAGTTTGGGTCCGCCGAGTGACCCGCTAGGAAAGAGCATCACCTACGCAAATCGATAGATTTCAGTTACGGTATCAGGGCCAAGCTGTCCGGTCGCGATTATGCAACGTGATGTATGTACAGCTTCTCAAGGAGTTCAGAAGGTCCAGCGAGAGTGGGGGTGGAATGACACACGCTGGCTGCGTGCTTGTGCATCTTTCTAACACGTGTCACGTGATCATTCATTGTAGGTATTCAGTGGTTCCTTAATCAAAAAGATTGAGTGTTGGGCTTTTTTTTACCACTTTTGTTTTAAAGAACTAAAGAAAATACCCTTGCGCGAGATCGTATCTATCTGTCCGTATCAGTTATCGGTATATCTGAAACAATCCGAGTTTTAAAGGTGAAATTTTGTGTACTTATAATCAGTTTTTTTTCTAAGAAAGAAAGGTTCCGGTTCTCTTCCAAGGTGGTTTGTTCTTGAGTTCATCGTAAAAACTATTGAAAACATGTGGTATGCTCATAAATAATTATCTATAAAAAGGTGCCGGTACGGTGTACCGCCAGGAAAAAATTTAATTGGTGTTTAAAAAATTTGCATGCGGATCAAATTCCATCTATTAAAACAGGGATGTTATATGAATTATATATATAGCTCCGTCCCCCAAAGTAAAAAATTAGCAACTGGAGGACGATGGAGAAACCAGATGTGGGAATTTCTCCTTATATACAACCATAATATAGAATTATTATTTAAGTTCTCTAGCCGTGGAACGTAAAAATTAATCTGAAGAGACCTGTATGTATTTAGGATTCTAGCAAATTTGAAAGTTTAAAATTTTCTCCTGTAAAGATATGTAGCACTGTGGTTCCGATCCCGCTGTAAACTGTACATCCAGTCCAGATTTGCCTATCTGAGTATAAAGTGTACTTAAAATGTGCTTCCATAGTCACATAGTAAAGTACATTTTGTTTAGGTAAATTTTTCAAATATACAACAAGCTTGGTGTGGTCTAAGGGTCTGATTTGGTTTTCTCGATACCATTCCTAGATATGTTAGGTTTTAAAGGACAAGTGGACACATTTTATAGCGCTGTAGAAATTACTCAATTGAAATGTGTTCTGATAAATTGTTGCAAAACGAGAGAATATAATACTGTTTCTTTGTGTTAATGCAAAAGTTACACAATCTTCTGTTTATATTGCGAAAGTACAGTTGTTAATGTTATGGAGCTTTTTTATTTGGAATTTTTAAAATTTTATGCGTTGTTAATGTCTATTGTACAGGGTGGCTCAATAAGTCACTTAACACCCTCAGTACAAGGCCACTGCGGCATGGAATTTGAAATTGGCGATGACCAATTGTTATCTGGCCAAGGGGGAACCACATTGACGCCACCCACACGGTCGGCGGCCATCTTGATGTCCGCCATCTTGAATTCAACTTCAGAATTTTAAATGGGAAGGGGGTCGTGCGACATATCAAAATGGGCTAGACTTTCACGAGAAATGCAATGGTGAAGGTTTTTTCGACGTATCTTTAACCAGTAAAAAGTTATGACTGAATTCTTGTACCAATTTGCTCCTTTTCGAGGTGTTAGAAAAATGCCTTAAAATTTGTTTAGCGCTTCGGTAATGCATCGAGATCAAAGTGACGTCTATGGAGAGACGTTCGCATGCCATTGCACATTATTTTAATCGGATACATCCATGAAGAGCTGTGCATTATGAATGGTTGTCGCGAACAATTTACAGTGTGACGCTTCCATTGAATTAAAAGTCCTTCACAGTGACAAGGCTAATGTTTATGTTCATAAGGAAGTTCATTGCATTTCTCGTGAAATTCTAGCCAATTTTGATATGTCGCACGACCCCCTTCCCATTTAAAATTCTGAAGTTGAATTCAAGATGGCCGCCGACCGTGTGGGTGGCGTCAATGTGGTTCCCCCTTGGCCAGATAACGATTGGTCATCGCCAATTTCAAATTCCATGCCGCAGTGGCCTTGTACTGAGGGTGTTAAGTGACTTATTGAGCCACCCTGTACTTTGGTTTTTAATATAATACCTATTATTGTATCTTTTACGAAACTTTTAGTGTCTCCCCCGTGCCTGCTTAATAGTTTTTAGTAGGCTATCTTAAATCTGGATTCGAGTAATTATGTATTTAACAAGACAAGCGAAAAGTTCTAGGTTATCGTGAATTTTTTCTATTCGCTACACACCAGATCGTTGTTGTGGACAAACCACTGTGTCGCATGGATTGACTACATAAAACACGTGGTTTGAAATATCTGCTTTCATCGACAATGCATGTGCTCACTGTGCAAGCGTAAGTTAATACATATATTTATTTGAGCAAGACAACAGAAAAACGAGTTCGCGTCAGAGCTCATTGCCGCTAATAGGCGAAGATGAAGAGGATAGGCCCACTTTGAAATAATTAACTTGTGACTAGTGCTCATTTTGTTGTGGAGATGCGACGTGCATGCTAATGAAGCAGGGCTTGAGCAGGTGGCTCACTGATGCAGGTCAGTGAACTTGAAATCGTTTTTCATGAAAATTGTCGTGATAACTACCCCAAATGCCCATTAGAAATATGTTGTGGATTGGCGATAAGAAATTACTGTTGCAAGAGCCCGTTACGTTCATTTCTCTTTTAGCTCGATCCCTTCACAACAATGGGTGCTTTTTATTGTTGTCTCTTTAAGTCTCTCATCTTGTAGTTTTGCAAAGCAATAAGGAAGAAGGGCTAAGAAAGCCCTGGGTGAGCATTGTTATTGCATCGTGAGACACACTTTACAACGCTTTTAGAATGTTATGACATCAAATTATCTAGAAAGAACTACAATGTTGTGGATCCCTGAAAAATCGGGTATAATTAATTGAATTTTATTCAATTTATTTTGCAATTTTGTGTTTGAATTTAAATTATTTTTGAAAGAAAGCATTCATATGGCGTATGTCCACGCTATCCTTATCATCATCGGAGATCATTTTACACTCATCTCGTAAAATTCATAATACTACAAACTTGAATCAAATGCCATATTTTTTATGTACTCCCTCTGTCCCATAATTATTGTCCGGTACACCGTTGTTTGTTGTCTCATAATAATTGCCCGATATTGAAACTGTGACATTGGTGTATACAGAAGAAGAACATGAAACACGGGAATGAGTCATACAACTTTATTACTCAAGGATCAGTACAAATTGTGCTTTCCATCTGCCTCTTCGTCTGTCATTCCTGTACTACCATTTTGGCATACCGGACTATAATTATGGGACAGAGGGAGTATATTCGATTAAATATTGAATTTATTAAAGATTTATAGTAATCGAGTATTAAATTTTGTGGCATAAGTTAAAAATATCTCTGAGACTCCAAGAGTAACGTTGAAATGTCTCTTTGAGACAGCCCTTTTAGGGTCAAGGCCCGGAAACTTTTTTTCCGGTATGACGCGTGGTCGTCGCATTGTCGCTGTTTTCTGACTTTCGAGACGGGCAACCACCATTATTGCTTTCAGGTAGTTCCCCAATTATCCTCACGATGCTGGCTTAACACAGACATTTTGGAGCTTCTCGCGGGGATCGAACCCAGAACCGCTCACACCAAAGGCATGAGCGCGCTTACCATTCGGTCAGACGGAGCTTCTTAACATTACACCTATAATATAATTAATTGTTGGATAATCTTGTTCAAATATACCATGTGAGTTAACAAAGCATGATGACTTGTTAAGCATTTGCCTCCGTGCAGAGTGGTTAGCACAGCGCGCTACGACGCCAGAGGTCCCGGGTTCGAATCCAGGCTTGGCCATGGCTGTTTGTGAATGTCCCTTCAGCAAATGTTTCAGAAAAGCGAATTAAAATGAACCAAATCTATCGATGAGCATTTGCTGTATGCATTAACAACTCCTGGAACAGGATTTCAATTACATAATCTTTACAAGGAACCGAAATTTGGGCTTTCCGATTACTAATCGCTTACGGTGGCTGCTCCAAACAACTTGCCAGCACAGTGTGAAGTACATTTGTATAGCTATGTTGAAATATTTTGTTTAAGTTGCACCCGACCTTTCCGGAATAAGTATTTTGTATAAGTATTTCAGGACCATGAAATAAATAATTTCTCTTTTTGTATTTATTTTAAATTGTTTGCGCCAGTCCACTATTAACATTATCTAGCGAATACAATTAATAAGACAAGCGCCTGTATTGTCTGATGTAACCGGCACAAAAATGTGGCCATGAATCTGAATAAAAATTAAATTTCTTACAAACTATAACAATTTCGAGGAAGTAAGGTGCCAAATAGAGATTTCGAGTTCAAATACCAGAAAAAAACATAATCTTTCCACATGTTTCTCTTCCACTTCATCGTAATTGGTCATCAATTTCAAGTTCAGTGTTAACCTGGAGGTAGAAATTCTGAGGATATACTTTTCGCAGGCGCTTCCAAACTATTACTCTAAGAATAATTTACGAGAAGGGCCTCACGTGAAACTGCTTGTTTCCAACTTGGAACTGATACCTGCATAAGTTTATCCATCAACAAATGTACAAACCATGAATAAGTGGCATTGGTTGATTTTTTGAGCCCTCCGGATGATGGGTGAATGAATCCCTTCAGTGAAATATGAGGCCTTAGCATTACTTGAAATGTATTACATCATGTAAAATGCTTATACACGCCAATAGTACAGACATGTAATACTTGCTAAAGGGTTGCTGCGGGCTCCACCTCTGGAATAGTAAAATGCTCCCTTTAGTATTTCCTTTGAAGTCAATTGGATGGAGTGACAGATTATAACTGGTTTGTCGTTTGAGGATTTCAGAGAATTGTTTAACTGTCATTAATATTGTTGTTGGAATGAGGGGGAAAACCAGACCAGATGTGGCATGTTTAGTTATGAAATGCGAGAAATCGGGCTTGTCTATGTTTACTGCCAGAGAGGACACATTCCATAGAAAGCGCAAGTACAGGTTTTGCCACCTGAATATCGCAGAGGAATAATGCAGAATGATCACGGAAGCCAGTCGACATAGAACACAATTTCATACCTAACAAGAACTACTGCGTATTTTGTTTTTTATTTGTTCTCCAGTGTTGCAAATTAGCAGTTGCAAATCGCAAAATACGACTGTCATTCTTAGCTTACCAAACTATTAGGTCCCCATTTTCAGAAACTATGCAGTTCTGATCTTTACAAAAATATGTTGGCCATTTTGCATGTTATCTTGGATCTTTTTTTAATGCAGGAACATGGAATTTTTAGTGTTCTCACTTAATTGGATAATGTACATTCCCTTTACGATCAATCATTTACACTTCCTAGCTTCATGGTGGTTGAGAGTAAATAAATGTACTTACTTACTTAATCCGTCCTCTTCTACCTTGCGGTGTAGAGTTTTTTCAGAAGGATTGTCATCTGTCCCTGTCTTGCACTTTTTCCCAGTCGCTGCCCCAAAATCATCCGAGAGCAACCATAAAGAATGTCGTAGCCTGGATTCGGACGGAAGATCTAGACCTCTAGCTTCACAACTGCAATCAGTTTAGTTCGAATATTGAAGTCTGATCACAAGGTGTCAACGTTCAGTATTTGTTTTGATTAAAGGTTAGGGTCTCCTCGATGACTTAGTGGCAACGTCATAGCCTGATAATTATGGGGTCCCGAGTTCAATACCTGGTGGAGACACATAGTGGTATTTTAAATAAACCCAGATTATATTAATATTATTCATTTTGTGGTCCTAAAGGCACAGAAATGAAGGTTTGCTATCGACGCAAACCTGGCGACTAACAGTCAGCTTTGACGCGTAAATCATACTATATGTTATTGAAGTCTGGTTTTGAACCATGCAGTGTTCTCGTTCATATTTCGTAAAATGAGCAACTAGGAATAACATAAATAAATGCAGGCAGGTTATGTTAATCAGGTTGATATATTTAGAAGAGTCGGCAAAAATGTTACAGGTAGCCAGTACAAGAAGCCTAGTCATAAGCAGAGGTTTTCACCCTCCGGAGGGCGACCCTCGTGAGGGCAGACCTCAGCCTCACCCTCCGGAAAACTTGTGAGGTTGAGGGCGGTGGAGGCTGAAGGCAACTGCGATCTCAGAGGGTGAGGGCGGTGGAGGGCGAGGGCGACTGCGATCTCGGAGGGTGAGGGTAGGTTGACTCAAAATGAACACCTCTGGTCATACGGTTAACATTCATTTTGAACTCGTTCGTAAAGCAACCCTCAATCTATCGTAGACCAAGACCGTCTTTTTCCAGAAAAGGTTGAGGTCATTCACTGACTTTAATATTTCTAGCCTTATGTAATTACATGGTGAGGAAAGCTTTCCCCAGACCCTGTGGGTGATGCATTATCCGTGTCGGAAGTGTTAGCTTTACACGAGGTGTGTTTGGAGAAGCAGGCAAGAGTGACTTGAATGAATGGCCACCGTGTAGCAGATATAAAATGTGAAACATGAGAAGACAACTACGAAGGAACACTTTTTCATTGATGGCGTTACGAGAAGTTCTTTGATAAACTACCTCCAGAGAGAGAGAAAGAGAGATGGGAAAGGGTGTAACACATCCAAAAGTTTGTTAATTGCAACCTTCACATGCGCTGCCTCTGTTATGATGAATTGAATTAGAAGAATTCCGATCATACCAAGACGAGTGAATCAAATCTCGATCTTGCCTTGATTTTCAAGATGGCCTTTTTAATGTGCAGATAAGGACGAGACTTGTCTTGAAATCTGAAAAGGAGATTTATTTAGCGTAAGAAGGAATTCGGATTCTCATTTACCAAATTTGAACAGTCGATCTCCTTAACGCACTGGTTATCACAGCGCTCTTCGACGTCAGGGGTCTCGGGTTCGAATCCCAGGCCAGGCATGTGTGCTCTTTGTGTGTCTTCATATCATCACTCGTACTCATCGTCGTGATTAGCCCAAAGTGGCAGAAAAGGGACGTTAAATAACAAAAAACAAATCCGAATTTTAACATATTACGTTGAGGGGAAACAATGTCGGGCGTTCATCATTAGAATACAACAAAAAATCTATAAAATTACGATAATTAGATGTAGACTTCTCCCCTTTTTTCTCATTTTTGTTCTCAATTCTTAATCATTGTAAAGTTTATAAAATTTCCAGTAACTTTTGTTTGAACCTTTTTTTTCACGAAACTAAAATTATTTTTTATTTTATTCTAAAATTATGAGAAAATGGTTGCATTTAGAGAAAAAGTCCTAACTTTTTATATTCGTATAGTGTATGAAAAGGTTTAAAAGAAGATCAAGTGTATTTTATTTGTTGAGCAGTGTGGGAGATATGGTCGATGCATTAATCCAATGTGGCCATCAAAATCAAGATGGTCGAGTTTCTAAAGTGAATCTTGTGAAATTCAGGATCCGTTCAGGGACGCGTGCCGAACTAGTTTCGTTTTGTTGTTATTTTTGTCCGGGTAAGTCTAAATGTACCGGACTAGTCTTAAAAATCTGATCTAAGACCTTCATTATAGAAAATCTGGAAATCAGAACACATGGCTGGTCATTTCCACATAACCAGGCCCAGCTT
The DNA here is from genome assembly GCF_977018435.1 of Lepisma saccharinum. NCBI lineage: Eukaryota > Metazoa > Arthropoda > Insecta > Zygentoma > Lepismatidae > Lepisma > Lepisma saccharinum. The sequence goes on along the minus strand of NC_139229.1, from coordinate 115,854,671 downwards.
TCGAAAAGACATGCATTTGATTTTCACACTTTACTACCTAATTGATATTGTTCGGCAGTTAGATATTTTTATTACCAGAATAAGATTGAGTATACACTCATGACATACTTCTCTCATGTACTCTCTGGATCAAATTTTACTGCTATGCAAGTAAAATATTCCCTCTTGTACTTAAGATTATTTTTTTAAAGCGAGTTTATATGTGTGTGTGTGCTATATTCTTGTCTTTACAGAAATGTTCTTGAAATTAATGATTTGTTTCATTTTCAGACGTACGCGAGTAATTACAATAGTGCGAGTAATGAGACGTTTGGACCCGACTCCCCGTATTTTCCATTCAGCAATGCGCCAAGAAGGCCCACGCCTACAGGTAAGAGAGAAAACTGGTGTTTTTTTAAGTTAACATAGAAAGTGCACTCATGTTTTATTTTTCTTATAGTTAACAAAGGAAAGGCACCTTTACTTACTCTAGCCGCATGTTTTTTTCTTCTTTTGACATCTTATCACCGCTTTCTCTCAAAAATGATTTTTCGGCCATTTGTCGCCGTAGAAACTTCTACTACCACCATTTATGTTGCACGTATATTCTCAGTGCAAATGTATATATTATTCATGTCCTTGCACTCCCTTTACATTTATTTGCTGGAAAAGAAAAATAAACCCTCCACCCTTTTTCTAATTCCGGCGTAAATGAGGGAATATCCACAGAACTTCATCCAATGTTAAGCGAAATTTGAACCCAAGTCTCTGGTATTTTCATCTGCGTAATCCGACATGTAGTATGAAGGTGGTACCGGACAATAATCTTTCCAAATGTGCAACATTTCAAGTCTCACTGCAGACAATATCAACTTCTCTTAACAGTGTGGGCCCAAAATTCACCTGTCGAAATAAGATGTGGAGATCAGAGTGAAATTTTGACATCTACTCCATATAAGGCTCCCTGTCGCCTAAGAAAAGTACTTGTTCTGGATACACTGTAGAAGCCTTTGCAAGAGTCGAGCTAAAGTTCGCCAATATCCAAGGCGATACTACTACTTATATTAAATGTGATGTTTGTATTACACTGTCAGAATCTATAAACACTGTAAATACTAGAGGAAAATACCAGTTTTTGTTTGAAAATATTGGCCATGCGATACCACGCTCCCAATTTTTTAAGTAGAAGTTAAGTACCATATTTTTGTTTGTCATCAATTTTTCTCCACTTTTTAAAATAACTTCTTGTGTATATGTTTTCTGTCAGATTTAAAGATTCTGAAAGAAAAGTGAATAACGTTTGAACTAAGAAAGTCGAATTTAATTGTGAAAACTTGGCGCGCCAGATATTTGTCGGTCTCTCCCCCTCCCCTTATATACGTATATTGCAAATGCTGTTAAACCCCTATTTTATTGCCCACTGTGCTCTTTTCCCTCCCAAAACAGCAAAATTGTAAGGGATTTAGTTTTTCTTAGCGCGCGAAACGGTGGGTATCTCCTAAGCTTAGTTTCTGTTGATAACACCGGTATTGTTTTTCATATTCGCGAGATTCGAAGTAGTATATACATGGGGAGCCCTTTTGTTTACCCATTTCTACAGATTTCCACCTCCCCGTTCGCAGCTCTGACTGCTCTGGCGGCCAGAAAATAAAGCCATTTCTCGTAGAATGCCCGGCGCTTCATGCAGCCTGAACAAGGCCGTGTGCTTTCTACACGAGCGAGCCGAAGCGCTTCGAATTTTCGACGCTCCAGTGTCGATTTTCCGGGATGTGCTGCAGAAATCTCGACTCTTGCTGCGGCGCGGTGGCGACATCTGGATTCCCGTGTCCCGTTCATATGAACTTTTGTAACGAGTCGGGGCTGGTCTGGTAAACAGCCTGCCTTCTTTCATATTATATTTCGGATATGTATATCTAGAAAGGATGGAGCGGTGTTCGGAAAGCACAACGAACAGGAAAGTGTTTTCGTTTCAATAAGCAACGCCTTCACGTTGTGTTCTTTCTCAAGTTTTCTCTTCAATTTAAATTCCACGTTTTACTTTTTAGTGCGCTAAACTGTGATATTGAAGGAAAAGGTACGGGAAATTCGACATAGGGGAGAATACAGACTTTTTCTCGCCACCGATTCTTGTCCTGGGCATATGTTTTCTGTGAGTTTTTATTTCATGCAGTCCCCGACCTCCGTGACGGAGTGGTTAGCAGAGCGCGATACGGCGCCAGGGGGTTCCGGGTTCGAATCCCAGCCTGGCCATGGACGATGTTCTTGAGTGTCATTTAATCGGGACTATATTATTCGAACTTTTCTACCTCTATTATTGAATTTCGTCGAATGAAATAAACCGTTCTGGGTATGTTTGTTTGTATACAATACTTAAATAGGAATTTTCACTGCTATTTCCGGTAATTCTCCACTCCCTCCCCCTCCCAAAGAGTAAACAATAGTTAAGAACAGGTCATGCACACAATTTACATTCTTGACGAAAATAACTTCCGAATTGTTCTCTCGATGTTTGGTTAGTTTTTTTATTCGTTATTTTGCGTTGAGTTCTCTCTTTTTTAGGCTGAGTGGTTAGCATATCGCGCTACGACGCCAGGGGTCCCTGGTTCGAATCCTCGGCATGGATGTTTGTGAGTGTCCATTCATCAATTTCACCATGTTATCACTCATCCCCGTATTTGCAAATTAGCCAAAAGTGGCACAAAAAGCGAACTAAAACAAAGCAGATCAATCAATCAATCTTTTTTAGACCAATCGCAACGACGAGTATGAATGATGATGATGAGAGATTCGAACAGATATATATCTGGCCAGACCAGAACTCGACTCCGGAACCTTCGACAGCGAGAACGTGAGTCGACCATCCAACGTGCTCAGCCACCGGGACGACAATCCTGGTTAGCACCGAAAATTTGGGGATTCCATCGTGGATCGAACCCTTGCCTATCTCTCCCTTTAGACCTTTATGGAAAAGCATTTAATGGTCCTCCCCAACTCGGTTCAGAAAGGGGAAAAAGTGGAAATTACAAATTCTCTCGTTTCGCAGCGTACCGGTTCGTGCCTCAGCCGCATCTGACTTGAGAGTGGGTGGGTGGCTCGCTGCTCCCATAGCGGAAAACGAACACACGGCGGTGAAACACCGCTAGCTTATCACCGTGGGAATTCAGACCGGACTCTGCATTTGCGTGCTTGGGTCGGTATCATATCGCAGATATTGATAGCAAGCGATTACGTCTTTACCGTGTAGGAAGTGAACGACCCTCTGCTCAGAAACCATCCAAATTGTTTAAATTGTCCCGAATTTCTCTCGTAAATTTCTAGATCCAATTCATATCAGTTCAAAAGTATTTGAGTATAATGCAAAGATATCAAATTTATTATGATGAAAGTAAATACCGTATATACTGGCGTTTTATTTATACGTGTAGCTCTTGATATTTATTTTTAACTATAAATTTCAACTGTTCCAGCTGACAACTTGTTACTGTTGAAATCGTTTAAAGGAAAATTCTGTATGAGAAGTATTTTACTTTTTAGATGGAGCATTTATACAAACTAAATTCTTATCTATAAATTAATTATGTCGGTGCTGAAGGATCAGTGGTTTAAATTTAATCATGTATCAGAACTCGTCGGACACAGTTCTGAATATGGACAGTTATCACAAGTCAGGGAACACATTCTATTATCGGCTTCAGCAGGGCAGTATCAAGGTTTGTGGAAGTCCCTGGGCAAATTGTTTTGTGGGGACCCCCCATTTTTTTATTATTTTTTACTAGGAGCTTTATTAGCTCAATATATTAACCACCAATTTTCAGCAGTTGAGATGGTAGACCTGATTTTAGAATCAGTAGTAATTGACAATCGAACATATCGCAGATAGGTTTGCAGGGAGAATAGCGCAGTAAAATAAAGTTACAGGACGAAAATTGTAGCGCTATAACAGCAGTAAAATTCTGCGTCTAACTGTCTACAGTATATTATGAAGAGTGAACACCGTAACTACAATATATGGTAAATACTAAGGGGGTTCAGACGGAAACAGAAAACTGAGCAGTAGACTGTACTTACGTACATAATTTATTATAAATGATATTATTTACAATTAAAAGTAAATATGTCACTACATATGCACGGTCCATCTACTGGACAATTACCGACAGGTTCGGTGTGGAAATTGTAGTAACTACACTTTCTTCAAGAAAATCCCCAAAGATTGGTTGGTTGATTTAATGTTTTAAGTCTACTTTATGCAAAGCAAGGCTAATCGGGACTGGGCCTACAGTTTAAAGTAGGATCCGAACCTCCACTCCACTGCCTCCACTGGGTATCGAATCCGGGACCCCTTGATTACAAGGCCACGACGCTACCACTGCGCCATCGGGGAGGACCCAATTTTCAAGGGCTTAACACTTATAGTAGAAACACTTTTCTTGCCTTTTTCGCCGAAAATGCATCTTCTATATCATCGAAATCCAATTCACGAAGACGTCATGTTCAATAAACAAAGATTGGATAAGCGATCTTGTCCCATGGCAGAACGAAGCCTGTTTTTCACTAATTTCCTTTTTGAGAAAGCGCTAGTATATCCACAATTTTTTCCCTTAGAAAAACTCACAGTTCTAAAACGATGTTATTAACGAAAGAAAGTTATGTACTTCGAAGGATTATTTATTATCTTAATCGTATCTGAGAATTGATTGTTTGAATAAGTGTGCCTTATTTCCACAGCACAGCCAAATCAATACTGAGCTTCAGATACCTACAAACAGATCGACTGAGAGCTGTGCTACAATGCACATTTCCACTCATTTTTTTACAGCAATTTTAAAAACTACATTCTGGAAAAATGATCCCTGCACGTTCTCGCGTTTCTCTGCGTTCAGTTTAAGGCAAAAACGAGACTTCCAAAGTTGCGAGGCTAGTCCAGTTTACTGGGGGGTAGCCACGGCGGAGAGCCAACGTGTGCAGCAGTTCTACAAATCTGTACAGATTTAAATAATGGAAGAAGGAGCGATAGTGGAAGAGAAAGCTATGCTTTGTAATTATCATACTTCTACGAGGGTCACTATTTATATTTTGAGCCTAACAATGAAAAAACAGGAATTTGGCATTGAAAACTGCCTTTATGGTCAATACACTTTTGCATTCGTTCGAACCATTTGTCAAAGCAGTTTTTCCAATCTTCTTGAGACACCTCCATAATATGGTTTTTGAACGCATCAACGGCGTCTTCCGCCGACCAAAATCGTTGTCCACGCAATTTATTCTTGACATTCGGGAACAAGAAGAAGTCATTGGGTGCCAAATCAGGACTGTACGGTGGATAACCCATCAATTCGATTTTTTGACTGTTCATAAAGTCGGTTGTTAGACGAGATGTGTGACAGCTGGCTTTGTATTGATGAAGAATGATCCGACGGCGTTTGTTTGTTTTCCGTATTTGACCGAAGACCTCTGGCAAACAAATTGTTGTGTACCATTCAGAGTTGACCGTTCTACGTTCCTCTAAAGGCACAGTTGCCACATGACCAGTTTTCCCGAAAAAACAGGCGACCATTTGTTTGGATGTGCTTCGAGCGCAAACAACTTTTGTTGGATTGGGTTCATCTTGAAACACCCATACAGTCGACTGCTGTTTACGTTCCGGCTCATATGCATATATCCATGATTCGTCACCTGTTACAATCTTATATACGTCTTTTGAAGCACCACGATTGTATTTATTGAGTATTTGTTTGCACCAATTGACGCAAGCGTCTTTTTGAGTTTTTGTCAAATTGTGTGGGATCCAACGAGAACATACCTTTCTCACAGCTAAATGATCATGTAATATTTTATATATGCTGGTGGAACTAATGCCTATGGTTGCCTCAATCTCACAGTATGTCACATGACGATCTTGCAGTATTAGGTTTTGCACAGCATCAATGTTTTCTTGAACAACAGCTGATTTTGGACGACCTTCGCGAATCTCGTCGGTGAGCGAATGGCGGCCACGATTAAATTCGTTATACCAGCGTTCCACAGTGGCAAAGGATGGGGCTTCATCGCCAAATGTGGAAGTAAGTTGATCGATGCACTCTTGTCTTGATAATCCACGTCGAAAATCGTAAAAAATCATCGCACGAAAATGTTCACGAGTTAATTCCATTTTATTGTTGTCGCGCAATCTCCAAGGCAACATAAACAACACAAATGAAGCTATTGACAAAACATTTGAAGTACGTTATGGTCAATAATGCCAGACGATTCCGTGCAAACGTCAAATCGCGCCTAACTTCAATCAGTGTTGCCAAGGCTCAAAATATAAATAGTGGCCCTCGTATCCCAGTTGCTCACGTGCAAAATAAATGGAATTGTTTTGCTGCGTGCGTGTTTTCAGGTCATGCAAAAAATACTGCTTGTAAAATTGGTTACTGGCCAAATATTCAAAAATATATTTTAAACTTATTTATCGAAATTTACCGTTAACTATGTAGTTCAAAATAAGAATTTTCCATAAAGCAATTCCAGTTTGTGTTTCATTTCTGTTACGCAAATTATGAACAAATATTTTTGTGAAGACAAGAGAAAATACAAGATTACATCAGTTGCACACAATGACGGCCATTAGGGGGGCGAGGGGCCAGTTCCCCCAACACTTTTTGCCACTCTTGCTCCGCAATATGCTAAATCTTATTTACCAAGGGAAAGTAAACCGTCCTTGCCCCCCCCCCCCTAGTTTTGGCATCATGCCGCCCTAGATTTGGAATCCCATCGCCGCCACTGGTTGCACAGTACATATCAACACTTAGTTTATGTATAATTATTACTAGGAAATATTGTGTATAACATTATATCCCGTACTGAAATGGTACGATACATTTTGAATTTTGTACTGCGAAAAAAAACCTTCTTAACTCTTTACCGGAACGCATTAATCGGTTGGTTCACAACATCACCACTAGGGATCCTATCGAGACGAGAGTTGTAAATGTTTGTCTCGTGTTTATTTATTTGTAAATGTCTCGTTGACAGTCTCGTCTACATTTATAAACATCCGTCTCGTTCTCGCCTCTGTTTCGGGGGGGCAGTGCTCGTTCTCGTCTCAAGTCTCGAAAAAAATATAGAATTTACAACGTATGCAAAGGGTTATCGTACAAACTTTCACAGAGCATAGAGATTATAAAGACAAAAAAATCTTAATGATTTTTTTGTTTGTTTATTTGACTCCTCGTTTCAACGCTACGAGCCCTCAAAAACTAGATATTATACTGCTTATATGTACAAAACAAACACGCCGATTCAGAATTACCACTAATGAACTGGCATTGTAATTATTATACACAAAATTCACGATTTATCTCAGGAAGTCGCATGTTCCAGGTTTGACTCTCGACCTGGGCATGACTGTTCCTTTGTCAATGTCCTTTTATTGAAGTGGAAATTGTAACGTTGAGGGATTTTTCCCGTTTCATCTCAAAAGGAGACGGGACAAGCGAATGTTTTCGAAATGAGACGGGACAGACCAAAAGTTTCGTCTCGTATCGTGGATAGGTTGGGTGATACTTAGATTGTGCTGGTAGTGTGTATGTGTGGGGGGGGGGCTTCTTCTGCATCCCCACTTCGAATACTGCTTGTAGTCATTCATTCATCTTCATTGTCGCGATTAGCCAAAAGTGTAAAAAATGTGACGGTAGAGAAAATACATATTAAATTAACCTTGCGTTCTCATCGTTGCGGTTAAACGAAGTAACGGAAAAGCGACGGAAAAGTATAATAAATACATACAGTTGGAATATACAGGGTAACAATTAATGAACTATATGAAATAAAACGGAAATTAGTGACAAACCACGTAGTACACAAACTGTATTGCACATGTAAACGGCACTACAGACATTCGGATTTAGGTTATGACATGTTCGATATGTCTGCCATCTCTGGCGATGACGTGGCGTAGACGAACAGCAAAGTTCTACATGACGCGCTGAAGTGTCGAAACATCGATGCTGTCGATGACCTCCTGAATGGCAGTTTTCAGCTCGGCAATGGTTTTGGGGTTATTTCTGTACACCTTGTCCTTAACATAGCCCCACAAAAATGAGTCACATGTGTTCAGATCCGGGGAATATGGCGGCCAAGCGAGTCCCCTTCCAGTGGCCTCTGGGTATCCCAGAGCCAGAATGCGGTCCCAAAAATACTCCTCCACACTTGGACCGGTTGTCTTTAATTTGTACTCGGTCGCAAACTTCCTTTGCGCCGCAATCGGACTGTTATTGCTCGCATAATAGGCCTTCACAAGTGATATACGCTCCTGCACGCTGTACCGTGACATTTTCACTTGCAAATGGCAGACATCAACACGTTGCGTGCGCATGCGCATACGAATTCCCATCATGGCCTGTGGCCAGCCACGCAGTTTGGACGTCATCACGCGAACCGTTCAGAAATTATGACGGTTTTATTTCAGATAGTTCATTAATTGTCACCCTGTATATATTAACTTTAGAAAACTGTCGTTTACTGCAGGAAATTTAAAAACTCCGCGTACCTTTTTATACCGTACCACCTCTTATATTGCAGAAATTGGCTTGTAAACCAGACTGTTCTAAACATTGTTATTTTAAAATTTGCGAAGAAAATATTATGACGAAAATAATCCTAATTCCAGAAAAAAAATTATTGTAACAATAAGTTCTTGCCAGTCAGAACCAACCTATATATTAGCAATGATCAAGGCTGTTCATGTGTTACCAGTTTTGCTTTGTCACCCTAATGGGAAAACCCTCTACCGAGTGGCTGAGTTATAGTAATTACTACTATACTGTTAGAGCATAATTCATCTCCAAGAAATGGAGCACACATTGTTGCACTGGAAGTTATAAGATGCTTGTTTTATACAATAACAAATGATTTTTTTGCTCTCGCTTTCGAGACCCATGGTAGGTTTATGGGACGAGCAAAAACCATGCCTGCACGCATATCTAAGTGACAACGTCAGGCCAGTCTAGTCTGTGCAGAGGACGTTTTCAAATAAGTGACGTAGGAGGTGAATTTTAGCGGTGTTCGAAGGCGTGTTTCTCTAGAACCAAAACAAATATCGCCGAGATATTTTGCACATCTAATTTTTGTGTGATTATCCGTAAAATTAAGGGATTTAAAACGTTTTCGTCGAAGTGGAAATATCCATTAGACCCAGAAGAGTGTAGACATACGACAATGTTGAAGTTTTTTTTTTTTAAATACAACTTCTAATGTAATTTTTCACAAGCATAGCCAGCTGGTTAAAATCTTTTTTTTTTTTTTTTTTGGTGGAGGCCCTTCACAGCTTCCTTTTGGTGGGGGCCCCGGGGAAATTGCCCCAGTTGCCCATAGGTTAATCCGGCCCTGGGTTTCAGATTTTGAGGCAGTGGCGTCCCCAAAGACAATATCCATTAGAAGATTAGAAAATAGTACTAACAAAATGAAAATATCCCTACCACTCACATAGAAATTCTTGGATATGGTAGTGGGCAGAGCATACGGAAATATGTTCATTATTTTTTTTAAAAAAACCTTTAAATCATTTTTTAGCTAATTGTGTTTGTTTAGTCTTTCGTACTTATTAATAATGCATAATGTCATTGCATCGCCTTCAAAGTACACTCGTTCAACCACTTTTGTCCGTTAGTTGTTTCTGCCACTATCGCAGTGAGAATTCAGGCGGTAAAAACCGTACTTCTACTCTGAAATGAAGAGTACTACTTTAAAGGTAATACCTACCATCTTCAATCTTAGCGAGGATGGAGCACTTTCCACCATGTGTGGTGAATGTAAGAGAGAGAGAGAGAGAGAGTGAGAGTGAGTGAGTGAGTGAGTGAGTGAGTTAATTGCCAAGACATCCACATTTATTTTCAATGATGAATTTACATAAAACACGCTTACAATGGAAAAAGCCTTGTCTGGGAAAAATATAAAATTCAAAATCAGTGTCAATTTGTTACCAATTTCATTGTATTCCCAAAATTTTAATTGCATTTGTGTGCGCTTTAAAAATTGCCTTCAAAACTCGAGACACACTGCACAGCGAAAGAGAACTCCTTCAAACTTCACTCTCTGGGATTTGGTTACTTCCATACAATAGATCATCTTGAGAAGCCTGTTCCAGCCGTTGAAAGGCTTTGACAGCAACAACTCGAGATGTGTGCTGTTCTTGTGGTAGTTGAATAAGAGTTAAGTAGGTCCAATTTTAATTGTCTTTGTTTTGCGTCTAAAGATAGAACATTGCTCGCCGTGTATCCCCCTGTCACTCCCTGCTCTTTTTTCCTTTCGCAAAACTCACGCCCGTCTTCTGAAACGCCAGCACAGCAGGCCACCCTCTATCTCGATGGACGCCTGCCAGCTTTATGATTTCCTTGCTATCAATAAATTGGCGTGCTAAATAAAGGGACTGGATTGGGTTTTTCCTATGTGCGCGTGTGTCTTTAGAAGCAACGCAGCGAGTTGCTAACGTTGGGTAGATTTCCGGAACGTGCGCATACGTACACACAGAGAGGTAGAAGTAATGCAAACCTTACAAAAATGCATCAACCAGCCTCCGTGGCAGAGTGGTTAGAGTAACGCACCAGCTACCCTAGGTTCGAATCATCCCAGTCTGTCTCGTCGCCGCGATTGTCATAGAGAGGTAGAAAAGAGCCGAAAATAATTAAAGCTGACAAGGAAACAAAAAAAGAAAGCATGTAGCATTTATTACCTCTTTAGGACACTTGTTTGATAAATAACAGAATGACCGACCCCCGTCGAATTTGACATTTTTTCATCATATAAGGTTCTACCCTTTCCTTGTTCACTCGGATACTCTTATGATGAAAACCACAAACACGTGACACAAGCAGTACTTTTGATGGGGACTAATAATTGAAACCGTTGTCAAAATGTGTCAACATTCTATGCGAATGTTACTTGCGATTCATCTTTATTTCCAAGTGGCACATAATTGCTTGTAAGTATAGACTTTTAATGTTTGTGTGTGTGTGTGTGCGCGCGTGTGCAGATATGAAAAGTAATGACGTAAATGGAGTCTCGGCAACATAAGTTGACAGCGAGTTCAAAAAAATACTTCCAACCATTCTGGCAGTCGTTTCAAACGAAACTTCACCACCACTGCAGAAGTAGAAAAGGCAGAAAAGTGAAACTGAACTTCCCACGGAGTGGGTTTAAGTCGTGGGTTCAATCACTGGCCATATTTCAGACGTTGGCATAACCGAACTTTTTCCAGGCCCACTTTTCCTATAATTGCATAAGTGAACTTGCGTGCAGTGTTTGTATTCTTTCATCCATGAAAGACTAGGGGAATCCGAAACACAAAAATGTGCCTCGTGTTCGAACCGGAGTCTCTCCTTCTCAACTGGACCAACGGGGCTCCAATCTTAGTTGTATATAAATATCCGGTTTGGATATGGTATTCTCCTATTGAAGCTCTAGTACCAAACACATGAGCTTGTAATCATCAATATGCATTTGGGGCATTATATTCATTCGCTAGGAAACTTTACTGAAAGTATATTTGTATTTTGTCTTGTCGGTAGAGGAAGCACCATGATCAAGCAATTAGGAAACCACAGCGGCACGATGACCTTTCTCCCTCCCCAGAAGGCAGCTAAGACACTTTGGGGCTAGCTTTCTTTGGGCTCTTTGACGCAGTTACCAGGATTGTCAATTATTGCGCTTCTGCCCGAGGAATTACAATCCGTTGAACCAAGTTGGCCCGGAAAAAAAGTTTGTGTCACCGATTTATCACACCTGTTTCGAAACCACCTGTTGAGCCCGGGTATCTTCGGTACGGCTCTTTTCCGAATGGACGAACGATAAAATCAATATTAGGGGAAAGGGGGAAGTGCAGCGGCAACACGCAAAGCCCGCGCGTTAATTTTCTCCTTTTTTTGGCGGGAATAAAGTCACAAGTGTCAATTCATTATCGGTTTTTCCGTTGTCTCCTCCGGAAATAACGTCTCCGCGCCGTTTTCGGAAAGACTTGATAAGGAGACGAGAATAAATTTCGCAAGTGCCTTCACCTCGGCTGCGTGTCCACTGATTACACACTACTCGAACAGGATCTTTGGAATGAAGGAATGGGAAATCAAGTTTGCTCTCCAGCACCTGCCGCCGTGGTATCGTTCTGCTTGTGTCACGTGTTTGTGGTTTTCATCACCTGCCCGTGGCTTTTTTTCCTTACCTTGTTGACGAAACAAGTTCAGCGGATTTATCTTTGCGAACTGTGCTCTTTAGTTTAACCAAGGTGTGAAGCTTTTTATGAAGGACATGTACCGCTTCCAAATTGACACCATAGGGGTAGATTAGCTACACCCTCCCAAATTTTTAGACAACCCCTCATATATATATTCATAACCTAATTTTTCAGCTTATTATTCTGGAATTTGCACTCCCTAAAGTATTCTTCTCCCACAATCCCCGATTGAAACTTTTGTATGTGCATCGACCTTCAGAATCCGAAGATGAAACTGTCCATCCCTACACACTTTTGAAAATCTCGTGTAATGTTACCATACTAAGGTATTTTGAAATTATACTACAACCAAGGACGTATTTAGAGGTGGCCGGATCCCCCTCTCCTCGAAAGACTTGCCAAGTAGCTACTAAAATTAATTAATGAAAATATACTTACCATTTGTTGTGTAATCGATGGTTATTAATGTCCTTCGAACTTTTTGGAAGGCAAGGATTATATTGGGATCATACGGCTTTGAAGGTCAATGCCAGATATTTAATTTAAACATTATTATTATTATTCCGAAGACACTTGGTTCGAGCCTTCCCCCACCTCCCGGAAATATATTTCTGGATACGTATCTGGCTACAACTGATTACATACCTGTAATTTCCAGTCACTAGCAAAGCAGTCTGGTAAAAATCGAGACGAAACCGAGATTTAATGTCCAACACTCTCGGTCTCGCTCAACACCGTAGTATGATATTTCAAAAACTTTCCTATACCAAATTTACATAAGTATGCGACCTCTTCAGACGTGCTAAACTGATATCTACCTGATTATTTATACATAAATCTTATACTGTATTTTCTTTGTAGTAAGTACCGAGTCAATCAACAGTAGCAATTGTGAGCTTGTGCTGCATGGTTGCAAATATATTCAGGATAAAATTCAGTTTTTGAGAGCTTGTATTGTAGCAACGATACGAGACGTCAAAACGTTATTAAGAAAAGTAGTTTGTCTTACACTGTGAAGATTTGTGCGGCGATACTCTGTATATGGTTGTTTATACAGCTTGACCAAGATAAGAATGCCCCTAATCAGTTTTTTCAAGATAAGAATGCCCCTAATCAGTTTTTTTTTTGGTATTGTCTCCGTGTTCCTGCTGCACAAATTGTGCAGTACGGGAGATGGGGAAGCGAGAAGAGAAAACATATAACTGTGCACTGTTCACTTTAGCTCGCGAGTTTGACGGGTGAATTCTAATCTTGGTCAAGCTGTACTATCGAGACTGACGGCACGAACTAGGCAGACATTGACAACTCGAGACGAGGCACTCACAAGTCTCGTCTCGGATCGATACAATCCCAAGCCACTCTGTCGCCAAGCTCGTTCAACGGTCGACTCACGATCTCGCTACCGAAGGTTCCTGGGTAGATTCCCGGCCTGGACATTGGTATTTATTTGTATCCTTTTGGTATTTATTTGTATCCTTTCATCAGCCAAAGTGACAGAAATGCGAGACATGAAACAATATACAAGTTGTATGTTTTAAAATTCGGAAGTAGATCCTTATTTTCATTAAAACCTGAACTGGATTCGTGAATTTCTTAGGAAAGTGTGTGTTCAAGGGTGTCCTCAGAAAAAAAAATGTTAGGATGCACGGAATTTTTATCTTTTTTGGCCGAAAACACTTCTAAATTTTGAGGTTATCGTGTTTGTAATAGCCTTCACTTTTACTACCTCTAACGTATTTTACAAAATCTTTAAAAATGTTAGTGCTCATTTTAGGTAAGGGGTTATTCCCTGCAGTCTTTAGTGCTTAAATGCTCACTTATTGCAGAAACACATTTTTCGCTTGCACTATTTTCAAGAAAAGAACCGTTGCCAAATTAGAAATGTCATCACAGGTATGGGTTATAATTGTCGGTACCACTATATTTATTCTGGCACAACCTCCTCATCCATGTAATTTTTCTCTGTTGAATTTTATCTTCCAACTTCAATAGTTCTTGAGATACTTCAAATTACAGTTGTGCTGATTAATGCGTTAATTGATACCATATACGTTCCTCAAAGAAGGGTCACGTACAGCCGACGGCATAAGTAATAGCAGGCGAATTGTCCATCACCATGTTCGTTCACCTTCTTTTCTCCAATGCGAGGTCGCCTTGTAATCAAGTGGCCGCGGGTTTGATACCCGGTGGAAGCACATAGTGGCTCGGATTCCACTTTAAATTGTAGGTCCAGTCCAGATTAGACTATCGGTGCATAAATTAGAGTAAAAACTAACTCAGCTCAGCCCCAATGCGAGGGTAATGAATTGATATAAGAAAGCCAATAAGCCGGTGGCAACGTCTGCTTCAGCTACACCATAATTCATTTTCTTAGAACAACAGAATAAAATAATGACGGACTGTTTGCCTACAGTTGTTTTAGCCGCCGATTGTACGCATTTATTTTCCTTGTTCGAATAGCGTGCAGAGTCAACTCGTACAATCCCAACTTGTTATTGAATTGAATTGAATTTAAAATTGTGGGTGCGTCAGCACTAAGGCTATTTTGCACCCATCACATTATACGGGGTCCAGCCCCTTATCGTTACAAATAGCAACTCTATCGTTGCAAACTAAAATCTTAAAATATTAAAATGTTCTGACTTTCGTTAAAAGCTGAAGCTGTACAGGGGCACTCAGCACATAAGGACAAAAGAACAGGACAACACAAACAAAATTATACTGGCCATGAGGCCAGTCGCCAGAGCCTCGTTAGTCTTCAGTCCAGGGTGTACTACCGTGGAAGTGAGGTTGACATTTGGGTGTACTACGTGGAAGGTCACCCCTTACACCCCCCCAACTTGTTATGTAGTAAAAAAAAAAATCATGGTGAAAAAGAAGTATCATGTTTATGTAAAGCGTTCAATTTAGAACCAAAAAAATATATATCGAAAGTCGCTCGCGGCGCGAATCGAACCCACGGTTTTTTGCGACCCATACCAGCATCTAATTAATTACATCTGTTGGGACGAGAATAAAAATAAAGTAATAAGCTTTTCACACATCAACACCGTGTGTCAATAACGGTCGCGCCATCAATCAGTCACGAAATAAATAATTGATCCTCCCCTCCCTCTCTCTTTCACTCTCTCACCTTACAGCACAGTGTAACGGAATCGGTAGCGTGTTACCGTGTACAAAACGATTGTCGACTTGCTACTCTTCTGATTATGCCCATTCGATGCCCCTGTTCTACACAACAATGATGTATTTTCGTCGGGGGTAGGGGCTGTTGCCATGGCAACTAATCGTCCTTCCTTCGTTATTTACTGCATTATTCTTAAGGTTACTATTGGGGTGTTTTTTGTTTTTATGCTTGTAAACTGCACTGCAGAGTAACAGAGTTCTGCCGACTGGAGCAGTAGAAATTATGATAAAAGTAATTTGTCTTGTTTCAACCTTGGTTGAGTACACATTTAATACATTTTAATGCTGGTAGTTATTTTGTATTACAAATGATCCAACCCATTTTTCACGAGTGGTACATTTTAATTTAAAATGTAAAGTTAGTGTAACTTTCCCAATTTTAACAGAAGCAGTACATCAATAACTTCCTGCAGCCAAACTCGCGCGAACTACGAAACTCGTATAATATAACATTGTTAGAGAAATGGAAGTAAAAATGCTGTCATGGGTGTTATCAAATTTGTGAGGTGCCTTTGCACGTGAAATAAACTCTGCTGCCTGAATGAACCTTAAACGTTGGTATGTACGTATATTGTGTTTTCTATGAAGAACAAAGTAAATCCTCGGCGTTTTTACTTTTGAAAATATTATTAAATTCAAAATCAATGAATCGTGTGTCATGGGTGGTATGAATTATCTACAAATTTTCAAGTTCAGTCTCAAATAGACATGCTAAAAACGAAAGTAAAACAATAAACTTGTTGGATTCATACAATTTGATATCTTTTAAAAGTGTTAAGCTAAAACAAATCTTTATATTTTTTCCACAAATACTCTCACTTCATGGATTTACTCAAATATTTTTGGCTACAGCTCTTGAGGTACTCCCACGTAGCCCTCCTCCGTGGCGGAAAGATCGTAAGTGCTACTTCTTCATTCGTCCTTATTGTCTCAATTAACTCAAGAAGTAGAAATTGAAAGTAACAATGGAATATAACTGCAATAGAAAATTCACAAAAGTGATAGTGTGCATATTCTTTAGTCTGTTAGTCTGCCATTAACAGCGAAAAGGTTTTCTCTGATTTAATCATTTCACTAAAATTAATGGACTTGTATGTTACAAACTCGTTTTGGGGAGATGCTCAGGTGGGCTATGAAGTGATGCCAACTTGGAAAAGTTATAATTTCTATTTATACCATGCAGCACACTAATGTATGGATGGACTTGATATAGTGTATTGCATGGTTTAATTAATTGATTGATGTTGCTTCACTTTCCTGCCATTGTTGCTAATCGTGTAGATGAGGAGGAATGGTGTGTGGGTGATACGATTAAATGGATGGAAGGACATTCACAAACACACATGGACGGGACAACAGACAATACAGATCCCACAGATTATTATCCTGACTCTAGTTCAGACGCCAGAGCCTCGTTAGTCTGCAAAATTCAGTCTAAGGTGTACTACATGGAAGAAAGGATTGCCTCGTTTAAATCACCATACTTGGAGATAGGGATGATATCTGGATTATACTTGACAAAGTCTCGGTCTCGTCTCGAATTGTAAATGCCTGTCTCGTCTCGCTCTCTAAAAAAATAGGGAAAGTATCGGGACACATCTTACACAACCTTTCAAAGCATGACATATTTGACCAGGTGGCTTAGCAAAAATGAATTTGGTTTAGGTGTATTTTTGTAATATCGTACCGAAGTCTCGCATCTCCGGTTACGTATTCTGTGGTTTTCTTAGATTTGGGAGAAGTGGATGAACACACCAAAGTCACTTTTCACCAGATACGATTATTAAAATTCATCTGTTTACTACCCGTAGTATAGAATAGCTACATCCTCTATTTTGTTAAGGAGATATCACAACGAAGCGACAAGCAACACTCGACATATGTCGTTTAACGAATTGACCAATCGAACGCAGGCTTGTCCGGTTTGTCATGCCACTGCGGTGTGAATCGTTGTTGTTGATTGGCACGCTCCCAAACGACATGCTGCTTGTCGCTTCGGGTGTGGTGCTGGGCACACCCAGCTTCCATCAAACGCCAAAACTAAATGCTAAGAGCTCTCTAAACCTGGCCCTTATAGCCTAACAATTCCGCTTGTCTAATAATGCATATGTGGTTAGGTTAGGAGGGCCAGATTTAGAGCTCTTATAGTTGTGGCATTAGGTGGAAGCTGGATGTGTCCCGCACCAGACCCAGTCGCTTCGGTGTGGAATATCCCTTAACCAACAAACTAAAACGAAACGAACCTCTTGCGTTCAGCAACCCACGGGTTCGGCACCCCCTGCTACAAACGCCCAATCCTTGTAAGTTGGACGTACGGTATTCCCGTGTTTTGGGGCACACACGGTTAACCACTACGATGGAATTGTATTCCAGTTCCTAAATGGCCTGTTACACGGAAGTCCGACATTACATGAATTCCGCTGCGGGAATCATTGTCTCTTTCCACGAAAATCTTGTGTCCTGACCGTTGCCTTTTGTAAAGTGGCTTAGTCAAACTGTGATCTCATTACCGTGACGCTCCACAACGCGTGTTCGGTGTCACGGTTCTCTGCCTCTCCAGGTGGGTGCTTTATTGTTAACCTCCGATGAGTCACTGTGAACTCTTTTTTTTTTCCTCCCGCTAAGCTCCCTTTTTCGCAGGCATCGTCATCTCCGACGTCATAGATACTGTCTCTTCCTCTGCCAGGTATCCTTGGTCCAGAAATTGAGCATAAAACCGTGGATTTGTCACTTCCTTTTTGTGCAAGCAAGGGAAACGGTAGGATGATAGATGTCAGCTAAGATCTTATCAGAATACTCGTAATCCATGGCTTTTTCTTTGAAGGTGCCGCGAATTCTGTGTAAGTTGTGGATATTTGAATTTCACCTATGATGAGTTATCAGATTACGAACAGCCTCGTCTCCAGTAGTTTCGTTCTCGTCTAAGGCTACCAACCGCCCGTTTTAGACAAGTTCCGGTAAAACACACCTTCCTTTTTTTCAGTGCTTGTAGGAATCCCCCGCAATAGTACTACTTTCAAATTCTGGTGCTGAAACAAAATGTCACCAGACAGTGGTGCCAGGAGATCCACGCCGTACCTTTGTCACTATACTGTAACTCTTGTGCCGCGGGACAATTTCATGACAAGTGAATCCAAAATTCTGAGAGATATTCAAGTCTATGTGTAGTATGTGATTGAATAAATATCTGGTGACTACTAATATAATCCTTGTAAGACATGGATATGCATTTCTATATATTTTTCTTACTTGTGTAACGATATCAGCACAATGGTCACGTCTAATTTACTGTCCTATTTATACAAAGCTTGCTTGATCTTTTGTCATTGTTTACAGAGGAATAGATTCTTCTTTTTTTGTTTGTTTACCTCTTCATGGAAGTTGATGAGTTGTATCCGTAACGGTATAATTTTCGTGAATATATAAGGAATAATCAGAGCCTAGGTCTCCAAACTGAAACTTGTGTCACCCGGTGGAGCCACTTAGTGGTTCGGAACCCACTTTAAACTGTAGGTCCAGTCCCGATTAGCCTTACTGTGCATAAAGTGGACTTAAACACCAACAACTGAGACTTTGTGTTACTAACTTTGTTAAATAAAATCAAAGCTTTCATATGATTAGTTTAAAGAACGCACAAGGTAAAGTGTGAAAATGTTCGCGTTGTTTGACTTTAGTAGTATTAAAATAACACATAAAATTGTTTCAATCAACACAGTTTCCATCGTTTTTTTTTTTGGGGGGGGGCCACTCCGTATTTAAATGCCAAATTGTAGTACAGACAATCAGCCATGGATATTGTTAGCTTAATACCGGGATAAGAAGTAATTATAGACTTGTCAGAAATAAATTTTAGTGTTATTATTGGGGAAGGGCAAAGAAAATAGTTGTTTTTCTTTCCTTGTGTCTGTTTGTTTACTTACAGTTGTATATCAGGTACGCTATATACAGGACAGTATAATTTTTTTATTGGTTTTATTTCATGGTGGAACAACGTGCCTTTGAGACAAGGTTGGCAACACCAAAAGTTAGTTACCCTATTTTCCTTTGTGTTAATTATTTGCCATATATTTGGAAATTAGCAAAGGCACGTGTAACACCTTTCAATAAAATGCTTTACGGTATCTTGTTTTTTTATGGGGGGCGGTTGGAGGGCAGATATTCTTTATAGGAAGAAGCTATAAAAATGCAAGAGCAGTTGTAGAGAAAGTATTACACTTAAACATATTGTTTGTCTTCTATACTCATTTCATCCCATTCTAAGAGATCAGAAATGTAACCTGTTCAGAATTCGTGCTGGAATGCGTCGGAGAACCTTCCTTATATTTATTTCCCTGTTGTCTAAGTATCTGTTACATAAAATAGTTTTTGCAGTGCCACGAAACTATTGCAAATATCTAGGCCACAGCAAATATAGTCAACGCGAAAATTCTCAAGAATACTCGAGATCTAATAATTGAAAATTTGGAATTAAATGAAGGGCAGCACTTTGGAAAAGTCCTCCTCGAGGCAGGCCCAAGCGCCTGAGGAATCTCAAATGCTGAATCTATCACACACACAAGAAGGAAAGAGCAACTATTATATCCCCTTGGGAAGCTTCCGATCTCGCCACCGAAACTCCCGGGTTCGAATCCGTTCATCATTTTCATTGTATATTAACTCCTTATCGTCGTGGTTAGCCAAAAGGAGAAAGAAAGCGACGCTAAATAACAAAAATACTATAAAGCCTAACCCCTGTACTTATAACTATAGGAAAGGGTTACTTCGTTAAAAAAAAAAAAAAAAAAGTAAACTTCAGATCCTGTTCTGGTTTCCTATGTGTGTGCATATGAAATATGCCTAATACGGTCGACATGTTTGTTTATTTTACATGCTTATACATGAACATTGTGAGAAAGCTATTAAGGGCAGGTTGGAAATTGAAGAACGTATTTCAGTGATGAAAAAAATATATAATTATGGATCTTTTTTTCACGAGTAGTATTTTCAAAAATCAAGGTAACGTTTTGTGCTCTATTAGTATGTTTATTGAAGTTTTGAAATACGGTAATATGAAGTAATGTATTCGAGATGCTTATAATAGTGTTTTGCGTAATCCCATGTCCAGGCACTTTCCGTTTATTTTTTTAGACATAATAGAAAAGAGTACTTTTGAGTATGTATGTTGAATTGTTAAAGAACTGATTGTTCCAGTTTTAATATTCCTATTTTCTGTCTTTGCAGGTGCCGTCAAGAGGAAGAAAGAGGTAAGTACAACTTGATGTGATTTATCTCTGATAATGTGAATGATTTTGTGAAGCATGACCGTGTGATACTGCAAAGAGAGAAAAGAAACTTGAGTTGTGTGTTCTACATTCGTATTATCGTGTGGTATGGTCATGAAAGATGTAATCTGTTATCTACATCGGGCAAAATGCAGTCTCAATTTATCATTAATCCACTGCAAGTTTGAGCGCTTAGCTAAAGAAATCATAATTTTCCTTCATTTAAGATGATATGAATGACGTTTGTTTATATGTGATATACGTATAACTAATAACTAACTATTTGGCATTCCAAAGGGGTATGTTTCCACTGCAACGTCAAGTCGTGACGATTCTTGCTACTTTCTGCTATATACACATGATGTATATGTACGTATTCTTTTATATGGTTTAGTTTGGCTCTATAGAAAGGAAATACATACACTGTCATTACAAAGAAATAAGTATATCTCGGTCATAAAATAGCATTGTAATATTCATATTATTTTAGAAATTACGGATATTTGTGTACAATAGTTTTTATTGTATGTACGCATTGCTTGCATTATAGAATTATTTTCCTGTAGTTTACGGTTATTACAAGCATAAGAAAACAGTTTTTCTTTGTGACGTTTCAGGAGAACACATGCTCCTTTCATCAGACATTTATTTTCATTTTGACTAAAGATACAGTTATAACAATGGCTAGTAATTTTTTAAACGAAAAGAATCTGTTATATAATGGATGTTGTCAATGTTACATTGTTGTAATATAGCAACTTAACTGTGAAAAAAAACAGTCTGTTTTTTTAAATTATGAATCCCAAATATCATCAGGTAATTCAAATTCATCATTGTTTTCACAAAGTCTCTTGATGTTTTCTGTTACATTAAATTTTAAAGATGGTAAATCCAGTATGGAGTTACCTTTTTCACAAATGGAGTAAGCCACCATCTTTAAAATTTAATGTAACAGAAAACATCAAGAGACTTTGTGAAAACAATGATGAATTTGAATTACCTGATGATATTTGGGATTCATAATTTTAAAAAAACTACTTTTTTTCACAGTTAAGTTGCTATATTACAACAATGTAACATTGACAACATCCATTATATAACAGATTCTTTTTGTTTAAAAAATTACTAGCCATTGTTATAACTGTATCTTTAGTCAAAATGAAAATAAATGTCTGATGAAAGGAGCGTGTGTTCTCCTGAAACGTCACAAAGAAAAACTGTTTTGTTATGCTTGTAATAACCGTAAACTACAGGAAAATAATATTTGTGTACAGTTATGTAATACAATATATTTTTTGTGTAAAAGTAAGATTCGATCTTGAGTGTTGCAAAGCCCTTAGATTTATAAAGAGTTCTTCGATCGCCCTTTGTGCACACAGATAGATCGAATTCACGGAAGCATTCACTCATGCCTAGTCATCTCAAAACTAACACGAAGTGTTACATGTACATGTGTACGCTAGGTACACACGAGATCATCGCACAACACATACATGTAGTAATCTGAGCTGTTACGAATTACATTTCATTGAAGCCGTACATACCCATACAGCTCTCAAATTTCATCAACTGTCCTCGCGCTAATGCAGAGACGTACCTATACAAAGTTCTATGAAGTCGCGAACAAAACGAAGACTTGATGAGATTACACAAATAGCATTAGGGTCCTTGATTCAATTCCCTGTGGAGGCACGTTGCACAGTGGTTCGTATCTCAATTTAAACTGTAGGTCCAGTCCCGATTAGCCTATATCAACAACAAGAAATGAATACCATGAACGTTCGCGAAATATTAAACGTGCGAGAACCCTTATCTTCGAGATGATTGTTTTG
Source organism: Lepisma saccharinum (assembly GCF_977018435.1). Taxonomy (NCBI): domain Eukaryota; kingdom Metazoa; phylum Arthropoda; class Insecta; order Zygentoma; family Lepismatidae; genus Lepisma; species Lepisma saccharinum. The sequence goes on along the minus strand of NC_139229.1, from coordinate 115,832,205 downwards.
ATGCACCGCATAAATTTTGCATTATTATGATAGGCATAATAAGCTGCAGTAGAATGTAAGATGATGAAATAGTAACCTGGTTTTTCTCTCTGATGTTGCTACGGGCCCTTACAACATGCACGGACCGTTTGCAAGGGAGTGAGAAATAAAGCTAAAAGAAAATTTAGTGTTTCTGGAAGGGAACCAGAGATATAAAAGAGGATGGAATGTCGACCTACCGCACAGTTCTGCAAGTGTGAAGACAACTTCCTGTGTAATAACAAGTGTAGAAGCAGTACACATGCTTTCAACCTACAGCACAGTAATGAACGATATGTGGAAAGCACCTCGTTTCGCAGCAATTTTCTGTACATTCATAAATCATGAAAATTGCCCTGCGAGATCAAAGATCCTTCCTCGAATTCGCTCTCTTTTGTACTGAATTTGACTTGTCTCGCTCATAACAATAACACGGGCCCAAAATTTCTTGAAACTCCGTGCTGAAAGAGCCCTTTGAGATGCCAAGGCCTGCCAAGTTCTTGTCCATGGGGCGAAGCGTGGTCAACGCATTGAGTTTCCATTCCGCTGTTAACTTCCGTCCACCCTATATCGAAGTCCGCTACTCCTTATTTTCAAATAGTTTCCGTAGTTATTGTCATGTTTTTGTCAACAGACATTTTAGGACTTGTACGTAAAATCTGCGGCGATATGGTAGAGTCAGTCGTATATTAGAGTGCATTGCGTAGTTATTCATGCTGTTACCAGTTGAGCCTTCTTTAGGAATGCCACTCGAGCGCAAGAATTAATTACTTTTAATGCAATCTTGCACTAATTAATCAATTACATGTTTTAAGATAATATTTCAAAATGTGTAGCTTTATCTTAGTTGGATTCATGGCTTTCTGGGCCTTTTTTTTTAAATACTGGGTTGAGAAAAAGGGACTAGAATTAGTTTTTTTTCTTCCCCTCAGGTATATTATTAATTATAGGAAACAATATTGAAATTATGTATTAATCACTTAATGGAAGCTTTGACCAAATAGTCATACGTTTTACTTCATACGTGTATATATCAGGTACATGAATGTCTGTAACCATTTCCCCCCATTAGGTGAGAATTTTGTTTCCTACCGCCATGCATATTATATTTTTGTAACGCCATTTCACGTGCTGGCGACGGGGCGCTCACAGGTATACTTTTGAAAATTCTTGTCATTGTGTACCATTGAACTTGAACTTCCCGAATTGTCTGGAAGCAGAGCGGATGACATTTGAGACTACACGTAAATCATTCGTTCATATAATGTCGTTGTTCGAGCACAGTCCTCTTTATTCAACACTGTTCACGTCTCTATAAATTCCATATGCCGTTGGTTTGAAAGACTGGCGTGCTTCGGTGATAAATCAGCGTCTGTACAGCGGAGAATGTTTCAATGAACTAAGACACAAAACACTACACATTTTCAAGGGGGGAAAAAACTATTCTTACTCCATTGTGTGACATCGAATACATTGCGGTAATGTGAGTACAAATGTGAGTGTAATTTTATATTCTTCAAAAAATGAAATTACGAACAACTCTCCTTTTGTTGGACCCAGTGTTTCTGTACATATTGAGCAAGTGCAGACAAATAAGTACAGTACAGTACAGAATCACTATGTCACTAAAATAAAACGACAGCTTTGTGATTTTTCTAGTTAAAACCGTGGCTCTTGTGTTACAGAACAGCAACCAGTGTCTCTGCATGCTTAACACAATACGAGATAGCGTTTTGGACATGCGTCTTCAGTTTGTAGAGCAAGTAGTTGGGCGCAAGCCAACAAAATGTAGCGATCATGAAGTGATTTGAAGCTGTACGTAGCCATGACCGGATTCGTTCGGGTTGTTACAGCTTATGCAAGCACCATTTCCTTTCATTTGTGTGTCACTGAAACATACATTTAGACTTGCCCGCTTCCTGCGGTCCGTGTAAGACTATTTTATTTTGTACGTGTTGTTAAAATACAATACTCCTTCGTTGATACAATAATAGTGGTATATGACGCCAAGTCACTCATTCTTTAGCATTCTTAACCTGGAAGGTTTATGGCTGCAGCAACACAAGTCTTCCATCTGTCCATATCCTGGGTAAGATCAATCCAATCTTTTCCATCCTTACCGATTTCCTTTAGGTCCATCTCAACGTTATCCCTCCATCTTCGTCTTGGCCTTCCTACAGGTCTCTAAACTCTTCTTTCCTCTTCCATTTGTGCCACATGGCCTGTCCATCTAAGTCTTCTTGATTTAATTATTCTAATAATATCTGTACATGAATTCATATTATGCAGTTCTAAATCTTCTCCAGTCACCTCTCCTCATCCATTTAGGTTCAAATATTTTTTTCTAAGGGTTTTATTTTCAAATACTCTTAATTTATGTTCCAAGTTTCACATTCATATTTGCATCTACAGGGAAAATTACTGTTTTGTATATTTTTAGTTTCTTATATATTATACTTGGCTCCAAGTACCGCTTCTATTTTCATGATATATTTTCTGCAATATTAGGATATTTGCATGTAGTATATTGTGAAATTTCACCATCGTCATAGGGTAACATGTTGCATTGTATTTTCAGTCAATAGGTCTCGGTTCCCATCTCCAGGCGGATTTCATCAGCAGATGAATTCTTCACAAGTTTGTTTGTATTGTTGTATAATTGTAAGATGTGCATCTCACACTTGGCATTCATATTTACTCAAGTAAATGATTTCACCGTGCTCCAAAGTCGTGATTACGATATTGATCATGCTCTTTCCCAACCGCAGCCGTTAGCGACCTACTCAAAAAGTTCCAATGCTCTGCGGAATGCAGTTTAAAACTCGGCTCAACACGAAACTTGTCAAGAGGGATAGGGACCTCCCCGGTGGCGTGGTGGTAACGTCGTGACCTTGTAATCAAGCTATTCCGATGGCGGTCCATAGAGGTTCGGATTCCACCATAAACTGTAGGTCCAGTCCCGATTAGCCTATCTGTGCATAAAGTGGACTTGAAGACATACTTTCCTTAGTCCACAAAAATAAGAACAGGAGGAAAGATACCGAAAGAAAAAGTGCTTGAATATGGCACCAAAAGCTTATATACGCACACACAACGCTTGAGTAAACTGCATCAAAAGCATAATAGTGTGAAGAATGGATCTGATTCCGAAGCGAACATTTTAACATTTATGAAAATTTTTAATGGGTGCAAAATTACGTACCTAATTTACTCCTGCCCCCAGTGATTGTCCAAAAGCTTCGAACTGCTCGAATGCCATGTGAAGTTATTGTGGGAGGGTTGGTAACCCAGAACTTCAAGAGTCGATTTTTTCAGGAAGATGATAGCTGAATCCAAGTACTAGAAATGAGATCCGTTGAATAATGTTTGGTAAAACTATTTTTATTGCAATTGGGTAGGGCGTTTTCACCACCAAGGGTTCTGGGTTCGAGTCATTACTTGGGCATGGGTGTTTCTTTGCGAGTACCCCTTCATCAATTTCATCTGATGAGCATTCATTCCATCGTCGCGATTACGTAAATAGGCAGAGAAGGATTGACGTCGTATACACCGAATACAAGTTTACACCGAATAGGGAACGATAACTGTACCATTCGAGCGGAAGGTAAAGAAAGAAGAATTAGAAGACACACATACACATATACAAAGTAAAGTAAAAAGTGTTCCCCTGTGCATAGCACCACGCCATGAAGGCGTATAGGGGGTGTGGGGGTAACGCCCCACACTTTCTTGATCCGGTCGTGAGTGGGGGTGATGTGATCAGCATCACGCCCCTGACCGCCTTTACCCCCCAGGGTTATATGCACATACACATACACATATACACTATTTTTTTTCCTGGCATGATGTATGTGGATCCAATAGCTATAAAAATGGGTGGTTTCTAATGTGTGTGTGTGTCATATTTAGCAGCAGATAGTCAATAAAAAGCGTAAATCCCCCCCCCCCCCCCAGAACCTAAAGTTTCAAAATGCCGTAGCTTGGCAACTGTAGTATATATATGTAAAATTACATGCATGCTCAGGAGACCTGGTTGAATGAATGCTGCAAGTATGGTAAAAATAATGGCGGATGATATGTTGTGAGTGAAAAAAGGCAATCGGTTGCTTTGATGTCGTCAAATGTCGAATTGACGAACGCGATGTATAATGAACGTCCTATATTTAGAATTCTCTTACGCATCAAGTACCGCGAGTAATTGACGTAATATTCAGTAATTCAGGGACGGTTGCTCAGGTTTCCAAGTTACAACATTTCTCCATCTTGCATACATCTTCATCTTGTAGATGAAAGAACAAAGCACAGACCAAACCCGTATCTTCGCTGAGTTTTAAGTCAGTTGCAACGCAAATTGAATTCTCAAAACTTTTGACTGCTGAGGTGCTCAGGACCTCTTTATCCGTGTGACGTGCTTCGAATAATCTTGCAGTCGGAAGAAGTCCTTTGCCTTTGTGTTATGTAAAATGTGGACGCCATACATGTCACATGGAGGGTTTCTGCCGTCAACCGGGGACAATGGCTCGGTCAAACCTGCGCGTCACATCTTCTGACACTTTTGATTCCGCTTTGTTGAGAGCAGGACAATACTCTTTGAAGAGATCCTCGCAGCAAGAAGCGTCGTGAGACGACACGGTTAGAAAGGGAGGTTCATATGTGGTGCGAGATCATTCTCCCCCGGCGTAAATATTTGAAACATGCGACATCTTAATGAAATTCCATCCATTGTAGTGACCCGTCCTTCCAATATTTTTCGTGGGAAAGGATGGGTGGAGTGTTGGATAGTGAATTACACGTATTCTCATATAACAATTGATTTAAGAAGTAGAATAATTATAAACATTTTGATAAATTGTATAGACCTCAATTACCATGGTGGAAACTAAATTGGTTTGCCAAATTTTTGCCTAGATAATCTAGAATGTTTTTTTTTATAATCGTTCATTCTTGTTTATTTATTTAGGATGATGGCAGACTAGAATGATTGATTGATTTACTTTATATTGTGTTGCTTTTCTGCTACCTTTTTCTAATCGCGACGACGGGGATGAGATGGATGAAGGGACGATCACAAACATAGAATGTGGTTCAATACCCGGTGGAGGCACATAGTGGTTCGGATTCCACTTTAAACTGTAAGTCCAGTCCCGATTAGCCTTACCGTCCATAAAGTGGACTTTAAAACACCAAATCAACCAACTAACCAACAAACATATATGGACGACACAAAACGAACAGCACAGAGGATTGTATTGGCTGTGGCTCCAGACGCCATAGCCTCGTTAGTCTGCAAAATGCAGTCCAGGGTGTACTGCATGGCAGAAGGGTTTTATATTTGGGTTCCTTCTGTTCTGATTTTGAAAGAAAAACTCACTTTTCTTGAAACAGCATTACCACGTTCCTATTGTTTCATCCTCTTCAAGTTTTCAAATTTGCAGTCTTTTTTTCTGTTCAGCTATGCACAAAGGCATTTTCCACATATTCTTCTTTCTTCCGAAGCCAGCTCACCGTTGTGCATCAGTATGTGTGTGTGTGTGAGAGAGAGAGAGAGAGAGAGACAGACAGACAGACACAGAGAGAGAGGGAACACAACGGAGAGGCGAAGTCTCACCAGTAAAAATGGGGATCGTAAAAGCAGCGGACCATAAGTCCCCCACGCGGATCTCCCGTCATCCAGGGAGTAAAGTCGAAACCTTATGGCAGAGCCGTGAATAAAACAGGCCAGTGTCTGAATTGTGCAGCCGTAAAAGTGTCACTGTTGTCCACAATGTTCGGTCTGCATCGACATCTCGACCACCACTAACGAGATACCGAGGATGGATTTCACGGGTTGTGCTTCCAAAGTTACAGCTCCGCAGGAACATCTTTTTCCAGCCTCTATTCTTGTGTTTTATTTTTCTTTCTTCTTTTCTCCCTTCCTCCCCTCCTCCGGCATCCCCCTCCACTTCATTTCCCAAAGCTCCAATCTTTTTGGATCTTTTCTTTATCCGGCTTGAATCTCCGATCTCTTGAAAGACAATGTGTGTGTATCTTGTTCCCTTGCATTGAAAATCTTCTTTGGTTTCGTTTGTGTGCTACACATTGCCGTTTGAGATGCGTTTTTTTTAAGAATGCCCAACTTTCGAACTGTTAATCATGCTGATTTTTAAATTTATTATTAGTATTTTTTTTTCACTGAGAGTTAAACATGAATTCTGCTGAAATTTTCTTCGCTGACCTGAAAAATAAAAAAGACATGTAACGTTATCCAAAGACATAATGTGCTATTTTATTCATAAGTGTTTAGAATTTCTTCGCCGATTTAATCACTGCATTTTTACACCAATCGTGATGATAGGATGGATGAAGATTAGATGAAACACTGGCAAAGAATACATGTAAGCAGACCGGGAGTCGACTACGGAACCTTGCACTTCGACAAGTAAACGTATTGCGCCACCGAGCCGGCAAAATGTTTGTGAAAACAATTTAAAAATCATTAAGGTGTAGATGGTCTTTTTCCGCCGCTAACCAAATTAAAATTCGCAGTTTCCGGAATCTTTTGTTGGCGTTGGGGGAACATTCAGGAAGTTTCGTCACCTGCAGCAGATACTTTATTCTGTAACATCAACTGTAACGTTATTCTGATCAACGGCAATAGCTATACTGTAGGCATTTTTAATTCTAACGACAGCAGTCAGTCTGAATCTGAATATAATGGTACAAGATGTGGAATTTGATTACAGTATTTCGTTGGTATTTTACAGAATTCAGAGGGTTTTTTGTCCCATTATTTGCAAGAGGCATTTTGAAATAGGAAAACTTCTGTGCAAACTATTTTTTAAACTTTGAAGTTTGAAACTTTTCTCCAAAGCCATGCAGTTTCAAACTTTTCTCCAAAGCCATGCGCATTCAGAAGTTGATATTTATGTTTATACTGCGTTACTGAAGATAAGTGATGGAGGAATAGATCTTCCTCCATCGCCTCGATGATCAAGTCCTTTCAAAGTTCGACTTGCTGCAGAGATTTCCAGGTTTAAATCATGTCCTAAGCATTTCTTTTGTAAATACCTCATCATCAATTTTCTGTAATCATCACACCATCGTGATTTGCCAAAAGTAATAGGAAAGTGACGTGAAATAAAAAAAAAACTACAAGTTCGAGTGCGTGGGGATTGTTGGCTTTCACGTGCTTGCGTGCGCCAAGACGTGTGCCGATCCGGATGATGCGTGCAAAGAGCTAATGCAGAAGTTTTTCGGAAGGCGGTGAGCAACATGTGACGTGAAGAGAGCAATGCCGAGACACGAATTCGTTACTGGGACAGTCCCAAGTATAAAACGCGTGGGAAATAGCGCCTGAGGCACGCGAGCCCGATCTTCGGCGTTCGCCAGTTTCAGGATGAACGTGCGGGAGAATATATGAATTAACTGACTTTTCTGGAAGGAAATTGCACGTTATTGATACTTTGAATGGCGTGATTCTTTTTTAGTGTTTGGTAACGTCTCGAGATCCCCACTGCGAACTTGACGACCTTGTGCCTTCTTGTTAATATATTTTATCTCTGGAACCACCACGGCTTAAAAGAATTTGAAGAGTCACCCGGGTTGCTGGGCGAGTGGAGTGGCCGGATCGAGATCTCGCCTCCGGAAGCCCAGAGTTCGATTGACGTATTGTGCATCATACCATAATCAGTTATCATTAGGGATATGACTTTAAGGTGCTAAATTTTTGTCGGGAAAGGGCGGTGGGGGGGGGGGGGGGAGAGTTCTGAAAATGTTTTCAAAAAAGGTGCTGATAAAATGCATTTATTCAATGCTCTCTTTTTCTGCCTCTTCTACGAGGGTCACTATTTGTATTTTGAGCCTAACAATGAAAAAACAGGAATTTGGCATTGAAAACTGCTTTATTGTTTTTCGAAGTATTCTCCTTTATGGTCAATACACTTTTGCATTCGTTCGAACCATTTGTCAAAGCAGTTTATCTTCTTGAGACACCTCCATAATATGGATTTTGAACGCATCAACGGCGTCTTCCGCCGACGAAAATCGTTGTCCACGTAATTTATTCTTGACATTCGGGAACAAGAAGAAGTCATTGGGTGCCAAATCAGGACTGTACGGCGGATGACCCATCAATTCAATTTTTTGACTGTTCATAAAATCGGTTGTTAGACGAGATGTGTGACAGCTGGCATTGTCTTGATGAAGAATGATCCGACGGCGTTTGTTTGTTTTCCGTATTTGACCGAAGATCGCTGGCAAACAAATTGTTGTGTACCATTCAGAGTTGACTGTTCTACGTTCCTCTAAAGGCACAGTTGCCACATGACCAGACCAGTTTTCCCGAAAAAAACAAGCGACCATCTGTTTCGATGTGCTTCGAGCGCGAACAAGTTTTGTTGGATTGGGTTCATCTTGAAACACCCATACAGTCGACTACTGTTTACGTTCCGGCTCATATGCATATATCCATGATTCGTCACCTGTTACAATCTTATATACGTCTTTTGAAGCACCACGATTGTATTTATTGAGCATTTGTTTGCACCAATTGACGCGAGCGTCTTTTTTAGTTTTTGTCAAAAATTGTGTGGGATCCAACGAGAACATACCTTTCTCACAGCTAAATGATCATGTAATATTTTATATATGCTTTTGGAACAACTAATGCCTATGGTTGCCTCAATCTCACAGTATGTCACATGACGATCTTGCAGTATTAGGTTTTGCACAGCATCAATGTTTTCTTGAACAACAACTGATTTTGGACGACCTTCGCGAATCTCGTCGGTGAGCGAATGGCGGCCACGATTAAATTCGTTATACCAGCGTTTCACAGTGGCAAAGGATGGGGCTTCATCGCCAAATGCGGAAGTAAGTTGATCGATGCACTCTTGTCTTGATAATCCACGTCGAAAATCGTAAAAAATCATCGCACAAAAATGTTCACGAGTTAATTTCATTTTATTGTTGTCGCGCAATCTCCAAGGCAACATAAACAACACAAATGAAGCTATTGACAAAACATTTGAAGTAGGTTATGGTCAATAATGCCAGACGATTCCGTGCAAACGTCAAATCGCGCCTAACTTCAATCAGTGTTGCCAAGGCTCAAAATATAAATAGTGACCCTCGTATATATAATGCGTGCGGATCGCATAGAAAACTATGGTTCTACTGAATAGGTTTACTTGAAGTTTGTGTTTTCTCTCGCAACATTATCTTGGGAACTATTGGGGCTGCAATGATTATATTATACCATTTTATAGCTCTCGTCCTGCTCTACAAAATCAGACTACAGGATTTTATGTAGCCTCCTCAAGAAGAGTGAAAATCATTTATTTTTTGTCCAATTTTTTAACAAAACCTGAAAGAGGAGTAAGGAAAAACATGCTGAAGCATCAAAGAGAAGGTAAAAAGGGGATAAATGTGCTAATCTCACGAAAAGGTGCAACAAAGAGTGTTGATTTTACTTGATTCCATGTCCTAAAATACATATATCAAACGATCGGCATGAAACAGCTATAGGCCTATTTTTGGAAAGGTGCTGCACCTTAAAATCCGTTCCCTAGTTTTCATCTACACTGTTGTTGAAAACCTAAAGAGCGACGATGTACTGGGTGGCTACAAATAAAGTTGCCCTACTAAGAGCCCTTTGGACCCCTTTCGAAGCAACAGATTGCAGTAAAACGTAGTGTATGGGCTATGGAGACCATGCAGAAGCGAATACTAACGAAAAGAAAAGTTCAAATTTTCACCAACAGGGTTTTCCACTGGGGCTGAAATCTGGTGCACAATGAACATCCCGGGAAACGCTTCGTGCGAGCTACCATTGAGCGCATTGTCTTACGCTTCCAAAGGGTCATTCACGTGGACCGGGCGCATATTGAACACTGCTGTACCAACATAAACTGGTGATTGTCACTTCAGCGCCACATTTCAGCTTGGCGGAGAAAATTTGAACTATATGCTTTTTCATCAGCATTTGCTTCGACCGGGCTTTGAGTAGGGAAACTTTAATTGTGACCACCCGGTATATGCGTGAAATGAATACAAAGAAGAAACTACGAGCAAGACTGACATTTTTATTTGGATATGTACCAGAAAAGAAAATTGAAGTTTGGAAATAATCTATAATCTCCTTCATCTATCTATCTTCTTCTATCTAAATGGATGTATGTGTATGGGTGTGTATATATGTTTGTTCCGGCATAACTCTCGAACGCCTGAAGCAAATTCAACCACACTTGATACACGTATCACTTGCAATCTGGGAAGAATACTTTTGGGGTATCCTAGGGGTAAGGTGGGAAGAGGTAACATGTAAAAATAATCCAAAACGACCGATATTAAATTCCGCACAGACATCCGTGACTCTATGCAATCCCGCACAACGATAATGTTTCTCGGGTTGTCTAACATTCAGGCTGTGTTGCGAAAACGACCTATATTAGTGTGGAATCCATAGTTTTCGTGACACTCCCAATGCGGTTCAACTTCAAGTTCATCACCTATCGGCATGGGGGTGAGAGGGGGTGAAAAATAAAATGCCACAAATGACCTAGATGATTGTCTAATCCATTGTTTTCTGAGTCGCCAAGCTAATTGGTGATATTCACGATCACATTTAAAATTAGTTACATTTTACACTACAGTTAGAATTTATTATTTTCCTGTCTAATACAAGATTGGGATAAATAAATACCCAGGCAACGCCGGGTAATCAGCTAGTATAATATATTCATGAAATTCCCGTTTATGAAAGTGCTGAAATGTCCAAAACAGATATGAATTACTAAAAACAAAGATTGCAATGAAATAATAAAACGTTGATTCTTCTCTTTTGTTGTGGGAAATTCAAATCAAGCTGCGGTAGTAATATTCAGACATGTGTGTAACGAGAGCCGGAAGGAACGGTAAATGAATTTAATGGTAAAGGGGAAAAAAACTTACGAACAAATAACACAAACTTCATATAATTGTTGGGAAGTGTGTTTCTGGTTAATTTTATTTTCTCTTGTACGCAGATACCCCTTGTAAAAATATGATGAAAACTAAATTTGAAATTCAACTGTTTCTTCGTTTACTGTATTGTAGGTGTAAACTTATTGCGTTGCTTCTCCGCTCGCATATTTTGGTGTACATCGCCCTTGGAAAACAGTTGCACTTGTATGTTTGTTTTATTTTTGAAACCAGTTCGTTTTGCACCTGCTGTAATTATCTACTCAGGCAGCATCCCCCCCCCTTTCTCTCTCTCTATCTCTCTCTCTCTCTCTTTTGTGCGGTTGTTTTTATCAATTCTTGAACGATAGGGTGTGGAAGATGATCGTTTCGACATCCGTGTCTTGACTGCCTTTTTTCGACTGGGTTTTTGATTGAATAATGCTTTCAAATTTTGCTGTCCGTCATCGTGACAGATTTTCCTTTTTTTTCTCTAGAACTTCAGGCAGATTGTTCGCTTCTTCATCTTTATTCCCTCTCAGCTCCCCGACGCGGTTAAACCTTACGGTACAACTACGTGGCGATTAAACCAACCAATGGAATTGTGCTTGTCGCATGGCCTATGTAAGTGTACTAAAAGTGATGGAATTGTAGTACGAAACCACGTAAATGTGGCCTAGCCGAGGTGGTCTAGTCGGTATGGTGTCTGACTGCCACGCGGGAAACCCGGGTTCGATTCCCGCGGTTTGTGATCTAAGGTCGGAATTTTTCCGGTCTTATCCCGCATAATGCGCTTCTGGGGCTCGCCCAGCCTCAAATCAATGTGTACCTGAAGGCAACCCTGAGTGGTAAAGGCGGTCGAAGCATGGTGCTAATCACACCATCTCCAAAATGTCCGAGATCGAGAATGTGTGGGGCCCTACCCCCAACTTCCCCTACATGTGTCTTCATGGCACAGTGCTATATCAACGGTGAACTCTTTGTACGGTAACCTAAGAAATCCAGAAACCAGAAATCCTTTACAGTTCTGTCATTGTTGTCAATGTATACATATTTGTACTATTATCCACACGATTTACTGCATAACATTGGTAAAAAAAAAAGTAGTGTTAAATTTCTTCTTTGTTTATGTAGAGAATAATTCAGGTGCTCTCTACTTCTTTATTCAGTCTCAATGTATTCTTGAATATCATTTATAAATTCTGTATGTACACTGATCCGCCAAGGGAACAGAAGGAAACAAACACCAAAAAAAATCACGAGGGTTTATGAACACCAATAAGGTAGAAATGCAACATCTATTGAAAATAACCAGCAACATTGCAGAATGGTATACAGGGTGTCCACAAATCGGAAATGCACGAGACCCCAGCAGATGGAACTGGAGTACGAGACCAGTACGGTGTGACCATCTCGAACAGACAAACAGGCACGACATCTGCCCTCAATGCTCTAGATCAGATTAGTAATCAACAAAAGGGGGGGATACGGGGCCACTCCTTTAAGAGTGCGTTCCTCAGGTCAGGAAGGGTCCGTGGTGGTGGGTTGCGCTGCGCAAGTCGTCGTCCAAGAGCACCCCGTACATGCTCGATATGATTGAGGTCCGACGAGCATGTAGACCACCACTCAATACTGGTGATGTCTTCTGTTTCCTCTTACAGGAGTGGCCCCGTATCCCTCCAGCGTTGATTACCAATCTGATCCAGAGCATGGAGGCCAGATGTCGTGCATGTTTGTCTGTTCGAGGTTTTCCCGCACCGTATTGAACGGTCTGAGCGCGCTCATACTCCAGTTCGTGCTCCCCCGATGGTGCAGTGGTAGCGTCCTCGCCTTGTATTCAAGGGGTCCCGTGTTCGATACCGGGTGGAGGCACATAGTGGATTCCAGTCCCGATTAGCCTTCTGTGCATAAAGTGGACTTAAAAAACAGCAACTCATTCATTCATATTCCAGTTCCATCTGCTGGGTTCTCGTGCTATTCTTCCTTCTGTTCCCAAAGTGTTCGTTAAGTTTTTTAGAGCAGTGAACATTTCATAACGTATTTGAAGATAACTATGTGACCAGATGTGTTATTGTTCCAACGTTTTTGGTGGAAAAATCAATGTGTTTTAAAATACTATATTTATTTGTGCTCTGTTCATTGATTCATAAAGTACATGTACCATATTCAAACTGGATGTTAGTCGATTGCTGTCACGTGTGATTTTGTATTATTTTATAATTTTCTTATACTCCGCCAACTTTGTGCTACTTTTTTATTATTAATCGCAATATTTGTGATATTATGAAATTGGTGAGGGTATACACATGCCAGGGCTCTAACCCGAAACCTTCAGTAGGAAGCCCTTGAGTCAACCATTCAATGCATTCAGGCGCCGTGACGGCATATCGGATATATTAAAGTACTACAGATTGTTAATTTTTTAGCGTATATGTTTGTAATTTTCAAGAAGAGAGACTAATCAAGAATGTTTGTAATGAATAGAAAACATTGAACACGGGTTATGTTTGTTTGTTAAAAGACTGGAGATAATTAGAAAGGGGGTACATTAAGTGAAACGGCGTGAACAGTTAAATGGGGGTGTTCTTGATATGCTTTATCAGCATGTAGCTGATATCTAGTCTGAACACCTGTTTTTCACAATGAAAACAGTTTGCTCAATTTATCGCGTGCCACCCGTAGGTACGTTGAAAGCATTCAGACTTTTCCGTATTTTGTGATGTAGAATAAAACTATAGGTACATTTTGATGGTAATACAGGTTGTCTCATAAAATTTTCCAGTAGTACCAAATTAAATTTGAAACACTACACTACTCTACTTTGCACGTATGATTTTATTGACAACTATATAAGTATTGTTGGAAATCGTAGAGAGAAATGTTCATAATGTATTTAAGGCGAAGAGTAACAGTTTCGCATCAGGTATGCATCTATTTCAGTATCGTCGAAATGGGCACTGCTACTGAAATATACAAAACATAGTACAAGAGACGGCCTCCTCGATGGCGTAGTGGTAATGTCGTCGCCTTATAACCAAGGGGTCCCTGGTTCGATACCTGGTGGAGGCACATGGCATAGTAGTTCGGATTCCACTTTAAACTGTAGGTCCAGTCTCGATAGCCTTTCTGTGCATAACGTGGACTTAAAACAATTCAACATTGTACAAGAGAGAATAGATTTCTCACAATGTTGCAACTGGAAGCTATTGTATATACGATCTGTAAAAAAAATATTATGAATAAGTATTTACAGAATGCCATCCATATATTCTTTATGGACAAGCGACTTGCATGTACCTGCACATTCTCAGAACACTAATTTAATACGCATTGACTTGAAACCAAAGGATCCCGGGTTCGATTCCCTGGGCAGCCACACTGCATTTAGATCTTCAAATGTACGTTCTGTCCTGATTAAACTGACTATAAAAGTGAACTTTTTCTCGCACGAATACTCTTCCTAATGTAATTGCAATGCTCTGATTGCGAACAGTAAATCAGTCATTCATACTCTTATCATTTACAGATTTTGATGAATAGGCCCTTGAAACCAGTGTTTATATCACTTTATGTGAAATTTCCACATAATGTTATAAGTGCAGATATGGGCAAATAAGACAAACTTTTCCAGTCCAAGACAAAACTCCATATTTTTCTTACGCAACATGTACTTCCAAATTAAATGTAACATTACCAATTTTTTTATTTAAAAAAAAAATAAAGAAAGATTTCCCACTTCTCTGAAAGGGTTAGGAAACGTGGCGTTTGAATAAAAGAAAGTTGTTAAAGAGTTGAACTTGCAGCAAATATGGATTTTTCAAATGCCAGTAAACTCTAATTTGATATAACAGGTGTTTTTAAATGAAAGGAAATATGGCGGTTTTTTAACGTGTTTGGGGGGGGGGGAGGTTGCATAGCTTTGGTATTTCCACACAAAAGATGTTCTGCAAACTGAATTAACATAAGTTTAGACATTGGAGAACGGTAGAAAAATTTATTTAAGGACACCCGAAAAATATGTAAAAGTGGGGAAATTTGTATGGATAAAATGAGCTGGAATCCGAAACAAGCAAAGCAAGACTATTTATTCGGAAACTGCATAATAATCATATTTGTATTTTGTAGCAGCATTATTTATAAGATATTTATTGCCTTGTGAGAGATCTCCCGGAGTTAGCTGTGGGTATCAGTTATGTGCGCATACGTAACTACTGTAGTTATCACACCGAGGTGGCACAAGATACACGCCACACATTCTATTCCGACGTAAAGGAGAAATGCAAAAATAGAACAATATAACATAACATAATATGAAATTTACACCAGCTTAGAATTTCTTCTAGTTCACACGAATCTTCATGTTGTCTAATTTATTTGTCTGGATGTTATCAATAGTTTAATAAGCTTATGAAGCCACGAAACTATTGCGGTTTTTCGAGAGGAGTGGAACTTTTGGAAATGGCTTCGCTGGCGTCTGTCAAAAGTCCAGCCGAACCTGAAAACCGAAGGTTGACTGATTGATTTGGTTTATTTTACTTCGCTTTTCTGCAACTTTTGGCTAATCGCGAAGATGAGGATGAGTGATGATAACAGTTGGGCTGAAAAGTTCATAGGCTGACTCATAGATGGCGTTACTAGAATTAAATCCATGTGATTTTTACTTAGTACTAACCTTCAGAAGATACGTGTATAAATTTCACAGCTGCCGGATAATTAGTTCGTGAGATATAGCATTGTGAGTGAAGCAGCTTTTGTTATTGTGAAAAAAGGGATAAAAAAGAATTTCGTGTGTTAATAAAGCATTGCTTTTTGGCGAAAAAAATACTGTTGAAGCCAAGGCTTGGCTTGATAAACATTATTCGGACTCTGCACCAGGAAAATCAACCGTTGAGAAGTGGTTTGCTAAATTTAAACGAGGCGAAATGAGTATCGAAGACGATGCACGCAGTGGACGCCCCAAAGAGGCTGTTACCGACGAAAACATCAAAAAAGTCCACAAAATAATTTTAAATGATCGTAAAGTGAAGTTGATCGAGATAGCTGAGATTATTACATAGCGTTGTTGGAGCGTTTAAAGGATGAAATCACGAAAAAACGGCCCCATTTGAAGAAGAAAAAAGTGCTGTTTCATCAAGACAATGCACCGTGTCACAAATCAATGAAAACGATGGCAAAATTATATGAATTAGACTACGAATTGCTTCCCCATCCACCATATTCTCCAGATCTGGCCCCCAGTGACTTTTTCCTGTTTGCAGACCTTAAAAGAATGCTCGCTGGAAAGAAATTTAGCACTGATCAAGAGGTAATCGCCGAAACTGAGGCCTATTTTGAGGCTACAGAGAAATCGTACTATAAAAATGGCATCGAAAAATTGTATGACCGCTATAATCGTTGTATCGCCCTCTAAGGCAACTATATTGAATAATAAAATCGAATTTTGTCAAAAAAAATATTTTTTACTATGTTAGCCTACGAACTTTTCAGCCCAACTGTTATGATGGACATTCACAAAGAACACACATACTCAGACCGGGTGAAATCCGAAGGCACAGGAAACAGGCATGGACGTCCGGTAGGGGGCACCCCCTCCCCGGAAAATTATATGTTTCACACATAATTTCATTTCAGCAACAGTAATTTGTTAATTATTATAAATACTTTGAAGGAACATGATAGTTTCAGTCTGAAACAGTGTTTTTTGAGTGGAGATCACTATTATGGAGAAAAATGTGCCACCTTGCCCCCCTGCAAGAACATTTACCTTGCTTGCCGCTCCCTGGAAAAAAATCCTGCGGACGTGCATGGAAACAGGAACAAGGAAGAAAGAGAAAGGAAATTTGAAGTGAGCAAGAAATGACCGATTTTGAAGGGGTGGGGAAAAGAACTTGAACACACCAGCATAGGGTTCTCGTATTAATTCAGTTGACTTTTCGAGGCAAGCACTTTCGTACCGAAGCTCGAACGTGCGGTCAGAACAATAACTGCGAATTTGTTTGCTCAAGTGGAATAGTATTGGTTGGAAATTAGCTCTTTGCTTGTTTCCAGTCGTGCTTTTCGTCTGAGGAAGTGCGAACGCGTGCCAGCAGATGTCAGCAAAGCCCAGCGAGAGGTTTACAACCTTCAAGGCCGTGTCTGTGAACTCCTTCCTCTAGTAACGTACCTGGTTCCTTGAGAATCCACTCGCTGCTGCCTTTTCATCCACGCATCTGCTGCCTCGCCACAAGGTGACCCGGTCCTTGCCAGCTGCCGTATTTTTCTTTTCGTAAATACAAAAATGTGAAATTTCCGTTATCCGTCGCTGCTAGGCCTAGAGGTTATGGTTATAAATTGACCTTCTTTCCGTTTCCAAACCCAAGTAGCTCCCGTGAAATCATAGGTTCGGCGATTAGAACAGCTGTTCGTGCGTCACTTCCGTAGACAAAATTAAATCCAGAATATCGTTCGGTAACCGTTCGATAAATACCCATAAATATCTTCCGTCTGTTCACAACGAATGTTGGATATTTTCAACGATCCAGCTAGAAACACACTAGCACAATACCTGACTACGTAGTTTTTACAATATCTCATAGAAAACTGGTCACGTGAGTTTACAAACTTAATAATAGTAAGAAAATATTAAAAATGTTTACGGATTTGAGTTGTTCTTTAGTGTCAGGGGCGTGTCCAAGGGGGGGAGGAGAGGTTGGTGGGGGGGTCATAACTTGCCCTTTTGCCCAGTATTCCTAAAAAGAAGAACGTGAAAGGCAGGAAAAGGTGGCAAATTGAGGGCTAACTACTAAAATAGTATGTGTAAACCCCCTCCTTTCTAAAATCCTGGACTCCTTCTGCATGTAGTCGTCATCACTCAACCTCATCGCTTCTATTAGCCAAAAGTGGAAGAATCGTGACGCTAAGTAATAAGAAAACAATTACATGTCTATTGTTAGACTGCTTCGGGTGCAATTGAGTGTTCGACTCAAGACTCGCGTCACAGAAGGTTTGGGGTTCGAATCCCAGAATTTCCTTCTGATGGGGGTTCACCTATTCATCCTCAATCTAAAGAGGTAGAACGCCGACACGTAATGCCAAATCCAAATGCAGGTTGTTGTTTTTTCCCCCCCGAATCCTGTGCGTTATCTCCATTTTGTTTACATTCGTATCGTTGGTATGCCCTTGCAGGTAAACCATGCGACGGTGCAGGCGGACGCACGTGCTGTGTGAATTTTGTGCATCTGCGAGGGATTCTTGTTGTAGGTGGCGAGGCAGCTGTGCATGGGAATGCGTAGGGGAGCTTTGAAATTCCTTCCCCATTGAAAGAAAAGCCAGGGCTACTGATGGACATCTGCTCCGTCGGCTTGATGGCGGCGACTTGCCGGTCGCGTGCCTTAGCGTGCGGTTAAGAGCAGGTGCACTCGATACACAGTTGCCAAATAGGCATGTTTACCTCGTCTCCAGAATAAAAATCTCTTTTTGTGAACCTCTGGTTGAGGAGAGACGTTAATGTCTAATGAAAAAGAAATGTAAAAATGCTGCCATTGAAGGAGACCAGTTTCTCTGAAGTCCTCACGCATATATGAACTCTTTCACTTGATCCACAAGAACCGTGGCAACGTCGAATTAAGGACGGTTGAGCCTTGAGGGTTGTTGGTGATACATAACTCGCTGGTGAGAGTTTTTAACTCATGACGTATTTTTCTTCAAGTATGTGACTTGTTAAATTTGAATACCTGCTGTGTGAAGTCGATACGTTTTTGTTTTTTTTGTCGATGTGCACACCTGAACAAGATCTCAATTGTAGAACCATGTATTAACATATTTTGGAATGCTAAATAAGTTGTTCCTTTATTCGGTGGACCATGTAATTTCGAGAAAACGACCCTGCATCTTCCACGTGTTGTAGACCAAATAGATGAAAGTCCAAGACAAAAATAGGAGAATAAAACTTGAATATGTAAAAGATCTGAGAAGATTTCGTCATAGGTCATTACTAGACAACCTCCCCGTTGGTCTAATGATTGCCTTGGAGGGCTTCTTTATAACTTTAGCCTTGGAGGGCTTCTTTATAACTTTATTATTTTGTGAAGAATTTCACAATAAAAAAGGTAGAGGACCCCCCCTCCTGCATGCTTTCCGGGGGTGAGTGAGCGGGGTGTTGCAGCCCCAGGCCTCTGTCTGCACAAGAGCTTCCATTGGGAAGAAATACTTTGAAAATACCAAAATGTTCAAAAGGACTAATTTGAAATGGAAAAAAAATACAACGAAACATCTGACATAACTTGGCCTAAAAGTTATAACTGAAATTGTATATAGGGGGGGTCTCACGATGTGATTAGCCACGGGCGTCCTCTTATACAAACCTTGTATAAACCTTGCCTGTGTAGACCAGTTATTCATTGTTCTGGAAGGAAATTTCTGAAGATTGAAGTAAATCCATCTGCAGAGACCTCGACTGGTCTGGCCATCGCCTAGCTATCGGCCTGCTAGAAATTATTATTTTGGCATCTTAAACCAGTAGTGAGTAGAGGACCACTTTCGCACTCCCGTACTCGTTGGAGTCTCCTACACTCGAGCGTATTCATTCGAATATAATTTTAGTGTGACAATAATCGCAGACACATACCTATATGTAAAACATCCGTCCTGGTTGTTTCCTCCCAGAATCATCTATTTCATTTTCATGTATCACTCTCTGCAAATTGGTAAGGTAGAGTAAACTACATTTTAACATGACATTTAAGTTTCAATTTCACTTCACGATCTACATTTGACAACCCACTACCACAGACAAAATACGGTTATTCGTGTACTGTGGGATCCATGAGTATTTCCTGGCAAATTTTCCATGACTATTTTTCATTAATTTTTCTCTTACATCCCATGTCTTTTTAAGCGAAGGATTTTTATGGATGCTGGTGCAGAAGTTGTAAACAGCTTGTTTTTAGTTTTCTTTTAATTCTTGAAGCTCTTATTGGGTTAAATAAAGTGCACGAACATGCTGGTGGACAATTTGCACGGTAATACTCATGGATCCCACTGTACTACTAAGCTTCGAGGGTATACCGATCGTTTCGCCTATTCGAGAGAAGAAGGTCTCAATTCCGTACGCTATCTAGCGTCGCGCGTGCAAACTATTTGGCGCTCGACCGGAATCATTTTCCTCTAGCACACTATAGGGGAGCGGGGATTACGCCGCAGACCAATCAGACAACAGCGGTGGCGCCGAGAGTTATGCCACGGCGGTAGGAAGTACCACGTGCACTACGTTCTACAGGCTGCTTCCCACTTCCCTTGCCAGCATGTAGAGCGCCCGCCGTAAAATTAGAAAAGACCTATAGTAGTGGAAGGAAATGCTTGATGCATCCACACACACAGGCATCATTTGGGGTATAATTAGTTAAAGCAGTAAGAACATATTGAATGGTATGCTTGACTTTTGTCAGAAGTGCTGTTGTAGATTTATTTTCTTTTTTATTGAGCAGCCAATTTTACTGGCGTTACATGTAACTAGCATGACTTGTTCCATATCTCAACTTCAAAGTCTCTCGATAAGTTTCTCGACTAAATTGTTTGTTTTCGAAGGTTTTCTTTACTGACGGCTTTTTGTTTTTCTTTGCAGTCTCTTGACCCCAGTGATGGAGCGGACGTCCCTCAGCAGCACTGGGTAAGTACGAGTGTATACATCATCCGCACCTTTTATTTTCAATTCGAAGTTGCTCCCATATGTTAATCACGTGTTGCAGCTACTTTTTTTTTTCCTGGCAAGTCTCCAGTGCGTGTACGTGTGCGTCTGGAGTGGCGAAGATGTCAAGCAACGTGTGAACTAATGTTTAAAATGTTCCTTGTTCTGACACGTTTGCGAACATTGCCACGGTGGAGCATCATTCAAGCTGTTGTACATGATGTTAATGTTCGTTAAGTCTGGTTGTGAAGCCGGTGTTTATCTTACGGGCTCAGAACATGCGTGGTTGGGTGTCTTTTTGCTCGTATCACTCGGAGATGCGGCAAGTTTTTCCTGTTGTTAAGTTCACCTACCCGTATCGTAATTATCATGGTCTACATGTAATAATGTGTACGGTAATTCCATCTTCCTCTTTGTGTATGCTACGAATTACTTCATTACAAGTTCATTTAGTATACTTGGTTTATTTCAATAAGCTGTAAAAATTTGAGAACGAATTAAAAATGGCTTTGGCCTCTTTGTTCTACATCAACTCATGCAGCATAACACGCTACGAAGCCAGAGACCCCAGTTTCGAATCCTGGGTAAGACAAGGGTGTATCAGTGTCTGTTCCATCATCTCACTTGTTCATCACTTATCCTCATAAGAGGTAGGAAATCGACACAGGAAAAGAAGGGAGATTTATTTTTTAATATTTGTTATTTAGAACAGTCTAATAAAATCTCATGATTAGATTACAAACGAGTCCTTGCACCGAATGACCCGAATTCAGAACATGAACATTATGAAATTAATTTTATCTCAATACATACCATTATAAACCGTTGTACACTTGCATGAGACAAGGTCTAGTAATTCTTAATTCCCTTCCAAAAAAAGAAATACTGACTGGATGAACTCTTACTCAATTCTCATCATATATGATCTGAAGGCGTGAAGTATTCGCCAACGGAGGATGGGGAAAATTCACTACTACATTTTATGAATTCCACCATGACTTTCCATTTGCACCGTAACACTTCTCAAGTAACGGCCCAACACAACCTATTTAGGGGTTTGTGTTTGATGTGGGGATGGGCAAGATTCGTACTCGACTCTCAAGTCCAAGATTCGTCACCTGAATTTGGAGATTTCTCCAAAGTTTCGAATCAGCCTATCCCAAGTTTGGCACACTTCAACGGTGTGAGTTACACTACTAGGTAAACGTTCCGTCTAATGTTGATTCACAGTAATATACCAATGCCTGAAGAAACAAAACTGCAACTTACTGAATAAGTATTTCTAAGGAGCCGAAACTTTAGGTAATAAAGAACATTGTCGAATGTCGTTTGTGGAAACAGGTTACACTACATGTATAGCAAGGAACAACGAAGTTCCTTTCGGATCTTATTTTGGGTTTTACAAGTTTTCAAACAAGTTGAGCTTGGTTGTGGTTCATGTGTAGAGAAGTTTTGTTGAGCCGTCTTTGTGTATTTCATATATTCAGATTCTTATTCCTGGAGTTTCTGCTTTTTTAAATTTTTATTTTATTTTTTCAAATACGTGTATTGGCATGGGTGTGGGTGTTTAGTATATTATTCGCATTAACCTTGGTATTAGAAGACCGTTACGCCGTGATGTCTCGTTGGGAACAGGTGACAAGAACTCCCCGCTTGGTTTTTGTGTCAGCGTGGGTGTCAGACGTCTTGCAGTCAGAAATTATTGCCATACTTTGAGTGAGGAACCAGTCAACTGACATGAAAGCATCGACAGCTGCCGTAGAAGCTATGCCATCCTTCCTTCCCCTGCCTTCGAAATGGTCTGACCCTGTCGTTTCACCTACGTCGTGCTAGGATGACAGAGCAGGCAATGTTGTGGAACGGACTCAAATTGAGGGAGCGCAAGCCAGAGGATGAGAAGTAAATGAACGGCGCAAAGATAAGACCGTGGAAAAGGAATAGGGAAGCTGCGAGGATCTACGAGTGGAAACTAATGGTACTGCGATATCTAAGGAGGGATGCACACTTCAGGATATTTTCTTCTGGGAATCGGGATGCCAGTGTTGCCAAACGAGATTTGTAGAAAGAAGCAAAATTGAATGAAGTTTTCAAGCGGTCAAATTGTATAAAGCGCAAAAACCAGTTTCCGTGAATTGATCTACCCCCGGAAGGTTCCGAGTTCGGATCTGTGTTTGTTCTCTCACGTAATCGAAACGCTACATTAAACAAATTAGAACCACAAATACACAGTCAACTGACTCCATAAGAGCAAATTTGGCCACACGGCTCGGTGCAAGTCGATGTATTGATACTTGTTGAAAATATTCGCATGTCCTTTACATAACGACGCACTGCAGAAAACATGGGGAGTTTGCGTTTTGCGCATGTACCATAGCTTGTTGTGTTGCTCCGCTTCGATAGTTGTGCTATATGCATGAAATGACAGTCGAATAAAGTTTTGTGTTGTTTTTTAGTCGTTTTTTTTCATTGGCTAGGGTGTTTTTATTTATCCTTTGCATTTCACTAGCATATTTCTTGTTAAAGTATTGTAATAATTCTTTTATATAGTAATATGCATGCTATTTTAATTTTTGGTTACCTTTGGAATACAGGGTTATTGCAAATGATCTTCCCAATTTCAGGCACACATAAATCACGTTTTATGAAACTCTTGACACAAAAAGGTTACATCAATGTAAAAAGTAACTCGTAAAGTTTTATTTCATGACCTCGCAAGTGTTCAATGTGAGCCCCTTTGGTAAAACTTGCATGGACCCGTTCCACCTTTTCCTCATTTACTGACGGGTATTCCAGTTCACTTTCTCTTACAAATGCATCCCCTTTAAAATCAGAGTACCATTTACGAATCGAATGCCGGCTGGGTGAATCTGCACCAAACACTGTACGGAAATAACTAATAACAGTCTGGTGTACGCTTTTCTGTCTTTGACGGCAGCCATTTTCTCTCGTAGTTATTATGCGGCAGTGTTACCAACCGTATCTGAAATGATGTGAAATAAAACTCTACGAGTTACTCTACATTGATGAAACCTTTTTGTATCTGAGTTTCATTGAACGTGATTTACATGTGTGTGAAATCGGGAAGATCATTTGTAATAACCCTGTATTTTTAACAGTTTTGGTGTACTATGCAATTAAGAACCCTTCGTAATGGCATTACGAACCTTCATTCACTTTTGTAAGCTGCTGTCCAATCGTCAGTTCCTGGTAAAGGGGGAGGTATAGATCTTCTAAGAACAAATTTGAGAATTAGCATTTTGATTACTACTACTTTCCATGTTCTGAGCACAATACCCAGAGCATGTAGACGGGTTGGGTGCCGATGACAAACAACTGTAGATAGTGTTGGTATCACATCCACTTGCCCCCTATTTTTCATGATTGGTCCTACAAAACACTGCGTTAGTGTGTATATTTGTTCGGGATTCGGTGAACGATTAACGTGGTGATCCACCATTCAGGTGAAATAAGTGTACAACTCACCAACGAGGGCCGAATTCGATAATGTTAGTAAACTGTACAGAACGATACTCAAGTCATCGGAAATTTCTGATAGCGAGGCATTCTGACCTCGATCAAAACCTATTTTCGTCCCCAAACTTGGACCTCTCTATCTAGAAGGCCAGGGGGCAACAAATTTCGCTCTACCAATCAAAATTTTGCCTGAATTACACGAGCGGTATTATTATAGCTTAGAAAGTTCATTTGTATTGGTTGATAAAGCTCAGAGTTGGACCATTTGATGTAGCTCTTAAGTTCCCGTAATGGGAACTCTTAGCACCGCAGCAAGTTCCCGGGTTCAAATCCCGGCGTGGGTGTTAGTTGTGAGTGCCCCTTCATCTAATCATCACTCGTCCTCATCGGCGCGGTTATCCACAAGTGGCAGAAAGGTGACGTTAAATGTAAAAAATGCTTTTTTTTTTTTTTTTTTTTTTTTTTTTTTTTTTTTTTTGTGACAGCTATTTTATTTTGCTTCACTTTACTGCCACTTTTTGCTTAGGGTAACGATGAGGATGAATCATTGGGCACTCACAAAGGAACGCCCATACTCGGGTCGTAGTTCGAACCCGGAAAATTCGGTAGCGAGATTGTGAGTGGATCACTCAACACACTGCCTATAGGACTGTATTATCATAGCTGAACTGGAATTTTCCACAATCATTTGTGAATAACCTGGATGGTCCTTGATTTTTTTTCAGCAACCGTACATGAACTCTTATTCTTAATTTTGTATCGAGGAGAGACCGGCGTTGTCCAGCAAGAAACTGAAGGGGTGAAAGAAAAATGGTCTAGTTTGCTGCAGGAGAGTTTGTGTTATGCGGCAACAAAAATTACAAAATCAATGGCTCTAGAAATTTTATGAGATGCAAAATTTTCTCCCCGGTCTCTTAACGGAAACACAGAGCATATTGAAGCAACAGGATCAGAATTTGTACGAGTCAAAAGAACAGGTTCGACCCAGCATCACGTTCATTAACATGCATATCCTTGCGTGGCCGGGAACACCCGAATTACGACCGTATAAACTACGAAGAGGAGAAAGAGAGAGAGAGAGAGGAACGCTATGAAAAAGAGAAAGAGAAGTATCAAGAGTGTAAGCTTCATTTTCCTCGAAGCTGTAGCATTCATCGAAATCACGAGGTAATCGTCTTATGAATGAGTTAATTATCTCATTCCCCGACGAAACACTCCGAAGGCATTGTGGGATAGGGAGAATGTAAAAGGGGGGAGGAAAAACCAATAACCTTTCATGAAGAAAAGTAGCAGGGGAAGGGGAGGGACGGACGGCGGTGAAATTGGGAACGGGTTAACGGGACATTCAAAGCAGCTATGAAACCCTATAGCGAATAAATCTGGAATGGAAGAGAGGCGGTTCCTGGAGAAATAACGGTCCCACCACAGACCGCGGCGCGGAAAGAAATGAACTCGGCTCCGACGGAGAAAGGAGTGTAATGGGAAATGCAAAAGACGAATTGAATGTGCCCGCAGCCATAAAAAGGAACAACCTTAAAAGAAAGAAGAAAAAAATAAAAGTGTCCCAACAACTGGTGTCTTCGTGGTGATCGATGTTTGCTGATTGCAAGTTGCTGAATTTTCACAATTTTGCCCTCACACCCACAATACGGCCATATAAGTCAATCGTAATTGTCAATTTAACGATGATCACTTCACGCGGAATAATATGCTGTTTCTTATCTCATCAATTACAAAAAAAAAGTACTACTAGACATCGTACAGTCAATTCTGTTGTGCGGCTCCCCAAAGCAACGGGCCAAATTTGCTGTCGCCCCGAAATGATTGAAACCTTTGATGAAATCTCTACTATTCGTACATGTTACTGATGGGCCAGGCCAGCTTGCGTGTTTTAATACTATTTCATATTCATCGTCATTTGTGTGGTCTGTCAGAAAAAGTGTATAAATGTCTCAGTGATTCCATAGCATCGCAATATATGTCGTGAGTGTACAGATATGGCCTGGTGTATGTCATTGTAAACTAAACCCCAAAACGGGTTACAGGTGAATCCTCCCAAGCAGTCATAATATTTGCAATGGATATTCATGACTAAGTGAATGATAGGAAATATTTTCCTTCAAATTTTTCTTGTTTAAATATAGTGTTTATTTATTTATTTAAAGACATGACACTACAGGCAAATGCCCATTTACAGTGTATTCTGTTTTCACATTGTTTGTTACACAGATTTCACATTGTTTGTTGCACAGAATATGCAATCAATAGAATCGATAATGTATAATAATATGATGTGTTAAAGTAATATAAAAATTAATATGAAAAAGGTTATTATTACAGCGTGCTACGACACCGTGGGTCCCTGGTTCGAATCCAAGCCTGGGGATGGGTGTTCTTTGTCGTTCTTTCATCAATTTCATCACATCCTCATCTTAGTGATTAGCCAGTGGCAGAAAAGCAAAGCGAATTGAACCAATTCAATCAATCGTTTAAATCTAATTGATTGCAACCTGAAAACACAGGGAAAACGTTTACATATGCCACAAAGTAAGAACATTCATGTCTCGAAAATTTTTATAGAGATTTTTAGTGAAATTTGTAGATAAAAGGCATTTTTTAAACTGTTATTTCCATCCAAGGCTCCGGGGAATCTTAATTTTTCCACTTCTAAAACACTTCTTCCCATCCTACTGCAGTAGAACACTAATATCAACGTAATGGCATTTTATGTTCACAGTTGTTACGACTAGTATATATTCTTGCTGCTGAAGAATGTAAAACGTTAAAAAATTGCTTTTTAAGAGTTCAACATGTCAAACTTGTCATGAGAGTAATACCACTTCAGTAAGAGCCCTGGCTTAACAACTTGACTGTTTATTTGAAGGAGAACCGTGAGACACCTGCCAGGCATCTGAGAGGATTTTGTTCCCTTTTTGTTCCGTGCCTAAGGTTAAACTGCATCTTCTTTAGCTGGAGCAATTTAATGGCGTGGAGATGAATGTTGGCATAGTTACAAGGTATTCAGTTCGTTCCACGTAGGAATTTCGGTGTTTGGAAATCAATATTGAAATAACATAAGCATTTTTTAACGTATGTACTCTGTTTTTTAGTGTCCAACCTCGATGAAGCCTTGTGTTTTTCCATAATGTTAGATTCAAAACCATCTTTCTCTCCCTCTCGGCGCGCGTGCGCGCGCACACGCGCACGCGCATATATGTATAGGGTGCTCATATTATTGCCTAAACTGCAGGGTAGAACAATGATATGAAGTTTAGATTGGAGCGAAAGAAACTCAATTGTTAGTTACCTTTATATCCGTGCACTTTCAACTGAGCTGCGTTTGTTCAGAGCCGTAACTAGAATTTTATGTGATCTGAGCGAAAACAAAGTTTTGTCGCCCACTGGATTCGGGCAAATTTTTTTTTTTTATCCCTCCTATTCTCTGTCTGCTGTGAAAACGAATCCCATATAAATAAATACACGTGATTTCTGGGAAATCCTATTGGTGATATCAATGGTAGCTGTGCAGGAATAATGTGCGTAGGGATATAGTTCATGTGATGAAGCTATATCACTCAACGTTGCTGATACATTGAAGTTGTGCGATCTTACATAATGAACTGTACAGCACGATCAATGTGTTCATGGATAAAACAACAATAGACCCAAGGGAGCTGTGTCTCAGAAGTCACGTGATTTTGTTTACATTAACTTCGTTCTTACAGTGGATGGAGATTAGTTGATAATCTCCTTTTCAATATTCACACGCAAAGAACAATTCCCCGTGCCGACTTCCGTTGACAGAGTGGTTAGCACAGCGCGCATCGACTCCAAGGGTCCCAGTTCGAATCCTAGGCATGGATGTTCTTTGTACGTGTCCTTTCGTCAATATTGTCATATCATCATTCATCCTCATCTCGGCGATTATCCAATGGTGGCAGAAAAGCGAAGTCAATCAAGCAACGGTAAGAATGAATGGTGAGCAGACGAAATGAGACATCCGTGCCTTTACCAGGATTGGAACCTGAGACCTCTGGCTGATCACTCCGCCACGGAAACCAGCTAGGTTCGTGTAAATCTAGGTAAGACAAAATGTCATGAAATTAAAGCGAAGCCCTTTTTTTGGTAAGTAATGAATGCGTGGTATGTAGGAGAGAACAGACTGGTTTGTTCCTGTTAAATTCTCTAAGTTACTCACACTAGCAATTTAAGTAAATATTGTGGTGAAATTGCATTTAGGTAATTATGGAAAACTATCTCTGCCTTTCATTACTATGAAACGGTCGCATCTCTACGAAACACTCACTCCTAATGATGGTTTCGCTGGCGTTTAAGTTGCCAGTAAAATTACACTTGATTCTTAACGTTACAGTATGATGGTTGACTCTGTCTACATGATTGCATACATGTACATACAGTTCAGAAACAAGTACCTTACCTCTCAGATACTTCGGGGTCGCTATATTGTTAAGTGTACACTGCAGAGAGTACAATTCGTCGATTTTTTTACGGCAGTAAAAAAAATGATGGGCGGTGTAGCCCCCTCCACACTTCACGTAGGTTCGGAAGGAATGGAGCCGTTTTTAGCGTCCACATAATGGATATTTCGCTGTTAGAGAATGCCATGTGAGCCATTAGGGCCCACACCAAGCCCATTCCTAAACAAGGATGGCTCACGAATAATTAATAAACTAAATGGGAAACGAACCACCGGGGCTGCATTCAAGGCTTCGAGTTCATGGTGACCTAGAGAGTCTGAGTGCCGAGCTTCCTGCCACCAAGGAAACTTAACCGTGCTTCGGGTTGATACATGTGAATAGGGTTACGTGCTGCTTGCGTACATTACTAATAAGGTTTCATCGGATTTTTCTGCGGGTAACATGTTTGACCCCTATCCACTTTTTTCCGCGTAATCCGCTGTCACTCTTGTGAAAAATACCCCTTATTGATTATGGACCATCTTAGACACTACCGCATTTGCAGGTTAACGAGGCTCTGGAGATAGGAACCACAGCCAAGATGATGATGTGTATTTTCTCTCTCTCTTCCATAATCATTGGTGTTTTATTTGCATGAATGAGGTTCTTACACAACATTTTATTCGTCGAAAAAATAATAAGTGGGGTTTTTTTTTTACACAGATGGACTAATAGGGACTGGACCTACTTTAAAGTGGGATCCGAACTACCGGGTATCGAACCCGGCACTCCGTGATTACAAGGCGACGACTTCATCACCACTCCATCTGGGAGACCCGAGAAAAATAACAATTCTTAGCAGTTTTAGCATGAGTGATTGTGCCTTCCAGAATATGCGTTGTTAAATAGGGGATTTTCTGCTGGCAAGTAATCTATGATCTGGCGTTTTATTGTAATATTAAGAATAATACTTGTTTCTGTTATTAGGCAATTGAAAAATATATCTTGATTGCGGGACAGCGTTTCATTATTATGTATTGGATGATGGACCAGTGTGGCAATCAGTCTGTTAGCGAACTGGCGTGCTCAAGACATATACTGTGGTCATAAGTTTGTCGAGCATCTTGCTTATAGTTTACTGGAGCACTGGTCCCCTAACAGAGGCTGTGCCTGCGTGTAATAGTTGTGATGGATGCACTTCCTCACGTAAAAGATGGTTTGGTCTACAACGTGCCATTTACCACGGACAGAATCTCCAGGAGTAAATTGCATCAAACATTTTTTAAAGTTGCTCATCAAGGGCATTACAATTAAAATACAGTACTGTACTCTTAAATGATTGTTTATTGATTTGCTTTATTTTACTTCGCTTTTGTGCCACTTTTGGCTGATTTGCAAAGATGGGGATGAGTGATGATATGATGAAATTGATGAATGGTTACTCACAAACATCCATGCCCAGCCCGGGATTCGAACTCGGCCCCTGGCGTCGTAGTGCGATGTGCTAACCACTCCGCCACGGGGCCGGCTATTCCTAAATGAGACAAACGCGTTTCATACTTATACGGTTTTAATTATCTCTCATTAATTTGTGTTTTTCGCAGAGGACTAACTAAATGAGGATGTTATATTAATACTTTCGTCTTTTACAAATCTCGAACATTCCTTTAGAAAATATTGCCATGATTTCGCCTATAGTATGCCGTGAAATATATTTTTTTTTTAGTAGTTTCATTTAATAATCGACAGTTTCATTTTCCTCGATCCTTCGCGTCAAGTATTAAACCTCGTAACATGTCTTCAGACCTTCGCGGATCACCTGGGAATTGGGTCCGTGGACTAGTTTAATGTTATATGGCAAATATATTGTGCTCATAGCGGAAGTTAATATGAGGGAGTTGGAAGAGGTGACTCTATGTGAAGACACCCAAATGTCAACCGCTCTTCCATGTAGTACTTCAAAGTAGTGAACTTCTTTTTGCAGACTAACGAGGCTCTGGCGTCTAGATTCTCGCAGTATATTCCTCCGTGGAACTTGTTGTGTGATGTCCATATATGTTCGTGATTGTCCTTTGATAAATTTCAGGACATCACCAATCATCCTTATCTTCGCGATTACTCAAAAGGGGGGGGGAGCTAAGTAAAATAGATGAAATCAATATATCATTATTGTTTGAATATACAGGGTGTCCACCCTGAGACTCCAATATTTTAAACAAATATAGTGGAAAGGAAAATTTGTATACCATGATTACTATACATGAAAATGATAATATAACTCACCAAGTTTTCAGTGTAACTCACAAAACTCAGTTCAGTGCACTTGCACATGGGCGCCTTTGATGGCGCGAAGAGTGTCTAACCTGCTGTCTTCAGAACCCTCGTCCATGTTTACACGCTACAATTTCAAAAACTGATCACACCACTTCTTAATAGCCTTGGATGTCAGAGGGGCTTATTTTGTTACAGAAACCTGTGCACGCTCGTTTGGAATGGCCATTTTAGAAACAATTTATTGTTTTAGCGCCACTGTGGTTCTAGCACGAACTACAACATTACCACGTAAAATTATTGAGTTTCTGCTTCTGCTGTTATTGGAATCACAACAGTATGACCTGAAATGAAATAAAAATAAACTTTCAAAATGTTGGGTTCTCACGGTGGACACTCTGTATAATTATAATAGCTAAAAATCTATATGCTGCTTTTCTCTTAATTTCTGTAATTACACTGTGAGTAACCACTCTATACGCAATCAGTATTTACAGAATTTATATTGTGCATCACTCACTCAGCACTTCTACAAATGCTTTTTCACAATACCCACTTCTTACACTTATTTGTATTTGTCTGCTCGAGACATCGGTGCTCTTTTTCATGTTATTCTGGCTTGTCCAATATGTCTCGGTTTTCTGGTTGCTAGGATAAGATTCTATGGTTGGCTCGGTCGCATTTATCCCCGGTACCTGGAAGCTGAAGCCCCTCACGGTGTTCTCGAAGGCTCATCTGCATTCGTGGCGACGCCCGCCGCTACGCCACGGAGTGGGAACTGTGTGGGCAAGACGTGTTCAGAAATTCCTTAGTGCTAAGGAGAAATTCCGGGATGCGGATCGAAAAGAAATAGCTCTGTTTATTCTCCATCTGCCTGCCCGTGAGTATGGAGTAGCAACTTCTCCATGCTGTTACCCTGACGCAAGCTGTACCAGCACGTTATTGCTGAGGGCTCCAGAGAAAAATTTCTTAATTAATTTTTAGTAACTTCCCGAAACTTCACCACGTATACATTTTAAAATGCTGCCATTCGCTATAAATATTTTCCAGAACCGAATTATGAGATATCCTTATTCAAATACGTTGAAGTTGAAAGTGAAGTTTGTATCACGTCAATCGAAGTGACAGCATATTTACTCGCTTGAAATATTTTAATTATATTTTCATACCACACGTCGTTTGATATCATGCTTTCCCTACAAGTTCAGTTCGTAAAATAGCGACCACGAATTTTGCACCCACATTCGTACAGTGTTTTATCCACATAACACCAACACCTTCTCCCTCCCCAAATTCCTCTACACCCGAAATTTTTCACAAAAACCCAGTGTATGGTAATTTGGCTCTAAATTTACCCTTAACGTGCACCCCCATGATGGAAAGTTCTGAATAAACCCATTCATTCATATTCGTGTTCTAGCATTAACTGCTGACGTCGTTTCAGCACTACGTAGATGTGGCAGTCAAACAGTCCAATGTAATGTCATTTTTATCCCCGTAACCCCATGTTCTCTATAGCGACATGAAGGTTGTCGTCGCGAAAGCAAGACTTGTATTCAAAACTGATAGTGGTCGTTCTTTTCCAGTTCATAAACTCATTATTGCGATTAGCCTAAGCTAAAAGCCATTATTGACTAAAAGAATCATATGATACCACAAATAAAATTCAACCCTGGAAAGATTCCCTCGTTTTATCGGCAGATGAGATCTGGAGATAATTTAGTTAATGAAACTTTTGCTTGGCGGCTCTTTAAAGATGATAGTGATCTCGGAATCTTCTCCACGACTCATGGACTCAACCGAGAGAACATTTTCATTCGTCACTAGGACAACTTCAGGACGTTCCTTAAAAAGTCCTTCTGATAGCGTGGAGGAGTGGTTAGCACAGTGCGCTACGACGATAGCAGCCCCGGGTTCGAATTCCGGCCTTTGTGTTATTCGTGAGTGTCTCTTCATCAATTGCATCAGGTCGTCACTCATCCTCATCGTCGCTAATAGTCAAAAGTGGCAAAAGGCAAAATAAAATAAACCAAAACAATCAGTAAATGATAGCCTTGCATCCAGCAACGTTCCCTCATAATCAAGAAGTGCCGGATTCTACTCTCGATGGAGGAACATCACAGTGGTTCGGATTCCACTTTTAAATAGTAGGACAAGTCCCGATTAGCCTATCTGAGCATCAAGTGCGCTTAGATTTGTATTGACAAAAACTCACCATATAATGAAGATAATAATAATAATGCAGTACTGATATGATTTATTTTTTTATTATATTTTATTACTATCTTTTTTGAATTCTAATACCTCATGTAAGGTAATTGCCATCGAAGGCCGTGGAGTGGAAGAAGACTCAGAAATGGATGGTCGATGTGATTTTATAAAGCGTAGCTAAGTAATTTGGATGTATTGAAGAGAGCCGGCAGGTTTACAGCGCAGAGGCGGGAGAATGAAGTGAAATTGGATGAGGTACTGGGCGTGCAAAAGCCACGACAGATAACCGGATAAGGGCTGTTCGAGACGGGGTGCTGAGATGGCGTTATAACTCAGCTGGAAGGGGAAGTGCCCCGGTGTCGCGTCCCCGTGCGCCGCTGCTCAAGTCTCTCGCGGTGATGGATGGCGGAGTTACTTCAATTACTTGTTGTCTCCTGTACTGGGGACGAGAGGGCGGGTTAAATGTGGCAGGGAAGAAGACTGAGACTCTGGATTATAATATATTGTGTCGAGAGCGGTGCAACTACTGTTTACAACATGTTTACGCAGAGTATAGGACCTGGTAGTGTTGCCCGGGAAGGTTTGAATAATTATTGTCAGTTGCGAAAGTTATCGTATCATCAGTATTATGGTATGATTATTGTTAGCCTTTACTGATTGAGTTGGTGCTTTAAGTCCACTTTATGCACAGTAAGGCTAACCGGGATTGGACCTACAGCTTAAAGTGGCATCCGAACCACTATGCGCCTTCACCGGGACCCCTTGATTACAAGGCGACGACGGTATAACACTGCGCTATCGGGGAGGCCCAGTTATTGCCATTACTTTGCGTTCAGAGTTTTGGAACAACAAACTTATTTCTGTTCAACCTTCTGCAGTATATGGCTGTCTCATGTTTCATCATTTATCCTCATAGTCGCAAACATAGATAGAAAAGCGAGGACACGAAGATTTTGCCGAAATGATAAAATTGACTCCGAGATCGTTGTGATTTAATTCGCTTCATTTTACTTCGCTTTTCTTCCAAATTTAGCTAATCGCGAAAATGAGGATGAGTGGTGATGAAACTGAAACTCACATAAAACACCCATGCCCAGGCCGGGATTCGAATCCGGGTTCCCTTACGTCGCAGCGCGCCGTGGAAACCACCCCGCCACGGAGGTCGACTCACAGGTAGTGGTGATGCGTACAGGTCCTTCCGCAACATGCATAGACTATCAAGATTACTGTCGTTTTGAATACAGTCTCACAATCTGCATTAAATACAATAATGTGTAATTACAGAGATAAAATTAGTGGATGGAGCGTCTGATCAGTCGGTAGGGTAATCTCGGGTTTGTGAATCTGGGTGTGAGACCACACTATCCTTCCTCATTGTGGACTAGATTGTGAATCCTTATATCTACACCTCATATGAACAATACACGGGGATTGCAACTTTTATTTTATGAACTGTTTCGTATAGATCTCTTTGTTCCTGTAAAAATGTGGACCTTTGGCCTATCGTCTTCAGCAAATACTTTTTTTTAAAAAAATTCTCTCCTTTTGAAAATCGTTTCTAAAATTCTGAGAAGTTTCATATATGTGGGAGATTCAAGTGAATATTTGTGTCATTTCCTTTTGTTACTGTCCAAAAGTGTGCAATAAAAAGTGGACTTAACGTCGCCAGGGAACTATTACAGGTATGTAGAAAACAGCGAAAGCAAACCACACGAAGATTGAAATTCTGTAGTTGCACATTAAAGTAATGCACATAAAGTCGATACCCAGTTGAGGTACAAGTGGTTCGGATACCACTTTAAAACTGTAGGTCCAGCCCCGATTAGCCTTACTGTGCATAAAGTGGACTTAAAACACTAAATCAATCAATCACTTTCACTCGAAAATACTCCATCGAATCTCCCACGCTCGAGCGTGATTCGCTCGAATATAGAATATCAAATATAATTTCAGTGGGACAATAATCGTACAAATATCTGTGTCAAAATCCGTCCTGGTAGTTTCAGCCCATAATCATCTATTATGTATTGGTAAGACAGACTAAATCACATTTTTACATGGAGATGATGACTATGTTCACTTTAGTTTCAATTTCACTGCGTCTATAACTTCACAATACATATTTGAGGGCCCACTACTACAGACAAACTGCGGTTATACGTGCACTACTGGGCTTCGAGCGTATGCCGGTCGTTTGAATGTTCGAGTGTTATTCGCTCGAGCGAGGAAACTGTCCATTCCGTAAGCCATCTAGCGTCATCCGTGTGAACTGTTAGACGATCGAGCAAAAAGCCCTCGTTGCAGCACTCTATTGCACATGTTTTTTTTATGAATTTAGAATATCGGAGTGGATTTTTGAACAGGAGTAATTCCCCCCCCCCCCCCCCCCTAGGCCATGCAAAGGTGTAACGGACAAATTCGTTCATTCATTTCGCAAGAAAACTAAACCAAAAAGGAACAAAAAACGACCTATGGTTACAGCGTCTGCTTGCTGTCAGCGGTACAGAAATTTTGGATCTAACTGTTCCTGGCATTTCTTTCTGGGAACTCCTGAAATAATGTTTCTCAAGTCTCCACCCGGAATCCAGACAAAACTGAAACCGTCGGATTGTGCTCATGCTGTCCCACTGCTTCTGCAGAGCCCCGGACTCTCGCTACCGTTCCACTTGCCCTCGATCCACGGTCACAATTGAAACTTGATCGTTTTGCCACCGGTATTACGCCTCTTTCTCTCCCCCTCGATGTGGAGATGAAACTCCCCTCCCCCTTTGCTGTAATGAAAAGCATTGTTCCCCAAGTTGCGATTCGGATCTTTGTTACGGGGGAGGGGTTTTCCTGCTCCCCCCTCCCCAAAAAGCTTTCCTCCCCTGTATACATACACCCTATGCAGGTCTATATCTTTCAGCCTTCTCAACTGGACCTCTTCTCTGTATGGGAGTAGGAGCTGGCAGGAAGGGGACAGCTGTTGGTTGTCCTTCATAGGCGATATTCTATCCCCTTACTTGCTGGATGGTTTCAAAATTTTCAGTTGTTCCACGGTTTTAGAGCCTTATTTAGATACATATGTCGGAAGATGTGGTTGCTCTGAATATATTATATCAGGACCTATGAGTGGATTCCACCAACAAAATAAACTACTACTATTTATAGGCGTATTATCCATACTTCAAACCAAAATTCGATGATGACGAGACATCTCGCGAGAATAAACCTGTCGAGAACTCGTATATACTAATCAAGTTGTAATAGGACTACGCCAGTGGGCTGCCCAGGATTTTCCAAAGAGAGGGGTTGCGTATGTTTTTTTTTATTAGTCAACCCTCATTTTGCTATCTTTTCCTACCGTTCACGTTATTTTTGTTTAGGAAAACTGGGCCAAAGGAGGGATTATGTCCCCCACTAACCTCTCCCTTGGTCACGCCACTTGACTACGCTGAGGAATAATTATATTTATTATTTCAGAATCATTTTTTTTATTGTCTTTCTTCTGTATGTATGTTTTGCTTCAAAATTATAGAAGTATTCTATAAAATCCAAATGTTTAGAATTAACAATGATTTATCTGAAATTAAATATGGTTAGTACCATCGATTATTTTTAATCAGTCACCTGGTTGGATGGTCTCGTCGCTAGTCTCGAAATAATATGTGTAAAATTGTAAAAAAAAAAATAAAACGTATTAAATCCAACCTTGACACATTTTAAAAACACATAACCTAAATATTTATCAGCCAACCACCCATAGTTATATCTGAATAAGTTTCATGGTTAAGCAATTTTGATGTAGGCTGATTTTTTCTTCACACATTTCACATTGTAATTTACCAAAATATCGAACCAAACGAGACTCCGAAAAGTCTCGAAGAGTCTAGTGTCGATTTTTGACTGTGGTCTACACCATCTCGACTAATAAGACACCTTGAAATTTTGAACCTAGGCATTTCGGAGCACACTCAATTTTGAGGCAGTAAAATGTTAAAACCGTAAAGTAAGTTCCTATTGATAAGTGGCAGTGAAGCACAACGACCATTGCCGGGTTTTCTCGCTGAGATAGGAATGTGAACCGCGGAAGTTGGTTGTTTTGCACAAACCCCCCCCACACACACACACACTAATACTCTTGTTTGCACAACACACAAGTCTCATCCACAACTCCGGAATGTTACAATACCCCTGGTGAAGTGGGATCCATGAGTATTGCCGGGCTAATTGTCCATAACTATTCTCATTAATTTTTCTCTTACATCATATGTGTTTGTAACCGATGGATTTTTATGTATGCTGGTGCTGAAGTTGTCAACAGCTTGTTTTGAGTTTTCTTTTAATTCTTGAAGCTCTTATTGGGTCAAATAAAGTGCACGAACATGGTGATGAACAATTTGCACGATAATACTCATGGATCCCACTGTACATACGAAGTGCTGAATTTGTGCTGTACATCACGCTGTAATAGTCCATTGCGAACAACATAGTATCCGCGTTTACTCTAAAATATATTTACAATGCTTCAGTTCTAGTTGCACGTCGTTATTGATTTATCGGATGCCTTGAGGGTGACAGAGCGTAGGATTGTATTGTGAAATGTCAACATATATTAGCTATGATTGGAAGAGTCAAGAGATCAACTGACAATAAGGAAGACCATTGCTTTCAATTGATGCGAAGTCCTGAGTGATAACAGTGGGACATTGAAGTGCTTATGGAAATCGCGTATGAAGGATTCAAAGATGGTCTTGAATATAGTTAATATTGTTGCGGGTGAAATGTACATGCATTAATTCCTCGCATTGTTTCTGTTAATGGAACGGTAAGTAAACAAAATCTGAAAATATTTAACCGCGCCGCCCCACGCCAACCAGAAAGCCAGTTCGAAGAATGATTATAATGAATTCTAGCCGAACTTCATTCGCATTGTCGCACCCTATGCACACATTTTGGCAATATTAACCAGCATTATTTCAGATAGAAAAAAAATATTGTAAAGTGCAACAGTGCGTGACGTCAGAGAAGGACACTGATTTGTCAGCGAGACGCCAATCACGTGCTAAGTATGCAACGAATGTGTCCGTCGGCAGCTACCAGGAAGAGAACCAACCTTATACGAAGCGTCAGTCCTAAGTTTAGTAGAGCGAATGAATGATATAGTTTTAAGATAACTGTATTGTTATAGATACATTATCTTTGTAATTTAAATTATATGACAATATATACAAAAAAAATCAACTGATTAAAATAGGTTACTAATTAGACAAAGGTAATTTCATGGCTTTCCCACTGTGGAATTGAAAGAAAGAAGTTATTGAAATTCGCCGAGCTAAACCTTTATAGCCACTGAAGTCTCACCCCAACTTTCGTAAGTTTTGCTGGTGAATAAGATAGCCGCGAAATTTATGCACAATCTCTGCCTTCTGTTTGCTTTTAAAAATTAAAATTAAAGATGCCACTGTTGTGTAATTTTTTCTCATGCTGTTACATCACTGTCTTGCCCAAACATCTATACTCTGTCCCGGAAATCTCTGGAGCAAGAGCTAGCGAGCGATAACAAGTCCTGTGCGCAAGTAGGACTCGAGAGGGCTCGACCAATGAACTCGTGAAGGTGTAAGTGCATGCATGTAGGGGAAAACGCGGCTGCCGCAGCCCACTCTCTCTACCGTTAACCACCGGCTTGCTCCACAGATTCCCGAGACAAATATTGTATATTTAAACAACACCGAAGTCAAGAAAGTTGTTTTTCTCTATTCTCCTTTAATTAATTGGCTTAGGGATACATGCTGTGTTGAATAATGACATACTTCAGTCGTACTCGTGAGCATTCGTCAGTTTGAAATTATCGTATCACTTCTTCCCAGTGGCGTGCCCAAGGGGCGGTTGGTGGGGTTTATGACCCCCCTCCTTTGGCCTAGTATTCCTAAAAAGCAAATGCAGGAAAAGATGACAAAATGAGGGCTGACTACAAAAAAATGTATACCTAACACCCTCCTTTCGAAAATCCTGGGCACGCCACTGCTTCTTCCAAACTAATGCCGACAGTTGAGAGGCTTTATTCAGTTATCCTTCAGACCTTCACATGAACCAAAGTTGAGAACAAAAGTTCAGTTACTTCAAATTCACACATTTCACTTGTTTTGGAAATAGAAGCACAGTACTGACAAAACGACGTGTGATGTGTATACTAGTTGGAAATATGACAATACGTTTTTTTGAAGAACACTCACAAGTTTATAATATTATAACTTTCAGTTTTTCCAGGAAGAGAATTCGTGTGAAATGCAACGAGTAATATCCAGCTGTTCGAGCTACGAGTGTTTTTTTCTCCACTGTGAAGGAAGGAATAGACGAATATTTCTCCGTGTTTGTTTTCGCATTTATTGCTTTCTATATTGTTAATTGTTTCGTGAGAAATATTCCAGATGCTCTGTTTAAAATGTTATGGATTGTACTGATAATAAACTTCCAGGAATAATTTGTTGTTTTATGCATCTCTGTTTGCAGAGACATCTGTTTGAATATATTTATTCCCTTAGAATCTGGGAAGAAATATGACAATTACTAATTAATGCTCTTGTCATTTGCTTTTTTGTATCTATGCGTTATTAATAATACTGTAAGCGGCTGTGATGCACAAACTGGTTAGTTGTCTAAATTTGTGACCCTGAAAAATGATATGCATGTTTAGAATGAAATTAAAGAATCTGATGAAAAATTACATTTGTCGGGTGGAAATTTTGGTACAAGGATTAGAGAAGCACACACAATAATTTCCTTGACTTTGGAAAGTTGATTATTATCTTAGCTAATTCGTTTAAACATGAATTTTATGCCGAGACGGTTGTCAAAGAATGTATGTCGTTTCAATTTCGATTTTGAAGTCCATTTTATGCACAGATAGGATAATTGGGACCGAACCTACAGTTTAGAGTGGTGTGTCCGATCCACTGGTTCCTCTACCGGGTATCGAACCCGAGATCCTTTGATTACAAGCTGACGACGTTACCACTACGCCATCGAGGAGGCCCTGAATGTTCGATTTTAATAGTTTCCCATTTTAATCACATTATTTTATTGAGCAATACATTTGTGAGTATAATAGATGTTGAATGCTGCTGTACAAGAGATAGACACGGAACACCGGTCAAAAACACAAACACAACCCAACATTTTTTTATTTAAAAAGAAAATAACTGAAAAATGTTTAAGGGAATATTCGCCATGGAAGAATGATCACTTCCACCATAAATTTCACAAACACTGTTTTAATTGTAGGTCCAATTTGTATTACAAGCAAATCAGGAATCCATTTCTTCACAGTTGTCCTTACTACCAAATTTTCAGTCACTCTCAGTGTATACGCGTACAATATATGGTTTGTGACAGAACAAAGAAAGAGCACGGACAGGTACCTGTTGTATTTTGTATATTGATATTCACGAAAATAAATATGGTTTTAATAAATAAGTTTAGACTTGTGCAAATGCGAATGTTAGTTTTTGCGGGGGTTGGAACTGTTGAATTCTCAACAATTTTTGCGAGGCGGGGTGGGAGTGGTTGAATTCTCAACAAATTTCGCGTTATTTCACTGTTCTGGAGATATGAAAACCACGATCGTTGCACATTACAAAACTCAAGGACCCAAAAGGGGGAGGGAAAGGAATATTTATTTTATTGCACTAGAAATGCTTGATTTAGCTTTCTGGTAAAAATGCATTTTTGCGTTTACCCATTTGCCTCAATCGTTATACATTTCCAGAATTACTGAATTAAATTGATTGATTGAATTGGTTTATTTCACTTCGTTTTTGGCTAATGGCGAAAATGAGAATGAGTGATGATATGAAATTGATGGACACTAAAACAAGACCAAGAACACCCATGCCCATTCCGGCATTCGAACCCGTAACCCCTACTGTGTAGATAACCACTAGGGTACTGAATGAAATTAGTGAATAATTATTTATTTACCTCCTGTTTAAACAAATCTTCTGTCACCAGCACATAGTCCCATCATTTCCCTCTGTAACCTAGTTATTTTTTTTCAAGGAAGAAAGAGTCCCACACTGAACTATGAATCTGGGAAGCTTGGAACAATCCGCTGACATTACTTGTATGTATGCCATACCTGCAATTTCGTGCAACGTTACCGTTGTATTTAATTTCATTTGCATTTGATTAAAATTTTATGCTTTTAAAAAATAGAGCTCTTCTGTAATGTGTAAGCTTGTTTTCTACTCATCATGTCATTGGAGCCTCGTTGTACGAATTGTTTAGAGTTGTCCCTTTCTTCGTTTTTATTGCATTTGCGAAATGTAAACTTTGTGTATGTTTTGATTACTGTTGCTTGATTGAAGGCTAAGGGCTTGTGATTGCTTGCCTTTGGGTGCCTTGTTCGAGGCAAACACGAGATAGAAAAGTAGAGGGAGTGGGTGTGATGCATGAAATTTTAGCAGCTGGTTGGAAGGCTAATTAAGGCAAGGGAATCAGAGGAAAGGGAAACATTCTGTTGTTTTTTTTTTTTCGAAAAATATTCATTTTGCAAATACCTTAAAAATAACAGGTCTAAAGACGGCCACGGTTAGGCTCCTGTTTATTTTGCTGTTTGCATATTACCGCTCAGAGAAAATCGTTATCATTTCGTTTGGCGGTAATATCTCTCTCCGCTCGTAGAAAAATTTCGCACGTTCAATCCTTTATCTGTGTTGTTAATGGTGTTTAGTCGGAATCTTTATTGTGTGGTGAAAACTGGAAAATACTGGTAATTTTAGTTACACGGAAGCGGAGCCTCAAAGCATTCGAGTTGAACTTTGAAAACGTCTGCACATTTTGTAAGCAATGTTGTTTTCTTTTTGTTTCCAATACAAGTGGACACCGCATTGAAATAAGGTACCTTGTATATTATATATTAAGATATTTACTTCAGAAGTCTAATTAAGAAATACGTTATGAATTCAAGTAAGACTTAAGGCAAGCGTGCGGGGAAATGCTTCCCATAATTTATTGTGAGGTCATCTAAAATTTATCCTCCCTACAATTTACTAAGGCCAAACCTGACGTCCACAGAAGGAATATCACGTTAACTTCGGCGCACACATATGATAAACGTAACTAAAAATGCATCCTTTACCAGAACTTGAACCTGGGTATGTGACAGACCGCGAGACAATTTGCACACAGGTAAGACAACATAAACGAAAAAGCTGGTCTGACTTGGTGGCACAGTTGGCATGACAATGACACAGTAAGCCAGAGACTCGGAATTCTAGTCCTAGCCAAGGCTGTATTTTTTGCAAAAGCAATATTATTGCATTGCATCGTG
Source organism: Lepisma saccharinum (assembly GCF_977018435.1). NCBI lineage: Eukaryota > Metazoa > Arthropoda > Insecta > Zygentoma > Lepismatidae > Lepisma > Lepisma saccharinum. The sequence goes on along the minus strand of NC_139229.1, from coordinate 115,789,922 downwards.
GGAAATGCTCGATATCAGCTGTTTATATTATTTCCTGTTATTATTTGTCATTATAATAAAGCATTGGAATGCAAAATGTTTTCTCCCACCACCATTATTGATGGATGGAAATCTCCCCGCATTTTCTTTTCTTGGGTGTTCGCTTCTGGGGTCGTTGCAAGTAAGGAAACTTAAATCATGCGCCTGGTGCCAGTTCATTAGACAGGATATTTATGTCAACTAGTGTAATCTTTGTCCCTTACCGTTGTTGCCAATTGTACTGTTATGGAAACGTTGATTTGTTTTTTTAAGGAACACCGATGGGGAGCAGATGGCCGACCGAGTGGTTAGTCTATGTACACCGGTATAAAGTTGCGTTTGCGCCCGTCTTTTTTATAGCAGTGTTGCTTATTTTAATTGAAACAAACTGGCAACATTGGGTGCGTGGGCTGAACAGAGATGGGGAAAAGCCTGCAGCCGCAATGGTCCAGCTTCCGTGGAAGCTGTGAGGCTAGACAGTGTTGCTCAAACTAGAAAATTGTGCTCAATGTTTCAATTGAGTGACGATGGGCTGGAGGAGGTTCAGTGCTTATGCCGAATTACAGACGGAATAGAAGTAACGTCACTTTTTCTTTCCTACGTTGGCCGTGGCGAATTGCATGTTATCCTCCAAGACAAGGAGGACCAGGGTACCGCGAAATTGTGAGAGATTGGGGAGAGAAAAAAAACAGTTTACGAGCACAGCATTTTCTTTCGATTGTACTTGAAATGAGTTAAAACCTTTTGTATTAAACACTATCGTGGCGAATAGCGGCATTGTTCATTTCAGTGACCACACTTTTATGGTTGAAATAGTTCACAAATATCCTAGACTAATATTACTTAACTGTACTTACGTATTTGATGTAGTTTTGTTCATGTCAGTTAAATCCGGAAGTTATTGTTTTTAAATTTTATACAATTAAAAATATGAATTCCCTAAGAACTGGAATCGCGGCCATTTAGTTCCACAGCTCCATTGATGTAACTGCGATGTGTTCATGTGTTCGAGACCCGACAAGGAACACATTTTGTGTTTGCCTTCTTATCATCTTCATACGTTTCAGTAATATATTTTCGGTATATTACTAATTGAACTTTCGCAATGCACAATTTACCTGAAGAAACCGAGGCTACTTGTTCTGTGTGACGTCGGTGCTGTGTTCGGATTGGAGACACTAATTGGCACACATCTTATTTTTAAGACCCCCGAATGAGATTGTAAATGCCCCAGTGCTTGTGGAGGCCCCTCCGATGCCGCAGTGGAAGCGTCATCACCTTGTAATCAAGGGGTCCCGGGTTCGATACCTGGTGGAGGCACATAGTGGCTCGGATCCCACTTTAAACTGTAGGTTCAGTCCCGATTATCCTTACTATGCATAAAATGGACTTAAAAACACCAAATCAATCAAACCAGTGCTTGTGACTTACCTGCTCTGCCCGATTTTTTCCATTACTTCACATACCCAAATATCTTTTATATATATAAAATTAAACGTCCAAAATGTCGATTATATTTGCTAGAGTACGCAGGCCAAACTCGTTTATCGATGAAGATTGTGAATGTTCGAAAGACTGTCGCAACATACAATTTAGTTTCTTTATATTCCATATTCTAGAACAAATTCTAAAATATGTATTCAGCAAAAGAGTAACATTTCGCCAAGAATGTATTATTTGTTCATAAAGAGTGACGAATATGAATTGCCTAGCTTATGGAATACTTATTTGTTGAAGAAATATTACCGCAGAGTTTTAATGCATCACGAAGCAGGAACAAATTTATCAGTTAGTGCGGGGTGACTCACATACGTATATATACGCAAGCACTTCCTGGTTCCTATACTTAGCTGTGTTTTATCTATTAGATACTGAAGTGGCTTATTGTTTGGCAGTAGTCGACATATCACCCATACATTGATTGCATCGTCCAAAACTTCCAAACGGTATATCTTTTAAAATTTGTGTGTGCTATTGTAAAATTGTCTCCAAATTAAAAATGTTCAAAAGAGCTAAATCTGACTAATGGCAATACCAGGAGAGAAAGCAGAATTGAAAATTTGAGAAAAGGTGTTAAAGAAAATACTTAATTTGTTACTTTGTAATCTAGCTTAGCTGCTGTCGAATCAAAAACATGTTTCCTGAAAGACAAACAACAGCGAATTCCAAGTATCCATTGTTTTTTCACACAATTTGGTTAACTTTCAGAGGCTGTTGTTCTACAAATAAGCATTATGTGTAAAGTCCTTCCTTGTAAAATGTGGTTATGCAGGCATAAGAAGATTATAAAATGTAGGTTCATACATTGATATATAGAGAGAAAGCAGAGTAAATTGAACGTCGTGAACTAGAAGGAATCTAAGGTAAACTTGCATAATATTGTTTCCATTTTCGTCCACATGACTAAGTACTCTGTGTGAACAGAAGCCCAGAAACAATAGTATGTAGATAATATAATTTCTGCATGTATAACACATTGTAATAGGTGTTTATTGCAGGCAAATTCACTACTTGTACATGCACTATTTGTTTATGTACAGATCGCATCACTGTATTGCAAGAAAGTAGGAAAATACGCAAGAAGACGTACTTTTACATAAAAATACGAATGTGTGAAAAAAAAATCGAATATGTCGAAATATATTAATTTGTTACCTCAGTTTCAACAATAGTGTACCCTGTAACTTAAGGGGGAGATGGACAATTTCCAATAGGTCCTTCTCTCTGAGGCAGCTGGGAGCACTGTTGCCAACTTAGCTCTTTCGTGCACTCGTTTGGCTGTGAACTGTGGCACCCGCCCCCTGCCCCACTATGATGCCATCACTAGCCCCGACCCACATAGGCAACCAACTTTTGCCATGCGTTCACATGTTGCACGTGACGTGATATTATTATTTTGGCTGCGTCGTCCCACTCCTCTTACCTCCCCAGCTACTTTTATATAGCGCCTTGACGGTTGATGATGACAATATTGTTATCCGGTAATCCCTTATTTTCGATTCATACAACCATCGATGGATTATTGAGATGGGCGATGCTGTCAGATCTAGACGGTGAAAACTAAGAATAGATTGTCATCACTTTAAAGTTGCCGGTGATAGCAGCGCCCCCCACCCCCTTGACAACTAAAATTACCATGGGAGGCACTTTATCCAGCCTTCGTAAATTAGCTCGTTTATGCATATCAGGATTGCAACACTGCCAGGATGGGCGCAGGAGGCAAGGAAAAATGCATTACGCTTACGAGAGAATTATTTTATTCGTTTTCTTGGGGATATCAAACTTCCGATGGCGGAAAGAACATATGATCGGGTAGAGGATCCATTGAAGATGATATTTTGTCTAGAAATAGTCGAAACTCCCATTTGTTTAGCCTTAACTTGAATTTGAAGTTGTCTCTCCAAAAGGAATACATGGGATTCTGTAAATACTTATTCATCATATTTTTCAAACACAGTATGTAGCTTAATAATCAACTTTAAAAACAGCTTCCACTTGCAACATGGGGAGAAATTCATACTCTCAAATTATGCGTGCATTTCCTATAGTATAGCAGTGCCCAGTCCGAAGATATTTAAATAAATGCATGCCTGGTGCAAAATTGTCAAACGTCACCTTAAAGGAAATGTGAGGAATTTTTGTGTCGTCGATTCATTGATTCCGATTTTCACACGTCGATTTTTTCTCAACTCCAGATGGGAGATACGACTTCAACTCCCTGTGCACGACACCGACATGAAAATTTGATATTCTGGTACAGCACAATGATAGTACCTTCTAAATAATTGTTAAGAGAAGAAAAGTCCTAGAACATAGATGTGTGATGGGGCATTTCGGGCAAGAAAATGTCCATATTAGGTGTAGGCTGTTGTAGAGCCCCGGAAGCCTATAGAAGAGAGCGTTGTGGATTTGTGGAGGTGCTCGTATGAGTGCTCGAAAAGTATTTTGAGATTTTTAAAGATTCTGTTCTAATTTTGTCATTGGTGATTGAATACAAGAACGTCATGTTTTCTATTCAGAACGAGTGCGTGGTTGCTATTTAAAAGAAGCCGATGCTGGGTCTATGGACGTAACCGCAGAGAAGGTATTCTATGTGGTGTGACGTATTACGTTTCTTGGTTCATCCAGTGTTATCCTCATGATATTTGTATAGTACACAAACAAATGTGAATAAGTGTAGAGATGGTGGAAATTATATGTGTGGAAGATTGGAATTGGATTTTAGTGCGTATAGCTTTTGCCTTGCGATGAGCAACATTTCACATTCTTCTTATTCGCACAAATTCAGGAAGACATGCTTTATACCAACTCGTACATCATTGCAAACTAACCAACCAGCCAACCTTTCGTGCGCTGAATAGCGCACTTCGGAAGGCCGAAAAGCTCTTTTTTTGCCGTCCGTGGCTTTGTCTGCAGGATTGGATGAATCTAGATCTCTTTCCCCATGCCAGGTTCTGTGCAGGCAACCCACCTCCCTTCCCTCCCATCTTATTCCGCTCCCCTGGCCACGTTTGACGGTCTCCCAGTCAGCCAGTACTTTCGCCGTACAACGCTGTTGAATGCTGGTGTGCAATGGGATAGACACAAAGGAACGAGCACGGAGTTTTTGGTGCAAAAGAAGGCAGTTTTCCTGCAGCTCCCAGTGTGTCTTATGGAACGAGTGCTAGTGCGTTGTCGCTGCAAAACCACGTGTTGTAAAATGTTTCGGTGAAAATGCAGTGCTAGTAGTGAACGCGTGTTGGTTTTCGGGGAACATGGTCGTTTGGAGCAGAGTTGTCAACCCCTAGCCGCGTCTTTCTCGATATTTTCCGGACAGGTCACGCAACCCTTCATTGTCCCACGTGACCCCTGTTGCACTCGTACCCCTCATGCATCAACCCACCTCGACCTTTTCTGACCCCGAGTCCTCGGACCTTGTGTACATGCGGCTGGGCGTTGCAAGGGCCCAAAGAAGCAACTTGGAAGACAGAACCGAAGTGACACCTACAACCACCAACAACAATAACAGCGGAGAAGGATTTGTTTCCAAAATGCCGGGTCTCGTGGAAGCAGAAGATGCAATTTTCGTTGATCCAGCCGCGTCCTTTACTTATCCTGGACCACCTTACACCGAAGCTCAGGTAAGAAAAGTAGAATATCGAGTATATTTATACATCTGAATACTTTGCTGAAAATTGAAATAGGTTCTTCATAAATTTAGTGTTTTTTAAAATGTTATTCCTTTCGATGGAAATGTACCGTCTAATGTGTCGCTTTGAGTAACAACAACCCAATATTTCGTGGGTTGGGATTGGTCGCCTATTTTATGTCTTTAGAAATTGGTGCTGAAACTTGAGGCTAATTAACATAAACATCCCCCACCTCCTACGTTATGCTTTAAAGTATAGCTACCAGACCAGGGTTAGATTATTCACGTAGCCATTGTTTTCCAAATAAATTGTTCTTGATCCTAAAAGAAAATGCCTTTCCCCTTATCTGATATTTATACAATACAGTATTTGAAAAAAATAATTTTACTCTGCAAACTGCTTCATACATGATGTAAGGTACGTAAAGAATCAGTGGCACGGGCCGTCTTCCCCTCTCCCCACTCACTAACTATTAATTTAAGATTGAAGTTTAGGCTAGCATATGTTAAGAGACAAAGATTCCCTCCCTCCCCACGATTCAGGTGTGCAATGCATTTCACTAAATATGTTTCTTGGCTACTTTTTAAATTTATTAAATTGTTGCACTAGATGGTAATTCTTTGCATTTGTAAAAGTGAGAGAGAATCATTAATAAACCTTAAGTTTGTTAGTCCAAAAAAAGTTTCATTTTAGCGTCATTTTTGTTTTTAACACAATATGGTTTCAGTGAGAAGATCTTTATACTGGACAAGTAATCTTCGCGAGCTTATGTTCGAAGTTGCTATACACTAGAGTTTACCACTTTCTTGCACGGTAATATTTGAATATATTTAGCAGACAGTGCTGTACAAGTACGCACATATAAGATTATCTGCTGGAAAAGGGGGGCAGAGCCTCCCTCAGTCGCCTCCCGCAGAATCGAAAGTATTGTGTTCAAGCGTCTTCTGTTCCACAAGCAAATGAACCAGAGGATTGTAAACTTTGATTCAGCTCATACATAGTGATCGGAATCTCGTCCTAATATTGCACACACACAAAAAAAATAATATCAACAACCATGCAAACTAAAGTCCGTTAATAATCTTTCAGACACAATCTGTTATTTCTTTTTTTCGCGATGCCCCTGCACAATAACTAATACGTCGAAATCTGAGAGAACAGGAGAATTTCCCATTCATATCGTTTGAGGTGGATACATTTCCAAAACCGAAACCACGTGTTTGCTTGAAACGAAGTTGAAACTTTTTGTTGTTTTTCGTGCCACTGATCATGGATGCTGTGTGTGCACCGTCTTTAACTTTTCCCTGTGTGGTGTGCGTCCCCCTCTTCTCGTCGTTTCTCGTGTGATTGCATCACAGGACAGATGTTCGCGAGCGTACGCAAGCTGCGAAAGAAAGAGGGAGCGTGACGTGTACGGCAACAGGTATTCTGAACACGAGCAGAATTGCGGTCACGGTGCTTTGCTATCAGAAAACAGGATGAATATTGACTCTTTTTGTTTGCTTCATAAAATGACTACAAATTCGCGTGGTCTGCATGCCAATGTTGTGTTTATGTCGGTCCGTGCAATTTGGCATCCATCACTTACTTTTTATTATATTTGCCGTTTTGAAACTGTCCCGTGAATTGCCCGATATAAATTTCTCAAGTTGCTTCGTCCATAATTAACGGCTCAGAATGAGATCATTATACTTCTCTCCACCTGGTGTAAAAATGGATCGCCATACTTTCAGGATGATGGTTCGTGTTAATATCTGTAAGCAACTCATTGTAGCATGCCCTTCAGCAGTCTCCCCCCCCCCCCGAAAATATTTGGCAGGGTTTGTTGTGACTCGATTCATGTGCAGATCGACCGATTGGAGCCCAAGCTACAGCTTCAAGTGAGAGCCTAACCACTGGATGTGCTTCGAGCGGGAACTGAGTCCCTGAACACAATTGAAAGTCAAGGGGAGTGCACTCAGGTGTAGATCTAAATTGCGGGAAGAAACGTCCAAATATTTATCCATAGCGTGTGATTCGTGAGAAGTGTAATTGTAAATTTTATCGATCAACTCGAATGGCCACGAATAGCTAAATTGTATTGTGTGTGTCGTTACACTTTTTTTCATCTCCTGCCTCTAAAGTATTCGCAACCTACTAACACACTAACGTTAAATGGGTTGTCGAACGTTCAGGATATAATATATGAAAAGATTCGTAATGTTCAGTAGCTTGCACGTTGTGGGGTATACTACAGCTTCTTTCTTAATGCTTCCAGTAGGAAGTGTTTTTCCTGCCTTCGACATACTGTACTTCACACATTAACACAAATGCTATTAAACCCCCTCCCCTCACGCTTGTATATAGCTAGGCACCCATACTCGATTGAGCTTGAGTAGTTTGCAGTGGTCAGAAGAAACAAACCAGGAATGTTTTGTGAGCCTTGTGTTATATTTAGTTGCTGATAATGGGCTTGCTCTGACAGTGCAAAAAGCTGTAGTGCTGACGCACACCGGAACTTAATTTCGATCCACGATTCAAGAATAATTGAAGGGGTCGGGTGTAAAGCATGGTAAGTGACATTTTGGTCATTTCTGAGTTCATTTAGAAAAATGGTTATAAGCTACACTGTAGATAAATTGTGGGGTGAAATTTCCAATATCACGAGACTTCACTGAGCCCAATGCAAATTGTATGACATGGGCATTTCACTCGAAAATTGAAGGTTGGCATATTTTACTTGGTAACTCAAAAATTACCAAAATGTCACTTACCGTGTTTTATACCCGAGCCCTTCAATGAACAATTACTAAGGCAACTAACAACTATTGCAAGCTGTAATAAACATAATATTCATCACATCGATCGTAGAATTTTTGCTGATTTCATTAAGAATGGACCATTAGTAGTAGTTGATGAGTCATGCACGTTTTCCTTTTTGATCTGTAGTGCAGGAGGTAGTAAATTAGGGCATTGACTGCTACGAAAAAAGGCATAACCCTTCCCCCCCTTCTTTACGAAGTTCCTAGGCAAACAACTAGTTATTGACACATACGTTATATTTCGTTGTTCTATTATCCCTCAAGTATTTGGATTGTTTTTTTTGTTGTTTTTTTTCCGTAAGGAAGAGCCAGGGGAGATGACTACTGTTTATAGCCGCTGTACAGAGGTCCTTGCAATCTTTGGTAATGTTTTAATAATGCTGCAAAATGTGACCGACCGAGGCTGGAAGCAACGAGTCCCCAAAAGGGGGAAGGAATGAAATGGAAGTGATTTCGAAGAGAGACCAAAAGCGAACTTTTTCCGTCTTTTGCACTGTCCGTTTCTAACTACGCCGCTCCCGCGCACTCGCACGTTACGAGTTTTTGAGGGAGAAACGACGGCGGCCGTAATGGCCACTCATTTAGCTGCGAAAGTTTGCGAGGTTAGAATGGCTCGGTTTGGTCTGTTGGTTGGCTGTTGAGAGGGGGGAGGTGAAGAGAGGGGGCGATGAAGGAAAAAAGAAAGAAACGGTTTTCTACGAGTTTAAAGATGAAAAAAGGTAAGTAAAAACGGTTGAGGGTGGAGGGCTAGTTTTGGGAGGGGTGCAAGTTAGATTGTCCTCCTCCTCCTGTTCTCTTCCGCTTCGGTTCTCCCCCCCCTCTCTCTCCCTTTCTTTTTCTTCAAAGCTCTGCTACCACTTTTCTGTCTGTCTGCCTGCCTGCTGTGTAACATGTCGACAAAGAATCAGTGTTGCCAAATTGTCCTCTGTAATGTGTCTAGGTTGCAGTTTACCTAATTTGACAATGGTGCTTGTGTCATTTTGTCTTCGACAGCTGTCAGTATGTCTTGCACCTTTTAACTCCTAGCAGTCAACTAGGTTAAAAATTCTGCATTTTTAAAGGTTACTTTATTTTTATAAAATTCGTATCCACTGGTTTATCAATACCCTTCCAACAACCCCTAATTTTTTTGATAACTGTAAACAAAGGCCAAAAGTCGGTTTATGTTATAGCCTTCTAATGAAGGAGTATCGGTTCATTTCCGGTGAAGACACATAATGATTAAGATATCACTTGAAACTGTAGGCTGTTCCGATTAACCTATTTGTGCATGAAGTAAACTTGGAGTAAACTTTGCCAGAAAAAAACTGTGGCTAGGGACATGAACCTTCTGGTCTAGAAATAGCAAATGGAAGAAAGAACCGTGCGCTTGTGTGTGTGCGTAACAGTAATACGGCGGTGGGGGAAGGCTATCGCCCCGGGCGCCAAACAAAAAAAAATAATTGGAAAACATCAAACATCTTGGTAGGTGCCCGTGGAATTGTCGGAGCCCTATTACGAGGCTTGAAGATACCAATGCGATTACCCATTCTTTATTTTATAATGTTTCACTACATAAATAATATTGTCAATGATCAAAGAAGTAGATCTAAACATTTTCTTATTCGCTTCGCTCGCGGAAAGAAATTCCGTATTAGTCACATCAAATCGTGCTTTTTGCTTTTAGCCAAAAGTAGCAGTAAACGAAGTAAAAAAACGAAATCAATGAATCAGTTTATGATGATTTAATACTATAAGAGGCACCGAGTGGAGACTAATAAAAGTGCAGAGGGTGTTTAGTAAATAGAAAAAGAATAAAATAGGGAAATATGGGTTTCGAGTTTTGATCAAGTGGTTATTGGGTATATATTACAATTGCGTTAAGAGAAAGATATCCTCAGAATTGACAAATGTAAGTTATGGCTCTTGTTTCATTATAGTTAAGTACATGCATTACTTTATGTGATGTTTATTACAGATACTATTACTACATGTCGCATGTACAGAGAAGTAAATAGTGGTAAATTATTTCGAACTTTTTATCCAAGGACAATTTTGTATTTGTGAACTTTACAACAATTTTTTTTTAAAAAAAAAACGCACTTTTGCAATGGATGCATTGCAAAGTCCCGCGCGAATATTAAAAATGAGAGTAAACGGTGGGGTGTGGAAACAAAAACTACGAGAGACTGCACCAATCAAGGATCATATCGATCTTGATTCGCTCAGATTCGGTGAAGCTATGAACATCGAACTACGACTATCGTAAAAAACACTATTTCATTTTCAGTATAGTCAAGTAGATAACCGCTTCTCTTTTATTAAACGTGCTTTATGCAGTCGCATTACACAGATACCTTAGTAAGTAGGCACGTATTTAGAAATTTATTTCGGCAAGTGTCTCAGAAATAATAAAAATATTGACGTTTAAATTACAATAATTGTTATAATTGTATTCAATTAAAAATAGTTAAAATATATAAATTAATATTGTATTGATATTATTTATATGAATAGGTAAAAATACAGTATAAAAATAGAAATATAAAAGCATGTATTCATTATCTGGCGTACCTGTAGTTAAGATCGCTTAAATTTTGCATGAAAGCAACTGTCTGACAAGCAAATTAGTGCCAAATAGATAATAATAATAATATTTATTAAATAACAAAATCGAATGTTACATCCAGTTGATAATTTATAATGAATAATTATTCAACAAAGGAGACGTTGTACTACGTTAGCTTTTGTTTAGACACACATCAAATTAATGTTATTTAAAGCTATTATAAAAACTAAATATTTACTTTTACTGCCTTCAAATAAGTTCGGTGGAAATAAATATCACTCGATTGTACGAAAAATGTTAAACAACGTATATTTTCAATATTTAATTTTTGTAATTGGTAAGCCTTTCGGTGGGGTCCGTACCCCATGAACCCCCTCTCTAAATACGTCCTTGTTAGTAAGTAAAAGTAGTCTTGCACAAGCATTCTTATGTTGTAAATCATGATCGTGTTTATTAAATTCGGTAACGATACCGCTTGTTTACCGAAGGAAAATGTTTTATAACTATTACTTCCATTATACCTAGGTAAAGCATAGTATTGCTCGTTGCAAATTAAATCTGAAGATAGTATCTTAATACCTTCCATGCAATAAGAGTCAATTACATATTCACACACCCGATAGCGTAGTGATAACGTTGTCGCCTTGTAATTAAGGGGGCCCAGGTTCGACAAACGGTGGAGGCACACAGTGATTCGGATCCCACTTTAAACTGTAGTTCTAGACCCGATTATACTTTTACATATAGTAGACTTTAAAAACTGAAGTGCCAAACAGGCCGTTTGTTATTTAACAAAGGGAAGTTAATTGGTTCCCCGTAAACTCGCCAGCAGTACTCCAATATATCAGATCGCCAGCAAATTGCTTTATTTTCTCGCAGTTTGCAACTCTGATGCGTGTAATCTCGTTGGGTCGAGATGGTTCTGAAAGCAGTACCTGGAAGCGGGGAGGGGGTAGGTTAGGTTAGTCCGCAAAGCCGGGGAAGGGTGGGGGATAAAGGACTATTCGGGGATAGAGAATGCAATGTTCTTGGTTCGACGTAGCAGGGGCTGGAAAGAAGGCAAGCGCTCGGCTGCCAAACCGAGTCTCTTGTCTCTCCCGAGTCCGTCTCCTCTCCGGCAGTGTTTGCTTGTGGAGGAAGCAAGCACATCGAGAAGGGGGGGACCGAAGCAAGCGTATGACGTCATTCCGGACGATGCTAATCGCTTTTTCCCCTTCTTTTTTTTGTGACGTTGTTTGAAGCGTAGATGTCCTCTGAGGAGAGCAAGAGATCTGGAGACAGGAAGGGGGAAGGAAGACGGCGCTGGTGGTGGTTTTATCAGCTGCCGTGGCAAAAGTAAAACTGCTCTGAACAGAAAACTAAAAGGACTTCGGAAATAATCGACGTATTCTTTCGTGTCCGTGACTCGAATTGAAGAACTTGCATAGCTGAGAAGTCATGATCTAGTTTATTAGGTTCTGGAAAGTAAGAATGAGCATCGAATGGGGTTGTTCACCGCCAAACGTTCGCGAAGAGGATTCCATTTGTTGTGTGGTTGCAATAGGTTTTACATTGGGTCGCAATGTCGTGTTATTCAAGGCCATTTTTTCCGAAACGAGCAGATTTTTACCTATATTGACAATGAAAATACACACGAAAACCTAATAAAGTAACTGAGTTGACAGTTACTTATACTAGATAAGTTAAAACTAAGATAGCAATTAGGCATTTTTTCACTACCGTCCAAAACTAAATTAATATTAATTAAATCATAATTAACCCCTATGAACACACACAGGAGAAAATATCCTGAGTTATGAAAGGAATTGAAGACTAAAATTGGTAAACGCTGTAAGTGCCAAAATAATTCAAACACCGTTTTCCACGTTAAACTGTGCAATGTGCCATGTTTTATAATGTGGTAAACGTGAAAATTCGCTGGTAGCCCTCTAAGTAGTTCCAATTGCGTGTAAAGAGGTCACTAGTGTGAGCGTTCTTACGGGCTGATGTGCGGAACGATGCGATTTCCCAACACTTTCGCTTTTGGCACTTACAACGTTTACCACTTTTATTCCTCAACTGTTAAAACAGAGCATCATTTTACGAAGAATGTAGAGAAGTGTGATAATATGCAAAATAATAAGATATTGACAACTGCCATGAAAATTAAATCACATTCTTCTAAATCGCGTGTGTTGGGGAGGAGGGTTAACGCACTAAATATCAACAATAAATCGCTGAACTTGCGAATATTGCAAGTTGGATAATTATGCAAATACTATTTTTTAAGGTTAAATCAAATTAATTATAGTTTTTTTTACACACACACTGCAAAAGCCTTTAAGCAATATACTTTATAGTATTTTAATAACACATCTTCTGTAATAATATTGACAACGGTATTTTGTTATTTAAAAATGTGATACTGAATGACGCTACGCGTGGAGCCACGTTTAAGTCTCCATGTAATGCATACTGATGTAACAAGATATGTGACGATTGTTGGCTAGAATGAACGTCCATAAACGGAAGAATGGTTGGAAAGCATTGATTGATGGTGGAGAAAGTTATATTCGGTCAGAATATGCATAACCCTATTATAAGCCGGATTGTCATTACCTTGTTTGCCCGAAGAAAGTGAAAGTCTTGTGGCACTGCTATTTCCAGTCACACTCGTATCTCTTGGAACTGCCCCCTACAAGCAACTAGGAAAATGGGGATGTAAGTGGGGTGTTCAATTGTGTGTTTGCAAGTTGTTGTTTTTTTCAGCACTACGGTTGCTCATCATTCTTGTACATTATATTGAATTGGCACTGTAATGATGTAAAAATTCTAAATAGTTTAGGTTCCGAAAACAGTAGCACAAGGATACTTACGTTTTAATATGCTTGTTTCTTTGATTCAAGCAAATATATATGTATGTATTGTTTTTTCTGTGATATTGTTCGTACTGCGTTTACTGCAACATCCACACCGCTGATTACAATAATCTTTATCGGGGAAGAAGAGCTATGGAAAACGCTTTATAAATTCCTGCAATTGCAGTAAGACCTTCCATACAGACGTGAAGAAATCCGAAGAATACATTTGGATTGCATTCTTGATGCAAGAGTAGGCTAGTTTAGCTTCCAGGATTCCACCGTGTGAAGGACGCGGGCTAAGGCAGCAGGGCATATGCGTTTTTGCGTTGCTGCATGGCAATTCATCATGAAATGAAGGATTTACTAATTGAACTGTCTCTCAAGCATAGTTTGTTCATCAACTAACACTACCGTACCAAGTTCTGCATTGCGTCACGGTCGTCAGATCACTTGCCTCTGAATCGAAGGTAATGATGGATTGTTTATGTATCGTGATGTTGGCGTGTTTTACGGTTTGCTTTGCTACTGTATAAATTGTGCCATTCTACATGGAGAATTTGGAAATGCCGAATTGTTTGTCGCTTGTTCTGGTTGAGAGATTTCTTTCGTCACATCTATGTGGTTTGGAATCTGAGTGTTAATCAATCTAGGTTTATTTCGAACGAAATATAATTTATAAATCGGCGGAAATGGTTTAGCTAATCTTGCAAATCTCGAATTCAGGAATAGTGTATTATTTAATTCTCTGATGTATTACCACTATAAATAATATGTATAGATGTGTGCGTACTACATACACACAAACCTCTACAGTTGTGTTTTTTTTTTCTGGGAAGAATGGTTCTCTTAACCCTCTTAAATCAGTTTGCTATGGCAACACAAGCGATATTCATTCAAAGTTAATCATAAGATGTACCGAAGAATTCTGCGGTATCTATATTATATTAGTATATATTTTGCTATATTTGTTTCATTTACACTAAAGATTAATTCATTTTTGTTGTCACCTATTGAAAGAGGTACAGGTACGGCGTACCCCCAGAAAATGCGCGCACGCACATACACACATCCTTAAGTGATCTGTTTTTTTTTTCACTTGAGATGTATAGTACATTTTTGTTTCAGCATTCTCCAATTAATATCCCACTTGTGGATAGTCGCGACGATGAGGGTGAAAGGCCTGATTGATGAAATTGATATTAGGACGGACACTGACAAAATCTCACACATACCCAAACCTCGAACCTTTGGTGGCTACAGGAAATTGTTTTGTGCTTGCTTATAATATGTGTGTTTTGTTAAGTTTCCCGTGTATCTAGAACCCGATTCATCAAAGATTTGTCCAAAAAAAAATCTGTTCCGAAGAACCAAAGTTATATTTCAAAACCTGAAAAATAAGGTGTGCGTTAATATTAAAGATAACGATCTTGTTAAATGCAGTTTTCCTTGTTTTCTATATATTTGTAATAGTTTTGTGTCGAGGTCCTGTATTGTATTACAAATATTAGATAACGGGCATTCATTCCACATGAAGATACTTCTGGATCGAAATATTAGAAACGAAAACGCGCATTTCGAAATTTGAATTGTTTTGAACTAAGTTATTTTGCAGACTAGCTCACGTCCAAAAACAAAACGAAGACAAGTGACATCGTAATCCTTGTATGTTGACGCTTCTTTCTTGTCAAAATATTTTGTATAAAAACTTATTTTACCAGATGTTGCGTTACTTACTCGTGAAGAGTACTCGAAAGTGTGAAGTTGTAAACACTACCTTTCTCACCTTCAGCATGCCCTACCATTAGCCTCTAACGTATGTCACACCAAAACATTTGTCGTGGGTTTGTAAATTACCGTGAGTAACTGAGAACCAAGTTAACTACAAATAGGCTATGTGTAGTTAGAATTAGTGAACCTGCATAGTCTATTAGTTCCGAATCCTGGTTAAATTCCAGGGATTGGTCTGATACGAATTTTGAGACAATGTATTTGTATAAATCGTCTCTAGTCTCACACACTCTCTCATCGGTGGTGTTTCGGTCCCATCACCTCCACCATAGCCGAGATCAATAATGTGTGAAGCCGGCCTTCGCGGTGGAGTGGTTATCTAGAGCGCTTTGAAGCCAGAGGACCCAGGTTCGAACCCTGGTCAAGACGACATTGTGTTTGTCCTACCATATACTGTATTTTATCAGTTCATCATTCATCGCCGCGGTTAACCCAATAGGTGGAAAAGCGACGCGAAGTAACCGAAATAGAAAGTGTGGAGCCCCATCGTGGCATAGGAGATAGATTAGGGTTTTTTGTAGGTAGTTTTTTTTTTTTTTTCATTCTCTTCCCCATACAACGAAACTTTTTCCCTCCGATGCTTAGGGAGTGTAGTGGATCCCTCCTTTCTCGACACAAAGTATTAGCCTTCAAATTTCATGTTGACCATCTGCCCAAGTGAAGTTCAGAGACCTTGAAAAGTTACGGGTGACCTATCTTTGCCTGCGCCATCTGCTGTTTCCCAAGAGGTACCGTTTTGTGGAACAATGGCTCCGACTGGTAGAACATCCCAGGAAGCGGCGCTGTAATTGTAATTAGCTCGTGGTGTGTAGCCCTTTATCTGCTTACTACGCAGAACTGTCTGGCTCTTTCTTTCCTTTCTTGTCTTGTATAGTTAATGTTTTTTTATACATATAGTTCGCGTGTTGTAAATCATTTTGTTGTTTGTGCCTTTTTGTCTATCGTCCAAGTTTAGAGGATTGTGCTTATTACAGCTCGCTTCTCGCATCAAATGCTAATCGCGACAGTTTCGAAACGTGGGCGTCGCCAGAAATTTTTGAGGGGGGGTCAGCCCATAATAAACTAATAAATAAACCAATTTATCATTATTATATAAATGAAGAGACTTTCCTACTCGGTCCATCAGTGAGTGAATGTACATCACAACTATTTTTTTTACATTTCATATTGTTAGTGTACTGATATTCATAGCTATTGTATTTTGTTATAAACTTTTACAGGCTTCTGTCAATGTTGCGATACCTCTCACATAAAATTATATTGTTTGGAATTTTGAAAACTGGACAACCATTTATTCTAGGATTACATGGTAGAATATGAAAATATAGTCTGGTACCTATATTTTACACTACATTTTTTCGACCTAATGCACTTTTTACTTAGGTTATTTTGTTAGAATACTAATTGAATAAACTTTATTTCTGTTGTTAATAATAAAAATAACAATATTTCTTCTTTTTTGTAACTTGAAATGAACGATGCTAATTTCCAAGGGGGAGTCGCCCCCTCCAGATGGCCGTGGTCAGAAGTTGAGGCATGCCGTTTTGTGTCTCTTTTTATGACGTGAATCGAACCTAAGGCGTGCTCCACCAAACGTGAGAATACAGACTTGAATTCACAATTTAGGCTATCTTGTCTTGCCTCTGTATGTCTGTATATAGAGAATAATCTGTATGTAATGGGTGACTTTAATGTTCCTTTGTGCCCCTCCCCCTCAGAAGGAGAGAGATTATTTCCAAACATTTTTCTCCACTGCTTCGTTCATGTTTCTGCAATTACTCACCAGTTAACATAATTCTTGGTGTAGTGCTTTTTACCTGACATCCAAATCCAGGGTTCATTTAATTATCCGAGTTGTTATTTTTCTCCCAATTCCTTTTCTCAACACCCAGTTACTAAACTGATATTATTATATTCACCTTATAGTACTGAAAGTGAACCGCAGTAACACGTCTCACCTGCAAGGAATGTAAATTAAGCACATATGTAGATTTTGACCGCCAGAATTACTGTATTTACAATTAATAGAATTTGCTTGTAAGAATGGCACCATGAAACTTTGAACGTGAAATTTCAAACTGGCCACAGGACCAGAATGAGTGGTCTAATCGTCACCACCCTCCTTCGTCTTTCACATTCTGTTCCGCGATTGCCCGCGGATATTTGGTTGCTGTTGAGATATGAGGAGATGGAGATAGATCCGTCGTGGAGAGAAGATTTCGAAGATATCGATTTGCATTGGAAGCCGTTATCTTTTCACGAATCGCGATAATTTGGGTGAGACGAATGATGATGAGACACTCATAAAGACCTCTCTCACTGGGGTGAGAGAACCCCAGAATGATGTAAACGAAACCAAACTGGAAAATCTCCACGGATACAAGTCAGGTCTTGTACTTCGTCACGATATGGAGCAAGCAAGCCTGTGCAAAAAAAAAAAAACAAAAAAAAAACACTAAGTTGTCCCGTTTCCTGATTGGCAAATTCACATTGAGGAACCCCCCTCCAAGAAATCCCCTTATGTCACACTTCCTTGCCGACAGATATTCCGCACACTCCAGATCGCCACAGATCTTCCGCAATCTGTTGCTTTGAGTGAATTGATTCGGTGCACTTGTGAAAGCGAACACGTGCAACATCCTTTCGCCGCTCCTCCCTCGGAACACGTGCCGGCCCACATGTCGCACTCTTCGGACCGTCCTGCAACCTTCATCTGCACGCGACCCACTCGCACACACACCATCCTCATGCGGCCTAACCAAGGGAGGGACTCCATTACGGAGACGGTTCAGCTGGTCACACACGTACGTACTCACTTTTCGCCCGGCCACTCATTGAGGCGGCACAGTTGAGTACCGGGAGAGTCGTTTCGATCGGGCCCAGCTGTGGGGCACATTCCAATATTGACGTGCCGCCTGCTCCTTCACACGGTGGCTCCGGCGACTGTCAGCTGCAGCCACCACGTCCCACCTGTCACCCTGACAAATCCCCGCTAGCAAGCAGCTTTCTCGACGTCACTACATGGAAGAGAGGGATGCAACAAGTGCCGCCGCGGAAAACAAACGCTCAGCCCAGATTGGTTTAAATTAAATATCAGACTTACCTGGCCGTTGGCCGCTTGGGAGCGGTGCTTGCCATGTTTTATGTCAGGAATGACCTGTCTTGGCTTCTTTGTTGACTTTTTCATCTGCAAGTGACCTTCTTCCGTTTGCTCATTTGATTAGCTGCCTTTCCGTAGGTGTAAAGGCTGGTGGAACATTCTAGGTAGAGACTGTATTGAGGCGACACGAGGCTGGATGAGTCTCGGAGTAAAAATTTGTTTATATTCGTATTGTTATTTAGCGCCTTTCTCCTACCACTTTTGCACAATCGCGAAGATGAGGATGAGTGATTGATTTGGTTTATTTTACTTTGCTTTTCCTCCACTTTTGGCCAATCGCGAAGATGAGAATGAGATGATGAGGAGACCGAAAGAACACCCATGCCGGGATTCGAACCCACTACAGGATGAGTGATGATTCGATGAACTTGATGATGGACACTCACAAAGAATATCCATGGTCAAGCCGGGAATTTTGAGTGGTACGAACCACCGAGCCGACGTCTCAAATTTTAATATACTTTATGCTCAGATATGTTGATCGAGACTTTTATAAAGTGGGATCCGAACCACTTTGCAATGCTCTTCCACTGGTGATCTAACACGGGATAAGTCGACATCGTTGCCACTACGTCATAGAGGAAGCCCGCTTCGAGTGTCTACGCACACTCTCTTTCACACACAACATATGCAGCGTGCTACTGAACGAACTTTCACAGCACAGTACAGAAGTAATTAAGCCAAAGAGCTTTCCTTTAAATTATTTTCTGTTCGACGCTATATCCAAATTTCGAGGGTATCGTTAGTTCCGTTCTATCAACAGTACCATGAAAACCCTCCCATATTCTTACCATCGTTACCCAGTTTCAGCAACCCGACCTCGCTGCTTTTACGATCTGGCCGGGGGGGGGGGGGAGAATGGAATGGTCGTGCCCACTGGCCATTGACAGATTTGATGAAGGATTTGTAGAAAATCCGTGCAATGAAATACGAACATGAGGAATATTTGAATATGTGGATAGCTCGTGAAGCGGATAAACGATAAGACTGTCCGGATAATGCACACATTCGGATATCTGGATATGACAATCCCTAGCATTAACCGGAATGTGTGCATCCACGCAGCACATGTTCACTATTCCCATAAACACATTTACTAGTTACTATTAACATATGGCTTATCCATAACTAATCAGGAAGATTCCGTATAGTAAATTTAGTGTAGGTAAATCTTTTAATATTATACCCAAGTTTCATTTGAGATCGAGACTTCTTTCGTCTTGAGTATCATCTCTAAATCGAACTGTGTTCAAAAAAGAAAAAGATACTGGTGGAAATTCAGTTTCGTTTCGGAGAAATCATGAAAAGCTTCTTATAAGCAACTCAAATAACGGTGAAGGTAGGAATTGTACCATTTTCGAGTCATTCCGTAACAACGCCAAATTTCTAGTGACTTTACACCAGCGCCATTTCCAAACTAAACAAACAAACAAAAAAACACTGCATACCATTCGGAGTGTGTGTGTGTGTACGTATATATGTATGTATGTATATAAAGGTTTCTTTTCGAAATTCAACATATCGACTTCCTAACTTAGACATATTGTGACAAATCATCTCTGTTCCAATACGCTTTCCTCCCAGTGATTGCTAGATTGTCTCGTCCACCGTTGAATTTACGTGTATTTGACTCGTGTAGTGGGTGCTGTGGGACTGTTCTAGGTATCTTTAGAGTAAATTACTCTATCCAGCATGCTTTTCCAACAACGGAAGATAATGCAGGTTGTTTACAACCTGAAAGTAGGCATAGTTCGGGGAATCTCATAATATTATAATATAAAATTATCCCCAGTGGGGGTTCTCTTGATCCGAGTGGCAAATTATATCATTATTGAACTAAATATCGTGAGATTTCTCCCACCCGTGCCTACTTAAAATGCATTTCGTAGGTGGCAAAAAAAAACTTGTATTATGTTTATGTTCTGTAAACGGTGACACATATGATACTTTTCTGTAGGATGAAATGAGGCTCACGATCATTATCACAATGCCGATGTTATTCAATATTAGATGTGAATACCATGAGATGAGCGCCTTGTACCTCCACTTACTTAAAAGTGCTACTGAATAAGTAGAAAAAAACTTGATTATATTTCATACATAGCGAGGTTTATAATGATATGACATGAAACTTCACGTAGAATGAGGTGTCTCAAATGTGGTTTCGGTTGGCCCTCGGTCTAAAATTACCGTAATAACGTTAGTAATAGGTTGGCATATGTATAGGCCCCGGATAGGATTAGATTGTACTGTCACTTTAAAGTTTGTTATTTCAAGCAACTTTTGTTTGAACAAGGGTTTCCACCTAGTCTAGTCTCCTTTGGTGCGAGCGGTCCCGGGTTCGATTTCCGGTGTGATCCGAAGGAATTTTGGTGTTGACCCAGTATACTCAGGACAACTTCTTTTTAAAAGAGTAGCCGTGATGTGTTTCGATGCGCACAATAAAGTTATTCTGTAATTATGAAGCGTTGAAGAAAAGTTCTTCAATAATGTAAGATATATATATATATTAAATAATGTCCGTGAAGATACGGTAGAAAAACTACAGTAATGCATACAATTTAACATGGCTGATATTTTTCAAGATGAATTCTAGCTACGGGCTTGTCACTGGCCATACTGAAGGTTCAATATTGTGTCAGAAAGTTGCCTACATATTAGGCTTTCGCAGCTAATGAGTGTTAATATAAATTATCTAGGTGTGCGCGTGTGTATTTTAGGCCTATGTACCGTACTTTACGGCGCTTAAGGTGCACCCCCCTTTTTTGTACATATTTGTTAGGAAAATGCTTTATCGCTGAATATTGTAATTAATTTACAGTATTTCAAATATAAAGTAATATGTAGGTCTAATTTCAACAAATAACTTAACTATTCTAACTAGGAAAGAATACATTTTAATCTTCTTCGTCACACACCACAAGGAAGCAAGAAAGAAATCTTCTAATTCAGAACAGAGAAAGTTTCCAGAAATGAACGTAATCAAAAACGTATCGTCGTATAAGACACACCCTGTTTTTCAGACCTATTTTTAAAGGAAATAAGTACGTCTTATACGCCGGCAAATACGGTAGGTGCAAAGATTGCACTGTCTCCAACAATTATTATATCTTTTAAGATTCTGTATCTTTTACAGTAGCGGACATTTCTGGGCTTTGTTGATCGCATTGAAAGTTAAATAAAGTTGTTACAATCCAGAAGTTTTCGTGACTGTACTTGTGTGAAGACAGATTGGCAAACGCTGCAGTGTTGGATGTGAAAGTAGGTAAAAATCCGCCAAAAAAGGAAATGTAAAGATATTGTACATTTACACACTCTCCATATGCGGTTGCAATTGAGCTAGTTTGCTTTTATGAAAAATCAAATCACTCAATTAAAGCAGTTCATGTGCATTATGCACCACCGTACGATAAATGTCATGTCATGCCTTGGAGGTCATAAAACAGTTTTGTATACAGATGAATAGAAGTAGCATATAATGATTTTGTGCTAATATCCTGTAGTAATATGCCATATGACCTGTCAGAGAATAATTTTCCGTTTTCAAAAACCGCGTTCCGGTAATTGGCTTTCCGTTTGTCGCCGTGAGGCGCATAATGGAGGTGCCAGTTCGTAATATATCCACCTGTAGATCATAGGATGGAGGAGAGAGGCAGGGGTTCGTTTGCATGGCTTTGTGATTTAGCGGAGCTAGTGATTTGGCAACCGTGGTTTCCCCAGAGGATGCCCCGAAGGAGTGGCCGTGGGATTGTTCCATCTGGACCATCGCTGACACCTGGAGGCTGTCTCAATGTATGGCTGATGTTCCCCCTGTTTCAAACGCGGAACAAACAGTGCGGCATATCCAATAACTATTTTTCCTTATTTTTCCACCACGTAGGTGGGGTTCGCTGGCAGGTGCAAGGATGACGATGGTATGGATATGTAGGTGTGCTGAAGTTATGCTTATATCCTTCTGCTACCCATTTCATAGCAGCCTTTTTCTGTAGCCGTGGGAAAAATTGCTGAAAGAGATTGGTTAACTTTCCCCAACCTCTCAATGTAATTGAAAACAACATCAAATAAAGTCAGTTAAATAATATCGTGATCTAAATTAAAAGTTGTTTTTTTTAATTTCATTGAGATTCTATTGGAGTGGTATGCGGAGAATACATACCGCATCTGGCTCAGTGGTTCAATAAATTTATATTTTTTCCACTTATAAAATTATCTTTGCTCCATGGTTTATTTTTGTTTCTATACATGCAGTATAATTGTTTTAATAACTTGTATCCTGGTACATTAAAAATAAGCCAGGACGTCAATTTAACGGTCCCCCCGGTATTTTATAGTTTTTTAATACATTTTATTGAGGTACATATGAGAATTTATAATATGTGCGATAGTTTGTATGTGTATCGCATTCATTTCCGGCCACCGGTAGTGAGCATGCTGTTTATTACATGGTTTTCTACACACAGTACTACGTGTTTATTTTGTGTTCCGTGTGGTATGTTCGTGGACTTGTGTATTTTCATATGCTCATGAGTGTGTATTGTTGTGTTGTCATTAATGTTTGTTATGCTTTTATAATTATTACGTTTGTAGGTGAGAAAAAGTTACTATTATATCTGAGTATTAAGTGGTTATGATTTGTTAGGTGGAATATTTAATGGACTATGGTTATTCAGGATATTAGTGTAGTTAATAATAGCAGAGAGTAATTTAACAGTGTGTGTATATATATGTGTGTGTGTTATGGTAGTATTTATTATCATTATCAAGAAACCGAAACCTATCCTAGGTATGGAGTAACTGGGTAGCAATTTCCCATTTGTGTTTTTATAAATTAGTTTATTTTAATTATATTTAAAGATTAAGAATTAATGTTGTTACTTATTATATTTTCCTGTATGCAGTTGTTATGCTCGAATCCAGAAACATAAGTACCGAAGTTCGGGAGTCAGGGAAGCATGGTGTGGGGATTTTCGGTGATATGAAGTTTATTTTATTAGTCTTATTTCCTGGAAGAACGTCGGGAGACCAATGATAATCCTAGTATTCTTCAGGAAGGTGATATGAACTCCTGGGATTCTTCGCGATTGCTAGGAGTGAAGGGGTGTTATGGGATTAGGAATGAAAGAAAATGTACTACTGAAATCTGGAAATGAAAGCCGCCTCTACTGTAATACATAAATCGATGCACAAAACTATTTACTTCACAAATATCTATTATCGATTTGATACCTAGCGATGATTTCTTCTTTCTTTTGAATTCCTTAAACTTTAGTAATTTGTAATTCTAAAGCAAGACATCATAGTTAGCAACGTCTCAATTGCATGTACATGATTTCTTATTCAGACAGCACCTTACAAGAATACTGATTCATCTTCTGTTAAACACAAACACATTTCTGTTGGCTAAACTTCAACTATTTTACTTTCTGAAATGTTTCCCAACTTTGGAACGTTGTTCACTATTGCATGCCAGAGTTTTTTACTGGAGAAATTACATTCGATGTAATGTATGTCTCGAGTGTGCATCTAGCGGTGTTATTTCTATCATCACTGGTCTCGAATCCAACTGATTGTTCTTTGGACGAAGCTCCGATTTTTTTTTCTGGAATCGTAGTTGAAAGAATTGATGGCATTGTTATCATTAGATAGATCATTTAAACATAAAATATAGTCCACAAAACGATCAAGTTAATTCATGAAGAGAATTCGAAGTTTCTGACAGCCGTATATTTTTCCAGATTCCGGAGGTTTCATCTCTAATAAAACTGATTTTCTTTCTTTATTAGTCCCACATGTTACATCTTCCATTTCCATCGAAGTGTGTACTGTCTCTTCTAACTGTTCCGCATAATAAAGGCTGGAGCAGTCAGTGATATTGAATTTGGGTTCCATGAAGCACTACCGCGATTCTTTACCTCTCGTCTTCATTTTCATTGATATTTTTTTTTTTTCGCTGCTGACTTGCGAGGTTGTTAGACTAGTTGTCAGTCCAGATTTTTTAAACCTTTCTTTTTTACTTTTTACAACTTGTTACGTAGAACATGTTGGTATGCATAGATATTTCGTAAGATTTTTTACAGTTGCCCAGTCATTGTGCTTCCGAAACATTCTACCGCATTGACAGAAGTGCAGTCACCCTTAATGCTCTCATTAAATGTACACTCGAACATTTGATTTTCTTGTGTAGAAATCTTATCTTGTCGATATGAAGACCAGTGTTTTATTCATTTTGAACGATCTACAATAACGTCGTATTCCAGACTTTTGATAGGTATAGCTATATTAAAATGTTAAGAAGGAGAACACAACTTGCAGGTTGTATGCATTTATTGTTGTGTTGATAGGAAATACGTATGTGGTAATGTAAGGCACGGATTGTGTAAAATTGTTTGCGGTTAATAAAATCTTTTGCATAAATAACCAGACTAACGAAGCCATTGTGCACGTCACTGTACATGGATATTTTTCAACGTTCACCAAGTTTGGATACGAATCAGTATCTCGAAGTAAAATGTACTATTATACTATATAAATTGCCAATATCTCGGAACTATTAAAGAAGAATATTGGTAACGCTATTAAGCCGTGTTTAATTAAACACTAGAAATTCTGACCAATGCAGTATTTATTCTAAAATAACACACTATAAACGTAACGTTCCACTCTCGAACAGGGCCTTCTTCAGACAAAGATTCAAACTAAAATATTTTTTAGCTACGTTGCGTTACGCCTATAGTGTGTTATTTTACAATAAACACTACCTTAGTCAGCATTTTCAGTGTTTTATTGAAGAAGAATGTCATTTATGTCCCGATTTTTTCATGTGGCAGTCATGGGATCAATCCGGGGCCCTTTGATTACAAAGGAGAAATTAGCAAATACGCTATCGAGGAGACCCCTACTACCATATCGAAGATGTATGCTAGCTAGTGCACATTAGCCACTGCTGGTCTAGATGCACGCAGAAGTCCCTAGCTACCGTCTTCCTGATGTGTGATATCGCGATTACACATGGTGGTTCTGTAGACGTGTTTTAGTTATTGTAACTCTGCTCATGAATGTTCCTAAAATATGCAATTGTAGAATGCATGTACAGAGTCTGAATCCGTCGATCTAATGGATGGAAATGTTAACTCTTCCAAAAGGAAAACATGCTGTCAAGTGCTCATAAATTGTGAAGGGTGAGTTGTCTTGATGCTGGGCCAAAGAAGAGTGCCATTGGACGCAGAACATCCTTTTCAGTGTGTTTCTAGTTGTAAAATTAAGGTCACTGCTTAGTGAAAAGTGAAGTCGTCATCTGTAGCTACGAACGCACCAATCGCCAGTTACCTTGAGCAAGAAATCTCCACGAATTTGCGAATTCGCATCTTGAAATATAAAAACATCGATTAATAGAATAGTTGTATTGAAAAGATAACTTGATTTCTTTCCAGAGCATTTTATGTAAGTGAGTCTTATCCTCATTCCGAAAGGCGATTGCGTAAGAGGCGTTGGGAATAAAGTGGTGACAGGTTGACTCGGGTAACCTTATGAATGCCGAAGAAAATCGTAACCTCACGGAGAAGGCGCTGTCTTGGAACCTCACTCTTAGCACGGCATTAACAAGTCCCCAAAAGAGAAAGTCCTCACTCTTGCTTTCCAATAGTAACGTGTAGGTACGGAAGGGATAACATAACCTTGTAGCTTTGGTGGCAAGGCACGCTGACTTCTTGAAGAATAAGTATTGCTAGCCGTAGCCATGTAAGTCAGAAGAAGTCTAGATCAGTCCAATTATTTTTTTTTTTTTTTTGTGATACGCGTACAAACCCTCTTGAGTGGGTTGTTATATTTTGTGTCCTAAACCAAATTGTTTCATCATCAATTTCATCATATCATCACTCATCCCCATCTTCCCAAAATTTGCCAAAAGTGGCACAAAAGCGAAGTAAAATATAGTAAATAAATAAAGCAAATTATTAATATATATATAGCCCCTATGCAGTACCGTTGCACGAAAGTTGATACAAAAAAAATGACATGTGTGTACGTGTTTAAAGAATACGAATAGTGAAGCTGGGGTGTCCGTTTTAAAATTATCTGGCATCCAACATCCCCATAGCCAGTCATGGCACACCTTTTCATCGTACACAAAATCAATAAAGACATTGTTTTCGGTGTGTGTACTATACCTTTTCGGGTATTCCCGGTGGAATCCTGATTAACCTGTCCGAACCTAGAGTGGACTTAAAGCCAACTTTGACTATACCTCTTGATGTTGTACCCCCCTCCAATTTATTAAAACACTAAGAGCGTGCGGGATCCCGAAATTCTCGTCCCGATACCGACTACGAGAAATGATTTCCCAAGTTTTCGTGAGCCTGAGCAGTCGAGAAATTTCAAATTGTAATTTTTAATAGTGGTTAATTCTAGATGTTTACTGCATTGTAAAAAATACGATTTTTTTTCGTCCCGTACACACCTATAAAGCACCATAAGAAAAGTTAACTTGGCATGATTATATGGTGAATGCAGGGTTTACACTCATTTCGCAAAATCTAATTTCTGAATTTTTAAGTTCCAGGCTATCTAATAATGATCTAAAATGCGAATAAATAACTGTTACCTCTTCAGCTTCGCATTCTAATCACAGAAACAAATGCATTCATTATTTCTGAAAATATATTTCAAAAATAAAATACAAACGAAATAAATTTTAAAAACGGAAACAACCGATTTCTGTTTTTTAGGATCTCCAGCTCATTGAGAAAATTATAGTATTTTTAAAAATTCACAGAAAACAAAGAAAAACGTTACACACAGGCACCGATAATACACATGTTTTGTGTAATTACACAAATTACGCTGGCTTGTTTGCCCCAATAGATGCAAGGACACGAAAGCGCATGCGCGTCGTGGATATTTTTCCGAGTTCACAGTCGAATCATAATAATAATTAAAGAACTGCAAAGTTGTAAATTTTAAGTAACTTCTAACGGTGCAGGCAGCTGCAATAACATAGCTGTTTTGCTTACATAACAAGTAGATTGCACTTCGGGAATAATTATTTGCGTATTCAGCTGAAAGCCGACAGACGCGCTAAGGGAGATAGGTATTCATTTTGACAGTCGCTGGATGTAATAATGAAGCCACTTAGCTAAACTCAAACAGTATAGCGTTAATAGTTGTGAAGGAGGATGCACATCAGCATGATGGAAGGCAGAAACCTCGCTTTGCAGAATTCAAACAGGGAACCAAAAATGACGTCAACAGTGAAGTCTGGAATGCTTCTTGCTGAAACAAATGAAGGCTGGATTTCTAAAGCGTGAGGATGTATTTTCGTCTACCAACAAGTACGATAACGAGTGTCTGTGGTGCGAAAACCAGAAGGTGAGAAAGTACCACACCAGTAGTGCCAAGTCCAAGCAGAAAATCAAGGCTTGTGTGATTGTCACATACATTGAATGATTGCTCCTCATACAAGTCGACCATACTATTTTCTGTTCCATATTATTGAATGTATTATGTTCGCAAGAGAAAAACGGAACTCAGGCACACAGTACCATCAGATGTGGAAACAACAGCAAGGCGCCGCATGGACGCCCACACAGTTCGTCGTGAGAAACCTGAGTATTCTAATTCTTGGCGCATAACTCTTGCACCCCATTCCTGCTGGCCTGCAATTTTTTCGGTCTTTGGGGTTTTCCGGTTTCCAGTGTAATCTGCGGGGGTGTTCTGGTCTTGCCAAGTGCCATGCACGTGTCGAGAAGTTAGGAGCTGCTAACTCTTGTCATGCCCAAGAAGGATGAGGGGGAGGGGCATGTGTGCATTGACACAGTTGGATGCACCGCTCCGACTGCCCTTACTTCATTAACAGGGTTGCCAAATTCTTTGCAGCCAAATGGTAAAACTTTCCACCTTATTGCGTCGTGTCCTTGGAGTTTTGCTACCTCTTAAGTTCTGGGATGTGAAGTAAAATATAATTATCACCATACATTTGCATTAATATGATTCTGAATCAACAACTGTAAAGCATTATTGCCAATTAGGTATTACGCACCCTTTTCCAAATTGTCGTACGTTTTTCTTCTCCTTTACGAATGTAACTCGTGGATCTTCAAAAATTTTTCATCGCAATTTCCAGCTTAGAAAATTTCATGTGCAGTGACACCATTATACATAGGGTCCAGAGTACAATTTTAACTGTACGCTCAGTCTCGAGCATTAAAGTGGATCAAAACCAAAATTGTGTCAGGATTTTTCCTTCTTAAATTGGGGAAATTTCTTGCTTCATTTTCTGCGTTTTGCATTTTAGCCTGCCTTGGTAATTTGATACCAAGGTTTCTTCTTTCATATTCAGTTGATGCAATACTGTGCCAATCCAAAACATTTATTGTGGCCGTACTCTTTTGATATACTTGATGAAAAAACGGAATTGTTTCCTCCAAAAATAGGATAATTTTGTTTTACTCCACTATTACAGGCATAGGGACATTTTAGTCGTGAACAAAATAATAATAATTACAATTAATATACCTGTAATGCCCTGGTATCTTTTAAGATCTTGTTATTTTTTTGTTGCCTTATCGGTCAATGCTTGAAACTCGCTCCTCGGCAAATAAACTAAAATCGAGTACCGCACGTGAAGTTGCAATTCTTTGTGTGATTTAGAATGCATTTATATTTCACGAATCCTCTCTATGGGGTGACCACACCAAAGTTACCCGATTTTTTTTCTTTATTTTGAATTTCACTTGTGCTAAACTTCTTAGTTCTTCAAAAGTTCTATTAGTCATGTGGAGTAACAATTGTACACCGAATAGCGATTCCGTAAAATTTCTTATATTTTGTAACCGCATAATTTGTTCTGAGTTACCTCGCATCTTGTCACCATTTACAACATTTTGGGTACATTTAGCACGAATTCACCCAGAAAAACATCACACACAGGTATACTTTTTTACCGTCACATTCATAAAGTGTCACTAGTAAAAAAAAAAAAATAGGTTACACATAAATGCTATCTGCCTCCTCGTTTAATACAATTTTTGTAGTTCATAGAATGAAATATGTGATTTTGTCTCATTTTTATATACTGTATCTCAAGAGTGACATCTATTCCTCCGGGAATATGCCTTATTGGTCTCGGAAGTGTTCAAATTAAGCTACGCAAAGACAAATATTTTATGCCGCCTAGGAATCGAATCCAGGTCGCTCGCATGGCAGTCAAATACCATGTCGTCTGAACCAAACGGCTCTTTATCATGCAAGAACAAACTCGAGCTTACTCGATATTACTTGCTCTTTAAGGTACCACAGCCAAATTGAGAGCCTGTGATAACCTCG
Organism: Lepisma saccharinum; assembly: GCF_977018435.1. Classification (NCBI taxonomy): domain Eukaryota; kingdom Metazoa; phylum Arthropoda; class Insecta; order Zygentoma; family Lepismatidae; genus Lepisma; species Lepisma saccharinum. The sequence continues at coordinate 115,760,319 of NC_139229.1, read as the reverse complement.
GCGCAAGGAATTGGGTAAAACAATAAGACATCGGCTAGCATGGTTGGAATTTTTCGAATGACAGCCGCGGGGTTGAGTGAACTGACTGAATTATTTAGTGCTGGGGTTAGCTCTGTAGGATTGTTGCTCTGTTTTGATTAGGCAACAGCGCATGGTTGCCGGTTTGGTGTGCTGCTCTGTGGCAGCTGGTAGTCGTGGTTTTCTGCTCTCTCCGAATAGCCTGGAGCATGATGAAGGCCACACAACCACTTTTTTCCTCCCCTCCCCCGGCCCCGTCTACTTTTCTTTAGATGAAAGTTCGCCACCCGTCTGAGTTTTTCAAATTGCATACTGCCTTAGTGTTTCTAAACGTCTAGCTTAGATTTCCAGGAAAAACTTATTTTTTCTTCTTTCAAAATTCCTTTGCGTGACTGCTTCAGTTGCTTGGTTCCAGTTCTAGAAGACATTGGAATGAGAAGATGAATAAAATATTTTTTATTGTCCGAATGGAACCAACATTCTAGGATTTGATTACGTCAATAGTAAATTTGATAAGATGTTAACACACACGGCAAATGATTTTTCGGTAAAATTACCGAAACTTGTACCTGCTTCCATCTACCTGGTGGCAAGTAATGTCCATCACAAACATATCAAATGGCAGGAGAGCAAATGAGGACCAAAAATTGTATATCACAGATCTTAATTTTTTGCTTATGGCACTTAGCTATGCTTTAAAGATATCTACCAATGCATACATAAACCATGCTTACATAAATATGATTTGTAATACCCTGTGCAGAAGACCTGACAAACAACTAATATTAAAAAAGATTGTGTATTTCTCTGTTCGATCTCTAGGCACCTTGATTTTTCGCAAACGCGAGAACACCGAAAAAAATTAACGCTAATTGTTGCTAAAAAGTGCTTATGAAGTGTAGTGACATGTTCTCAACGTACTTTTCATGCATTCCAAATCGTTAAATAACTCGAATTCGGCATAAAATCCGGGCTTAAAGATACTGCGCAAAATGTAACATTTCTTATGTCTTTTTCTTAAAAATGAAATTTACCTTATTTATGTATGATGGGAGGAGAAATACATAGCGTAAAACTCGATATCTCCTTTCTCCAATACTCGCGCGCATTGTAACAGAATTGAAATTAATTGGAAACTGTATCTCCTCATCTTATGAAACGAGCTAACCCAATTTCTCCTAGTTACGCCAATTTCATTAAACACGTTTTATCATGTTATTACTTTTTTTCCCCTGATCGGAACGGTTTATTCCCGATTCAGGTTTTACCATCTCAGGAACTGGTCTTTTCCAGTTGAATATTTCAGTGAAATGTCTTCCCAACTCAGGAAGTCCTACTAATTGCCTCGGAGGAGGATGAATTTGCGTTTGAAATAGTTGACATTACGCACAGCTGTGCTGTACAACTGCTAACCTAACCTGACACACTAGCAAGATCATCTGCTATACTCAAAATTAAATATGTTAACGGAAAGAAGGAAATCTCCCTAAAGCACAGTACTTTTTCTGCAAATGCATATGTAGGCCTACATACGTAGTGTTTCAGGGTAACGTGCAGTAACAGTAAGAACCTTTCAAAGACAGATCATCCCCCCCCCCCCCTTTTCCCTCCAGAGGCAGCAGTTCTTGAGTTGGGAACATTCCACGTGAAAATATCAGTTCTTGGTTCCCACTTGAAATTGTAGGTCCAGTTCGCATTAGCCTTTCTATCATAAAGTGCATTTTTAACAAACTCAAGCTCAGTATCACTTCCTGAATTGGGAACTTTCGTACTGTTGTTCCTGAATGGAACATCACCGATTCATCATATTTGGCTGGCTCTCCCTGCATTATTCCTAGCTTGATGCATCTATCTCGATTTCCCATTTCTGAAAATTTGCAACACCTTTCGTCCTTCAAACGGCCGACCCCCTCCGTTAGTCCATGCCACGGGTTGCCTTTCGCGGATGAAACTCCCGAGAAAAGCGGATATTGTTTGGCGTTTGTTGCCCCTCGTCCCCTCCCGGCCCCGGCTCTTAAAGAAACGTTAATGTTGTCAATCCGGGACAGCTGGCGTGGGCCGCCGTTCCTATGATGAAATAATGAGAGGAGTTCCGTCGCATTGCTCATGCATATTGCATGGCGTGTCGGCGCCGAAGACGGACTTAGTGAACATCCCCCGTGATGATGTCAAGAAGTACAATCATCGCTTCCGAATACACACGCGCCCGTGTTGCTCTCTCGGCGGGAAGGTGATCAACAGATGGGAAAAAGTAATTAAGAGATTCTTGGTCGCGTGTGTCCTGGGAATGGCATCGACACAAGGCTTGGAAAAGAAATCGTGTAGAAAGTTGATGATTAAGAAAAGAAGGTGATGAGGATCAGTGATAATAATTAGATTACCCTGTCCAAGCTTGGAGTCGAATGCACAACCCTAGGTGACCAGGTAGTGAGTCGACCACTCGCTTCTCTGAACGACCTTAATGATAACGTAATTTATATATTGTCGTATAAGAACCAGGTGAACGTAACAACAAAAATGCAGTTTTCAGTTTTCTTTAAATAAACTCCTCTGAAAAGCTCTATTTGGGAGTCAGATCGACATATCTCCACTTCTAATCCTTCGCAGTAAGGTGGAATCGAGCATCTCCAATTTATTGACTTTTTAAAGAGTCAGACATGTTCCTAAGAATACGTTATATCCTCTCTCCAGTCGTGATAAATTGAATTGATTCATTGATTGAATTGGTGTTTAAAGTCCACTTTATGCACAGTGAGGCTAATCGGTACTGGACCTACAGTTTAAAGTGAAATCCGAACCACTATGTACCTCCACCGGGTATCGACCCCGTGACCCCTTGGTTGCAAGGCGACGACGCTACTATCTACCACTATGCCAACGAGGAGACCCCTGATAAATTACGTCCCTCTTGTTCTCACGCGACAATATTGATGCGCCCTGTAAAGTATTGGCAAATTTGATTTTTTTAAACCGTTAATAGAAAAACTCGAGAATTACGTGAAATATTTAACAAATTACTCGCTAAACGGATTGCGTCGAAAACTGATACAGATCTGGTCCAAAGGCCTTGTGAAATATTTATAATTGTTTCCGAAATGTATATTTAATTTGACAGTTATAAGAAAAATAGTTTTCTAAATATCATTCTGACAACACATGCTTTCACGTACAGCGCGCAGCTTACCTCCTCTGCACAACGCGCTACGTACGACTCCAGGAGTCCCAGGTTCGAATCCCAACCTTGGCATGGTAGTTCTTTGTGATTGTGTCTTCATCAATTTCATCATAATTATCACTCATTCTCATCTTCGCGATTAGCCAAAAGTGGCTAAGTAAAGTAACCAAATCTATCAAAACCGTATAGCGCGTATTGCTTGCCTAAGAGTAGCAAATCTCTCAACTGAAATCGCATCACCTGAATCACCTATCGCTAAAATGCGTACACGGAATAAAATTTTATAAAAAATTACATTCACTGTGGGTGCGGGGGTTGGGTGTGGTATGCATGTTTGAGCGAAATGGGTAAGTGGCTTAGCTTACATATGTGCAGGATGTTTTTATCTTATTATCTCTTCTCTTTAATCCTGGATGCAGTTGTCTGATAGCACAAGACTATCATTTGATGTCGATATTACCTACTTCAATGATATTGCCACATAAAGGGAGACATCAGTTGAACTTGTAGTAGTGTTTAATGTGATGATAATTTTAAATTTGTTTTTACAAAACTTGTCTCTTGCTATACAGGCGTGAGACCACGGGAAGTCTTCAGAAGTTTTTATATGGGTTTCAAATCGCTCGGACAATTTGTATTTTGAATCTCATACACCTGAAGTGGAAATGCACAAGCATTGTCGACTGATCAGGATATGCTCACCGCGTAACAGCTCCACAATTGCATAAAACTTTTTTTTTTTTTTTTGCCCGATTTCCACAAGATATTCAATATTGTTTATGCTCAATACATTACACAATAAATATTAGCCAGTTCAGTGACCTAGCGTATTTAGTTGTCGACTTTCGATCTTGGCACAGAAGTTCTCGAGTTCGAGTCTCGGCCTGAACATGGGTATTCTTTGTGAGTGTCGCTTCACCCATTTCATCTGATAATCATCACTCATTCTCGTCGTCCCGATTAACCGAAAGTGGCCGAAAACGTGACGCTAAATAATAAAAATACAATAAATTCTAAACTTTTTCTCATTGCAATTAATACGCGTAGATTTCCATGTATGTTATAAATAATCCGATTTGTGATGTTTAAAATCACCTACTTGTAGAATTGCATGTTTGATTGAAATTCAGAGTTCACTTTCAATTTCTTTATCTTAGAATTTCATTCTATTCTGTTTTTCATCGTTACTGTATAATAACATGCCAGTCGTTATCGAAATTAACGTAATGCTGTAGAAAATTATTTGTAATAGTTTACCAAATATAAGAGTTCTTCAGTAATTTACATAACATATGCTACTCGTGAGTTATGCATAACCTGAGGTAAGGTGTAGGTGTGGAGACTATAAAGTAACTGTGTTTATTCAGGTGGTTTGAAGATGCTAGAATGTAATTTCATCGTAAATTTTCACCAACAACATGTGCGTGTGTCTATTTTAAAGCAAATACTCTTTTATTATTGTACGCTTTTGTTTTATGTTTGTATTTTTCTAATGTTCCTCAATTTCTTTTTTTCAGGTAAGTGTTTTCCTGTTTGCTTCGAGTTTGACGAGTTGTAAGTACTGTGTCTATATTTTGTTGGAAACGCGAACACAAAAGTTATGCGCCGTCCTTCCTCGGGTTTCGTATTGCATTTTAATGCTGAATGAGAATCAAGATTATATAAACAGCATTTTGCTCGTAATTGAAAATTGCTTTCGTTTTATTCTAAATTTTCTCGCCGTAACGTAACAAGAATATCTCCAACAGAACCAAGTTTATGCTCCATACTGAGATACTTCGACTCAACATAATTATCATCCTAGTATACTTGCTGTAATATATTACAGAGTGAATTTTTCAATTATTGTGAAAGTACAGCTAATGTGTTCACTTCTCTGTCACTTATGTGCAATCAAATGGAAGACAATGAAATACAATCATTGGCGTTGATTTCATTTATTTTACTAAGTGTTTCTGCAACTTTTGGCTCATTGCGAAGATGAGGATGAATGATGATGATAGAGATGAAGTAGATGAAGCGACAGTCACAAACAAATATGGACAGCACACAACGGAGCCCCCCATAGATGATTTGGTAAACATGGGACCAGACGCTAGAGCCTCGTTAGTCTGCAAAATGCAGTCCAGTGTGTACGGCGTGGGAGATTGGCATTTGGGTGTCTTATAAATCATTGGCGTGATTGCTACTGTGTGGAGGTAACATGGGATAACATTAGAGGAAGTTGTACTTTTGATTTCTCTTTACTATGCAGTTTCACATATTTCAATGTGTTCCTTGGTAATCAACTTTATTGATCTATGTTTTTTTATGTTTGTAGTCAGTTTCTTAAAAAAAAAAAATTGGGGGAGTTATATCTAGGTCCCGCATAATTATGCACTTAAAATACCTAAGAGGTGCAAAATATGCACTTCAGAAAAACAACTTAACCTTTTTTAAAGGTTTGCTTTCAGTTACCACAAAAACCGTGCATATAAACAGTTGTTTTAGCTGATATTTAGCATGTAATAAATGTAAAAGTTGCAGTTGTGGATCTTTCCACACACTCTTTATTACTTTACACTGCTGTTATATAAATGAAAGAAAAATTACATTTCTTACAGATCATAATTGCACTTGATTTCAAGATATCTCAAATTTTCCACATTGTAACTCCTGTTTTCGGCAAGAATAATTTTACACTCGCTCTTACTTCAAAGGATTCAATTGGACAATATTTTAAGGCAATAGTATCTCATACGTCAAGTTCAAGATCATCTATAGACTTTCCATTGCATTGTTGTCGTATGCAAGAAGTTTATATATGTGATTCATATATGCATTTATCGGGAAATGTTTAAAATATGCATTTGCATATGCAGTTTGCAAAATGCGTAACTATCCGGGCCCTAGTTATATCTAATTTCATCACAAGATCGTTGTTAAAGCTACTTTCTTTTGGCGTGTATAATGAACATGCACAAAGCGTTGTTAAATTCGACGCCGGTTGATGCAGAAAGCCGTATTTCGGTAATGTAGTTATGTCAGGATACTGTATCGTAATGCATTTATGATAGGTGAGAATGCGAAAGTGCCCGCTGTGCTCCTGTCAGATGCAGAGCTTTGGGGGAACTCTCCCGCTGAACATAATGCCATATACGTATGCAGTTTGCGCAGAGCACGCCTCTGTTCCAGCGAATCATATAAATGGCGCGATTTGCCTGAGCTTCCCGCTGAAATGTCGGTAAGTGCGGACAAATGACTCCTGTGTGTCCATTATGTGATTAGTATCATCGGCGAGCTGGCCTGGGCGTAATGGACTCTGAAATGTGTGCCACCCTCCCGGCCCCTCCGCCCACCCTCGTTGCTGATCGGGCGAATATCCCCCCAGTGTAATGGCCGGGGAGAAGTGCGGGGGAGGGTTGGTCACTGATAATTACACGTTGCTGTGGATTTGAACACGCTCCCCCTGTTTATGTCTGTGGTTACTGAACTAATCTAGATGGATGCAATGTTCTCCTCTCCACAGCATAAAATCCAGGTTTTCAACCCGCAGGGCGCTTGCTATTTTGGAATTGTTCGGGGTTGATACGAAACTAACTCATTCCTCCCCCCCTCTCTCTCCGTGTGTTTGTGTGTGTGTGTGTGTGTGTTTGTTTTGAAAGCGCTTTTGAATGATTGGATGAATAGTTAATGTTTCACAGTTACTTCCCTCATATGCATTAGTATTTATCTGGCCTCGTCAATGAAATGCTTCCCTCGATCTAGTTTTGCCATAAATATCATAATCCCCAACAGTTAATTCCAAATGATCTCTTGGAATAGAACTTTTGTGTACAAGTTGCCCGTTTCACGAGAATGGTAGAAAGGAAGAAAGACGATAAGTACGAACAACCGCGGAAATTGATACACAAATTGTCCCCTACCATAGCTATTCACGTCATTGAAGACAATAGACAGTTCGGGAAAGTTATGTTTAGAGTGCTCGTTACTCGTTATGTATAACTTTCATACCTGTCCATTCATATTGCTTTATTTGTGTAGGCGAAGATGAAATTCTTAAACTTTATCAGTACCAATACATGCATTTCAATTTATCCCTATCCTGGACGAATGGAACCAATCTAAATTGTTGTTGATTTCTCTTCATTTAATTCTATATTATCCTAACACCTTCAACTGTTCTTCGTACATAACATGGTATCTAAATTATACTATTTGCGGTTGTAAATGTACGAGGGTGGCTGAAAATTTTTGCCTGCAAATAAAAGACAATGTGTACATTGACATCTTGGCTTCAGATCTGGAACATCACTTCTCCACATAGTCACCATCCACTTCCACGCACTTCCTCCAACGGTGCACCAGTCCTTCCATGGCGTCACGGTAGAAATCCTTGCCTTTGGAGTGACACCACGATCGCACAGCACGGTGGACGTCCTCATCTGATGAGTAGTGGTTTAGGTGTTCCTTCAGTTTAGGAAAGATGTAGAAGTCACAGTGTGCAAGGTCAGGGGTGTGTGGGAGGACAGTGTATCCAAGCTTCAATATTGCGTCGGTGGTCAACTTGCTGGTGTGGGGTCTAGCGTTGTCATGTAGAAGAAGAGAGGCTCCATTGTCAGGCCTGGAAACTGTGTAGACAACACCATTCACATCGAAAAACAGAATCAGCATGACTTTTCCCGCAGATGCACAGACCTTGAATTTTTTTGGAGTGGGAGAACTTTTGTGACGGTACTCCATGGACTGCCTCTTCATCGTTGGGTCATAGTGGTGGACCCACGATTCGTCGCCTGTGACGATTTTGCACTCTTTCCGCCGTCAAGAATTCGATTACGGCTCTCTGCTTGAACCGTACGTCCATACCAGTTGCCATGTTGGTCACAACTGCTGATCACGTGGGCAGATGACAACAACTCCCGCTTCGTGGCGTTGTAGGTAAGGAATGGAGGAACGCTCAGCAAAAGTTCCGAGATCTCTGCAAATAATATAAGAGGGATATTAATCAACAGGCAAAACTTTTCAGCCCCCCCCCCCCCCCCCCCTCGTAATAAAGGCCAAATATGAATTCCTTATATGAAGGCAGAAAAAACGTAGCCCTCCAAAACATATCCTCGTTCGTTGCTTAATTCCTAGAAAGCCGAAATGCCGACTTTTGCCACTTACATAGAGAAGAGGTTATGTTACTTTTCCCCTCCATTTTGACCTCAAGGAATCAGAAATAAATTACCGTAATATTACTTCATCGCGAACTGTGAAATGATTCGAATGTGAACGAGCAGATTTTGACTAGCTTATTTTACCGGAAAAGAAAACACGTTTGTTAAAATATTCAACCAAATCTAGAGTACATACTGAAATGCTGACCTCTGGACCGTATGGCATAAGTTAGAATGACCTCTTGAGAGACGCGACATCGCCCAACAATAAAAGTGAAGCTACTATTTCAGTAAATGCCGATGTTTGTGTCATCCGCGTCATCTAGACTTAGACTATTTTTTATAACTAATGGAGTTTTATCTTATCTGCATGACGTAAAGCACTAGACAGTCATACATGGTAATTTTAATCTCACGGAATGAATATTTTTTGTCAAGTTTTCCAATCCACTGTTCTTTGAGTGACTATCTATTTCTAAACTCGAAGGTTTATGGTTTATGGCAGAAGCAATCAAAAGTTGACAACTCTTGCACATTTCCTACAAGTCTCTCCGCATCAGATTTCCTAACAAAAATTCTCTCAGATGAATGCCACATGGTCCGTCTACTGAAATATCTCTTCTAGGTCCAGGTATCCTTCCTTTTTTTTAAAAAAAAATATTTTCAGAAAAACTTTTATGGTTCACATAATAATACAACGATAAAGATTCCTATACTATGCAGTTCTTCTATTTAAATGTGCTCGATTTGGAACTTTGTAATGTTTGCAGATGCTGAACCTGAGGTTTCTTGTCCCCGCCAATAAATCTTGCTCTCAGGGATTACATTTTTATAGTGTGGATTCGTTAAATGTTGAACTAATTTAGGTTTATAAAATCCAATGGAAGGTTGTAGCGTAGCACAGTCGAAGATTTAAGAATGTCATCTGACCCAGTGGGAAGATCAGAAATCGAGAGCTACTAAGGACGACAAAGTATGACATGGCCAACATCCAAGTCAGGCAAAATAATAGTTTCTCGTGGCCAGAAAGCAGAAATATTTAACGTTTTGTCAACTTGCATGATGACGATAATAATAATAATAATAAGATTACATCGAAATAGGCACATTGAAGGCCGAACGGGTTGATTGATCTACTTACGATGTCGCCACCAAAGGTTCTGGTTCGACTCTTGACTTAGCCACCAAGCGTCCCTTTATTCAATTGTCTTTCATCTTCATCATCTGAATTGTCAAAAAATCAGAACAGAATATTATTCCACATTTGCATTTATTGTCGAAATTAGTTACTGCTGCCAGAGGTTTATTCAGAATTTTTTATGCAGGGGATAAAATGACCAAAAATTGAGTCAGAGTCTGTAAAAATGTTTAGGGGGTGTTGGAAGAAATTTTGGAAGGTATTAGGGTAGTGTTGGGAGTGTGTGGATAAATCACTGACTGCTTCTATTAAATAATAATTACGGTTGGTTTTTATTTCGCGTTTGTACTATGTGGATTAATCGCGATAACGAGTATGAATGATGGAAGAAAAATCACAATAAAATGATGTCTTGCCTGGGATTCGAACTCGATACCCCTGGCTTGAAAGTAAAACATTCAGATCGCACTCCGAAAGCTTGCTTTACGACTATGAATAATAAAATCGTATGGAGTGTAAAATGCAATATCATACTTGGAATGGTTACTTTTTCCCTCGGAAACCTAGATAGTACTACCCAGGCGATCTTCATGGCTCGTGGTGTGGGGGCGATGTTGACAACCCCTGGTCGCGTGCCAGAGATTCGGAAAAGTTGCTAGGTAATTTTTAATTCCTCTCCTGTTGCTCTCCTGTACCATTATCCACAATCAGCCAATCGGTTGGTTCGATGAATCCGTTGAGGCCTCCGATTGGGCAAATTCTAGAAGCACCTGGCCTCGTACTGGCTGGGATAAACAGCTGGTCCTGCTTCGAGTTTGTTCCGTAAGGTGCTGTTAACCACTTTGCCTCCTGGCCTCCGACGTGGCTGCGTTGCCAAGTTTACACCTGAATCCAACTGTAAACAATTTGCTAACGGACGAAGTAGTTGCCCCAAGTGTAACTCAGATGGCAGCATTTCTCGGGTTCCTCGCGGCGACTTCATTATTCCTTTCATAAAGACCAGTGTTGCAACTTGAAGGCAAGAATCATTGGATTACAACACGAAGGGAAATTTCCATTGGTACTGGAATGTTCACGTGGAATTAGTTTGTTTGAGTTAAATGGTTTTCTTCCTCCGAAAATCGGTCAGTTTTTTACTAAATATTTACCAAAAAAAACTTTAGAATTTTCCATTTAAATCTGTTACAAAGCCTGTGATCATTGAGTATTCCTACAAACAACCGAATATATTGATATTTGTGTATGCGAGAATTACTGGTGCGGAAAGAAACTTGCTATTTGTCCTTATGTTGTGCGAGATCAATCTTGACTATGTTTGCCAGTTTTCCTCGGATACATCTCAACTCTGTGCTTCCATCCCCGTCTGGACCTTTTTACAAGTCCCTTACCAGTAAACGCACAACGTAATTCGAAGTATTCAGATTGCACCCGCCTATAAGTACAGTTTGATACACAGTGAAAACAGCCACCTTTTTAGTAATACGTTGAAGCCACTGGCGTTTTCAGTTTTGTTGGCATGAAGGATATATTTTTATTTTCTTCAGAGCGAAAGGATATTGATATTTTTTTTTTTTTTTTTTTTTTTTTTTTTTTTTGCTTCAGAATGTGGATATGCCACTATATTTCGAAACTGTGCCGTGCGATAATGTGGTTGTCGCCCTCCCTTGAACTTACTCGCGTTGTCACACAATAGCGCGAAAAAGAAAATCCCTTAAAAACGTATAATGTTCGATAATGATCGAATTCGATGTTTCGCCCCAGGGTGGATATTTGTTTCACTTACGGAAAAAATAACCGTAAAGTTTATTCGTATGGAGAGGTCATAAATAGAGTTTCCAGTCGATTAAATACAACTGTTGACAATATTGTAAAGCATTTTTGAGATTGCAAGGTACAAACTAGTACGCGATATGTTAATTTTACAGTCGAGAAGCTCGTGTCCTTTTTTCCATTAGTAAAGTACCTTAATATGGAGGCTTTGTGATCTACAAAGTGTGATAAATTAAGTTTTCAATCCATCTCTAAAGTTGTCGAAGTGGCTCAGGTTATTGTGGGACAATCAAAAGAGCCTTAGATTTATTCTTAGCGTGGGCTCGTTTCACTTGTTCAGTATCTACCATACATTGCTGGTCTCGTTTAGGTCCTGTGCACAAAATGGTCTATGAAACTGCATTTTTTAAATCTCTATTTGATTTCTTTCTGAGAGTTTCCTTTCCGTGAAAAGAGCCAAACGAAACTTAGGCCATACCTTTCGGCCACGTCCCCCCTCCAACTTTTGCAGTTTCTGTTGCAAGTGGACTTTTATGTGTAGCAGATGGTTAGATAAGGTGTTAGTCTTCCACTGAGTAATATTCAATGGATCCTGCTTCCCTTTTTCTTCATCCCCCCCCCCCCCCCAAGTTAAAATTTATCTTCCCCTTTTGAAGAAGCATACGCAGTTTTCGTTACTCCTTCTTGCACCATACGAGACTTTTTAAAGAACGACGTGATAAAATTACGGAGACGCAGTCGAATCCTGTCGCAGTAAGAATAGTCTTCTTTTATTTGATTGAAGTTGTACTTTTGTAATGTTTTCCAAGCCCTGATTTTCAGTTTTTGTATTATACACCTTTTTTTCTTTTGTTTTGCAAGCGTTTATCTGATGTTTATAATAATTTATAAATATGAAGTAGCTTATCAAGAAGCCCGTAAATTCAAATTAATTTAACCCTTAATGGTGCATCGTCCACTGTGGAAATTCCCTCCTACTAAACACACTTTATACCGTCCAGGCCTATCTGATTTAATGCAGAGTGGTGTGTACATATACACATTTCGTTCACACATAAATAAATGTGTTCGAGTTTAGGATGTGCATTTTGTGCATCAGGTATTACAGAACGTGGCCTCTGATGCTCAAAATGCATATTCTAAACTTGAACACGAAGCACACACAAAGGCGAACTCTAGATTTATTTAATATTCCGTGGTCGATAATATTAAATGTAAAGTTCGGAGGTAAAGATTTTCTTTTTCATTGTTATCACGTGGAAAGTCAAATACAATTGCATACTTGTCCTTTTTTGTGGAAAGGAATGTTTTTCTAGTTTCTTTCTAACTGCCATCGACTTCCACTCCTAACGTGCTCACAGCTGCCCTTCAGTTGTCGCTCGATACACCAACTCCCGCGCCTCTGTGTGAACAGGTGTAAGAGTTCAATTAAAGAAGGTACGAAGGTCGCTAGCCTTCTCTCGCAGCTCGACAAGCGACCGACTCCCCTTCATGAACGTGCTCTCTGCAGACCGTGCATGCGATGCTGGAGCAGCCGAACATTATGAGTCAAACGCACGATTCTTCTTGCCTGTCGCGAGCCCTTTACGATCCCGCTTGCTTCAGATGACCACAAGGCAATAAAGTTTATTATTTTCGTGTCTGCATGCGCCTTCTCCGATTTCCTTCTCTCTCCCCCATGCTTTTCTCTTCGAGCCAATATGCCTGCACCGAAAAGCATCGTAAAATGACACAGGACCATGTGTAAACAGGCGAGTTGTATTTATGATCATATCTTAGCCAGAGCTGTACAGGTCGGGGAATGAAGGAACTTATATTGACACTGAAATGTCAACTTCCTCGTGGTAAACCCAGCGAACTGCGTTAGTTAGAGATGGTACCGAGAGATGGAAATAGTACCTGTATGTTTTTAATATTATCCCTACAACTTCAAAAACTCTCTCCACATTAGAAACTACAATCTCTATATTTCCGTATACATGAGAGTAAGGAGTAGAAGACGGCAAATATGTATCCTGTGTCTCTATCTCTGCTTCAATCTAAGAATCTAATCAACAATAGTTGGTGGGGGGGGCTACCCTTAAGAGACGGTCGTGTCCGTGTCTACTGTTGAAATATCGGAAACTACCAGGGTTATAAATTTGAAATTTAGTGAACTGGTTGACATGGCAACGAGGAACGTATTTATATGTACTAATAAAATGTTGGATATGTAAATGTAGGATGAAATGATTTTAATTAAGAACTACACACATTTGTGAAACTTGCTATTTTTATTAATATTATTAAACAAGCGGCTCAACTAAATAAAACACATTGTACTTGCATCACATTAATTGAAATAGAAAATAACGCATATTTTTGTATTTGAATTTTTCATTTCCAAAACGGCAAATTACCACACTAGGCTTACATGACATTAATTGTAATGTAAAATACAAATACAAAACGTGCTTTATTTTTTTGTTACCAAAACAATGGATTAACAAACTTTCTTTTAAGTGCTGAAACGTGAATCTGCTCCTCTTCCCCCGAAAGAATTGCCTTGTAGATTTTCAAGATTTAAAATAAATGGAAAGTAGAAAACGAACAGAATACTGATGAACGGGAAATCTTTGGTATTTAACACAAGAAGGCAACATGCGGAATATATGTTGAAAAATGTTTGAAAATATGGAAAAATAGAGCATTTTTCGAGCTTGCATACTACGATTCGCAAAGATAATACAAAATATCACTGATTTAAGCATCATATGAATGTATGTATTTGCATATAAATCCTCATCGTGCCGTAAATTAACTCGATCGGCCTTCCGACCAGCCATGAGACACAAACAATCGATCTACTTGTTTCGAAAAATTATGTGAACAAGTTGTTAACTGAATATAATTAATCTGATGGCTAAATAGCCAGTAGTTATAGCATTGCTAGATAGGTAAAAAAAAAAAATTCGAAAAAGTTTACATATGGGTCTTTTTGTGTGTGTTTATGTGCAGTTTTGTTTTCTGTGGGTTGGAAGCCTTCACAGATTTGTACAAAGTGACAATTGTAGTATCTGGCAGTTAAGGCTTTTCAAGGATTATTTCATGTACAGAAAATTATGGCACAATTAATAATCTTATTCCTCGTAATATGAATGTCAGTTATACAGAAAACGCAGTTCCAACATGTTTGTTTGCATTTACTCAACTGTTGCTTCAACTGTTTTGTAAGGGTACGAGTATAATAGCCTCTCACCTTCTATGCATGATACCCCATTACTGCAAGCACAGTCGAAGGGTTTAAAGGCAAGTCTTAAATCGTGAGCATTTAGCGATTCGAAACTTTCACTGGATCGTTGCAAAACTCGTGTGTTAGCCATATTTGGTACCAATGTTCCTCTCTAACATGTGAAGTCTCGTTTCGCTCTGTAGGAAGTTTTTTTTTATTATTTTCGTATGCAAATTTTCTTCCTTTTTTATTTCTTAACTCTCTCCCGTACCCTCATCCTTTCGTACAAGCTTGCTCGGTGTAGAGATGAATTGCGGGGGATCAATTCGTGATGACCTTTGCGGTGCTTGATCCCGGAAAAAAAAAAGAAGAAAGAGATTGTGTTGAAATACAAGATGTGACGTGCACAGTTAGTTGTGGCTTTTCACAGCACTGGGACGTGTACCTATTGTACTATCATTTAATAGACTTTAATGCGCTGTAATTTTGAGTAGGTTGCTATGTACAGTACACGAAACGAGAGAGAGAGAGAAAGAAATGCACTTTTATTTCAGTGTACGGAGTTGTAAACTTTGCCTGTTCTCAACATCAACAAACGAATGCAAACATATTGCTATATTCACGTCACGTTTACACTTATCTTGTACTAGCGCTTTCAACATTTCCGCGTCCCTGCCTAGTATTTCACTCTCGGGGTGGGATTAAAGAAAGTAGTTGGACGATGAGTTGGTAGGCACGGTAAATCAACGGTATTTAATTTATTAATATGTCTGGGTATTATTCATTCTTGTGTTGTATTTAATTTATTAATATGTCTGGGTATTATTCATTCTTGTGTTGTAGTTTTCAATTCGAATTTGGTCTTTTGCTACGTAATGTTAGAAAAGTATCCACAACTTAGCATCAAGGAAATCAGACCTTCCTGATGACGTAGTGATAACGCCATGTTCTTATAATCAAGGGGTCGCTGGTTCGATATTCGGTGTATGCACGTAGTGGTTCGGATCCCACTTTAAACTGTAGGCCCAGTACCGATTAGGCTCTCTGAGCATAAAGTGGGCCGCAAACCATTTTTTTGTCGACCTTGCCGTAAATGTTTGCCTTTTGCCTTATCTTGAAGTTCGGAATGTAGCTGCTATGTTTAATTTCTGATGATATTTTATATTTCAAAGTAATATTTGAAATAAACGTTTACATTCCTAAAATTATGAGGACTAGATGAAGTATTCATCATCGACGTGTGTATACATGTAAGGTAGGTAACGTTCTCCGGCGTTTTGATAGAATTCGTAAAATTGTTTAATGTTTCTAAAGCAGCTGTATTTTTACTAAAAGTTGTGTTGAGATATGCACAATAATAAAATAACTATCATTCTGTATCAGAACATAACGTGCAATTGACAAGAATCAAGTTAATGGTGTAAAAGCCAAGAGTTATGCTTAACCTCCCATTCTTTGGTACTGTCGGAATTTTGTAGAAGTGTATATCGCTTTCACTAGTATGACCATATAGATTTTCGTAAGTTCAACATTTATCATTTTGATTAATATATTGAGCCGCACATAAAGAGTTGATTTGTGTGAATTAAGTAAGAAAACGTTTGGTTAAGATATCCTGCTAATCATAACCAAAACAATATATGGAAGCCTTTACTAAATATGGTAATTTGATACCTGTAAAAAATGTTCTAGTGAACTAAAATCGTTTTCCACCCCTCCTCATCTTTCTCCAGTCGACGAGTCAGACCACCAGTAAAACAAGAAATGATTTTTTAAGCTCAAATATGCATTTTCGTATGCTGTTTTAGTAAATATGTAAATTAGTAAATAACCCAGAAAATATCCTCGTTCCTTTTTTCTGTTACTGGTCATCAATCAGCACAACACATTTTTGTGTATCTACGACGACGATCAAAACATGCAGAATCTGTAACTTGTGGTAGCGGACAAACTCTATCCGAGACTTGGTTGTTTTCATTGTATACGCAACGACGTATTGGGGGGGAGGAAGTTCGGACCCCCCCCCCCCAAAAAGACTAACCATGTCTAAAATTAACTAAGAAAATACTTCTTAAATCCTTTGGTAGGACAGCTGTTTTATGCGAATATTAGTAATCTTGACTACGCTTAAGCTAAATAAAGAATACATGCAATTTTTATCTGTTCGTGCAATAATAATTATTAATTTACCTATTTAAATATCATTATTTTAATTTTATTTGTCTATTGATTATAAACATTAGTCTAATAATTACCTACCTTATTTAATTATTATTTCATGTGAGACACTTGGTTCGGACCTCCCCCAAAATTTAATTCTAGATACGTGTCTATTTATACGGGCCACCCCCGTAGCGTTGTGGTACGAAAAAGCCATTCTAATTTTTTAGGCCTCCTGTTAAAATTCAGTGGGGTAAATTTTCAGTGGGGCGTTTCGATTAGCGCGTGTGCATAAAGTGAACTCGAAACCACATTCTATTCTGGGCCGCCGCGAATTGCGTATTCCTCTCCTAGCGTTTGATTTTTCGCGTAATTCCCCCCGCGCCCTTCAGCTTCCATCACGCCCTTTTTTTTCGATTTCCCGTCCTCCATCCTCCCCCCTTCCCTCTCCCGTTTCATCTTGTCTCCCACTCCTTTCGCTCTCTCTCTAACGGAACGGAGCATGGAGACCCGAGTGACTGTACTTCGTCTCTCGCTTGCTCAGAGCACAACGCAGCCGGGTAAATGGAATGACGGATTAGTCAATTTGCCGCCGCCCGAATGCATACCGTAAACAATGATCCGGCGCCGGGTCCCTCTCTCCGGGCGATTTGTTTGAGTGACAGAGCCAATTAGACTAGAAAATTCAATCTCCGTGTATTCCATTACGGCGGAATTATCCATTTAAGAGAGATCTTGTTGTGGGAAATGATTGTCATTTATCTCAGCCGGGGCGAATTAATTCAAGGAGCTAGGGAGGTAAGAAGTTCCTTTCTCTGGCTGCCCTTTTCTCAGGGGACCTGGGAGAAATGGAAGGAAAGAAGAAAGGACTACCTCCCCCCCCCCCACTCTCGTCCTCCTTTCCGACCCTTTTTTTCGTGGAATTAAAAGGACACCAAAGATTTCCGCTGGAGTCTCTTTGCTGAAGCCTTCAAGAGCCGAGTGCCTCTGCCACGCCGTGCTCAGAGGACTTCCTCCTCTTCTTTGCTTCTCCGTTGCTCTGCCCCCCCCCCCCCTGGCAAGGTTGCCGGGTTATGCTAATGCTGTTTCCTGTACTTTTGTGAGACCTATTTTTTATCTAACGACGATATCCAGTGTCCTGACTTAGGTTTTCCCTCGTAGTGATTAACTGAATCATGCAGATTAGCGACCAACTATTCTACCGCGACCACAACTAATTAATTAACATTCTTAAACCCAAGGGTTTTTGGCTACAGCAACACAGCCTTCCATCTGTCCCTATCCTGGGTAAGGTTAATCCATCCTTACCGATTTCCTTTGCCCATTTGAACGTTATTCCTCCATCTTCGTCTTGGCCTTCTTACAGGTCTCTTACCATCAAGTTTCCCAACAAGAATCTTGTAGACTCATGTTTCCTCTCCCATTCATGCCACATGGCCTGCCGATCTAAGTCTTCTTG
Source organism: Lepisma saccharinum (assembly GCF_977018435.1). Classification (NCBI taxonomy): domain Eukaryota; kingdom Metazoa; phylum Arthropoda; class Insecta; order Zygentoma; family Lepismatidae; genus Lepisma; species Lepisma saccharinum. The sequence goes on along the minus strand of NC_139229.1, from coordinate 115,742,250 downwards.
GTTTAATTATTCTAATAATATCTAGAGATGAATACAAATTATGTAATTCTAAATATTCGCCACACACCTCTCTTCTCATCCCTTTTAGGTCCAAATATATTTCTAAGCTACAGAAGCAAAAATATTACAAAAAAATAGATTCACTTCATGCGAACAATCTGACTGCCGCGCGAATGATCAGAGTTCGATTCTAAGTGTGGGTGATCCTAGTTCGCAATTTTTCAGACGATGTTCCTACATGAAGCAGCTCTGAGGCTCCCCCAGCCTGTAATCAACGGGTATCCTGAGGCAGCGCAAATAGGTAAAGGTAGCCGGAGCGTAGTGCTGATCACTTTACGCCCCATGTGGTTGATATCGAGAATGTTGGAGTCGCTACCTCAGTGTCCCTCTATATACCTTCGTGGTACGGTGTAAAGCATAGGGAATAGTTTAATGTACATGTAGACTCTTCAGAATTAGGCGGCAAAATCACAGTAATATCAGGGCCAGGGAAATTTCCACTACCCGTACGGTACCACTGAGATTGAGGATAACCGATGAAACAAACAGAAACAATTAACCGTTCTCTGCTTGAATTCTCACCCAAAACTTTTCTTTGCTCCACTGTGCGACCCATTAGTCCATTGAACAATGCAAACCACCAAATTTCTGCCGAGAAATTATAAATGTAATTGTATAATGTCTATTGGGACGGTACAGTCCCTTTCTAGGCTTGTTCCAATAATGTATACATTCAGGGAATCCTCGGTATCGTCTTCGAGTGCATGTACCATGTACCATTAATCGTCACCAATGACATTTTTCTTCATATAAATTAACGTCCGTTATAAGCAAGCAACAGTATGGTTTCTGGGCTGATTTTTTTTTTGTCATGTACGATCCTTTCTTTACCCTTAGTTGTGTCGGAGAAATGTAAAAAAGGTCATGGACAGAGCGACAGAGCATGGAATTAGGTGAAAACATTCCAAAACCATGGAAATTGGATGGTTTTGTGCTCACTAGTTCGGAGAAATTCATAGTCTTCCCAACAAACTTGATTGTTTATATATTTTGTATAAATATTTTTATATAATTTTCTTCATGTATTTTCAGTATTGTTGAAACTTCGTTCGTTTGATTAGCATGCAAAGTTGATGACTTTATATATAAGTATGTCAAAGGATTTTCTCTCTATTTCTGTTTTTACTTTTTTACCTGCTAGGTTAATCAGGACGAATTTAAACACTTAGAATGATGTGAAAAATTATTTGAAAGATAACTGAAAAAAAATCGTGGTATTTGGTTTGGCAAAATGAGTGTAATCCCCCCCCCCTCTCTCTCTCTCTCTCTCTCTCTCTCTCTCTCTCTCTCTCTGTGTGTGTGTGTGTGTGTGTGTGTGCGTGTGTGTGTGTGTGTGTGTGTGTGTGTGTTTTTCTTCCTTGCTTCAAGTTAAGTTTAATTTTTCGATTCTTCTTGCAAATTTACATGTTATGATGCCTCGTAATAACTTGGTGCAAAATCAGTGTATACATCACATGTAATTACAAAGATCTTGCACAATGAACGGAACCGAATGTTTGTTTTGACCATAGTTTTCAAGTCAAGTTGTTTGTCTTTCCTTTGTCCTTGAGCTTTATATATTTTTTTAAAAACTACTCATCATGATTTACAGCATTTTTTCCCAACTGAGTTGGATTCATTTGTAGGAATATTCCGGTCACCGCCACGTGTAAACTAGCGACATCTGCATTGTTTCCCCTAGGTGGTAGACTACCCAACCAGTTGCCGTCCGTTGGTGGTTGTATAACTCCAAGGCGCCCGGTATAATTGTGCACGTAATGCTGCAATCAATTGAAGGGGTTAAACATTAGAAAGGCATATGCCACATTGAAAAATAATAATATAAACAATTAAGAAATAAAAATGACCCTTCTGTGATCAGAAATAAACTCTTCCAACATCCGACTCACAGATTATAACAGAATAGAGTACATCAAAGGGGGGAATCCCCGAAAAATGCCCTTCTCCAACCGCATACATTTGGAGGCATGCGCTATTGTCACGGTGCCTTAAATTTTACCGGAACGTCAGTTACGCGAAATATTTACCGGATTCCCCCGTTTATCTTTATTCTTTATTTAGTTCCATTTATATATATATACACACACACACACACACGTGATATGATTTAATATCATACCAGAATAAGACCAATGATTATTCGGAGACCAGTGTTAGTAAGGTTAAAATGTTATTGTGTTAGAGAACACTGGGCATATCCCACAACCTTGTAGTTTGGACACAAGTTACTAGTGGGCATCAGCTTCTAACTTCAGTGCGAATGACACTTTTCGCCGGACAGTTTGATTGCGGTTCTTGTGTTAATCCCTTATCCCTTGCAATTGTAGGACAGTCAACAATCTTGCACAAGAACCGAAGTATAACTCACCTCTATTGTCCATAATGAACACTTTTTTTTTTACACCGTGTAAATATTTCATTTCAGTATATTTTGTGTACTGGTTTTGTTCACCAGTCGTGATATGGTATGGATTAGGGATGGCCAAACGGATCCGGATCCGAAAAATCCGGATCCGCGGATCCGGTTCCGGCTCTGAAAGTTTCGGATCTGGATCCGGATCCGAAAGTTCCTGATCTGGATCCGGATCCGAGGGTTCCGGATCCGAAAATTTTGGATCCGGATCCGGGTCAGAAAGTTTCCTATCTCAATCCCATTATAATATTACCACAACTTAACAGGTATTATGATCTTCGATTACAAAGACATTTTTCGTTAGTCCTACAAGAATTTTTTTCAAGTGTCGTTCCTAAAATACTTTGCTACGTATCGGCTAACACACTCGTGCACAAATGTCAGCGGGGATTTTGTAAATGCCATTGAAACGAATATGTATTCATTCGAATGTATTGGAAATGAAAACACACATAAATGTGAGACATTCCATTCCAGGATGAAACCTTTAACACATATAACAAGATAGAAATGTTATACAAAAATTATACAATTGTTAGAGTTACAGTTTTACAAATTGAAATAAAACATTATAATATATGCAGTGTTAAATAATTACAAAGTGTAAGACTAACAAGGGAGGTTATCTAAGTGTCCCCCTCCGATTTCCATGAAACTTGGCAGTATAGTGGGGCCCAATGGAAGAAATACGTGTTTTTTTGTTTCAGTTAAAAAACGGTTTTAGGGGACAAAACCCCCTCAAATGTCAAGATGAGGACAAATTGAAGTGTGGATCTGACCCCTGTGTCCCCCTCCGATTTCCATAAAACTTGGCAGTATAGTGGGGCCCAAATGAAGAAATACGTGTTTTTTTTTGTTTCAGTTAAAAAACGGTTTTAGGGGGCAAAACCCCCTCAAATGTCAAGATGAGGACAAATTGAAGTGAGGATCTGACCCTTGTGTCCCTCCGATTTCCATAAAACTTGGCAGGTGTATAGTGGGGCCCAATGAAAGAAATACGTGTTTTTTTGTTTCAGCTAAAAAAAAACTGTTTTAGGGGGCAAAACCCCCTCAAATGTCAAGATGAGGACAAATTGAAGTGAGGATCTGACCCCTGTGTCCCCCTCCGATTTCCATGATACTTGGCAGGTGTGTGTATAAACGGGCCCAAATGAAGAAATACGTGTTTTTTTGTTTCGCCTAAAAAACTGTTTTAGGGGGCAACCCCCCCCCCCCCAAATGTCAATATGAGGACAAATTTAAGTGAGCATTTGACTTATGTGTCCCCCTCCGATTTCCATGAAACTTGGCAGATGTATAGTGGGGCCCAAAGGCAGAAATACGTGTTTTTTTTGTTTCAGCTAAAAAACTGTTTTACAGGGCGAAACCCACTCAATTGTCAAGCTGAGGACAAATTGAAGTGGGGATCTGGCCCCTGTGTCCCCATCCGATTTCCATGAAACTTGGAAGGTGTGTGTATAAACGGTCCCAAATGAAGAAATACGTGCTTTTTGTTTCGGCAAAAAATTTGTTCTAGGGGGCAACCTCCTCTCAAATGTCAAGATGAGGACAAATTGAAGTGGGGATCTGACCCCTGTGTTTCCCTCCGATTTCCATGAAACGTGGCAGGTGTATAGAGGGGCCGAAGGAAGAGTTACGTGTTTTTTTGTTTCAGCTAAAAACTGTTTTAGGGGGCAAAATCCCCTCAAATGTCAAGATGAGGACAAATTGAATTAAGGATCTGACCCCTGTATCCACCACCGATTTTCATGAAACTTGGCAGGTGTATAGAGGGGCCCAAAGGAAGAAATACGTGTTTTTTTGTTTCGGCTAAAAAACTGTTTTAGGGGGCAAAACCCGCCTCAAGTGTCAAGATGAGGACAAATTGACGTGGGGATTATCTGACCCCTGTGTCCCCTTCCGATTCCCATGAAATTGGACAGGTGTATAGAGATGCCCCCTGTTTCTTCCTATGCCATATTTACGTGGTTTCGGTGTCAGATTCCCACTTCAATTTCTCCTCATCTTGACATTTGAGGGGGGGGGCTCTATACACCTGCCAAGTTTCATGGAAATCGGAGGGGAGACTTAGACCTCCCTTGTAAGTGTATTAATTAATTACAAATCGCGCACGCGCGCGCGCACACTATATATATCTGCGTATGTATACTATACTATATACAGGGTGTCATTTTAATGGCGCCCACGGGCCACGGAAACGTATAGAGGACATCAAAACAAACAACTTTTCTCAGTAACATTTTTCTCGTTGGTGCATCGTTACGACGCTACAGTCGTTCAAAAAAGCCCGTTTTGCCGCCTGAATGCTGGCAACCACACACAACGTTTGATTGCATTTGTGACGTCATATCCCGTCGTGAAGCGATGCGTTACAGGGTTGCCAGGAACACACATATTCTGTGAAAAATGACATAGCTACAATCAGCCACATTATGTACCGTAAAACAAAACGAGAAAACACGTTCTGTAACCTAACAGGAAGTAAACAAACGATACGAAAAATGGTAGAAAGAAAATGGAATTCAAGTGGGAGTAGTCATATCGAATTTTGTCTTAGCTTGCATATCAAATATTTGCAAATCTAGTTACCAAGTTGGTATCTACAATTTAGTCTGTCCACTTCGTCCTTCTGATACTAGTTGTCTGTGACACAATGAACAGATGACAAAATATACATGAAAGAACTCAAAATTCCAAAGGTAAGCAACACATAACATAATGTACATTCAGGGCATTTTGAGGCAAGTGGCAAAAATGGTTGAAATTACACGGATATAAATAGTAGTAAAACGAACTCTCCGACGACTGTGTTTATCTATGCACCGGATACACATGTAATAGTTTGCAACTGTGAACAGGGCAGTATATTCGCTACTGATTCATCATTAGATTGTTACTTTGGTTGTACGTGTTTTAGTCGTAATGTAACAACGTGAACCTCGGATACTTCCGTTATCACCACAAAAGTACCACAAGGCACCTGGACACAAACCTGTAGATATCAACCTTGCAACGAGATAAGCAAATATAATTGACATGAAGCTGGGCTTAAACAGCCAAATGTAAGTTGTAAGTGCAATAAAATTTATTGTTGTTGATATTTGACATGTAGGCTGAGTGAAAATCCGATAATGACACTTCATTTTGAATACGTTTTTTTACCATTTCTCATATCGTTGGTTCATTTCCCCCTTCCCCTGAGATGATTGCTGATGTTCTGGCTTATAAGCTATGATGTTCGGTTTACTGGACGCGTTTCTCTCTTCGTTTTACAGGTAATAATGTTGTTGGTAGTTTGTAATTTTTCACAAAATTTGTGTGTTCCTTGCAACTCTACCGTGCGCTGTTTCGCCGCAGGAAATGACGTCACAGATACGATCAAATGTTGTGTTGGGTTGCCAGCATCCAGGCGGCAAAACTGTCTTTTTTGAACGGCTGTAGCGTCGAATTGACGCACCAACGAGAAAAATGTTACTGAGAAAATTGGTTTGTTTTGATGTCCTCTACACGAATCTGTGGTCCGTGGGCGCCATTAAAATGACACCCTGTTCATTCATTCATTCATTCATTGTTTTCTGCCTAATTGGCAGGTTTTTCACTGCAATCTCCAGCTTTCCCTGTTCTCTGCCTTACGCTTCGTAATAGCATACGACCCAGTTAATTTAATATCATCCATAAGCTGATATCTCTTTCTTCCACGGACTTTTCTTCCTTCAACCATTCCCTCCAAGGCATCTCTTAGCAGGCAGTTTCTTCTTAGACAGTGCCCTAACCAGTTTCTTTTCCTCTTCTTGATGGTTTCCAGTATAGATCTTTTTTCACCAACTCTTTTCAGTACGGCTTCGTTTCTTACCTTGTCCGTCCATTTTACACGCTCCATTTTTCGCCATGTCCACATTTCAAAAGCTTCGAGTCGTTTCTCTTCATTTCTTCTCAACGTCCAGGTTTCTGCACCATATAGTGCTACACTCCACACAAAACATTTCACTAATCTCTTCCTTAGACCTATGTCCATGGGTCCACAAAAAACATTTTTTCTTCTATTGAAAGCTTCTTTTGCTATTGCGATTCTCATTTTCACTTCTTGGTTGCAGCTCATGTCACTGCTTATAGTGCATCCGAGGTACTTGAAGCTATCCACTTGCTGGATTCTTTCACTGTTTGCTCTCACATTAATATTCCTTGGTTTCCGTCCTATAACCATTGCCTTTGTCTTCTTTACATTAATCTTCATCCCATACTGCTCACAGCTGCTGTTTAACTCTTCTAACATACTATTTATGGTTATTTCATCCTCAGCGAATAATGCCATGTCATCAGCAAATCTTATGCAGTTTATTCTTCTTCCTCCTAATTTGACACCTCCTGTGCCCTGGAAACAAGTTTTCACTATATCTTCTAAATAAATATTAAACAAAGTAGGCGATAGGCAGCATCCTTGTCGTACTCCTCTTCCAATTTCACAGCCTTCTGTCATTTCGTCTCCTGTTCTCACTTTAACTCGTTGATTCATGTATAAGTTGCTTAGAAGTCTTCTCTCTTTCCAATCTACACCAATTTTCTTCAGAATTTCTAAAAGTTTAACCCAATTCACTCTATCAAAGGCTTTCTCCAGGTCTACAAATACTACAAACACCTCCTTTCCTTTCTCTAAATATTTTTCCCCAATGGTCCTCAGTAAACCAATTGCATCCCTTGTACCTCTTCCTTTCCTGAAACCAAACTGTTCTTCCTCTAACTCGCCACTGACCTTCGAGTATAGGCGTCTGTTCAGAATTCTTAGAAGAATTTTTGCCGAGTGAGATATCAAACTGATTGTCCTGTACTCAGAACATTTTCTGGCATTGCTTTTCTTCTGCAGAGGTACCAAAACAGTCTCCGTGAAATCTTGTGGCCAATCCCCTTTCTCATAGATTTCATTGCATAAGTGCAGTATTTCTCTTTTTCCATCTCCCAGGCATTTGATAAGTTCAACAGGAATTTCATCAGTGCCCGTTGCTTTCCCATTCCTCATTTCTTTGAGTGCTTGCTCAAATTCTTCATTCAGGATATAGTATCCTTTCTCATCGTCAGGCACGTCGTCTTCATTTTCTACATTCAGACTGTCTGGGCGATTCTCTTTCTGGTAGAGCTCTTCAACGTACTTTCCCCACACATTCGATATTCCTTTTTTGTCTGTGATTTCACATCCTTCCTCGTCTTCTATCATCCACATTGTTTTCCATTTCTTCTTTTGGAAGCCCAAGCAGTTTACTTCACGATACATCAAGTCATACCTTCCTCTTTTTTCCAGTTCTTCAATTTCTTCACATTTTTGTTTCATCCATTGTTCTTTTGCCCTGTCAGTTTCTCTTCTTAGCTGGTTATTCAGTATCTTGTAATTATGTCTTCCCTCTTCTGTATTTACATTCTTCCATTTTTTCCAGCATACTTTCAGTAACCCATGGTTTCTTTGCACTTTTCCTTTCCCTGTAGCCTATTGTTTCATCCACTGCCTTCTGTAAGCAGCTTTTTATTCCATCCCACATCTCATCCTTATTGTTACAACTAGCTTTAAACTTATTATAGTTTCCTTGGAAATGTTCTGCAAATTTTTGTCTTTCGTCTTCTTCCCTTAGCTTCTCTAAGTGGGGTTTCTTGCTCACCTGGTTTTGGGTTATCTTCTTCAATGTAAGATTGATTTCTCCTATTAGCAAGATGTGGTCTGAATTAATGTCAGCTCCTGGCAATGTCTTCGCATTTTTCAAACAATTTCGAAATCTTTCTTGTACCAGTATGTAATCTATCTGGTATCTTTTACAATCTTTTGGACATATCCAGGTGTACCTCCTTCTCTTATGTTGTTGGAACAGTGTGTTTCCAACAATTAGGGAGTTTCTTTTACAGAAATTTACCAGGCTTTCCCCTCTCTCATTTCTCTCGCCTAATCCATATCTTCCTACTGTACTTCCATCCTGCATTTCTCCTACTACAGCATTCCAATCACCCATTACGATAATGCACGAACCCTTTCTCTCTTTTTCCATCAATTCCTCTATCTTCTCATAGTTTTCCTCCACTTCTTCTTCTGACAACCCACTATGTGGCATATACACTTGAATTAACACTAAGTCTTTCTTCTTTCCTTGAAGTTTCACCATTATAATCCTGTCATCCACATAACGCACTGCTATAACTTTATGTTTCACACGTGGTCCTATTAGCAGGTAACAATATGTTGTAAGCACATTCTTACTTTCCAAAGAAGCGCATGTGGGATGGCAAAACGGATCCGGATCCGAAAATTCCGGATCCGGATCCAAAAGTACCCGATCAGGATCTGAAAATTCCGGATCCGAAAAATTTTAGGATCCGGAGCCAACCGGATCCGGATTTCGGATCCGCTAGGATCCGGATCTGGCCATCCCTAGTATGGATGTCCACTTCATATTACAATATTTAGCAAAGTAAAATTTTCTGAGATAAGATAAAAGCTGAATCTACCCAGCTGCCTTAGCGCAAATAAGGAAGTCAAATAGCATAGTAGAAGATAGTGGTTGCATGTATGCATTCGTCAGTACCTCTTTGACAACCAATCTTGTTTGCTGTTTGTATGATCTGCTGCGAGAAAGAGAACCTGATGTATGACTCCCTTGAAAACTGGAGTTTTTATGAAAGTAAACCATGTTTTTTTTAGTATTGTTTGTATTTTACACGTTCGTATCGCCTTGTACGTGCATTGTGTGTAGCGTCAAGAAAATTAATTACGGTAAATTTGCTCTTACCATGATGGTGCCAAGGGACTTCTCCATAGCGTAGTGGCTATCGCTTATGTCCTGTAATGAAGAGGTCCCGGGTTCGATACTTGCTGAAGGCACTGGCGCAGTGCTTTGAAACTCGTCTTAACATTCTGCCAGTTCAGTTCCGATTAGATGAAGTGTCCCTTCATCAATTTCATCATATCATCACTCATCCTCATATTTGCGATTAGCCAAAAAATTGTAGAAATACGAAGTAAAATGAATAAATCCAGTTCCGATTAGCCTCTCTGAGCATAAAGCGGACTCATAACAAGCTTGAGTGCTCAACGTGCGATCTTGTGGCTGAAGGCTCTTAGGTGCTAGACCCACCAGTCACTGTACGGAGGTTTGTCTTTCTTCTTTCATCTGTTGTTTCTGATCACTGTTCATCCTCATCGCCGCCATTGACCTAAATGACGCATTCCAGACATGAAAGTTGGATTTCATTTGTCTATGAAGCACATCAGCTAGAGGTGCTAGTAGATTTTTGCTGGTGAATTATACAACTTATATGCATGTACAAACATTTAAGCCTTAATGCATTGAAAAAGAATAATAAATTGTAAAATTGATTCATTTTTTAAACTTGCATGGAGGAGAACTACTTCCTGTGGAATTCCCCAAATATGGAGAAACCATATGCAACCAAATGCAGACAGACAGTGTTATTTTATTAATCACGGTAAGGGGTTCAGGTCCCTTAGTAAAATTTCGATCTTGAAATCGAAGTTGATTGCATTCACAATTTACTTGCGTTTCCCACGGCGGTTTTAATTCACTTTGTACACTTCCGCTCGGCTCGGGACAAAGTGCGGCATCTACGAAGTTGGCGGCGAATTCCGCGGTTGAAAAATGTCTTGTCAGACTGGCACGGCGTCCTCCAGTTGATGCAGGCGGGAGTCTCGAGAGGGAGAGCAGCTCCCTCTGCTTGTTAGGTCTCCGGGATGAGCGATCCTTGCTGTCAGAACAATGACGACGTTTCAGCGATGATGAAAATTTAATGAGCTCATATTTTGAGATCCTTCCTCCGTGCTGGATCGATGACGCTATAGCTCTTTCACGGCTCTCGGCGCCCCGGCACTAGAGTTAAGCAGTTCACGGAATTGGGTTCGCCAAGAAGTATTTTGGTGGCGCCTGCGGTGGAAATTCCCGTCCATTGCCAACGGCCTCCTGAATTTTTTTCGTAAATACCAAAGCCCTCGTACCCTTTACTTTATTAAACAGCTTTATCCATTATTATTATTATTTTTTCTTACTTCTCCAAATCTTCCGAGAAATGCAGGCTCGAGCGGGACTCGAACGCTGGTATCTGGAGTACAGTGACAGTGCTCTACCGACTGTTACCGAACCAGCCCTGACTTTTCCTGACCTTTTCGCATTTCTTCACCTGTGTTAAAACTGTCCGGCTATGTGTGCCAAAAAACACATCCAACCACCCGACCATGCTTTTTTCTTCTTCTTCCGAGGAGTAGCGGTTAGCATAACCCTCTTCCATCTGATGACCTGGATTTGTGTATTTCATTTGTTGGTATTACGATAGAGGTCAACTCACAATTCATTGTAATCGTAAAGATAGTAACTTGGCATAAAACAATTACAGTGCAATGGCATAATAACTTGGCATAAAACAATTACAGTGCAATGGCATAATAATTACACTTTCGTGGTAATATTTTCAATCTGCCACAATAAGCACATACGATGCGAGTTTTGCCATTCACATACTTATTTACTTGTGTACCAAGTTATATAAAAATATGAAATACATGTTCTTCGTAGTCTTACCTTCCTTGCTTGAAGATATGCAAATCTTATAGTGGTCGGATTAAGGTGGGAGTGCACTTTTTTATATACTACTGTAAATCTCCATAGATTTTGTAGTGAACAATTTGGAGATAATCTTTGCTATTGATTCTGATTCCGAAGAAACTACTAGTCACTAAATATCAGCTATTTTCTCGTCACAATATATAATCTAAGACGATGTTTGTAATATTTTGCTAAACACTTTTATCACAGCTCATAAAAATGTTCTGTGTTCCTAATTAGAGTTGCTTGTTACTATAGTGGAATTGTTCCTGGAATTTTCACCTTCTGCTAATATTAACTTTTGAGCAAATTTAGGAGAATTAAATGAATTTGAATAGAACATTTTACTCATCGATTATGATGAGTAATTAGTAATAAAGCATTATTTATTTTATCTGCATCCGTCCCCCCTTCCTCCCATCTCTTTTTGTGGTGCTGTAGGGATTTCGTTCTGATTCCCGATTAGACATACATACGAGAGGACTATTTTAAAACTCAAATCAAAGTTGCCCGGAGGAAGAGAACGTTTTAATGTAAAAATGAATTATGGACTTTCACAAATACTCGCCCTTTCGATTCGTACATGGTGTAGTTTGGTACAGTTATCTAAGAACCGAACTGTGGATTCGTGATTTCGTAGCACTATACCCTCACCGCTGGAATATGAAGCCTGGTTCAGTAGCAGTAAAACAAACGTGCTGCACTCAAGCGAAAATTACGTATATTTACAATTAAGACTGTTAAATATAAGCAGGGAAACGAAATGTGGCGGACGAATATCGTAACTCATTGTGAAGAATCGTAATTTTCCAATTTTTGGAGGGGAGGAGGAAACCCTAAATTTAAAAATTGTCTTGTTTCTTGGCCGGCCTTCGTGGCGGAATGGTTCGAATCTCAGCCTGGGTATGGCAGTTTCTCGTGTGTGTGTGTCTTTTCATCAATTTCAAACTAGTTCTTCCGTTTAATGAACAATTGAAACGGCTGCATTTATACTCATTTTTAAACAGGTGGATAATTCATGAGAAGCCTAGAGAACTAGTTATTTATATTGTTGCACAATAGTGCCCTGGAAGAACCAATAATATTTTTTTAAATTCATGTGCAAACAGAAAAGAGTACGTAAATGTAAAATACGATAAAGCAGAGTTTTAATACGTGTATCTTATGTATAACCCGCTTACAAAATTACTGTCTCTGCCCCGAAATATGAATTTCTGATGAGCGTCCCTACTTTAATTACGTTTTTTTTACCCAGAAACTAGCTTGTAAGAGCTTTCTCTCGAATGCCAATGTAAGCAACGCGGAAAAACAATAAATGAAGAACATTATGTAAAAATTGTAACGTTGCACACAGGGAAAATTTTCGCAATCAACAGATTCTGCTGTAATTCGCGCTGCCTACAAATCCACTTTGGGGGAAGTGACATCAATTAGAAAACAAAGATCCGGAAAGAACTAGCTTTGTCTGCCCAGAAACATGCCCAGGATTTTCGAAGGAGGAGATATGGCGGTAACGATGGGAGGTTTACATTTGTAGTCACGTCTTATATTTTTCTATCTATTCCACCGTTTGACGTTGTTTTTTTTTTTTTTTTTAATGCTGGACCAAAGAGTGGGAGGAGTATGGGTTATGAACCACCATCCTAGGGCACGCCACCGTGACCATTTCCAGGATAATCCAGAAAATCATGCCAGCACAGATTGAGACTTGATCCAGAGAGCAGTTCAATGGATTCCACACCAGCTTTACTTGTCAAGTACCGATGTTGATATAACTGTATGTTTCAATTAGGTACCTACGATGACAGAGGAAGGATTTCATTACGAAAACTTCGCATACACAAAGATCAGACTCGAGTGGGGAGTGGAGAAAGAACAGAGAAATAGATCTCCTTCCATTAAATCCCAGGGATATGCGGCAACGCCGGATTCATCCGAAGCCGAAACCTTCGTTTCTATAGAAACACACAACAGCGTCCTGTAACTTGATCCGAGCACATTAGCGGTCATAACGAGTAAGGGCTACGCAGTAAATCCACGCTTCTGCCCCCCCCAGACACGTCGAGGGAGGAAGCCGGGATGGGAGGGGCCGAAGATGAGGAACGAGACAAATGTAAGGGTGCTGCTTGCTCTCCGGACCAGCAACAAGCCCCTCTCTCTCTCTCAGCTTGTATCGCGATTATCATATGGGTAGAATTGGGTACTTGTACGCTTTTAGTTTAATGGCAACGGTGCAACTGCTCTTGCCTCCAAGAATATGAGAAACTAAAAGAAATAACCTATCGAAATTTGTAACACCAAACTTACATCTTTCATTGAAAAACTATATGTGTATTTATTTCTCTTTGAACGCCAATACATAGAATCAATGAAGTATAGTTTATGTGGGTCATGCACAAAGAAACATGTATATTAGCCTGAAGTGAACGGATTTTTTATTATTATTATTCATAACCAGTGTACCTGCAAAAAGTTGTCACTTGTGACAAAGAAACAAGATTTATTGATTGATTTGGCTTATTTTACTTAGCTTTTCTGCAACGTTTGGCTAATCGCGAAGATGAGGATGAGGAATGTTTATTACGGAATAAAAATTTAAAATATTTATGAATTCTGTCAAACTGGGTATGGCTGTTTCTTTGTGAATGCCCCTTCATAAATTACATTTTATTATTCACCCTTGTTATCGCGATTAACGTTAAGAGGCAGAGAGAACGTGAACTCCCTTCATGCTATGAAATAATTTTAATGTGCCTTTGTTACTTATATGTACATGTCGGGCACATCAGATTTGTTGAGAAATGTGTTTCGGAAAACAGCTATAAAACTTGGGTGGGTTAATGAGGATAACAATAATTTGAAGACTGGGTGGTTTTTAGTGTGAGATTGCTTTCATGACTGTTATGCATTTGCATCCCGAAGCATCCAATCAACAAGAGAGCGGATGACGTCATATCAACCGCCGGGCTCTGGCGTCGAAATACCGGGCCGCAAGAGGTTCTCCTGAAGTTCACGACTTGCATCCCGAGCTGGCAGCCACCTGGAAAGATGGCCTTTCGTTCGGAGTTCACCAGCAATAAGAGGAAATCCTTTCTTGTTAGTGCTGGTGAGAAATCAAAGCCGCTGAGAGGATGCTGATTCCCTTGCAGCCTCCAAGCGTTGGATCGGAAAGGTTAAGCGACTTGCAGCCCGAGCTGGGAACCCAACTTGAAATTGCAACGTCCCACCTACACAAAATCACCACACTCTAAACACTTCAATTAGGAGGACGGCAAAAGTCTACCCATAAATGCTAACTTCTTACCAGTCGTTGAACACAGATTCTAGATATCTCAGGGCTTGCTGGGTAAAACGTGAACAACAGCTTTATATATATATATATATGTTTATTATAAACTTATCGTAAGAACGTCTGTTAGCACACTAGTCTTTAACCTTTATCACTTAAGTGCATTTACATTTACCATACACGTGCATTCACCACTTCTGGATTCAAAAGGGGGGAAGGGACCATTCAATTTATTCCTCGCAGTGAGGCGCCAGGGGGAGTATAGGGACCTAATTTTATTTAGGGCGCTGTTCGCTGCTGACGTCACGGACTCCCCTGTAAGAGAAAGTAGTATGTGCGCGGTGCCCCCAACCACAGCTAGGAACTGGCCGTAGCCAGCCGGCACCTCCGACAAGCGGGCACTGGGTAAAGGATTTAAGGATGCCGCGACACCCCCGGCGTTAGCTAGGAATCGGGAAGGAGGTCTAGGTGCTCCTAGACAAGCCAGGCAGGTAGAACTTGGCACCTAGACCGGGTAGTTAGGTTGCTGCTAGGCTCTTCTTCTTCTTTCTTCCTCCTTCTGGGATGGCTGCTAGGCTTCTGACTGGATGGCCGGTTTTTCCCAAGATGTTTGCCAGTTGACATCCGGGAGCCACCTGAGCTCCGGTCCAGTGTTGCCAACAGCACGAGAGAAAAACGGGCTAAATCGCACCCAAAATGGAGCTAAAATTCACATCCAAGGGGCTAGATTTACTAATCTTGGGTGTTTTGGTGCAATATTTCTGAAACTCAAGAACCACAACTAATCAATTGTCAAGATGAGGGGCATACGCTCAACTATATTAAATTTTCTTACCTTAAATAATTCATTTCCCCCCGTAAATTGTGGTGCAGTAAATTACACAAAAGCATTACACATTTTCGGCATATTCCTCCTTCATATGTATGCACACGCACACTCACACGAACTAGTCTGTGGTTGAGCCTCACTGTTACAAACGATTCGTCGATTCCGCATCGCATTTCTGTGATATTTCAAGTCCAGATGCAATACAACTGAACAAAGATTCGCATTTTCTGGAATCTACGCTATCCGTAATTCGCCTCGGGCTACACAGCATATAAAAACCAGAAACAAGGAGATAAGTGACAATGTGCACTTGCTACCTGCTCCCCAAGAGGGGTCGCAGGACGAGCTTGCAGGTGCAGAGGAGGGTCGGTTAAGTGAATTATTCTTTGCAGTTTACTTTACTAAAAATACCATAAAACATTTCATTACTGAAAGGGCTAGATTTGTAGCAAGATTTCTCTCTGTAGGGCTAAAAAGCCCCTTGGGGCTTTTGCTGAATTTTGGGGCTGAGTACGTACTCAAAAGGGCCAGTTCTGGCCCCAAAAGGGCTAACTTGGCAACACTGCTCCGGTCTCGCTGCGCTGGGTTTTATACTCGCGGTGGCGCATGGGTGGTGAAAATTTTAACTACAAGTACGCGTTGCTAACTCATTTTTTTACATATTGCAAACTTCGTACTGAGGAATATCAAGGTTTTGACATTGAGAAATCACTAGTGGGAAAATCACTAGATGCATGTGACAATATAAACTAAAACTGTGTGCATTCAGACAATACAATTAATAATGAGCCTCGCAGGACTCTGCTATTCTAAACAACACGTTGAACAATGTAAATGACAATAATTGATAACATTAAAAAGAATATAGCGACCACGCAGGGTCTAATAATGAGAAGCTAGTAAACGTAGA
The DNA here is from genome assembly GCF_977018435.1 of Lepisma saccharinum. Lineage (NCBI taxonomy): Eukaryota > Metazoa > Arthropoda > Insecta > Zygentoma > Lepismatidae > Lepisma > Lepisma saccharinum. Next base: position 115,726,161 of record NC_139229.1, on the reverse strand, counting down.
GGTGGAACCGTTAACGTTTACAAAATACATTTAAACTAAAAGCGTACGCCTCGCAGGGACATTCCGCTTAACTCTTTCATCAGATTAAAAAGAATATAGTGACCACGCAAGGTCTAATAATAATTAAATGGCGACCAAGCAGGGTCGTTACAAAATGATTGACTTTGCAATGGGGAGTGTAGGGGAGGGGCACCACTGTCAATTTAGTTTGCGCATCAACATCATTAATAGATACGTTGAAGTGGAAGTATTTTGATTAATTTGAATTTTTCTGTGAAATGGGCCGTACCAAATTCAAATTGATATAATGGTATTGGCCAGAGGAAACTTAAGATTCCGCCACATACAACAAGTCCTTCATTGTTACAGGGATCAGGGAATGGAACAAACTGCCTGCACCATTGACTAACATTATTTGCCATCAAAGTTTTAAGAAAAATCTGAAGAACTTACTATTGTCCCAACAACTTCATTAACCTTCATATGTTAACAATTGCACCTGCACTTATACATCATATAATGCATACCGAACCCCCCCGCACACACGTTGAACTACCGAAGACTTATTACTTATCTTTACTCAACAGTATATATACTAATCTATTCAATGTATTATTTTATCATTGTATTATCTTTATTGTATTATCATGATCATTATGTGTTTTTCTTTCTTTTTGTTTTTATTCATTTATTGTATCTTTGACAAGGGTTGGTTGTAAGAACGGCCCATGAGGCCGAAACACGCCTGCTTAAATAAAGACCATTCTATTCTATTCTATTCCATTAGATCAAGTCGTTGTCAACTAATTTAAACCAAATTTTGTATTTGTCAACAAGTTCAGACATAATAAAACCAATGTTTTTATTATTATACCATAATTTATCCATTAATGTGTACTTTCAAGGGTACATACTAATCAACGTATAAAGTTTTTAAAAATTAGAAAACTATTTACGAGTAAAATTGTTGCGATCGGGGATCGTCTTTTAAAAAAACGAATTTGCAGCCGCGGGCTGTGTGCTCTCACGAAGGTTGAGAACCACTGGCCTGTAGCTAACCGCTATTGAGCGTGCTGTACGTTGGTAGGTCCGTTAGCTGGAGATGTTGCGAAAATTATCAGACTATCCCTGCGAAAGTTTCATATCGCCCGAGCTGGGAAACGCAGCAGCGTGCCAAAACCCCTCCCCCGCCTGTACGAATGTCCCGAACATCCCTTCCCGTCCTTTGTGGCGCCCTTTGAGCTGGAAGAATACGCAGCCTACTGATGAACGTGCACCACCAATCTGATTGATGCTTACAGAAACTTCCTTTCCATTCACCGTCGTTGCGCTTTTCCATAATAACCACCTCGTCGTGTGGTAGGAACAATCTCAACACGTGCACCTTGAGTTCCTGCTCGGACAATGAGTGCAGGGTGTTTTCGGCCGCGAAAGACAACCATTAGGACCGAATACCGTCGTAGTTAACATGCGCCCGGGAGATCCCTCCAAGATAGGGTAATTCATGTTTGGCCATTGACAAGTACAGGAAGAAGGTGGTTACGGCGAGAAGAGGTCTCGGTGGTGTTCCCTTGTGTTGGCTGAGCGCCGTAGGTGGTGGCTGCCGAGCTGAATGCAGGGGACCTGGAATACGTCTTTCTGCGGTCCAGCCTCTTTCAGGTTCTACATGGGAGCAGGCGCCTCTTTGTTCTTCCCCCTCCCACCTCCATCCCTCTGGGGAGGGGGCTTCCGTTGCCTGGGGCTTTTTGAATAGTGGAGTGGGGTGCATTTGTCGCGAGACCTGCACCTCTCTCTCTTTCCTGTCCTCGTATCCTCCCCTCCACACGCTGTCCCGACGTTGTCAAATTGTATATCCTATTTATACGAGTAGTATGGCCATTTCGCTAGCCTCAAGAATCTGTGCAAATTTTATGGCAGGGAAAGGTGTATATTTTTTTCGTACTCGCCATATTTCGTGGACCATTTTCAGCCACGATTTCGGCGTCAAGTTCACCTAAATATTAGGCGCAAACTTATTTTGTCTAGTTGTGCATTTGTCACAGCTTTATCATAAGTAATCTCAATCCAAACGAGCAGGTAAGTTTTTAGGGTTGTAAATTTAAATTTAGCAGCAAAATGACCATCGATTAGGCATTTGTTGAAGTTTTTAGTGAGAGGGTGAGTAGTGGTAATTTTGGGAATGTCCTGACTTATGTTTAAATATCATATTTAGCTCCTGTCGTTTAAGACACTTTAATAACATGAAAAAGTAAAGAGACCTTTTTTACGTACTGTAAATCGAAACCAGTATCCTTGAAAGGCGGTGTGTTATCCACTAGATTATCTGGTAGCCAGTATTTTCTCGATCACTCAGTATTTTTGTGCGGATGAAGCAGGTCATAGTTGCTGAGAGCTGGCGCAGTTCTTACGTCGTTGTCTTGTAATCATACGTCGTTGTCTTGTAATCAAGGAGCCCGGCTTCGATACCCAGTGGAGGCACACAGTGGTTCGGATTCTACTTTACATACAGTCCTGATTGGCCTATGTATGCATAAAGTGTACTTAAAACAAAAAACGAATCGTAGCAGAACACAGGTAAATTATTCGTATTAAAAATAGTGAGTCGTAAGTTAACATTGCTTGTGTATTCATGTTTGTACTCTCGCAACTTGAAGGGTTGGCTTACTTGTCCCTTAGGATACGGGGGAGGGGGTGGGGGTTCATGGCAGTATAATAACTTAGATCAATGCAGAAATCGTTTTGCCTCTTTTAAGACGTTTAAACCGATTCCTTCCATTTTGCATGCACAGTCCTTGTTCAGGACGAAAGTGAAATGGAGATCGTTTTTTGCTCTCTCTCTCTCTCTCTCCATCCTGTATCCCGTTCCGTAGAAACGGGAAATGGCAGGAAGAACGAAGTAATTGGATGTTCAACCCGTGACATACCTCCGAGGCTTTTTCAAATGGAGCTCGGGTCGGGTCTTGACACACCGCTTGCACCCGCCGTCGTCCCAGTCGAGGGAAGGACAAGTAGAAGAAAACAGAAGCTAAAGAGGGTTTGATTTGCTGACCGCTGAAAAAGAATCAGTGGCTGGTTGTGTTCTTACATGTACCGGTAATTGCCTAACTTGGCAGTGTCTTGGTTATCCCACCATAAATTTATCTCTTAATGTTGTTATACTCTAACTTCTTAGAGTCAAACTAGTGATAAACGATAAAATAATTGAACAGGTGACAGGCTTTGTATAAATGGGAAGTCAAATTTCACATTTCGAACACCAGAAAGATGTTGAGAAAATACCGTATAATATATAAAATGGAATTTTGAAAAATTTTGGAAAACCAATGAGAAAATAAATTCAAATTAGATACCATAACATATTTTCAAACCAGTTTTTCTACATGGTAGTGAATGTTCGTCAACATTATAAAACTAGAATAAATTGTTCACAAATAATATTTTGGAGGTCTGCAATTGGGAGTAACCTTACCAGACAAAATTAGAAGTGAAGAAATCCGAAATAAATTGAAGGTCCAAGCAATGTGGGAAGAAATTAAAAAGTATCAGTTAAAGCGAAAGCTGGGAAATAAATTTAGGAAGACCATATCGCCGATGAAATGATCAATTTTTGTAGTCGTAGAAAGAACTTTGGTTACCCAGACATGCAAGAGGAGGAAGAAGAAGGTTACGTTGTTTTGTGTGCACCTGTCATATACAGAGAAAGCAGTTGTTAGTGATTTATTTCCTTCCAGATAAGAGCCCCTCAGGTTGTATGTATTACACAATGCTTTTATTATATGTAGTCTTCTCATAAATTTTACAGTATTCTTCAAAGTGCAAAATTTTCTGTTTCCTGGTCCACTCGTCAACTATGAACACTTTGACTTAATTTTACCCACACCCCTCTCTCTTTATCTTTGCACCTACATCTGTGACGCTGGACCATATTTATCTCTGGATCCTACTTTAAACTGTAGGTCCAGTCCCGATTACCCTATATATGTATAAAGTGGACTTAAAACACCAATTCAAACAAACATATTAATCACTGCAGTGTCCTGGACTTCTTCCAGACAGGACCTTTCTCGCACCCCGTGCCTTTGTTTTGCCCTCGAAATTTTACACCCAGCCCCCGTGTCGGAGTGGTTATAGCACATCGCGCTACGACGCCAGGGTTCCCGGGTTCGAATCCCGGCGTGGTCATGAATGTTTGTGAGTGTCCATTCATCATATCATCACTCATCTCCATCTTTCGCCAAAAGTAGCACAAAAAGCGAAGCAAAATAAAGCAAATCAATCAATCGAAATTATACACTTCATATCTACATGTATGTAATGCTCGAATGCTAATTGTAAATTGGTTGATAATTACGAAAACAAAGTTAAGCAAAGATAAAATTGGGGTTGAGTACTTCTGTTGAGTAGTTCTCTATAAAATGGTACTAGGATCTATATCTATTTATTTAATAGCTTCGGCGACTTCAGAGAAGAACATTGCCTCTTTCCCGGTTCATGCAGTATAGTCGCTTTCCTATTTACATCTTGTTTAAAGCATGAAGGACATGGTTACAGTTGCTCACACGTTAAGCTTGTCTTACAAATCGATAGAAACTTTGACACAGTGTCGTTACACTTACTGACCGAAAGAAGTGCCCCCCCCCCCTCTAACAAAATTAATTAACGTATAGTAAATTTTCATGTTTTGAACAGAATCAGCGGTTCAAACAGATTTAGAGATCTTGGAAAGGTCGGGAGTTCTAAGAAATGCAGACTTCTTGGTTTCGAAGAAATTTCGTACAAAATGATTTTATTTTTTGTTCATTTATTTCGCAGTGTTGAATAAACTTAGGAGTTTTTAAATAAAAAGTTTGTGTGGTTGAACACTTAAAACCTGGTTATTACCATCTTGAGGCGTTAAATAATTTAATGATTCCTGGAGAAGTCAAGGAATTTGTTTTGTCAAAACGAGAGCGATCTCTCATGGATTTATGTGTGCGCGCCCTTTCACTCACATCGAAACAATCGCTCCTAGTCGCCTTGGTGGCAAAATTCATTGAAGGGTCGGTTTATGATCGTGCCAGGGGTGAAGATACCCAAAAGCCAACCGCCCTTCCACGTAGTACATCCTGGACTGCATTTTTCAGACTAGCGAGGCTGTGGCGTCTGAACTCACAGTCTGTATAATTCTCTGTTGTCCTTCTTATTGTCCTTCCATCGTTTTCATCTCATCATCATTCAACCCCATCTTCGCGATTAGCCAAACGTGGCAGAAAAGCGATGTAAAATCAATGAATACAATTCATCAACCATGATTGTGCCATTGAAGGTTTTCCAATCTCAGACTGGCGATGTGTGTTCCTTTTGCGAGTCCCTTCATCAGAAAAAAACTACAATTTTTAAAAAAAATGCAAACTGCCCGTGTGAACATGAATTACGGTAATGGGAGTTTAATTTTTAAAGAAATTAATGTTGATCTGTGTTAGTATCACGCGCAGGTTGTCCCAGATACCTTGCTTTGATGCGAACTTGAGTTCTTTAAGACATGTGGGTAATTACTTTACACCAGCCAATCTCCGTGGCGAAGTGGTAACAGCAAGCTACGACGCCAGGGGTCTCGGGTTCGAATCCCGGCCTGGGTTTGGGTGTTCTTTGTGTCCCCACATCATTCATCTTCGTGAATATCCGAAAGTGGCAGAAAAATGAAGTAAGTTGCACCAAATTAATCACATACTTCATTTACCATCAGCATCATTGATCATATCCTTTAACCCAGAGAGGTAGAAAAGAAACGTAAAAGAACGAAATATACCCAAAACCCAAAAGCGAGCTGAAAAACCGTTCGGAAAAATCCCCTTGAAAGACGAAATTGGTGATTTGCTTATTTTTAGATGATTTTGCACAATGCCTACCCATGTCAAACATGAAGTGCAGTCACGATTATAATTTTTATCGCAGCCTATTAGAATGGCCGAGTTACATTTCTCAGCGTTGAAATTGCCTGTTCCGCCACCCGAATACCGCTGCGGAAGTCACGGGAGTCTGGGGCAGAGCCTGGTTCTGAATTCTAAAATGTCAGCAATTTTTTACAACAGGAACGAGTCAGGAGCGAATGAGGATTATACGCGTTGTGCAGAATTTAGATGGCATCCAGCGTACATTGTTAATACAGCTCATCTTTTTGTATGGGCAGCTTTGCCCTCTCGAAACGCTGGAAACGCTGCAATGTAAATAGACGAAGTTGAACGTCGACTTATGTAATATGCAAGCTTCCTCACTTCCTTCTGGTCATTTATCAACTAGCATGTCCTGTTTTTATATATATTGCTTATTCTTGGGGTTAGAAATATTACCGTGCTACTGTATTGTTTAGCAGTATATTCTGTATGATACTAAATTAAATTGCTGTACACGAAATTCCGTTGCATGTACTAAGTATTTCATGTATTAAGTCTTAAGACCTTGTCCTAATTTGAGTCTTCGAATCCGGAAATGGTAGAAAAAAATTGTCCATGTCGCATGCAAGTTTACCTTTGAGGTATTGGGTTTCGGCAAGCTGTTTAATACACACATATTATGCTTAAAGGGTCTACATAATACTACACTTTTCTGCAGTATTGGGGGACAACCACCCATCCCCTCCATTATTGTATTCCCAATTATACTCGAGTCAATTCCCATTTGGACACTACGTTTAAACAGCATTTATTACGGCTGCTTGAAGTGTGCTTTCGCCAACCTCCGTGGCGGAGTGGTTAGCACATCGCGCTGCGACGCCAGGAGTCCTGGGTTCGAATCCCGGCCTGGCCATTTGTGTTCTTTGTGATTGTCCATGAATTACATCATATCGTTCCTCATTATCATCGTCGCGATTAGCCAAAAGTTTGATGTAAGCGACGCCAAATAACAAAAATCAAATCAAATTGAGGTGTGCCTTCATATGCAGCCATCACCCAGAACAAAGGGGGGCGCAGTCTGTTGGAGCGTGGTGTTGATCACACATCTACAGTTGGCCGAGATTATGCCTCCGCACCCTCCTACATGTCTTCGTGGCATGTTACAATGCTCAAGGATAGCTTTAACTTTATAACAGTCAACTGAAAAATAATGTTGAAGATTATGAGAAACAATAACGATGCAGTGGACTGCATAAATTGGCACACGCAGAGTTTAAATCTGCAGTTCCGTTGATTACAAACAGAAAATTTGCCTTAAGAGAGAAGGTTTATTGTAACGAACACAAAAGTTTCAATGTTGAGTTATGATGAATTTGCCATGTACGTTTATGAACGCGGAACGTACATGTCTAGAAAACAAAACAGTCGGCGAACGAAAAAGGTAAGGAGTTCGAAAAAGTTATATACTGAATAAGTATAAGTGATGAATACAGAAATAAAGTGATCTCGAATAGAAATCTTCAAGGCTGCTCAAGAACACGATTCTATTTCTATTTTAGCAATTATATTTTCTACCTCTCTCTGTTACACGTGATGATGGCTAATGATGAAAGAGATGATGATACCAACCCACACTCATGCCTTACCCACGCTTCGAACCTAGAACTCGTGGCGTCATAGAGGACGTACGCTAACCACTCGGTCACAGTGGTCGATTAAAGTACATTGGTCCACGTGTCTCTCTCGTTTTCCTTCCCTATAAGAAATAATGCGGCAAATGCAAAGGAGGAATCGGAAGTTTTTACGTAAAGTCGATATGATATGATTCAATTAATATTGAAGGCAGTGGCATTTCGCTCTTTCCTTCGGTTTCTCGTCACGCGATCTTATTGACGGTGCGTTATTTATGACTGCGTCTTCTTTGAAAACTCCTTTCATAATCGCATGCCCTTTTGCCAAGCTTTCAACGCAGTAAACCTTCTAAATAATTAGCATTCCCAGGCATAACATTTCTACAAATTTAAAACTCTTCAGACCGCGGCAAGAGTTCTCTTAAATTGACGTGAACGCTGTCCCTATTTTTAGCTCACGGGGAAGTAGCCTTTGTTTGGAGAGAGAGCGGACAGTTACTTCATGATTCAGAAACGCAAAATGGCAGCGAAAGTGTTCAATAACTTTCTCATTTTTACAGGCGAATTGATTAATATTTAGGGCGTTTTAGAGTAATGAAGAAATTAATAATTGTGTCATGCTCTCAAAATCATATGCTGTTCGATATTTTCACATATATATATATATTTTAACTTCAAATATACAAGTTGTAGTTATTTATTAAGATCCCGGGTTCGGATCCCGGCCTGTGCATATAGGTTCTTTGTAAGTGTCCCTTCATCAAATTCATCCTCATCTTCACGATTAGCCAAAAATTTCCGAAAAATGAAGTAAAATAAACCAAATCAATCAGTATTGAAATATATTTAATGTATAATATAATAGTTGATTTATTCCTATTATGTACTACTGGTAAAAGAAAAAATTACACTTATTAGATTTAATTTTTACTTTGAGAAAGTAATACTCATTTTATGCTTACAATTGGTGCAGTTCATTCCTTCGACTCAGCGTGATGAATTTCGGACAAGCACTAAGAACATATTCGCCATATGCAAAAATATATTTCTAACGAATATCTCAAATAGCATGAAACAAATAACCCGGAAGAAAATAAGTGTACTGCTGATAAATAAAACTCAGCAATCTACATCTGTTTTCTTAATTTCAAAGCACTCTAACAGGCACGCACACATTTTATGTATGTATAATATGATACGACGGTATTTCTTTTCATGTGTGAGCAGTGAAATATAAATGAATTCCTTGAATATTATATCCCTTGCATTTTTCATATATTCTGATGGTGACTAAGAAACAGAAAATATCTAAGCGTGGCACAATAACACACACAATTGCAAATTTAAGAAATCACAGCTGCATAATGGGATTACATTGATGAAGAGATACTCACAAATAACACCCATGCCTGAATTCGAACCCTGGACCCCTGATGCCGTAGCGCACTATGCTAACGTATGCCACGTAGGTCGGGTATAGTTGTGATAGGACCTTGCACAAGATGACTTGACGAGGAGGAGATGGCTGCGTGGTAACATGCCCTCTGGTCTTTGCACATCCTCAAGTTGACAGAAATGATGTGCTGTAGGAGCTTTATTTGCTAGACCAGCATCGAGGTTACCTTACGATTTGGCAAACACAAGAGATGTACTCGGTAGCTTAGTTCGTTGAACAGTGGCACGGTATGCCGGACACCCGGGTTCGAGTCCTGGTCAACCCTGCATTTTTCGCTGAAATGTCTACATACTGCATCAGTGTGTTTCCAGGGTACTTAGCTAAAACGATTTCAAAGCTATTAACAGTTACTCGTGTATTTCTAATGCTTTGACCATGGCACACACACTATGTTTATATAACAATAATAATGGATATGATACCCTATTGGAAAGTGTAAATTTTGCGTTTAACTTAACCGCTCGTAGGGAGGGGAGAGGTGTGATTGTTCCTCATTAAATGAAGGAGACGTTTGATTGGAAAATCCATTGGGGTCCTCTGATTAGTCGTTTCGTACCGGCTCCCCAAATGAAGTTTGATCCATGGGAATGGTTTTCCAGCAAAGGGTCGTTTTGTCCGCAGCCATCCCTGTTATCGTCGATATAAATTTCCGTGCATTAATTAACTCGGGACAAACACGGGCGCTCTGTTTTAATTAGCCATCGACCTACGCTTGACACGTTTATCACTTGGTGTACGCTTCGTAACTGGAAGGGTGTAATGAAAATAATGAGCGCTTTTTCGGCTTCAATTATCCCGACCTTTCCTGTGTTACCGAAATGAGCATATTTCCCCAACAGTAGCCGCTTTCAAAACCAGAAGTAATATCTCTCATCATCGCGGAAAAAGCTTTTGTAATAACATGAGGGTGCGAATTGGTACTGTTATCTCTGGTGTACAAACTTTGAATATTGCAACTCTCGATGTTATCACACAAGGTTCCAGGTTCGATTCCTGGACTGGACATCAGTGTCTTCCATCTTTCGTCGCCGTTAGCCAAAGGTGACAGAAAGTGAGCAATATAAAAATGTTATTTATCATCATTGTCACTGTTCCCACACAGCACACAAATGTCCAAAATATATCCACTGGATATCTTTTGGATATTTGTGTCGGGATATATGCTGGATATCTTTTGGATATTTGTGGGGATATATGCTGGATATCCATTTGTCCTCATATGTGATATCCGAAAGATATCCAGAAATGGATATGTCTTGACCATTCTCGGATCACTTTTGGACATGTTTCGGACATCAAGTGGCACGTAATCTGGACATTATGCTTTGATTTAGAGTTTTTTGTACGTACTTTGGATATTGTATGAAGACGAAAAGTACAATTTTTTATTTAATCTGGATATTATTTCGATATGAAAGGATGCATACAATAGTCAGCCACCAATTTTGTTGTTAATTTTCTTGCCCCCCCCTTAAAATAGGAACTAGTCAAGTTGGATAGTTCAGTGAAGTAACCGAACTCTGAGTGCGTGTGTCAGTTTTTCTCCACCACACATAGCTCCTGATTATACGAGTGAGTAGCTCGAATAATAAACCTTTTCGAGCAAGGCCTCATCTCCAGGAAGCTATCAACTCGCGGCAAGCCAGATAAGTTCCAGGCATTTACAATGCAGAGAACGTCAAGAATTAACGACTTTTAAAAATGACCATTCGATATCCAGAATTGTATATATTTTGGATGTCCAGTTTTGGACAAGATCTGGATATGTTTTGGATATTCAGTTTTGGAAGAGATCTGGCGACGTATTGGATATTCGGAATTGGACAATGTTTCTTACAAGCAGTTCTACACACGTTTAGGCTGTGTATTAGATATCAAGAATTTGTCGAGTTTTAGATGTCCAGTTCTGGATATCCTAAGACGTCCAATGAATATCCAGAAATGGATATCTAATGAACATTCAATGGATATCCATAATATCCATGGATCTGATCTGGACATTGTGGATATCCAATGGATATCCCTGGGAGATTTGTGCTGTATGGGTTAGCTTAGAGGTAAGAAAGCGACGGAATCAGTGACGGCGATTAGGGGGCGAGTGGGGTCAGTGACCACCCCACACACACACACACACACACACACACTTTTCGCCACTATTGCCCGCGTACTATGCTAAATCTTATCTTCAAAGGGAAATATACTGTATTTGCCCTTCCTAGTTCCGCCATTGGACGGAATATAACAAAAGTAGGGATGTGCCGAAGCCGATTTCAGATGTATGAAGATCGGCCGAAATTGACACATCGGCATCGGTATCGGAATCGGCAAAAAACCGATATTTAAACCGGTACAGATTATACTAGAGTTTTTACCTTCTAATAAGTTTATATTCTAGTTTTATATTCTAGTTTTGTAAGATTTATTGAAAATTTGGTTATGATTCGTCATTATTGTAGAGTTTTGTAATAAAATTATTGCAAACTCATTCAGAGGATCAACCTAACTATAAATCGGAAATAAAACAGTACATTGCTGAACCAGGATCTGCTGTTGCATTGGAAATTCAAAAATGAATATTCAATCCTGAAGCAAGTCCTGAGAAAATACTTGGGCATACCTGCTGCATCAGTATTCAGTGATTGAGTGTTCAGTGTTGCTGAACAGATTTGTGATAAGAGAAGTAGTAGGTTACTTCCTGAAGTGCTTCCAAATCTCGTGTTTCTGAAGTTGAATCTGGCATAACAGGAATTCATTTTGCATTTCAAAGAACTGCTTGTGTACTAATGTTTAATCTCTTGAGAATCAATGTTCTTCTTAAAGGTTCACATAACATTTTGTAGATGTAAATGTACATTCGCATCTCTTGAGAATATATATGTATATACATATGATATGCAATAGAAATGTACATTGCAAATTTATTTTTGTCATGCTGAAAATTACATCCCATTTCTGTTTAATAATCTTATGTATCGGAATCAGTTAAATATCGGCATCAGTATCGGTTCCAAAAATTGTCGGTGAGTACATCGGCATCGGTAAATTTTCAGGTTCGTCACATCCCTAAATAAAAGCATAGGAATACAAATTACCAAGAAAATTTTACAAACCTTCTGTACTGAGGAACTCTCGTAGAAACTGTTTTTAACGGCCGTGTTGATATCAGTTACATTGAAGAAAATGTCTCACTGTTGTTATATCATTGAAAGGAAATGTTAAATTGGGAATGAATTTCGAATGGGTCTTGCAAGTCAGCAATAAACAAAACATGAAAATTTGATAGGAAGGAAGGGAGAGGGTAATGCCACTCCAATCTAAAGTTGATGAAGTCTTCAGGCAAATCACTTTGTTCGTGAACTGGTTTCCGTCTCAGCGTCTTTGTACTTTATGAAAAAATAACCCAGGCATCACGCAGGAGGGAAGGAGGCATTACGCGATATGGCAAGTGGGCCGCCATAACCCGCAGCTGCGCGATGTAAATTCTGGCCACGGACAAATGCATATCCAGGAAGGAAGGTATAATAGGAGGAACGGAGGGGGGAGCAGAAGTGTTTGGAGGCGGGTAGCACAAGAGGAGTATCGTCTTACTGGTCCTTCAGTATGTTGTATTCAAGGTGCCTTTACCTTGTGCTCCGAGGTGCATTAACTAAGAGAGAGTACTCGGATAATTCCAGGGAAGAAACAAGGTTCGTCTCCTTCCCCTGTTGAATGAAGGGCTTGTGTTTGTTTATTAATTATTTTTTTTGCCCCTCTCGTGAGACAATCTGTATTATCTAAGGAGAAACCCGCAGATATCTATAGGATGTCAGTTGCCGTGTAAGAGGCTATATTTTATATATAAAAAAAAATAAAGCACCGTGTGTGCAAACTAACGCTGTTTACTTGTAAACAAAGGATCTCGATTTGATTCCCAGTAGAGACGTAATGCACGATAGTTCGAATCCCACTTTAAACTGTAGATCCGACTCAATTAGCGATCTGAAAATAACGCGAAATCAAAAGAAGGAAAGTACATGTATTTACTTTTCAACTGGGATTTCTATGGGGGTAATTCGAGTATTGCGGCAAAGTGGTTCGGATCCCACTTTAAATTGTAGGCCAAGTCCCGATTAGATTTTCATGTGCAATCTTGGACTTAAAACAACAAATCATTCAGATTCGTATAACCCGAGTAGACGCCTTGTCCAGTAGTTTTCCAGCAAATGAACGCGCAAAAACAGGAAAAGAAAATACAAACACTATACCCGACGTCAAGACGTGGAATGAAACAAGTCTTCCTCCATCATTGAATTGGTTTATTTTACTTCGCTTTTCTGCCACTTTAGGCTAATCGCGAAGATAGGGATGGGTGATGATATGACAGAATTGAATGGACTCTCGCAAAGAACTCCCAGGCTGGGATTGGAACCCCTCTGGCGTCTTAGCGCTCTGTGCTAACCACTCCGTTCACAGAAGTCTTCTGTTCCTTCATCAGTATCATCATTCATCCTCATCGTGACGATTATCCTAAAAGATAGAAGTGCAACAAAAATAGGTGGTGTTCAAAAGTATAATATCTTAAGTCTTTCAATCCTTTTCAAAACGAGTAGTCCATATGCCAGTTACCACAAATACTTTTGCTTCGCTCACTACCCTTTAATAAAAGTACAGAGACCCTGTTTACACCTTCCTCCAATTTCAAGGCGGCTATAGACATTCTTTCTTCTATTTTTGAAATAATGTTTCATGTTACGTCTGTTTAGAGGCAATAAGCAGTTCATGGTCTCCTACTTTTCACTATGTGGTAACCTTTACTACACCACACGCTTCAAAAAAAATCGGCACCGAAGCATTCGTCCAATGTAAAAATCGCACATTACGTTCCCATGTGCAAAAACGTCGTCAATCCATCTAACACATCGGCCATTTTCTTCGCAACGATATCGTTCCTCGGTGCATACTCGTGCGGTATACTGTGTCCCGAAAGGCGAGGGAGGAGGAAGGGAGAGGTGGTTTTATTACTAAGCGAGAGCAGCAAGAATATAAAAGTTCATTTATCTGAAGGTTGGGGGGCGTCACCGGTATGCTTACCGCTCCACGATCAGCTTTCTTCACCGTCTCCACAGTTCCCCCTCCCGTTTCGACTGTTCCTTCGGTGTGCTCCCCTCCCCTCCCTCTCTCCTTTCGCTCTCTCTCCGCCCTCTTCCAGACTACCCGATTTTTCATAATATCCGGACCGAGAACCTCTTGCTCCCCCCCTCCCTCCCTCCCTCCCTCATCTACTTTCACGTCAACTCAGATACAATATCAATTCCTAAAATTGGATCCCGCCTAACATAAATGCATACCAAAATCTCCCTTGTTCAGACACGGCCATATTGCTTGCATTCAAATAGGGCCATAACCAGGCGGAGGAACCCTCATAAATCTTGACAAATTGTCTTTGTGAATGGGAATCTAGAGCTGTTATTAAATTTTTTAATGGCCCGACTTGTAAAATGGATTGATAGAGTCCCGTTGTGCTTCGGGGGGACGCGGGGAGAAAAGGGAAGATAATGAAGGCTTGCCCCCGTTCGCCCCCCCGTATCCCGGCCCCTGTAAATATTTAATTCCCCGTTGAAGTCCCGCGAGAGAGATATAGGGTGAGTATGGAAGCGCGGTCCCCAGGGATGAAGATTCCCTCTGTTGAGCGGTCTTCTCTTCTCTTCAAGAAGTCACAGTTGCAGCTCTCGGTCGAAGGAAAACCGCACAGTCTGACTCCGCTGCCGCCGGTCGATCGCTTCCCGCATCGACATTCTAATTAACACATCATTGCGGGACTGAATTCATGGATGAACTAACGGTTTTGTCATAGATATCGAAGTTAAGTTACCTTTAAACATCCCGTTACGCGTAGAATCTACAAGTTTGAACCTAGGTCCCTAGATTACAAGTCAACAGTCCTCAACACCATACGGCTCGGAAGTGTCCAGCTAACAAAAGTATTAACACTTGTTACCATGGGCGTCGCTAGAAATTCTTGTAAGGGGATCAGGTTATTGATACATCTTGAATAGTAGAAATGATAATATCAATAATCGTTATTTACATGCTTATAATCAGTCTTATACAATAACTGTTATAAACAAATAACAATAAAGGAATTATATTGAATTTATTATTAATTTTTTTACATACACAGGTTCCTGTATTTTACCCCCTTTTTTTAATGCGTTTTTTGCTTTGTTTTTCTCTATGTAAGTTAACAACAAAAACCAACCTTTGGTTTATTTTGCAACTTAAAATTAACAATGGCAATTTCAGGAAGGGGGATCGACGAACCGGTTCAACCCCCTCTCCCGACGCCCATGCTTGTTACTAATGTTAAAAATGAACAAAATCGTGTAGGCTGTATCCAGAAATGTAGGCCTATGTAATAATGCTGTATTATATCATAAATTATATATTTATCATGATCTATTATAAACCGCAGTCTTGTTCTTATTTAAAAATACAAATTTGTATAAGTTTAACTTGTAGCCCTAGGATAGGATATCCATTGCTCACTAAGTTGGACATGCCAGTTGAATGGTTATCACTTCTTCCACCTTAAAAATAATATTTGATAACTAATAAGAACCCGCTACCGGTAGGTAATGAATTTAAAAATTCGAGAAAATTCAGGGGGAATTGCCCAACTTCCCTTCAGCTGTGCATGTTTCACTAATAGAGAACTTCTCTAAATAAAAATTCCACCGACAAGGGGTTTTGCAGGTAACACGGAAACTTCATGTTGTTTCCAGAACCTTTGTCTCATTCATTTTTCATGGAACTTTGTTAAACGGTAAATATTCAGAAAATTTCTTGACGGGTTGTACGAGTAGGAACACAAAATTGATTTAGGGGAAATCCACACTGCTCCAGGAAATTACAGGACTTCGAACATGTCTGGAAAGATAGACTTAGGTTTTTTCAAGACCATAAAGTTATATGTTATATTCCAGTTAGTTGCATTGTCGGGGGAAATAGCTGCGATTCCTCACAAGGAAAACCAATATAAATCGACAATAGGCACGTTTCCTTTAACATCACCGATACACTTCAGTTCACATGGCAGGAGCTGCACGTGCGAAACAGGAAAGGGGCTGCAGGTGCTCGTGGTACAGAACGGATGTGCTTTTAGGCATGGCTTTTACTTTCGTCTAATTGCTATCGCTGTCCCTCCCAAACTCTCATCTTATTGTTGTTTGGTAGCTGCTTTCCATTTCGAATAAATAAGGCCGACGTATAGTGTGGACAAGTTCGAAACGGCAGTATGAGGTAAATGGGTTTGGAAATTTTAGATGAGTGTGCGTGTGCAAGTTGGCATTTTGTAAAGAATCTTGCCGATGTAAATGAGTTGTGAGAAACACAGATCGACAATCACCCTTTGTGAAGGCACCCAAATGTCAACCTCTCTCCCATGTAGTACATCTTGGACTGCATTTTGCAGACTAGCGAAGCTCTGGCGACTGGAACTTATGTTGCCCATATGTGTTTGTGAATGTCCTTTCGTCCATTTAATCTTACCACTATTCATCTTCGCGATTAGCCAAAAGTGGCAGAAGAGCGAAGTAAAATAAGTAAATCTAAAAACTATAAATAATGAGGCAGATATCCGCTTGGTATGCCTGATGTATTGACATGATAAAAGTCAATTTGGTTCAGATAAAATTTTCATAAATCTCCCAAAGTCTGTCTCTCTCGTCTCGATTTAACGAGACACCTCGAGACGTCTTATCTAGAATTTAGAGTCGAGACCAAGTCTTTTCTCGTCTCATTTCCATCACATCTCTATATTAATACCTATAGAATGGTCCTGTTAATGCATATTGTTTCTCCGAAATTTTCACTATCAACTCTGCAGCACCTCATAACAGTCTGTTTCAAATAATAAGACTGCGTGCTGACACGTGATTTGCGAAGCCGAGTTTCATTTGGCTGCATCTCGGGAGCGCTCCAAGCCGAACGTGTTAAAATATTTTTCGAGCTGTCCGACAGATGGCCTCAGCTGCGCTACCAGGCATTCAGTATTGCCCTACGTGAGCATAACCGAATCTGTTGTTCTAACATCATGTACATTAGTGGGTGTTGTTGAAATTATATTTCTTACCGTGATCACAACACGTATACCAAACAGCTATAGTATGTACACAGTATATACGGACATTATAATACCGCGACATAAATATATTAGGACAAGTATTAAAGTATATATAAGTGACAGTCATTTAGAATTGCAATCTCAGTTACCACTATTTGCATTATAATTAGTCAGTACTGTGCGTAAGTACATTTCATGGAGATTTTGACAAAATGAAATCCTAATGTTCTGTAAAATGTACATACATCATAATAAAACCACAAAAACAAACAAGTAATTTGTTAAATTGTAAAAGCGTGATTACTTATTGGAAAAATTTTATTCGTTGAAGGCAATGAATAACAAATTGTAAGTATTATGTAGAGTGCAGTTTCTGATGTATGGCATATTAGTAAGGATAACATATTACTGAAGCTTCATATTTGGTGCGAGTAAGTACACGTTGCTAACTCCGAGAAAGGAGATTTTTCAAAAGACTACCGCAAAAAATTATATTTTCATAGATACTTTTCTTGCTCTATTCCTCACAAATGGTCAAAAATTAAAGATAACTGCTTAATATATTTCTCCTGAAGTGAATGGTATTATAACTAAAATAAATTCTATGCTGCAACAAGCTCTCGAGGGCCAAGGCCTTAACTTCGAGTGACGCTTTGTCAGTAGTGTACCTCAGGTGCTACCGCCGCTGTTATCTGGGTCTATAGACCGAAGGCTCCTTTCATCCTTGACATTGATTACTTCCTTATAGGGATAGCCAAATCTGGATAAATTTTTTATCAGGATATCGGATAACTTTCTATCCGGATATCGGATATTCTGATATCCTATATTCAAATTATCCGGATATTACAGTCCCACCGTCCTTATATCCGGCGCGGACACCGCCTTTATGGCAGTGACCCTCTGTTGCTGCGTTCCCTTACGAAGGAACTCGCGGTCAAACTACCAATTAGGTCTAATGCTTGGGCAAGAAGCGGTAACGTTAAAATTCCCCCTCCACAAAGCAACCAGCAGGGAAACAGGATTTTGTCAAAATAACCGTTCTGCGTTGTGAATGGACACCGGTTGCTACGACGGCCTGAATATAGAATTTATCCGAGTGCGTGCTATATTCGTTTTACGGGCTATGCACATATTGTTTTATTCCGTCATTTTCGTATTGCACTGTACGGATTTTCTACAAAGCCTTCATCACATCTGTTCTACCCGGATTTTGGGGCTCATCCCTAGTTCGTTAATGATATGCAGAAATATCTCTCCCCCTCTCTCTCGCACACACAAACACACATAGAATATAACAGAACGGAGTAAATAACAACATCGGGATCCTCCCCGAAAGACTTATCAAGTACTAAAATTAAATAATGAAAAATATATTATTTTAGCCTTTGTTGTACAATTTCCTCTGAACGTTTTAGAAGCAAGGATTATATTGGGATCATACGGCTTTGAATGACATTACAAAGAAAATTTACGTACACTACTACTCAAAATAATATGCATAAAATATTAATCAGAAACTTACTTTTCTCCAACTACATGTAACATAATTTTTGTTATTCGATAAATATTAAATTATTCCGATCTTAACTACAGGTGAGCTACGTAATGAATATGCGCTGTTATATCTCTATTCTTATACAGTTTTTTACCTATTCGTGTTATAATAATATAAATATTAATTTATGTAGTGTAATTAGTATTAATTTGATTTAATACAATTATTTTAATTTACACATTATTAATATTCCTGAGATACTTTGTTCGGATCTTCCCCCAAAACACACACATATATTTGTAGATAAGTGCCTGATGAGAGCGTGCGTTGATATGAGAAATTATATATATGTGTGTGTCTTTATTATTAGAATGCGTGAAAAATCTGTTTTTTAAACACTGCATAAAGCTTGTCTTCAGCGCCCTCGGCCGACAAAGGAAGCACGGATTTGCCGAGTGCGGGAGAGTAGATCGCCGTAATTACCTAGTCCGCGGCGCGTTATTCAGGCCCGGATAAACCCATTTGCACGGCGCCTGTGTCAACACGGCTCGTGTCGACGTTTCCGATAACGCCGCTCGCTCCTCGTAAGCTTTGAGGATTCGACGAGTTTATTAGGATAGGAAACAAGCGCACTCCAGCGAGTGTCTTAATTAGGAGCTTAATGAGACATTTTATTTCTTTTCAGCGGACAAGGGGGTGCCCAATAATGACCAACCCGAGTCCACAGTGTAATGCTTAAATACTAAACGTAGTTATTGTATTTCTTATCGTAAATACTTTTTAATTAGAGATTTTAAAAAGAAGTAAAGAAATTTTGCACGATATTTTTGTTTCAGTATTAGTTTAACATTAAAATATATTTTGATTTACTATTTAAAATACTTCTATCCGTTAATCTGCATAGAGCGACTCCGGGGTTTAACCAGCCTGTGGGTTAAACCCGCGGAGCGTGGTACTGATCATCTCCACAAATGACCGATAACGAGAATACGTGGACCCATACTTCCACCCAACTCCCCTAAATATGCCTTCATGGCACGGAGCAATGTGCACGGGGAGCTTTACGAAATAGCTAAGCAAGTCCGGTAATCACTAATATACATATTATACATACAAATATACATTAGTTTTCGCATTTTACGGCACATAATAATTCTTCCTTTCTGCAAACTCACCAGGAAGTAAAGTGCACAGTCATTTGTTTTCTCCTCTCGTGCCTTTGAGCGCCACAGGGGCACAGCAAAATATTATTGACATTATGTGATAGATATGTACTCGGAAGGTTCTGTATTCGAAGCCCCCGTTAATCATATTTTAAATCACCAGTCAGTGGAATTCAGTCTACATTATGGCTTTCGAATAGCTAGTTCTTTATGCCTTACCTGGTACCCTTGCATTTTTCTACTAAAAATCTGATTACTCTCGAGTTCGATTCTCAGTATGGATGCATTCCAAAGGTCTGGATCTCCCTTTTAGATATATGTTAAGGATGTTTCCCGAAACTATTCTTGCACAGCTAAGTTAATAGGCGGTTTAGCTTTTGTATTTTGTTGTTACAAAATCCTGCCTCAACTTTTAAACAGTCTCGCTCACATTCTTACTGTATGTCTAGTCCCAATTAGCCCGCTTGTGCATAAGGTGGCATTAACAGTTTTAAAGCTTAATCCATCTCCCTTTTTATACACGCTGGACGGAATAAGGTGTTGAATAATGACTGCGTGGGGCCTGCCCTTCGTGAGAACTCGCTTCGGAAGGTTGGTTCGGAGGTTATACATTACGTGGAGTGCTACTTTATCCAGTTAATGGTGTATAAAAATGCTATATTGCACAAGCCCCTTGTCGTTAGGCCACCTTTTGTTTCCATTATGGTAAAAGGCTCGGTAGATTTTAACTGTCTCGTAATACGTAAGGATGCTTTTGTCTGGCCACTGGCAGTCGTATGGCTACAGTAATGTTTTGCACGATGCGAACTATAAAACAATCCATCAGTAAGCCAAGATCATCATATCGAAGTGAAGAACACACCCGGACGTGTTTGTCGCCTTCATTGTGCGATAATAACGTTGAAAGCAAGGTCTGATTAACGCGTCACGTGAACCTTTCGCGGATTGTGTAGGTATCTGCGTCGTATATCTTACTCTCCTTGCTAGGGTCGCTAACTGCTAAGCAGGCTTCCTCGCGTTCTAGGTTTCATCTCATACTCTGGTATTGTCATGTTTTGTCGTTTCATCCATTTTTGATTTGATTTTGATTTTAAAATTTTTGGGTGCGTCAGCACTAAGGCTATTTTGCACCCGTCACATTATACGGGGTACAGCCTCTTTTCGTTACACATAACAACTCTAACGTTGCATAACTAAAATCATAAAATATTAAAATCTTCTGACTTTCGTTAAAAGCTGAGGCTGTAAAGGAGCACTCAGCACAAATAAGGACAAAACACAGCACAACACAAACAAAATTGTATTGGCCATGGGACCAGTCGCCAGAGCCTCGTTAGTCTGCAGTCCAGGGTGTAGTACGTGGAAGTGAGGTTGACTATTGTGTGCACTACGTGGAAAATCACCCCTTACACCCCTCATCCATGTTTATCTTCAGATTTTAAACCTAAAACTAGCGACGAAATGTAACAAGAACAGGATTTCAATGTGGCTATTTGGTTCTCGAGTATCCAAACTGTTAGCGCTCTCCAGGCCCGTAGCCAGAATTTTATTTATCGGAGGGGGGGGGGGGCTCATCCCATTATCGGCATAGGCGTTGCCAGAAATATTTGTAGAGGGGGTCAAGCCATAGATGAAACTTGATTAGTACAAAAAATAATGACAATAAATTATTGTTATTTTACAATAATAACTATTATAAGTTATTAAAAAGATACCAATTTCAATCCAAATTTATTGTTATTATTACATAAATGGATAGACTTTACTCGGTTCACCGTATCAGTGAATATCTTACACAATTGTTGTCCATTATATATCTTATATTTTGCACAGTTAGTGTACTGAAAATCATAGTTACTGTATTTTGTTATTAACTTTTACTCATAAAGTGTATAAGTTTTGGAAGTTGTGGATTCATTTATTCTTTGGATTAAATTGTAGAATATAAAAATATAAGCTGGTTCCTCTATTATATGGTAGACCAGGGCATTACGGATCAATTTTTCTTTACAACAGTTTTTATTGGCCAAGGAATTATGCTAGCAACACAAAACTCTACCAAAAAATTAATTATAGTTTCTACTACATGTGCATAGCATTGAAAGAACCAGAAGTTGAAAATACAATTCAGAAAAAAAAAAAATTTGTGAGACACTGCAATTGATCCGTATTGCCCTGATAGCAGGGGTAAAACGGATCACTAACGGGGCAATATGGATCAGTTTAATTTTATGTATATAACAAGATTAAAAACATAAAAACAAGTACCGTATGCTGTATTACAGTTTTGGGATCTGACATATACTACACACAAATTGTTTTCTTCCGACAGCATTTACGCAACGCTCATGATACCATTTACGACAGGACTGACATTGAATCGAATCTGTGCACATCTTGGGTCATCATATGAAATGTTACAAAAACTACAAGAATTGCTAGCAATCATGTCTACATTCGACATGAGATTTCTTCGTACGCCCTGACTTTTGAAACGCCCTGCGTTCTGCTTGCCTTTGGAAGTGGTTGCCGTGCTTGTGTTTTGTTTTGCCTTCATTGTTGAAATGTGTTGTGGAGATGTAATGTGCAATGTTGTTCGGCGCTGTCTTTGTACTCGCGTAGACATCACTTTCTGTGGGGATGGCAATAATTGTCGAACTTGTTCTTGTGTGCCATCGCCGCTTTCTCTACTGCAACTTGCTGTGTTGCTCGATGAGAGATCAAACTGATCCTTGGTTGCTGTATCTGAATTGTCCCTATTAGCAATTAAATTTAACTTGTGTGCTGGAATTGCACGCCGGTTTAGTGGAAAGATTCCAGTTGTCTCAAATGCTTTGACACGATTCCCAACTGTTGCGGCCTCTCTCCAAGCTCTGTCGAAAATATGTCCAAACACAAATTTATAAATAGTACGATTATGGTGTTGGTGTTGCCACCGAGTTGCATACTGGTGATAATACGATTTCAGGGGTTTGAAAACAACGACATCAAGAGGTTGCAATATGTGTGTGGTGTGAGGAGGAAGCAATAACAATTCAATGTTATTTTCTTGGCATGTATCTGCAATGTCGAGTGCTACGTGTGCACGGTGTCCATCAAGAATTAGAATAACTTTTCCAGGAGCTCGGTGTTTCTGGAAATGTTGAAGCCACACTCGAAAAGCATCTTCTGTCACCCATCCGGAATCTGTCATACAAAAATCTGTACCCGGAGGCATATCATCAAGAAATTCATCATGCCTTCGTATGCCTTTAAATATAACAAATGACGGAATAAAGACTCCTGTTGCACTTGCACAAACCAGAAGTTACATTTTCTCCTCTTTCGGCACTTGTTATCGACGCTACATTACGGGCGCCTTTCTGTGCTACTACTAGCGGGGGGCGATTGTTCAAAGGAAATCCTGTTTCATCTTGGTTGTAGATGCATTCAGGACGATTTTGTAGGTTACAGTGTGTCATTATCTGCTGTAATGTCTCGTAGAATTGTTGAACATTAGCATCTGTCATAGCCATACTTCTTGCCTGCGAGAGACCTTGTGGTTTGCGTAGGCTGAGTTCTGGGTGGCGTTGCTTAAATCCATGGAAACAGTCTTCACCTGCTAGTCCTTTTTCTTTATTAAATGGATGCGGTATGTTCACTTTCTCTCCAAACTTGAAACGTATCTTCGCGCAGTTTTGGGTGTTAGCCCGAATCCTCTTCGAGCTAAA
Organism: Lepisma saccharinum; assembly: GCF_977018435.1. Lineage (NCBI taxonomy): Eukaryota > Metazoa > Arthropoda > Insecta > Zygentoma > Lepismatidae > Lepisma > Lepisma saccharinum. The sequence continues at coordinate 115,702,729 of NC_139229.1, read as the reverse complement.
TCACACAATCTCGAAGAAAGAGCCTGCTCAAACTCATCACTATACACTTGCTTTACACCAGGACGACCAACGTCATCTGATCCACCAGATGTTCTTCGTTGCAATGAAGTATATGGCACACCACAAAGTTCCGCAGCTTGCCGAATAGTATTTTCTCCGGATGTCACCAAACGCACAGCTTCACACATTCCTACTACAGACCACAAATTCCTGGTGGACTTCTTTTGATAATCGCGAACCATCTGGAAATTGAAAGCGTCGTGTTAGAAGATATACTGTTAAGTAAAAGTACGTAAAACGTACTGAAAGTGGGAGATCCGTTTTGGCCGATCCGTAATGCCCTGATTTGCATATTCTCGACATATGTCCATTTAAATAATAACAAATAGGGTTAGTCATATCACATACTGGCACATCGCAAAAACACACCCTACCTTATTACATGTTAAATTGTAGAGCACTTAAACCCCTACATTCTACAATGCAACCTTACCAAACGTCGAACGAAACTTACAATGGGTACTTTTCCTGCACCGTATCCACCAACTTGCTTACAACAATCACTTGTCACAGAGGCGCGCCAACTGCCACAGCGAACAAAGACAGGCAGCGGGTAAGCGGACAGATGGCAACATGATCGGCTATATTTTTCAAGTTCGTGCCTGCAACAGTTTTCTTTGCAGGTCACGTGAACCTTACATTGATCCATAATGCCCTGTGATCCGTAATGCCCTGGTCTACCCTACACTAAACATTTTTCGATGTAATGCTGTTTTTACTGTGGCTATAACTTTATTTCTGTTATTAACAATAAAAGTAACATTTAAATTAGATATATGTTGGATTTCGGGAGGCTTCAGCCCCCTTAGCCCTCCCCCTGGCTACGTGCCTGGCGCTCTCGCCTTTGGTGCAAACGGTTCGATCTCGAGGCGAGAGCTCCAAAATTTCGATGTTAACCTAGCATCTTGGCAATTGGGGAGCAACTTGAAAAGAAGTGGCCAAGGTGTAAAGGGTGACCTTTTGAGAAATTACCCAAAAGTCCACGTAGGACACCCCGGTAATAACTGCACTTGACCAAGTGTATGTTGTGGAACGGGGAAATTTTGTTATGTTGAATAAATTTGTCGATTACCTTCAAACTTCTGAACCGTTTTTCAGTAGTCCTAAACTGTTTTCATAATTGAATACTTGTAACTAGCATTTGGGTATTCGAAACAAATAAAAATGCCAGATGAGTATTGTTGGACGACTCGTGGTCCGAGCATTGCTTCTTCACTAGGAAATGAACCTGAAACAACTTCTACGAGACGATGTTTATCCAGAATTTTCCATTTTAGGGGTGTAGAGTAAATTTCGAGCCAAAATGACCACAAATCGGACCTCTGTGAAAAAATTTAGGAGCGTGTTGAGGACATTTTGTGTGGGTGTTTGGGAGGTGTTGGGTCTGGTGCGGCGCACACCCACCTTCCATCAAACGCCAAAACTAAATTCTAAGAGATCTAAACCTGGTCCTTCTAACCTACAATTCCGCTTAGTTCTAATAATGCATATGTGGTTAGGATAGGAGGGCCAGGTTTGCAGCTCTTAGAACTTAATTTTGTCGTTTTGTGGGAGCTGAGTGAGCCGGTGGGTGTGTGGATAAATTACTGAGATCAGTGGCGACTATGCTACCAGCGTTCTTGGGATGTAACAAAATGCACAAGCTGTTTCCTCCTGTTTTAGAAGAAATAAAGAGAAAGTCATGTTGCAAGGCATATGCAGTTTCCTGCGTGGAATTAAGTTGCCCTTCTTTTTCTTTTCAACCCGAACACCTGTTTTGCCTTGATTTTGTGTTTCATATGAAAGCAGCGAAAAAGAGGCAATCCAAATTCTGTTGCCGATGACCGCCCTCCGGCAAGAAAAAGTTTTCTCCTCCGACCCCAACCGCTCCGCCAATTCGGACGTGGAAACCACAGTTCCGTAATACAAGGAACAACAAAGTGGGAGTCTGGTTTGGCTGCCTGTTGCGGATGCAGCTGTGGATTGAAGGCGAGTGTAGTAATGGCCTCTTAGAGTGTCTCATGCTTTTAGTAAAACAATCAAACCCCCTCCTCACGTGTGGAAAATGCTCCTGTAAATATATGTTTTCGTGATGCACACTCCATCACTGCCATGTGGCGTTCCAACCTACATGCCCCTGCCTTCGAATTCGATCCTTTCACCGAATGCCCCAATAAACACTGTGTCATTCGAGTCACCATCGAGCTGGTGAAAAAATAAATAACGCTTGTTTTGTGTGTACTGTTTTCATGTATCGTGTATACCAAACTGCTTGCTTTTATTTATTTATTTGGCAAGCTCAGGAGGTGTACGCCCATTCAGTAAGTTCTCGGCTCGATGGCCGAAAGCTTGAGTTCTCGACTCACCATTCATCTTCGACGTCGCGATAAGCTTAAACGGGTAGAAAAGCGACGTTAAATAAACAAATGCAAGCAGTCCATACTTTACAGTACATCTTCGCCGTACAACGCCGACAAACGTGGAATCTTAACGAACTTTTTCCTCCACGGCCCCTCTTGACGCTACAAGCGAAGAAAAAGAAGATGAAAAAACATTCTACTCTGTACGTATGCAATCCAGCAATGCTAACTGAAGATTATAATTATCATAATTTATGTAACTTTGTTGAACAATGACTATTTTCTACCTTTGAGAAAGGGGAAAATGCAGATGCTTGTTGGTAGCTGTCTGGTAGAGAAATATTCGTAGTTCTGAATATCGAGTCCTGGATGACGCTCCTGCAAGACAGCGCATTTTCCACAAATTTTTATTTATTTTATTAGACAAATTTTATGTCTTGTTTTATGCTCACGTGAACCAGTCGGGACTATGTTTGCAGTTTAAAGTTGGATCTAAAACTTTGTACATGTACACTCCTGTTCACATAAAGTAAGCACACTTTATAGGGTTGAACAGTTGAAGAATGTGTTACTTTATGTGAACAGGAGTGTACATTATGATCCACTGAAAATCAGACCCAGTATCCCAAAAGTACAAGGCGACAGAGTTAGCCGCCACATCACGCTCCGATGCTAGGTGTCCCGGGTTCGAATCCCGGCCTGGGCATGGATGTTTGTGAGTGTCCATTCATCAATTTCGTCATATCACCATCACTCATCCACATCTTTGCAATTAGCCAAAAGTGGTAAACAAGCGAAGTAAAATAAGCCAAATGAATCAATCGGTTAGTCAACTGGTGAAGGTGCATTGTGGTTCGAATCCCAATCTAAAATGTAGGTCCAGTCCCGATTTAAAAACCAAAGAAACTCAAAAAGCGAACGTACGCTCCTTATACACCATGATCATCAAAAAGGTGGAAGCAAATAGAATTTTCCCATGTTGGCCACACATACTGGTCCATATGGTAGAGCAAGCCTAGATCCTCTTGATACCCCTCGTTATAATGAGACGATCGTTCGTGTGAAAGGAAGTAACTTTATGAAACCAGCGATTCAATATTGTTTCATAGTTTGTTTTTTTCTTCTTAATGACACACACACACACTTCACCTCCTTTACGCATACACCTGTTCACAGCGTGGGAACCCTTTTCCATTGGCGACCCGAAGCACGTACATCTCATGGCAGCGATACAGTGCCGGAGACAATAGATGTTAATCGTTCTTCCACTTCTTGATCAATACTTAACAAGTTACTTTCGGCGCAAGCAAAATACGCAACACGGCATCCGGTCGCGTCCGGAGACCGACCAGATCTACGAGCTACAGGGTCCCTTTTTTCCTCTTCTTTTTTAAAAATTTTAATTCCATTTTCCTTTTCTTCTCTGCAAAGCCGTGTGAATGCTAGCAGATTCCTTTCCCACAATATTTTTCGTATTCGGAAAATTCTATCACTTTTTATTTTTAATCTAGGTATGCAAGGAAATTTGACAGTCTCTTTTCCTGAGTGCCCACATTTTTTTCACTCTTATTTTCACTACAGTAAACGAGTTTTGTAGGTCCTGACATCGTTGCATTCACTAGACTTTTCAATCTCGGCACGTCTCGTGAATGAAAAGCATGTCGGTCTCACGGTGCTCCATCAATTATTAAGCAATTAGCCTCCCCGATGGCGTAGTGGTAACGTCGTTGTCTTGTAATCATCGTGTCCTCGGTTAGATACCTTGTGGGCCCACATAGTAGTTCGGATCCCACTTTAAACTGTAGGCCCAGTTCCGATTAGCCTATAAGCACAAAGTGGACTTTAAAAAACTCGACGTTTTTAATATTTCAATCTTGAACATTGATTATCAAGGCAGTGTAAAGGTATCTCAATTTTTCTCAACATTACAAACAAATGAGTTTTTGTGAGTCCACTTTATGCACACATAGGCTAATTGGGACGGGACCTACAGTTTATAATGGTATCCGAACCATTATGTGCCTCCCGAGTATCGAACCCCTAACTCCTTGATTAAAACGCAACAACTTTACCACTACGCCATCAAGAAGCTCTATTACAAATAACTTGAAACGGGTGTCGTGATTTTTCCCGGTTCTTTCATAGTGTTACAAATTTGTTCATTCCTATTTGAAAACACGTTTTTCTTTATAAGAGCACATTCGAGATTATGCACCTATTATTAATATGGATGTATTTTGTTTACTTAATCATACTTGGCAATATAGAATACTAATTTCGTGCGGAAATCTCTTTGAGTGCCTAATGTAAATCATAATTTTGCATTGAACTTCTTGTCAGTGATATAACTACACACATTCTTAACACACTTCAGTTTTACACGAGTCGCTCAAATATTAATCATCTCTACACCCAACCCGTATTGATAATTCCGGATAAACCAGAACCTCTTTTGCTACGTTATGCTCTATGTGTAAAGATGTAAAGTATTTAAATGTAAAGGAAACTGTCTTTGGTCGGAGTAGTTTTGCACAAAGTTAGTGCACTGTTTGTTACACAATGAAATTAAAGACTGCGAAGCCGTAGGAAGTTTCGAAGTCAGAACTCTGGTTGCGACTTAGCATTGTTTTCATTAAACTTCTCCGGGTCCTGTATCTGATGGGAAGGAGAGACTTTGCCGGTCAGTCCTTGGGTAAATTTTGTAGACGTCACCAAGGACATTGCCTTGTAGGAGTCTGTGGTTGAGTGGTTGTCCGCTTCAGGCCATTAGCATGCGTGTGGTGGCCAGTTTGCAGTGGACATCTTCGTTCTCTCGAGGATTTTGGTGTAAGCAGAATCCAAGCCGCGTTAACACCATCAAAGAAATATCGAGAAAGTGATTTTAGTGAACTTGCTGTAGTGCACGTCAGCCAGGAAGGCTGTTTGAAGAGTGAAGTTATATTTTTTTCCCCCTTGGTTCCTTTTCTTCGTTTCCTTTCCTTCTATTCTTCCGTGTGTTTTGTGGATATTAGTCTATGTGAAAAGCTTGAAACGGGGATTTTAACCTACCGCCTCATCTCCCTCAGTTTTCATAGAGGGTGAAGAAAATCAATGGGGCATATATCATAGGTAATTTGGCATTGTTTCTAGATTAGCCACTATAATTCTCTGAGCGACTCGTCTGATCGTGATGGTCCTTTCACCCAGTTAATCAGATCACCTTTCATCTCAGAAATTAATTCATTTATTTATTTGGCTTATTTTACTTCGCATTTCTATCGCGAAGATGAGGATGAGTAATGATATGATGAAATTGATGAAGTGGCACACAAGAAACGTCTAGGTCGTGATTCGAACCCGGAACCCTTAGTGTCGCAGCGCCCTGTGATAACCACTCCGCCAAGGAGGCCGGTAATGAATTAATTCAATCGATCAAACCAAACGTTTCAGGAAAATGCAAAATAATAATAACAAAATTCTAAATAGGGAAAAGGATGGATGGTGAAAGCGGTTTTTTAGATTCGATGCTTTAATAATTTCTATTACCTGAACCATTATTAGTATATACACTCCTTCTTTTCGGAAAGAAATATCCTCCTCATATTCGGATTCACGGTCAGGGCTAGATGTAAAATTAGAAAATTTTCAAGCCATTAAATAAGTTTCACAGACTTCTGAACTTTCTCGAAGGTGTGTTAGCAATTAATAATGAGTTCGATCCTGTGGATAATCAGGAACTTGGTTCTTCAACTGTTGATCCAAGTCACATAGTTGCCACGTGAATGAACAGATACATATTTATCGTATTTTTATTTATTATTTTGCCATTTCACAAGATGTATTGCTGGAATCCATGGTGTCTCGTTCCATGCTCTCATATTGAATTATTTGATATATTTGCTTTTCCCCTCCACCCTATTCTTTTCCTGATTGCCTGCCTATGCCTCCGTCTTCACATAAGCTATAATTTACTTTCTGTTGTTTGCCTGAATATTGATTCTGACATGCGAAGTATCTTACGGGCTACAAACACCTTTCTTCCTTTCCACTGAAAGCAAGGACATCAAAATTGCCGATTGTGTACTTGTGAATATACGCTCCAAATGTAAGTTTTAAGTTACTATGATCTAAGCAATCATTTGTTTGCAACGCTACTTAGTGATGAAAATAATTAGTTACATTGCACTGTGTTTTCGTACATATTACTTAAGACACCTAGTAACAGCGGCTCTTTCCGCTCGGGCAATCTGATGCACTAAAGCACGAAGGTTTCCCATATTAATAATGCTTCTGTTTCCTACACACACACACACACACGGAGAGAGAGAGAGAGAGAGAGAGAGCTGTTCACAAATGTAACAGGAGTCTAAATTGAGTAGTATTCCAATCCTTTTTTCTTTTAATTTCTATACAAAGTTCAATTATGTAATTATTAAGGGGGAATATTTATATCCAATAAAATGGAAAAATATACAGAAAGAAGATCAACATACGAGTGTGCACAAATATTTTTGAATAACACGTTGCAATTGAAGCAGTTATGTTGCGATTTATAGAATGGAAGAGGATTACAAACTTAAAGGATTTTCGTTTTTATCGTCTGAAGTTCAAACTAAAAATTGTAATATGATACACAATCACAATGTTACAATGTCTTGTGGAGATTTTTTAAAGTATGTTACTTATTGTCCTTTGAGATTGATTACTACACCCAACTAGTGTCCATGGTCAGTTAGTTATATCGGTTACGAATGTTGACACGAAACAATAAGAAAAGCTGATGAAACAAGCGAATGATTGTATACAAATTACTCCCACTATATGAACGTAAATTAAAATATGCACAAACCTTTCAGTACACATTATAAAACTTCTCCAGAACAAGTGAAATTATTTAATTTGTTAAAAGCATATGACTTTTGGTAAAGGGGATTAATTTTGAGTCTGTGTACATGTGTGCGTCTTCACGATGTCACATTACCCAATTAAAAATCCGTCGAGCTCGTATTTTCTTATCAATGAAATTTCCTGCTGTTGACGTCATATGGCACCACCGACGGTGTTTGTTCTTCTCATGCCTAATAGTTTGATGAATGGAGATCGTTTCATAAGACGAAATCCAGGTCAAGTTTCATTCGGTCGAGAAGTTGAGCAAATATTAAAAGTCTCGTTTCCTAATTCGTTTGGTGTAGTGATGTAAATCGCAGGGAGTGTAGCGCTGCCTCCTGCGTAGGATTAACAGGCGGGCGTGGTTGGTTGTGGCCATGCGGAATGCCAGAGAGCCTCGACCCAAGGCTCCGTTTTGAATGGCATAGCTTAAGTACCTTTCGCCTTGTTGCCAAACATACAGAGTCTAGAGGAAGCGATGTGTGGATTTGCCCGGTTGCAGATTCATATAAGGTAATGAACAAATTATTGATTCGACAGAAACGGACCGAAAAATGTGAGATTGCTGTTCTTTCATCACGGGAAATCTGGTGCACTAAGAATTTGCGACGTCTTACAACATAAGAACGCGACAAAAACACTTTGACCAATCATTGAAATATTATGTAATTTGAAAACAGAAAAGGTTTGCTTTCGGTTCATGATATGCATTTTGAAAATATAATCTGAAATTGACCCGGCCTTGACAACAAAATCATACTTTGCACAGCAATGGATACGGTGGTTATTTTTGTATTTTTTTCCTATTTAGTGTAGTATATGGTCTGTATATCTTATGTATCTCTTATTTTTTTATTTATTCATCAGCCCGTCAATTTGACCTTTTGTAGTAAACCGACCTCTAATGTAACTTAAACTTTATTTATTGAACTATTATTTTAATTCAATTAGTAATTAGTATTTTGGTTGCCCTTGGCGTATGGTTTCGTATTTGAACAATTTCAAACTGAATATAAGTAGACACAGGCCTGCTTAAGAGATACACTAGTAACCTGTCTAAAGGAAGTTGTCTGGGAGAAAGAGACACGAGTCTCGGATAAAAAGATAAGTTTACATGATCCTTACGAGTAATTCCAGTAGCACTTTGATAAGGCTTGGACGAACTGGGGAGATTTTCAGAAAGTGACTATATTCAGAGAAAAATGTGCAAAGATAAGTCAACAGGCATTTGTTTGCCCAAGATGGGCATGTAAGATATGTATTGCCGTGAAATTGAATCTTTGCGAACCACATAGTTGATGTTGCATATTTTAATATCTTACAAAGGGCACTTGTATGATTCCATAGCGGAGTAGATTCGAGTCCTGGTTAAGGCATCCCTTTAAAACTTCGTCATTCCCTATCGCCGCGCTTAAACCAAGAGGTAGAAAAGGCATATAAAATCATTGAAATGGGAAGACGAGTACATGAATTGTTATGGTCAGTAGAAAGAACATCCTGGTTACAGTTCGTGAGTGGAACATAGTCTACCATTTGTATCTTCTCTACAATAGCTGTCACTTTTATAAAAAGTGTAATATATAATGATTTTAGATTTAACAATATTAGACCATGTGGGAATTTAACAAGACCGATTTTTTTAAGTGTGAGGTAATGTGTATGTGAATGTGTGGTTCATTATGAAACTCTTCCAGTCCACATGCATATGCACATATTTTTCTGCCATACAAGTTGAACGAGCAACATTTCTCCCTCTTTTTTTTTCCTCTCTCGCTCTGGACGTCTCTCCCTACGTCAGAAGCAAGAGTACCCTCGAGCAAACCTCTCTAAACAGCATACCTGTAGATTGAACTTTCTCCTGTATTTTTTCACAAAAAATATTTTTATTCGGGATGCATCACGGCATCCAAAATGAAATTCTAAACAAAATATTTTTTTTAGAAAAAAAGGAGGGAGGAGGAGGCTGATTTCGGACTGAAGTTTTCTCTCTCTCGCTGTCTGAATGGTACACTCTCAGTAGCAGCCACCGCCTGAGGATGCATCAATTCGTCGAAATTCGCGTCTGTTTTTCACATGCAGAAACTCGAAAGGGGGGAAGGGGGAACGTACCTGTTCTCATTATCCGGGGGAAAATGTTGCTTGAAAATGACGCAACATGATTAGCTGCTTGCTAGTGGTTCCGTTTAGTGCTATTTCCCCTCATTCCTCCTCAAAGTGTTTTCCTCCCTCTGCCACCCAACGCTTTTTTTTCGTTAAAAAAAAGTTACACGGTTGTCATGAGGTGCGGAATTCATTTTCTGCTGCTTCGTTTCTTCTTTTTCACTAAGTGACGTGTGCCCGTCACTCAACATGTCAAGTGCAGTGTTAAAAATATAAAGCTCTACTGACAACCACTTTTAGAAACATATACAGGTGGACTAACTAGCACGCTCAGTTTCCTTTCCACGCTCGGCTTTCCCAAAGCCTGTAACAAGAATACAAGCAAACTTAACTTTTGTAATTTTTCAGTTCAATTTTTAATTTGTTCCTATTCATTTGATAAAGGTTAATTTTGTGGGGAGAAGCAATTAAAAAAAAAAAAAAGATCAAAAAAAGAACACTTCCTGTTTTCTTTTTCACAGAAATTATATTATTTTTGAATTGTGAATTCTGGGCGTATCTGATAAACCAAAATTATAGCATTTCTGGCCCATTTATGAAGATATCTGTGAAAAAAGGCAAATGGAGGAAAGTAATTACACATTTGAAGGCACGGAATGCATAAACATTCAAAATATGATATATCTAAAAATTTGATCAATTGTATCTGATTCTGGAAATATTTACTAAATAAGTTTTAGGTAGTTTTACATGAATGAGTATTTTTTACTAACTTAATAATATTGTATTTTTCTAATGTACTTCTCTTTCTTTTTCAGGTAAGTTTTTTTATCTCCGTTGAACAATAGGTCTGCTAAGTTGTAAGTACAGTACATTTTTATTTTCGAAAGTGAAGATTGTAAACTAGAAAAAAATTGAAGAGGTAAGTTATTTATGTAAGTTGCCGTGTTTTTACAGTAATTTCCGGGAGAATGCTGGATAGTATCCCAATTTGGAGAAGTTATTATCGTTGTTATGGAGATATTGCGGGTGGTAATACACTCATTATTATGGGAAGAATAATGATTATTTTTGTCCAGCTTATATTTTTTGAATGTGGGGGAATTGGAGATTCGTCCTTACTTTACTGCGTACTGCTTATGGTGAAACAATTCATCAGACAATAGAATTTAAACGTTGTTTCCTCTAGCCCTCTGCTTCCGTATTTTATAATGATCTAGTCATGATGGGAAACAATCGGTCAAAGACGGCGATTTCAGTGATTGAAGTAGCAGCATAGTCGTTGATAGTACGTAAACCTCGTTCAAAGAATATAATGTTATGTAAAAAATATGTACTAAAATTAGGTTATAAATATATATATTTCGTGGCATCTAAATGAGTCCACATTGATGTATTTTGATTGATAATGCTAGATTGGACTAGAGAGCTTACGGATGTGGTAAGTAATCCGACAACCAGTATTAGCAGATGGTTCAAGTTATAAATGATAACTAGTTTCCAAGAGAATTGAATAATTTCAAGTAGGTAATTATAATTTTCCCTCGTAGTAACCGGTTGCACAAGGGGTACGGTTATGTGCCCGTATTGCCAGAAAAAAATGTGAACCTACTTTTATCATGGAACTCTCAGCAGTCTGTTTTATTTGTAGAACTGCTTCCAGAGATTCGTTGTGTGATAAAACGATCTGCGTATGCAAAATAGCCAAGTCCGCCCTTACTAATGATATAATATATTTATGATAGTACTGCTAATTGTGTGATATCATATACCGCTGCCTAAGACATCCTGTGAAATTAAATACTTTGACCGTAGATAAATTGCTTCGCCCAAGCAAGCCATGAACTTGAACCTTATGATATTTCCATCTCTGTAAATTCAGCAAATCCTTGAGTGATTACAATCTGAACCTTGTACAGTATTGACTCCCATTTATACAGGGTTCGAAGGGGGAAGGTGCAAGAGTTTGTCATCCCCCCAGGTCCAACAATTACGTTTGCGTTTTTGTTCTAAATTCACTTTATGCACATATGTGGTAATCTGAACTAGACCTACAGTTTAAAGAGGGATCCGAACCACACGTATCGAACCCAGGACCACCCGATTACAAGGCGAAGGCGTTAACACTACCGGGGCAAACATCACTCACTCAACAATTTCCACTTCAAGCTCTGGTTTTCCATTTCTATATTTTGATGGTTTGACGTCACTTTTCTGCTTCGTGAGTTAGTCGCAATGATGAATGATGAAATGGATGGTGTTACAAACAACGATATATCCATGCCTTGACCAGGGTTCGAACTTGCGACCTCTGGCTTCTTATTGCGGAACGTTCACCTCTCCGTAACGGAAGCAGACTTCAAACTTTGGTGTGTGTTTGTATCTTTTTCCGTTCCTCGAAACCTAAGTTTTGATGTTATATATTGATGTTCTAAGAACGTTTTATTCGTGTATTGCTTCTGCGAAGGTTAGTGTAATTCATACTGAAAATTATTAGTGGAATTAAGGTGATTAGTTGAGAAATGGATTTATATTCACCGTGTTTCTGTACGAATGCGCTAAACAGATCGACTAATTTCAAATCGGAGATTTAACAGATACTCCGAATGGTGAGAGGGGGTTGATTATCTCAGCTTCAAATTGTTTTTTTTTTCCGGGGGGCTGGAATTGTAAAGATGGGAATTACTTAGCTGTGATCTAGAGCGAGTGGGATACATTATGGAATATTTCATAATTAACATTTTTTACCCTTCGCCTTATCGGCTGTTCAAATACAAAAATTGTAATCACGAGTCATTTTGACGTGGGGTTTCAGTCACCACTTTGGTTTTTCCCGAGTTGTTTACTGTGATTTTCTCAAACTTTCTGGAGTACGCCAGTGTGGAAGTGTCGCGAAACAAACCTCATTCGACAATAAAAATTTCAAGGATCGCCCTCCCGCTTTGGTCGCAGTGTAGGATAACTTGCCTGTCACGTATGCTTATTATGTCACTTGAAGAGCCGTGTGCACCGAATAAAAATAGCTGTAAATGGGAAGTGATAGGCTAGTAGACAGAAGTTAACACTATTCCGGAAATCGTTTCACCCTTACGCAAAATACATCGTTGGTGTCGTCACTTCCGCATCCATATAATGGGAGAAGTTTTCGTTATTTGCCACAAATAAAGAAAAAGGAAAACAGTTTACTTTATTGTATCCGGTATTCACATTGTATTATCGTACTCTAGTATTTCTTTTCTGACGCACAATCCATTCTTAAGAAGTGCATTGTTCGTATTGTGTGTATTCTGTTTATTTTCCACTCACGTTGTGCAACTTCTTTTTAGAAAATGATTCTTCGAATAAAAAGAACCATCTAGATATTGAAATCTTAAAAAAAATACGTGTATTTGTTGCTTCTAACATATTCTCAGGGGAATAACCGTGTGGACATTTTCCGTTATACATCCTTTGTCAGAAAAGTTCCAGGACTGAGCTCGTAAAAGATAATTTATTCAACTTTCGTACTAATGGTCAAAGGTTATATTTTTAATACAAGTAGTCTTAAGACCCCAAAGGATATTAACTTCTACAAGTTACTGCGATCTCGCCAGAGCAAGGTGTTCTTGTATGAGTGACCTTTCATCTTTTTATCTAATCAGCATTCATCCTCATCGTCACGATTAGCCAGAGTGGGGCAACTTATCCAAACATGTAACGCGTTACCAGTATTGTTGCTTTATTGTACAATAAGGACATGTATCTTGTATAAGTATCGCATCTGTTGTGTGTAGTACTTGTTTTCTTGATGCAAATTTATATGCACAAGTTGAAAACAGTACCCCAAAGCATGTTTCATCTCGGTTCTGAATTTATGAATATAGGACGAGTAACGAAATACCGTTTCAGGTACACATGTAATTTTGGAAACGACAACTCTGCTACGTGTTAGCCTAAAGAGAGAGAAAAGTTAATAAACGTGCACAAAGATTCTCTGAAATGGAGTAGGAGGATTTTAAACAGATGTGTTATTTTTCAGTGAAACTTAATTATAATTGTTTTATTAGAAATTCATTTACTACCTTCCTTGTATTTAGGACGAAAATATTAGAAATAACAGCATTTAGACCGTTTCTCAGGTTTATATATTATTCATAACGAAAAATACAACGCACATCCTTTTTCGGCCCCTGTTGCGTACTGCTTACCGCGCTACAGCCATAGAGGTTCTAGGTTCGAGTCTTGAGGCAGGTCTGTGGTGTTTCGTCGCATGTTTCGCCCTCTCCTTATCGTTGCAAATTAACCTAGCAAAGTAACGTAAAATAGCCAAAGTACAAAGACATATTCCCATACAGGTTCAGAACACATTGTAATGTAATTTTTTTCGAGGACGAAAAATGTTACGTATGAATTCTCCCTCAATAGTAATAAAATACCTAATGTTGCTTTGTATTTACGGCATAAAACATTAGATTTTCTCCATAATAATGTAAGGATGTTTATAAACCCAAGTCAGTAGGTAACTCAGGATCGTTATGGCGTGGAGACCACGGTTGTTGGTGATGACCTTCGATTACACTGTTAACATGACGTGGGGGTGGTCCTTAATTCTATTAGGAGTCTGTTCATCCCACTCACGTTCTCTGTATTTGAGATAGGTAGGAGGAACACCTGTGCCACAGAAATAGGACTGGAGAGCCGCTTTGGTTTCTAAACAGATAAGCGATGCATGAGCGATCCACATATATTGATTCATTATATTTGTTGCATGGAACGTTTTTCCTGTGTGTATATTTTCAGTAAATAATAAAAAGTGGGATTCCACGAGATTAGCTCTTATCGTGCAATGAGAGGACAAGCTGAATTTTACGATGTCAGTAGTGTGTTCGAGAATTTACCGAGATATTATGCTTGCCTTTTGTTAGTCAGCTGTGTTTTACCATTTTGTCATTTGTTAGTGTTGTACCATTTTTTTCTTACATCTAACCCTATCTGCAATTGGGCATTTGTGGGGATGCCTTTTTCTAAGTGGCAAGTTGTACATTTTCGTACCAGAGGCGGGTTTAGTCACACATGTTCAACATACACCACTTCCTCGGTGGCCGACTGGTCTTTGCGATTTCGCCACTGACGGTTCCAGGATGATGGATTGAATTATTGTTTTAAATCCACTTTATGCACAGATAGGCTAATCGGGATTGGGCCTACAGTTTAAAGTGGGATCCGAACCACTGTGCATCGAACCCTTGTCCTCTTGATTACAAGGCGACTACCTTACCATTACGTCATCGGAGAGGCCCAGCATGAGTCATGAAATTGACGAAGGAACTCATGGAGAACATCCATGCCAAGACCTGGATTCGAACCCGGGACCACTGTAGCCAAGTCTTGGGTTAGTTTCATCCAATAAACATTCGTCCTCTTCGCGATTAGCCTAAAGAGACTGAGGAAAAGTACACTTATACCAGCTAAACTATTGGCTAAATAGTCCCAATCACTGCCTAGGTAGAAAAGTCTGTAGGGGTAGAGAGGTCTAATTCTCTCTCTCTCTCTCTCTATCTCTCTCTCTCTCGTGTGGAAGAAAGAGTTAGATAGAGGAACGTGAAACCCACTCCGTTAAACCGTGTTGTCTTACTGCAACGGTATAATGAGCAGGAGCATCATCCTGCTGTAACTGTGCAGTTAAGGAGTGTCTCTCATGGAATTGAGCCTTATGACTACTCTGTATAAACGCATATCGTCCAGCCTTTCTGAAAGTTGAAATTGACAAGTTCACTTAGCTTGCCCACAGTAATTAATGCAAATAGGTAGGTAATTCTTGTGCAAATCCACTTAGTAGAGTAAAAAACCAACAATTTTGTTTCAGAGCAAACTGTTTTAACAAGTGGTTGAACTTATTGTACATAATGATTGCGTCACAACAGTAGGATCAAAGGAAGAAGAAAAAACAGTCGGCGGAAATTGACATAAGACGTGTACTAAAGGTAAATGTTACTGGCTACGCTCATTTAATTTAGTTACGCCTGGCTAGAGAGCGTGGTGGGTCATTAGCTGGTGGTTGCAGCTGTTGTTTGAGTGCAGTAAAGATCTAATCCACAGCGTTTTTCTACAATTCAAACGTAATTTACTAAATTTCCAACTTAACACTCCACTAACCAATGAACTAGGTGCCAGTTTGAAAATGCTCCAAGTTGACTTTCCAGTAAGATAGGTTAGTGTTTCCAAGAATTAGTATTGTGTTTCCATACTTGTGTGGTGTTACTTTATGTACTGCTACCCAATAGCATAAAATACTCAAATTCTATTATATGCAAACTATAAGTGTGATAGTAAATGGAATTAATTCGCCGAAACGAGATTTGAGTTGTATTTTAGATCGTGTTTGTACTTCACCAGAGTACTCGCTGCGTTATAAATGCCGAGAAATCTTGGAACGAAAGCTTAGCTGCACTGTGCAAAGGGTGATCGGGATTGGATCTCAGAAGACCTCAACCCGGAAAATCGAGATATTTTGCTGATCCTATCTTACGCTAGCCACTACTCGAAGGAGATCGCGAAATGTAGTTCGACCTCATTTGGCCCCCTCCCCCTTCATTTTGACTATCGAACCAAAAACAAAAGTGACCAGTATCATGTTAACTGCCCGTGCACTTCCCAAGTCGCACCTGATAGCGAGATGAGAACTGAGAGCATTCTTTGCATCGCGTAAGATCACGTGCAGGACCATTTAGTTGCTTGTGTGTGCCAGAGTCACGTAGGATGCTCGCTGACTAGACCGCGTGGTGCCCTGGCCGGAATGAAGTGGTGTGATTCTCTTGAAACTTGGCTCTCCGCCTTTCGTTGGCTTCCATCGTCACGGCACGGCCCGCTTTTCCCCGAAGCGAAGCCAGAAACCCCCTCCCCCTGTCCATGTGTGAGCGGGCGGCGAGGGAAGGGGAAGGGGGTGACGCGCTGCTAGTCGGCCTGGAGCCTGAGTTACGTAGGAGCGTAGCTAGTTTAACTGTTGTTGGGCCGTGTGCTAGGACGCACTTTCTAGTTACGGAGGATTTGTGTTCTTTTCTCGGCGGAGGCGTTCCGGTGTGGACAACGTACGGAGTCGAGCAGGTGCTGTCGATACGCGATAATACCTGCTGGCATCATCGGAGCTGCGAGCGTGTGGAACTTTTGTTTCGAACCCGAAGCTTCTTTTTGTGACTGACTGCACTGGTGCTCCGTGAACGTTTTGTTGTTTTGTGCACAGGACATTTCTTATTATTACTCTGCTGTTTCCGTTGACTCCGTTCGTGGTGACAGTATCTGGCAACACCGGCCAGTGTTGCCGCTTCGTACCTCTCGAGAACCTGTTGCGAAACCGTGACATTGCTTTGCTGACCGTACTTCTCCTCTGGACACTTGCTGACCAGCAAGATTCTTGTTGACATTAGCCCGGCTCTCCAGACGGCTTGGCGACATGGGTCCAGTTTCCTGCGAGCTCCCACACCGTACCAGATGATGATGCGCCCGAAGGGGTTCGGCCAAGGCGGCAGAGTTGGAAGTGGCCTGGCTCCTCCCGCCCCGGCTTCGTCTCCGGAATACATTCTTCCTGACCCGACGGTTTCCTCCACGAGCGCCATGCGGGGGAACATGAATTGTTACAGTTCGCCCCACGAAGCTTCGCAGTTCTGGACTTATTGCAGCGGCAGAGAGAGCGGGGTGAGTGAAATTTTCGTATCTACACGACCTAAAATAAAATTGGCATTCAATGTAGAAATTTTGGGTGAAGTACGTGGTAGGTCTCTGCCCGAGCCACACTTTGCATTCCCTGCATGTTATAGTATCTATGCACATGTAATAGTTTTTCGAAATATTTGAGGTGTTCTGAAGAGTCCGCGTATTTTGTTATTCTCTACATCGTCACAATTAACGTACAAGAACAAACTCTATTTAACTCAACAAAATACATTAGTATTATTTTTTTTATCACGCCGTGGCTTTTTCTATTGCTGTGATGGTTTTAATATCCTGTTTATAGTATCAGTGACGTGCCCAGAAAGTGCGAAAGGAGGGGTACGTATACATTTTTTTGTAGTAGTCCGCCATCTTTTCCTGCCTTTGGTCCCTTTTTTTGTTAAGAATACTGGGCCAAAGGGGGAGTTATGACTCCGTCACCCCCACCCCCCTTGGGCACACCACTCTAAATTATGTATAGGCTGGCTCAGAAGGATATCAGAGCCAATTGCTCGTGGATATCAAGTTGCATGGGTTCGAATCCAGGAAGTTGTAGATGTTGAAGATTACCCTCATTCTTCTCGTCGTTTCGGTTGCATAGAGATCACGCTGTGACAGATACCAATTTTCATTTTCCAACTCGCGACCATAAACCGATTCAATGCGAGAGAAAATGTACACCCTTGCCCAAGAACTGACAAGCCCAAATGTTGCCATATGTAGAAAATTGTACATGCACAATTCATTTAATTGTTCATTATTACAATGAATTACGGTTCTGTTTTTATAAGCTAGATTCTCAGTTCGGATTTCCGCACAGTTATTGGGAACTGCGCATGAACAGTTGTTTACCCCTACCGAAGTCTTTTGTACAAAGTGCATTATTTTAATATTTATACTCGTGCACTAAGCACAGTACAATGAAGCACATCTTGGTAGTGGAAATAATACTTTATTCCAGCGCTAAACATACGAGGTCAATGGGGTTGCGCAGAAATTTCATTAAGGTACTGGGGTGAAATAAACATCTAAAGAAAGGTGTACCCAGTGTCGTATTCTTATACCTGGCATATTTTTTTTAAAAATAAGTAAATAGTCTGGGAGGAGGGACTATTTGGAAGGTACCTTTGATGGTCGCAATATTGCACACGGACGGTGCCTGTATTGATTGGACGGATATTGAATTTGAATTGTATAATTTCATTTTCGAATTTATGATCTGATTTTTTAATTATTCTGAAATATGATTTTACTGATTAGCAATGAAGGTGTTTTGGATTTAACTTATACAGAGTTATTGTTAGTTATGTCATGCAGAACTTTACTTCCCCTCTAAGGCTAGTGCTGTCCACGAGGTCACATTTCAGAAGTCAAGTTTTCCCATGTAGCACTATCGTCCAGTTCAACAACAAAAAATTAAAGCTTTGAATAAGGAATGGCTTCATGACATGACATTATGTTAGCCGAGCACATTCTCAGAAACTGAACAGGTGTTCATATGCGCATAAGTGCGAGTGAAGGTATAAAAATGGTGATATATATCTCTTGAAAGTTGCTAAGTTGGAAACTATGTGAGGGAGGACCTTTTCATAGGAAAATGCAGGCCCGTAGCTAGAGGGGGGCAGGGGGCAACTGCCCCCCTGAGAGCCTGCTTTGCCCCCCCTGTGAAAAATACAGAACAAATTCCTACCTGGAATTCTCACTAATCTTTACAATTATATCACGTGTTACTCTAGCAACATAACAATGACACTTATTGATTTTGTGATTTATTAGGGTGTAAGGGATTCCATATAATGTCGATCAGGATTGGGAAAAAATCCCTTCCAGAATCAGACTTCGGGAAATGATTTCGCAATTTTCAGTATCTAGAACAGTTGTGACATTTTGAGTAGTCTTGTATTAAAGGTACCTAATGTGTGCGGATGTTTTTCATGGATGTGTTGCTATGAACTTATATAATAATAATAATCCGGAGCGCAACAACCCTTGAGGGCCTTGGCTTACCTACGGACTGCTGGTCTCCCTCCCACACTGTTCCTCCGTCACCTGTTGTAGCGTGGAGATCTTAGACCAGTATTGGGGTGACGGGTGGTCAGCCTGACGAACCCCCAACAGCTCACTCATTCCTTTCCCAAGTCTACACAGGAGTGGATATTTGATTTTTGTTACTTAGCGTTGCTTTTCTGCCACTTCTAGCTAATCGAAACCATGAGTGATGACGTGAAATTGATGAAGAGGCACTCATAAACAGTGCCACAACCAGAGTGGGAGAAAGGGCATTGTGCCCCCCGAGCTTGAACGGAAGTCCATTCTAGGAGAAGCAAACATTGAAGTAAAAAAACAAGACTAGGAGAATCTAAGAATAGCAGGACAATTGGATACTCATGATAGAATTAGTTTTTACGTGTTCCTTGCATTTTTCTTCCAGACGGCCAAGCGCACTTGCAAGGAGCACAGAGGGGCAAATGCACCCCCTCGATTTCAAATTATGTACAAATAAAAATACATTTCGTAAAATTTTCTTGCTCGCTTCGGTCGTAATTTGTGCTATTCTAGTCCAAGTTCAGAAGTATAGCTATGGGGCGGCGGGAGTCGGCCCTGGAAGCCAAACGATCTTTATGAAAAAAGAAAATGTTAAAGAGAACGCCATGGCGCCCCGCAAATTTATTTGCGCTCTATTAAAACGATTATTTCTATGAAACTTAATATGAAATATTACTGATAACACTGTAATCCAAGAAGTCATTGATCAATCAAAGAATTCCTGTTTGTCAGGTGTCAAAACATGTATTTCAACTAGCAATATAATACAATTCACACAATATTTTGCAAAATGGTTAACTTAACCAGCAGGCAAACATTAGGTGATGCAAGAGTCTCCCTTTCGAAGGAAATAGAGTCGGACTAATAGACCCATGATTTAATGTTTTAGCAAGTACAAAAAATTGTATTACAAATTTTTACACAATTCATCAAAGTGTAGATAATATGTAACAATTATTATTTAATTAATTCGATTTTTCTTGCATAACACAACACAATGGTGTTGTTGGATTCTCGTTAGATTCCTTTGTGCGTAAAAATCTTGGATACTGGAAACTAGAGGGAATCATTATGATGCATGATTTAAAAGGGCTCCAATAATCAGTCCTGCAGAGAGGCCTGCTATATCTTCCAATGCGACACAATATATTTAACATTTGCCCCCTCTAGGACTGACTTCGCCACCCCTACAAAGAATTCATGGCTACGGGCCTGGGAAAATGGAGGACATATTCACTTCTTGACCACTTACCGTCCGTCGTTTGAGTACTTGCCCATGAGCACCTATTTATTTTTGTTAATACGATCAATTGAGTCCTGTTAGTGGTAAATCCTGGGATCACAGCCCGGACTAATTGTGTAAGTTAAAAGTCTGCATGTTGAAGTGAGACAAAAAGTGTTTGGTGCTTCGTCAATAATGACATTCAGTTAAAAGTTGTTTAAACTGTCACATCACAGGGAATTGAAACTGAAATGCAATATGCAAGAAGAAAAAAATAAGTGTATGCAAATAAGCTGCCACTGTACTTCGACTGATACGCGAATGATGAAAGTGAAGCAGAGGTCAAAGAGATTTCACAGGTCACGAATGCGACGGAAGTGATAAAGTGCCGCCACGATAAACTGTGGAAGTGTTTTCTAAACACGAGAAGGACTGCATTGATTTCAGTTTTTGCCAAGTGACATATTAATTTCAGGTCGCTCCTTTCGTATGAGACATATGGACATCTGCGTGGCGTAAACAAGTAAGCCTGTGCCACAGACTTTTATTAAAGAAGTCCAAGGTTCGATCTCTGCGAAGGCTCAAATGTCAGATCTTCTGCGCTTCACCGTGGTTATGATCCGATTTGAACCACATTCATGGATTAAGTGCAGATCTATAGCGGGTATTGCTGGTTACGTGTATTTGCGTAGCGTGTGCTGGCAATGAAACGAGTGGGATATTAATAGTCCTCACTGCCCAGTGTAACGTGCCCTTATCTGGAGGTTTCCTTACCCTTCGTCTCTGTGTGTGGTCAAGTGTTGAAATTGGAAATATATTTTTGGCTGGTTGTTGAATACATACATGCTTTAGCGCTTGGTTATTTGAATTTTTTTCAGCTTGGTGGGATTGGTGGCAGTATTTAAACGAATGACATCACTCTAATCAGAAACTAAACCTAGTGATGTAATGTCTTGTGTGGTTACAATCTGTGAGCTTCAATGACCTGCAGTAATACGTTTTTTAACCATCTTGGCAAATCCAAGACACATACTGCATTATGTTCATCCGTAGTCTGTAGTATCAGGCAATTCCGAATTTTACTATCATCT
This sequence comes from Lepisma saccharinum, assembly GCF_977018435.1. Classification (NCBI taxonomy): domain Eukaryota; kingdom Metazoa; phylum Arthropoda; class Insecta; order Zygentoma; family Lepismatidae; genus Lepisma; species Lepisma saccharinum. The sequence continues at coordinate 115,681,319 of NC_139229.1, read as the reverse complement.
TCAAAACGCACAAAGCTTTGTTTGAGGTTTAAGTTCATTTTATGCACAGATAGTCTAATCGGGACTGGATCTTACTATAATAAGGTAAACGCAAAATTTGTTTTAGCACAGCTTGTCTGCAACTTTTAGCTAATCGCGTCGATGAGGATGAGTGATGAAGTGATGAATTTGATATACAAAGAACACACATGCCCATACAGGGATTCGAACCCGGGACTCACGCCTTCATGGTGCGCTGTGCTAACCATTTCGTCACGCAAAGTTTGTTAACCGAATCGTGTGCGTGTGTGTGTGTAGCAGGGAATGTGCATGTGTTTATATTTTCGAAGTTCAGAATTACCTTGCCATCACTGGAAACGAATAAGATCCATGAGATATGTAACCTTTGAGCATCCTGGGTTTTATATTTAGTAGTTCCTGCAAACTTTGTCTCGGTATTGTGAAAACAATTGTGGATTTACTTTAAAAGAGGAAGAAAGGGAGTTGCCATCTAAAAATGCCAGAAAACTACAGTCTTGGAGCTAGCAAAGAGCAGTTTGGCGCCGAGTTTAGTTTTAATAGTATGATAAAATGTTTTTTCAGTTCTACAAAATTTCAAAATAAGGCCCGAGAGTTTGTAGCTTGAACGCTGGTAATGTGGAGGATGCGATGAAAATATTATTGCTCTTATAATTCCCTTGTCGGTAATTACAGTCACTGGAAATGCTACCTATATGTTCTTAATTGTTTTTACCAACCTGCCTTGGAGCAGCACATGATTGTATTTGCTCTTTTATATGTTCCACCAAATCATCATTCATCTTCGTCGTGGCGACTTTAAATAACCAAACACGAACTAGCCGTCATTTTCGGTTGTATTGTGATCGTTGTCTGGGTTCGAATCCAAGATGAGCCAGGAAGTTAGTTACCTTTGTTTCACCGGTTTCATCATTCCGCTTTGGATCTTCGGAATTAACGCTGCGAGGTAGGAAGGCTACGAAATAATAAAGTAAATGCAATCAATAAATTTTGTTGCAAATGGCGTTCAACTTTGCGTTTTAAAATGCAAATGTAGAAACCTTGTTCCGGATATATATATTTTTTTTTTTCGTTTTCATTCGCCCCCGCAGGACTTTCATGATCTATTCATGAAGAACTCCCTCCCGCAATATGAAACAGTTTTGATTTTACTCTCCCTTTTTTAAAAAAAGGAATTCATCGCCAAGCATTTCAAAAATAACAATAAGCGAAGGATATTATTTCCGTTTGGATAGCAGGAGGAGGAGGGCGGTTGCGTGGTAATCCTCACCCTCCCTCTCTCCCTCTTGCGTTTGACGTAATGTACGCGTTTCCTGCAGGTGTTTCCTCTTTTTCAGGAGTCCAGTCTGTTTATGCAGAATAATTTATGCGGTGTTGCGATCTCTTTTTTATTTAATGCGAGGAACTATATGTAGTACCCTGAAAACGTCGACATCCTTCTGTTCCAGAGGAACTCCCTTCCGTGCAATTCGTGTCATTTCCATATGGCGGCGCTTGCCCGTTGGTCACGGCGCACGGCCAGATGTTCTCAAGCAGGTTTTGTACATTGAAGTTAACTGAGTTTTCCGTGGAAGTTAATCGGGAGTCTTTTGGATCAAAAAGGTTGAAATGGCAGCCACGCTGCTGAATTAACCGGGACTCCATTTATTTGTTCTGTTGGCTCGAGCTGCAGACGGAGCGTCGGTTGCGGATATTAGCGGTGTATCTCGTCCACCGTGCCCACCTGTTTCCCGATTTAATGGTGGTTATCGGGGATAGTTTAGGCGGAACGAGTCGATCACCTTCAGGAAGTTTACGCGTTGTTTGAAGCAGTTTTGCAACGTCCTAAGCAGTGCGAGAGTACTAGCGTCGCTCTCGGTCTCCTCTGAATTCAAATTCTATCCAGCGACGGACCGGGAACCCCAATAGGGCGGTTGAATTTCAAGTATGGCCCGTTTGGTAAATGCCTTCCGTCACTACAAAGGATGCCTAGTGTGGTAATTTTGGCTGAAAATGACTCCCGTTAGAAATAGTGACTTCGAATATACAAATCGATTGGAGAGTTCTCATTATAATAATATTAGCCATTATTATATCGACTCTGGGCAAGCCCAGGCAAGGGTTTATCGAGAGTTAAAATGGCCGTAAATTGGGCCTTTGTGATAAATTTTAGGGGGAAGTTAAGGCATTTGTGGGGTGCGGATAAATCACTGAGCCTTGGTTCCCTTTGAAAGAGAACGAGGCAGAAAATTTGCTATTAGCTGCAAGTTCTCAACGAATTATTAGCGTCCTATTAATTGGTGTACAGAAAAAGTTCTTACTTGAAAACTTTCATGTGAATTCTTGGAGATGTTCTCTTAGAACAATTGAAATTAAACCGTGAATTATTATTAATCAGAAATATATTTTTCTCAGATCTTCTAGAGATAAATTACCGTAAAGAAATGGTGTGAAGTAACGATCACCTTTCTCACAGTACGTCGTTTGCAAGAAACAGAAATTAAGGATCTTGTCCTGCCACCTATGAACGAAAAACACAATGTGGAATTTTTAGAGCGTCATTTCGTGGTCAATCAACAGGGATTAATAATGGGAAGAAGCATCCAATATATATATATATATATATATATATATATATGTGTTAAAGAGATAATGGTATGAATAAGGCGCCTCTTTTGACAACAGGTCATAAGAGTATGCATCATTTCACCGCCTTAACAGAGACATGAGGCCTAGAATGTTTTTGAGAATCATGCTGTTTGCAGCGCTTCATATGTTGCAGGAATGACTCCACTCACACATCACACCTCTTTGTTCATGCGCCTGAGGAACGTTCTCTAACCCGCTTGACAATGAAATTCAAGTATTTGTGAGCTTGGCAAACCTGTACAAAGTAGTTTTTCTCGATTGGTCTCTGTCGTAAAGATAAAATTGAATGTTTTATGTAGAACAGATTTCGTTGAAGGGTTCGGGGCTAAAGCGTGGTAAGTGACATTTTGGCCATTATTGAGTTTATTAAGCACAAATATTATTAGAAGCTATAACGTAGATAAATTGTTTTCGTGTTGTGTTTACCAATTTCAGAAGAGTTCAATGCAAATTGCATGACATGGAAATTACATCAGGAAATTGAAGGATGGCTCTTTTTACTTTGTAACTCAATGACCAAAATGTCACTTACCATGTTTTACCTCCGAGCCCTTCTGTCAATGAATAACAACAACGTGTTCACCTCCCAAATAGCACAGTAGTTTGCGATATTCTCTTGCCGTCAAGGAACCCTAAATTAGATTCTGGTGGTATCCATTTCCAGGGGTTTTGATCTCGCTTAATACGCTAAATTTAGATTTGTTCTGATTAACTTATCTAAATTTAAAGTTGATAAAGTTTATCACCAAAAGTATCAAATTCAGCTCAACTTGCCGCATGAAGGTAGTTTAGTTCTTGAGTTGCATATTTGTAATTATTAAAACTTCTTTAAGTGATTTCCTAATTTCTCCACACTTCGCTCTGTGTAATGAAAATTATCTCCCCAGCATATATTTCAGCTGACGTCTTATTTTATAATTATCACAGGACAAGGTCAGAAATTTAATCTTCGACTAGAACTTCGTGGCCTAGCTCAAGCGGACGATGAAAGCATTGGCTGCGATGGTTGAATGTATCTCCCCAATTTACTCCGCCTCCACATTTCCTGCATGCGAACACCAACGATCTTGTAGCAGCGAGGGGCGGAGGAAATCATGTTTGTATTAGTGCGTTGATTTAGTGGCCCCCGAGTTCCTTCTTTCGTTGCTTTTAGCTTTTTAAACTGGAGCCTATTCTAGACTTCAGCCCACGACCGCTGTTTCCTTGCCAGGACTATTTTGTGCTCGCTTCCAAGAGGAGGTGCCGCCACGTATCTGGCAGGAGGCCCAGGATCGGAACTTCACTCCCCCCTGCAAAACATCAAGTAAAAAAGTTTTGGAAGCCTGCTTGAGATTTCCGTCGTTCCGTTTGTACTTTTCTGTCATTGTACATCGCATTTTACCTCCATAGGTGAATCTAAACGACAAGGATGAATCGTGAGTTGATGGCATGTCGTTGTCGTGCATTGATTTGAAACTAGGATCCATTGGCTTGTAGCGCGCCACAACTACTGAACCACACACAGAAAGTGACTTCGTCGTAGGAAATGAGATCCATTCGTGTACATTCTCGTAACTTTTTAAGAAATAAAATTCGTTAGCGGACTCAACGATCTTGCCAGAAAAAGTCTGGAATGGCCTGGGAATGAGAGTTGCTGTACTCAAGAAATTGTCATGCATCTTCATCGTCGCAATTAACCAAAAGTTGAAGAAAAGCGACAAAAAAGTCAGAAATATACAAAAGAAAATAAGGATAGTACCAAGATCGAGACGGCTTTGTAAAATCTTTCTCGCTCTCTGTCTCTCGTGTGCCTCCCCGATTTCGTAGTGGTAACGTTGTCGCCTTGTAATCAAGGGGTCCCGGGTTTGATAATATTCAGCTTGATAAATCATTGAAAATCATCATCGAAACGTACTGATGATGAGTTTTAAATTGAAATGTGCGCATGAATTTTCGGTTTGGGAAGTGGATATGGACTGTGGAGTTGAATTTAGCACCAGAACGTTCACAAATTAGGCTTTGAGCAAGTTTTAAACCCAACACACCATTGTTCGCACCCAAAAGTGAAAGTGCTTGCTCCCCCGTAGATCTTGTCAATCTATTGACGGATTAGCTGAAATTGTTTCTAGGGTTGTGCTTTCATGTAAAGCAAAATAGCCTTGAAAGGGAAAAGTGACCATTCTCCCGAAAAACCGTCCAGCGGCAATCATTCCGAAAGAGGCCCTCCCTAACCACGGTATGCCGGCCAGATAACGAACCCATTTTATTTTTGGCGACAGGTATTAGTAGCTGAAGACACGGTGAACAAAGGAGCCATTCAGCTTAGGAGTGCAAGTGTACGTTTAGAATTGGCAACAGCGGCTTTTGGGCATCGGGGCCTGTTTGGAGGTTATGATCGACGTGGGCGAGGCGGACCTTGTACCATCTTCAGTGTTGCTGGCACTCGTGGAAATATCTGAACACTGTGATTCTCGATCGAAGGAAGTTGACACGATAAGATCTAATTTTTGTGTGATGCTGTTTCGGTTCCAAGTGGTGTTTGGGACATCCTAGTCAGTGTTGAGTTTTTGGATTGGTTTTTAAGTTCACTTTATGCACATATAGGCTAATCGGGACTAGAGCTACAGTGGACTAGAGTTTAAAGTGGGATCCGAACCACTCATCTTCATCCTCCTGGTATCCAATTCGGAATCTCTTGATAACAACGAGAAAATGTTCCCACCACGCAATCGGGGAGACCCTAGTCGGTGTTAGTGTTGATTTCGTGACTAGTGCAATGTTTGTATTTTACGTAGTTTTGTTTTATACTTCTCCAGGGGAATCGTGACGATGAGGATGAATGGTGAAGTGATGAAGGAGAGAAGACAGAATTCGAACTCCGGGCGACATGACGCGCCACGATAACCAATTTGCGGCGCAGGGTGTTTTGGTCCATATTTCATTTTTTAGAAAATCAAATGCTATAACAGATGGATCTCGAGAAAAAGAGTGAATACCCTCGCATTGGAAATCCTTGAACACGCCAGAGTCGGATTCTTTATCTCTTCCGAGAACACGCTTCATTGTTCTTGCCCCCACATTTGAACCACTTGTCTCAGATCTGTATTAATGTATTTAAACTTATTTTTCATGCTATTTTTCTATTAATTTGTAACCTATTTAACTATGTTATGTCAGTGGTCAAATTTGATTGTACGGGATTTTCATTCCGAACAGTTATAAATCGGAGTACTTTGAGTTGAGTTGAGTACTTTCGGATCGAGCGAAGAGTCTACGACATGCCCTCGTTGGCCTCCCTGTGGTAGGTGAACTCCAAGAATCGAACTACACCCCTTAACGATATGCAAAATCTATGTATTGAGGGGAAATGTATCGAGTTTCGTTCCTGTATTATATTCTTATTCTGGTTGGAAACAATTAAGTATTCAATGAGTCGGATTCAGCACACGATAAAAAAAGTGCGGGAAAGTGTGCTATTCTGTACTGTGCAACATATACTGTTGAATCCCCCAACATAATAAATGTTGATGCATAGCAAGGACGTATTTAAGGGGGGTCCGGACACCCCCCCCCACCGAAAGATTTTTCAAGTACTAAAATTAATGATAAATATATTAGTTTAGCCGTTCTTGTATAATTTTCTCTGAAGACAAGGATTATATATATTGGAATCATAAGGCTTTGAAGGACACAAAGGACGTATTTAGGCGGTCATCCCCCCCCCCACCCGAAAGACTTATTAAGTACGAAAATTAAATAATGAAAATGTACTCGTCTAGCATTTGTTGTAATTTCCTCTGAACTTATTGGAAGACAATATTGGGATCATAGGGCTTTCAAGGACAGGAAGGACGTATTTAAAAAAGGGGGGGGGGGCACGCGAAAGACTCACCAAGTATCCCTACTAGAATTAAGTAGCCCTAATGAAAATATTAGCATTTGTTGCATAATCGATGGTTATTAATTTCCTCAACTTTTTACAAGGCAAGAATTATATTGGGATCATAGGGCTTTTAATGACAGTACAAGGAAGATTTATATACACTACTACTCAAAATAATATGCATAAAATTTTAATCAGAAACTTACTTTTGTCCAACTACATATAACATCATTTTTGTTATTTGATTAATATTCAATTGTTCATCTATTTGACATTAATTTCAGGGCACTTGTTTTTATGTAAATTATTCCGACGATCCTAACTATAGGTAAGCTACGTAATGAAGATCCACTCTTATATGTCTATTCTTATACAGTCTTTTTACCTAATTGTGTAAAGACACTTGGTTTGACCCCCCCCCCCCCAAACATATTTCTAGATACGTGCCTGATGCATAGCATACACTATGTTTTGTTTCAATGTATTTTGCTTTACGTAGTTATATCGCAGTTACATTTGAGAGGCAAAGTTCGGAAAAATAGCCTTCGATAAGGCACCCTACGCACGTGAACTCTCATCAGCATACCGCCGATGATTCTCAGAATTATAACATGCCCGCTTGTTGTCCGTACTGGTTTTGTAAATTGTACCGGTTTCAGCCAGATTTACGGTTGTTTTCTCTCGGCGCGCATTTCTTTGTATCCTTATGTAGTGGTATAAATTGTGCAGGAGTACGCTGGCAACCCTGCGCGGCCTAACTTAAGATGGAAGCAGCATCACCTTAGGAAGCGAGTGGCGTCAAGCTGTCTGGGGCCAGAGTCCACGCAGGCTTTTCTGCATGGGAGAATCTGGAAGCGATCAGACTGCCCCAAGCAAGGAATGTTGCCTAGCCCTGCACGGTCGTGACTTTCTACTTCCTCCAATTTATCAGGAGATTTGTTGTTTGGGGGGGGGGGGTAAATGCTCCATTTCGTTACTTTAGAGTGTAGAGAGATTATTAGGAAACATCCGAATGAATTTACTCGCACTGTTGTGTGGGCGTCCTTTATGGAGGTAGCTTGCTGGTTACGCAAATTCCAAGTGGTGGCGTGTCGGTGCTTTTCCATGGATGGATAAGGATGGGGTGACAGTAGCTGTCATTGCTGGAAATACTCTTATCGAAAATCTGTCTTGTGTTTATAAGGCAAAACCGAATGAGGTCATGGTTACGTTATGAGCTTGCTTAGGATTCTGAATATATCTACGGGGAATAGCTAGCATGAACTGTGCACGCCTGAGAAACTCTGAAGAGGATGTTGAGGAAGAACCTCACAAAACAGTACTCGAAGTGGGGGGAGGAGGATGCCAACCCCCAGCTAGGATAATGTGCGTAAATATCCTCCGTAAGATTGACCAAACAGCTCCCACAAAGCAATTTTCACTTTGATCCGTTGTTGGAAGAAGCAAAGTAGAAAAACCACAGCGTGTCGACAACGAAAAGCACTTTATATTATAGTATATTGCGAACATAACAAATCATAAATCCCGTACATCAGTAGAGAAATGGTTCTTCAAGTTGAGTTTTTCATATTTGATATAGATGCAGCCGTACATGTTTTCTTGTATTCAATATTGTTTTATCTTGTTCTCGCATCTTCCTGGGTATTTTACCTTGTTTGGGCTGTTTTTCCCTTTGGTTCTGCCTTCTGGTACGGAGTTCGCTGTTTAGTAAGTCGTCCATTTAGCAAATAGAGATTTGCGTAGTCCCACATTCGATCGCCTTGACCTAAATATCATGATTTTTGTGCTTATTCGTAAAACTACAAAGAATGTGTGGGGAAATAAGAGCTCGGTCAGTAATAATGAAAATCTAGTCGCGTGCTAGTTGAATCGGTTAAGGTTATTGTTTCTGGTTTTAATATCAGTTAGAAAATAGCATTTGGGACGAGAAATGTTTACGTACGGTTCTCATGTGAAAACAAACTCGTGGAAAAGTGTGAGGAGTTGAATTTTTAAGGAAACTTTCTCAAAAGCCGTGAAAATGTGTGGCAGTACGTCATTACTTCACTTGCAATTGTAGCGTGTGTGAGGGTGAGAGAGCGAGAGGGAAGAGAGAGAGAGAGAGAGAGCTAGCTCCCCCCCCCTTTGTATTCAAATATTTTAAATAATATAATAAATATGTGCGGTTGAGTTGAAGGGTTACGTACGTACATTCAATTCTTCCTGCAAGTGGCGTTCTTCCATCCACTACGCGCGCCGCGTTTTACTTTTCACTAACCAAATGGAGACACTACATTATATTTTATTTTACTCTTGTTCCCCGTCCGCCTCTGTGATTGATTGATTGATTTAAGTCCACTTATGCACAGTAAGGCTAATCGGGACTGGACCTACAGTTTAAAGTGGGATCCGAACCACTGTGCCATGTGCCTCGACCGGGTATCGAACCCGGGACCCCTTGATTACAAGGCGACGACGCTACCACTGCGCCATAGGGGAGGCCCAGTCCGCCTCTGTGAGACGTTGAACTGCTTGTTTACTAGTTCTCGGTTGAATAGTAAGCTTATCTGTAGACATTTTATGGTTCGGCACGTTACCATTTATTTTAAATAGTGTTTCTTAATGCAGCACCACCTGCATAAAATCGTGACCGCCGTGACGTAGACTGATTTCATACTCTCTAGCCTCCTACGGGTGGCGAAATCTTGAAGCTCCAGACTGTTTCGTGTTCTGTCTAGCATATGCACCTGGTTGACCTCGTCGTTGAAAGCGTAAATATATTTTTGCGAGGAGGTGCTTCTTAATACTTCAGGACTTCGAACAGCAAACAAATCGATCCAAAGTGTGCAATTTTAAAAAAAATGTTTTCCCTCATCAGGATAACCATTTCCGGAATGGATTCAACGCGTCAATATGTAGGCGACGGCAAAAAGCGAGAATACCTGCTGGACACCTACCCGATAATGTAGTCGTTAACGTTGTCTGGTAATCGAGAGGTTCCTTAATGGATTGATTTATTTATTTTAAATTTTGACAGTATAGGCAAATGTCTGTGTTTCCTCGGTGGAGAACATTCTAATGATTCGAATCCTGTTTTAACTCTTGAATTCTAAATTTACATATGTCACGGTAAGACATAATTTGAGAAATAATAATAATTTATTATTATGCGTTTTTAATTTGCACGATGGCGTCGTTACTCTTACATTGTTGCCACTAATTGTTTCGAGAAAATTGTTTTTAATGTTTTTTTTAAACAAGTTCCAATCCAATTGCCTGTCTGTACGTAGGATTTGACATAGCTTTACGAAACTTTTTTTTCTATAGAACAAGGGTTGAAGATTTTTGTATGAGTAAATATCTGCTACAAATGTGTTTTTTTGAATTTTAAAGTTCTCTCTGTCGCTCGCTGCGCGCTTGAGAATCATCCAGCTTTTTACCCCAAAAATGCATGTAGATTAAATGGAGTTTCAACTTTCGTAACGTAAAGAACATGATGTGTTGATATTAAGACAATGGATTCGTCATTAGATCACACGAAAACAATAAACAACACAACAATACTTACATCTGACACTCTGCAGGGTTCCTTTGCACAAATGAGGATAACATAAGAGTACAGGAAATCCTACATATGTTACGTCATGTTTTCAATTTTTTTTATCGTGGGTCCGTTTTCCACCACTTTTGGCAACTCACGATGGTGAAAATGAATATTTATTAGATGAAATTGACGATGGAACACCCATGCCCGGACTCGAATTTCAAACATTTGGTGGCCTAAGGCGACTTACACGCATGTGAATATTCTGACTGGGATTACCATTGTCAGAGCCACGTTACACTGAATTGTGTAATTTTCATAATATTGTACTCAAAAGTTTCTGAAACTTTAGGCGAATAAATAGAGTTTGGCATGTAACACTTCTTTACATTCCAATAAAGAACATTATGTTTGTAAACCTATCATAAAATGAATCAGTATAAACTGACGTTCGACAGTCGCACCAATATAAACCGCATTACTATAATTTTAAACTTACTTTCTTTCTATTGCTGTTATTTTAGGTCCCTTTTATGCCTCTGGGTCAGTCGCGACGATGACTGGGCAAACACTGATGCTTTGCTCAGGGTTAGAGTCTGAGGCGCCTTGCTTCGTATATCATTTTAAAGTGTATTGCTTATATATTCATCTAATCATTGTATAGTTCAAAAACTTTTGAAAAATGGTAGTTACTGCTCCCCCAGTATGATGGCTACCCAAGCACGACGCGTAGAACTTGTTCTCTGCTCTTGTAGTGAATTTTGCTAAATACGTGTCATTTTGTGTCTCGTCAGCCCTAATAAACAGGTAACTTTTTGGCTCGTGAAGCTGTTTAGTCGCCCGTGATGGATGGAAGGCAGCGCGGAAGAGCCCCTCCGACGGATATCAATCCATCGATTAGGGCGCGCTGGAGCTGACTTCGCCTCGGGGACTGTTTGCATAAGTAGATTAATCGATCTTCAAATCGGTTTACGCAAACATACTAATGGGTCAGCCACTTGACGACCTGCTTTTCGCCGGAATTGGTAATTCAATTAGCGCATGCATATTTACCTGACGTAAGCCGTCAAAGGTAAACAGGGGGTATTTCCAGCCGGAAGATACTTAACCTCTGTGTTGACGACGGCGATGTGCAGTCGCGCCTCGGATATCTGCTATTACGGTGTGGCCTAGAATTCTGAAAAAAATAGAATGTTTTTAGAAAATGACAGTGTTTCCAACTTAGGCACTGTATTTAGCGTACTAAACAGTAAACTTTAGCATTCTGCTCACATGATCATTATTCTCACACCCTGCAAGACTTTCCTCCTTTTGGTAACAATTGTGAATATATACTATATCCCGAAAATGTGTGGAGCAAGGATGCGCATAACGATAGAGGAGGGGAGAAAACGGGTGGTCGTTCTCTCGCTCCAGAAATTCCCGGGACAGAGTATGACCACAAACTGTTTTTATTATAATTTATTTACTTTTCTTTAGTGCGATATTTTTTAAAAAAAAAAACTAAATAAACTCGGGCTTCTGCTATTAGTTCTAGCTTGACCGTAAAAGCGATGGACATGGCTTCGTAATGGGAAAGGAAACTAAACCATGTGATTAATTCTTTCGGCGGGGTGTAAGGGGGTAACCCTTTTGAAAGGCATCCAAATGCCATATAATTTCCATGTAGTACACACTGGACTACAATTTGCAGACTAACAAGGCTCTGGCGTCTGGACTCACAACCAGTATAATCGTTTGTGATTGCCCTTTCATAAATTTCATGTCACCATTTAACCTCATCTTCACGATTAGCCAAAAGTGGCAGAAAAGCGAAGACGAAACACAATCAATCAAATCTTTCTGTTTTATTGTACTATTAAAGATGAAAGTAGGACTTGATTTTTCAAACAATTTGCCTAATTGGCGTTCGAAGCAGATGAAATACCTTGCGTTGCAGATTCCAAGTATGTTCTTCGCGCGCATGCGCAAAAGCCTGTCGCGCATCCTTCCGCGCAACAGGCTGTCCTTTGCAAACATTGTAGATTAGCTGACAAGCTTTGCACTTGTCTTCACCAACGAGTGATCTTTGCATGAAAGTTTGTTTCATACACTCAAGTATTGGCCTCTATCTCGCAAGTCACTTACGCGTGTTCCATCGTTTAGAAAAAAACTGCATTATGCCTTGAATTACGTCCGTATGTGTGTGTGTATTTCTTATTGTAGCCGTTGTGTTTTTTTTCGTAATTTCTTCCATAAACGTCCCAATTCTTTCGTCTCTCGACCAGGGAACATAAAGGCAGTGCACAAGTAAGACTGCACCAGTTGTCAATTTCTCACGGTCCAGCCATAAAACCAAACCGCCATAAGCAATGAAGCCGTTCTTTTAAATCGGCCCACGAGCCTGTTTAGGCCAAAATATTGTCAAGGAAACTGCCAAAATTGGGGGGGGGTCTTATAGCGAGAATACCAAAAGCATTATATCCGTTCATAGATTTTGGGGAATGGCTGATCAACCTAGTGACAGTCTTCAAACCCATGTCACGCAAGATATTGGTAGAAGTCCCCTCCCCTCCTCATCATTGCCATCAAATATGTAGTATACCAACTACGTTGCCCTGTGCGATAGGATTCTACTGTATTTTATCTTTATTACAAAATGACTATTGTTTCAAAGATATAATAACTATGTATTTTTGCGTATGTGTTTGTTAATGTAGGCTATGTTGTACTTTGGTGAATGGTATCCAAGCGCGAATAGATGTACAGTCACGGACACTGGGGCTTGTAATGATTCCATTGAAAGTCAATGTATTCATTACAAGCCGGCAGTGTCCGTGACTGTACAATAGGACCTGCCTGCCTGGTGTAGGATAGAAGTTACGGAGTATTACTTTCTGACTTACTCCAGCAACATACTTACTAATTAATAGAACTGCCCAAAGTGATTGAACAGAAAGGACAAAGGGCGAGAAACGTCAGACCAGAAATGCCAAAATACGAAACTGTTGCAAATATCCAGACGACAGCGAAATGTTATAAAGAGCTGCTTGCATCTGCCACATGGCTATACAGTGACCGGCAATACAATAGGACGCAACTATATCCTGATATACTGGCTTCCCTGCAGAGAGTATGAGGGCTAGGATTTTCATGACATCATTTTTTTTTTTTTTGTAAGGGTGATGTGTTCCCTAAACATATAGAAATTCATATTATGAAGAAACTAATTAAGTTAAGGCGCTTTTTAAGGGCATATTTGGCCATTTGTGCGTGATGTAGCATATTTTGATGGATTTTCGGTCATATTCAGCATATTTTTTTGCATTTTCAAGAAATATACAGTCATTTTCGAAGTGGATTCGTTCTTACTCCCATGTTTACTCGAGTTTTTTTTCTATTTTTTTACTGTAGCAAAATCTTTGTCATTTTTATTTGAAAATTTAGAGAAAGTATTCATCGTGCATTGCAACTCAGGGCCCATAAAGTGAACTAAAAATAGTACATATGTCAAAATATCTCCTCATTTAGATATGTTTCCAACTTGAAACAGTCCAGTTATAAGGGCATATTTTGGTAATTTTTAGGTCATAAAAATCCTAGCCCTATAGTTATGAGTAGGACTAGGATTTTGATGACCTAAAAATTCGTAAAAAATGCCCTTAAAAAGATGCATTTATGACCTAAAAATTGCCAAAAAATGACCTAAAAACCGTTAAAAATTCCAAAGTAAAATTTTATTTGCACTTCAAATTACAGCAACTCTAGTATGCAACTTTTGACAAATTATGAGAGGTTACTGTTCTGTTTTGAGTTGCAGTGTGTAACGAATATTTTCTGTAAATTTTCAAAAAGAAATGAATGACGATTGTCAGCTAGCACACTTTTATACATAGAAAAGCTCCTTTCAACATCAACAGATGTAATAGGGGCATATTTAAAACATACAATGTCACTTGGTTCTAATTCGGTTTCAGAGTCTGGCAATGAAAACGTTTTCCCACACAATACGTCACGAATAGAACATATTATTGTGTATCCTGCATTTTTCCCTAGCAGTTTCTGCATCTTTTCTCTCACTTGTATTCCAACAGTACCTGGAACTGCTTCAAAATTATCCTGAACTTTGTTAAGGACATTAACTTGATCAACCAATGTAGCTCCAGATGTCTCGAGTGAAGTTATGGCAGAAGGTAGGAAGCCGAAGTTGGACTTTATATAGCATAATTTTCCCTCCATTTCGGGATCAGCCAAGAGTTCCTGTGCTTGACTTATACACAATGCTTCACTGCTGTCGAACGAGGTTACAACTTCTTTCACAACTTTATAATTTTCACAATAGTAACCACAAGCCTCTAACCATGTACCCCATCTAGTAAGAATAGGAGCTGGTGGCAAAGGCACATCAGGTGCATGAGACCTAAAAGCTAACACTCGTGATGGGGACTTGAGAAAATCTTCTTAATGTTTGCAATCAGTTGGTCTACATCAGGGAAGTGACTTCGCAGTTCTTCAGCAATACGGTGACACGCATGTGCAAGACATGTTACATGTACCATTTTCGAGTACAGACCTTTTCTGTTACGAAAAGCAACACCTTGTCATATTGAATGCCGTCGGGCCACAATAACTGCATCGCGTTATTGAAAACTTTGCTGATCGTTGAATAATTCACTTTTTCTAGACATTCACAATTTATTAGAAACACTTGAGTAGACTCGGATTCCTGCATCGTACCAATCACTACATTTGCAATGTACCGTCCGAATGAGTCGGTACTTTCGTCAATTGACACCCATATTTTTTTACCATGAATTTTCTGCCGAATTTGATCCATTGTTTGGTTGAAGCATTTCTTGACATAATTTTTCCTTAGCGTGGAAGAATCTGGTATCGATTTCCCAGTATGTTTTTCCAAAAATGCTCGAAGTTTAGGATTATTTAGTTTACTTAGAGGAATGTCAGCAGAAATAAAAGCGTCGCACAGTTCTTCAGAAATAACAGAGGATTTGGAGGAACACTCACCCATTAACAATTGCACCGTCCTCTTCTGATCTTGAATTTGCTTCAGAGCTGCCTTGTGTTTCTCGCGGTTGACATGTTGCTCCACCGTGAATTTCTGTTCCGCAGCAACTCTTACACCACAAAGCTAACAGAATAATACTGATCCGTCCGTACTGAACGTATTTTCACCATACTGGGACACAAACTGTTTTAATTTGTACTGTGTACTTTGCTTGGTTTTTGGCATCTTGTCCAATGCTTCGAAAACCTGCTCTACTGAACACTGCACCAAAGTAAATTCTCGCAATTAACAGGAACTTCGACAATGGCCAGATCACACGTTCCATCCATTCACTTTCAAGGAACACAACAATTGGTCTGAGCAGATTAGAAGATAAGATTAGGCAGGGCAACGACTTTCTTCTCCTGGGGCAAAATTGCGAGCTGTTTTGAACTTCTAACAATTAAATTTCATTGTAAGGAAATCGTTATATTCGTGTTGTTTATTTTCTTCTGAGACGGTTGGAAGGTAGCTGTAAAGGTAAAGGTAAAGTATTAACCTGTGCATAGCACCACGCCAAGAAGGCGTATAGGGGGTGTGGGGGTAACGCCCCACACTTTCTTGATCCGGTCGTGAGTGGGGGTGATGTGATCAGCATCACGCCCCTGACCGCCTTTACCCCCCAGGGTTTCCCCCAGGTACCCATGTTATTCGACGCTGGGTAGGCGCCGGGGCCGCTTCCACCGGATTTGAACCGGCCGGGGATCGAACCCGGGATCTTGAGCATGGTAGTCAGACGCGTTACCGACTGATCCACCGCGGCCACTGCGGTTTCATATATTTTAAATTGTCTAGGGAAGATTTGAAAAAATAGGATATTTATTCATCTTAATCCTTTCACGTTAATGCTGCCCATGCACTCGCAGCGTACAAGTGCTCTGGAAAACTAAGAAAATAAAAAAAATGACCAAAAAATGACTCATACAACCCATAATGGCAAAAAATGCAAAAAAATGCCCCAACAAATAGTGCTTAAAAGTTTCAGCACGACATGAAACATATAAATATTAAAAGATTTGGGTTTCTTATTCACCAGAAAAAAAGATGCAATTTCATCAAAATCCTAGCTCTAGTTATGAGTGTTGCCTAACCTACAGCGACGAGCCTACTTCAACAGCGAGTTTCGCTATCATCATTGAGTTAGTCAACACACATAACTAACTCACTGCAGGGAAGCCAGTGTTCCGGGATCTTTGTGTCCCATTTTTATTGCCGGGGACTACATACTCGAGAATACCTAGATATCTCTTTTTCCTCAATAATGGAAAGAAGTGAAATATAAATAGGCACATTTATTTTAAAGAATAAAATTCCGGGAGATTTCTTTACAGCCGTCAATCCCCTTTAGATTAAAATGTTATGGAAGACTAATGTCCTGAATACCAGCTGTTATCGGTTTGTCGTCTTGCTGCTGTGGATACATACTACGAACTAAATCTGTATAATGAAGCAAAATTGGGTGGAGGAAAATAGAGAAGTCTCGAGACTTTGGCGCAACATTGTGTTTAAACTTTCTATTTCTTCCTCCTTACTCAATTACTCATTTTTCACTAATCCTCAAAATAATATTATGAAGTTTAATTGTTTGATTTGCAATAAGAATTTATTTCGCTCGACAAACGCATACCAAAATAAGAAGATAAGAAACTACAAAAATAAATCTCGTCATTCCGGGAGATAACGAAGTTTGTCCGGGAGAATTAGCAAGCATAATTGTACCCCATGCCTTTTAAGTTGCCTAAATTGAGCATTTTCTTTGGTTTTCATAGGTCATACTTGATTTTACGTTTACAGTGATTGATGATTTGTTGAGCTATTCGTTTTATCCCTTCACGGATGACACTAATAGTACTCATATTTTTGCATATTTCATATGTCATGCACGTCGAGGCCCGATACTGGCGGTAACTACTGTAAATTTGAGCGACTAAGTGATGTTCGCTGAAGCGGAAATTCCCTGGAGATTCCTTGCGAGGTACGGCCGAACTGTGCCTGAGGCATACGCCTTAACAGTATGTGCGTTTGTGCGCGCGCTCGCACACAGCCTCATCGCAAGGGGTGAGTGTCCGGACCGGGCATCTCGATAAATCAAATCTCCACGGCATCCTCGCTTCCTCGTTCCCACGGTACCAGGCGAGAATTTAAATACCGGCAGGTCCTTTGCTCCTTGGTTTACAAAGACTGAGGAGAATGTCATGTGGCTTATAAGCAGTCACGTCTTGTTTTTCCCTCCCGAGCAGCGCGGTAGAAAATTAATAATTACGAAGTCAAGCTGGCTTACGCAAGGCAGTCGTATTTCATTAAGCACCTACCCGCTGTTCGTAAATAAGCGCAAGGAAAATTATGAAACTGAGTTCAAGAAAACCATATAAACAGTTCGTTTCCCTCGAAAGGTTTATGCATTTGGCCGCACTGGAGGCTTGTAATAATGTTAGTCTCTCCTTAATTGGATAAAATTTTTGCTTGCTGTCATGTTCTGTGACACATGTTTATAATTCTAATTGTATTATACGAATGTAAGACTAGGTTTAGTTTCAGTAAAAATATAGACTATGTTATAGTTTTTATTTATTACTTAGGGTTAGGATAAAGACATAGCAGATTGTAGCGGCGCGGACTTCCAAGTGTTCTTGTGGATGTGTGTGTGTGCACATTGTAACACACAAAACAGTAAAACTTGTTCTAAAGGAATATTTCTTTCCTTTACCCATTTGAGGTAACATAGTCTGCCTTCTTCGCTATTCTTTTGTAACCAAATTCTTAAAATGGTAGAAGTACAGTATAACCTCAATGAGAATATCGACTAAATTTTTTAGAGGAATAAAGCATACGTTGTTATCTGAGTAGATATGGAGGAGGGCTTTGGCTGCTGTCATGCCTATGAAATTGACTAATTGATATGAGAACAAGCGAATCACTGATTTAATAAACGTATGTGTGTCGCGTGCGCACCCACATTTGCAACGACTATAAAAGCGGAAATTGTATAGAGCCACTCTGCACAATTAAAGACACCACAGGCAATTATACCGGAAGTGGAATCAATAGAGACCCATTGCGGGTGTACTGATAGGAAGAGAAGATGACATTTTGTGTGATCCAATAAGTGAATCGAATTATAGTTCAAAACATATTTGGAAGTGAAGAAAAACATAACTGCTGTGTAGAAAACTGACTCTCTGGCATGCATTAAAAGTTCATGAATTTGAAAGTAAAATGCATTCGCGAATGAAATCGCTCATAAATTTATCTTTATATATTCATTTTGTCACTACTTCACCAATATTACCCCTAAACAGTTTAATTTGGAATCAGTTGTTTAGAACGAATACAATCAAAAAACTATTGTATTGTTGTATTTCTTATGTAAGAAATTGTGCTGCTACCAGAACTCTTTAAATTAGTGTAAACCTGTTAGTTCAATAATAAGCGAATAGAGTAAGTTTTTATTACTATGTGAAGCATTCATTGTACATAGTTTTCTGTTTTCTAATACTTGCAAACCAATTTAATTTACTACTTTCGAATTGGTCTTGTACATCCTTCTGTAGCAAACACCAACACCTCCTTGGTAAAAAAAAAAAAAACATGATAAAATAAGAAATTAAAAGATTTAATCCAGGGATTACACATTGCCCGATAAAATCAGTAGGCGGGCCGTGGTCAACAAAAGGTTCTGGTGTCACATTGGGATAAGATATGGATGATTAGTGTTTCTTCGGTGGTATCAAATACAAACAAAAGGACTAGAACGAAAACACCCCAAATAAAGGTTTGTGCTAAGTTTTAGAATGCTCCAGTTGTAACTTCAATGTCAATAAATGTTAACTTTCTATTTGTACAGTCAACGACAAAGAAAATTGTATGCAAATTGTCCACCACTATTTTAATTAATCTTTTTATTCTACATCCTGTGTTGTTTTAAAGAACGAAACTATGTTGGTTCGATGCATGCATTGTTCTCTGCTTATTGACGTCATTATTTCAATTCATTGTCATCACAATGTGTAATACAGACCGAATTAAAATGGTGGTGGACAATTCGTCAACTGTTTCTTTCGCCGTTGGGTGTACCACGATTTGGAAGAAAGTTTATTTATAAAAACGGGTCAATAATAATTACTGTTTTTTTTTCTTTCTTCATAATTTCGACAAAATCCTTTTCTTTCCGATAAGAATTGTCATAGTTGCTGCGACACATCCTTCGTTGCGACCTAATCTCCCTTCTTTCGTGATGTTATTCTGTTGCGTATATCTCCATATCGTAACTATGTTCTAAAGTTTGTTTGTGTGTGTGTTACGTTTTGGGTGAGGGGGACATTTTTGTCACATCTCTTCCTCAAATGAAGACACAAATTTTCATTGCGACACATTTCTGGGGAAGAACTTTAAAAAATCAGTCACACTAAGCCAGATAGGAAATTGGGGGACGAAGTTTCGTGTCGCAGTGATAGACGAATATGGTAATCATTCTCTGTTATGAAGCTAATTACATCGAAATTTTGATGTGACAGACGACGTGGCAACATTGCTAGCTGACTCCCGCAACCTCCCTCCCATCTTCCTTGCCCCCTGGGTGATGAATTGCTAGGCTCATTAGCGGGCAGTGTTGCCACATTACGGAACTTGTCACGCTGCTTATCGGGGATTTTCTCTGCCCGAACTCCGTCCGGAACAAAGACCCTGGAGGACGGTGACAATCTTCTCCAGCGACGATTCTTCCCCCCTTCGCTCGCGAAGCCCCGTCGTAGCGGATGACGTCGTGCCGTGGCAACGCCGCGAAGCTCTCAGGAGGAGGCTGCGTGAGAGGTGGCGCACTCTTGCGGCGCCTCGCAAGAACTAACAAGGACCGTAAAGAATCGAGTTGATGCAAAGGGGCTGCGCTACGTCGAAATGAGGCACGTCGAGTTCATTGTCAGGAACGACAGAATCTCACGATCTCCAATAAAAGCAAGTGATTTTCAAGTGAGAGGATGTTATGCATTGTGCTGATGACAACGCTATATGTTGTCGCAATATCATCAAGAAAGTTAGTACAGATAATTGACATAAATTCACTTTTAATATGTCTGTGTGTTCTCCTTATGTGTGCGAATGTCCCTTTACAGCCTCAGCTTTTAACCGGTCAGAATACTTTAATATTTTAGTTACACGACATTACAGTTATGTTACTTTAGTTACGGTAAGGGTCTGGACCCCGTATCATGTGACAAGTTCAAAATAGTCTAAGTGCTGACGCACTCAAACTTTTGAATTCAAATTTAACAGCGCGTAAAGGACTTCAAGCCAAATAACTTTTCTTGGTATTTTTCTGCTCTTCGAAATCTCAATGCTAAGGGCCTTCCAAAAACTACATGTTCTTTCCAGTATGTATGCAGTCATGCCGTACACGTTGATTTATGCAAATTGTACATTTGTGTTGACTGATAATTTTTATTCCTGTAAAAGTTCCACCTAAATCGAATGGTTCCAATATAGCAAGGAGAAACATGTAGCGTAATATTCTTTCTGTGCATGGTCAGCTTTGTAACGACACTCCTCATACTATGCAACTAGAAAATAAACCGTGTTGCTTTGACAAGGAGGGGAAAAAAAACTGTCAGCTTCCTATCGCCAGAATTCGCCGTCTATTATTAGTACCGAACGTCGAGAGCGGAAATGTCAATGTAAAACTGGGTCAGCCTCATTCTGGAGAACATCGAAGGCAGAAAATAAACTCGTACACAATACTAGCAGTACCCCGCGAATCTTTCCTTACCTTGCCATATCATGCGATGCCACAGACCTATTTTGGATTTTGTTCTTCGTATTCTTCCATTCTTTGGTCATTATCTTTTTCAACGTGTCCTAGTCATCTTGTTCTCTGTGTTTTTACTTTACTAATATTTCATTCATCCTTTCGCTCATTCTTATTCTCCACTCACTGCTTACATTTCTTGGGCCACATATTTTTCTAATTATTATTTCGAGAATCCTTAAGGCTAGTTTTAAGGTGTCACATACGTATTTTTATGTTATCTGTCTTGCCAGTTGGTTTTCCTTACAGTATTATGCTTTATTTCTTGCTTGTATTCTATATGTATTTGTTTTGGTTTGATTCGAGTAAGTCCACTTTATGCACAGAAGGCTAATCGGAACTGGACCTACAGTTTGTTTAAAGTGGGATCCGAACCACTATGTGCCTCCACCGAATATCGAACCCGGGTCCCCTTGATTACCACTATGCCATCGGGGAGACTCTCGTACTGTTTTGGTTTATCATAATTCCCATGTACTGAAATTCTCTACTCCAATTTGAATACTTAAATCTTTTCTGGTTCTTATAGTCTGAGTTTGTAAAAGTCGAAACACTGGTATCGATGTGCTTATCGGTCCATGTAATTACAGGGTGGCTACTCACCGGGAATTCCTTGAATTTTTCTCCGTAGACGTGAAAAATTACAACTTTTATTAATCCAAATCCTATTCACATTTTATGCAAATAAAAATATTTTCTTAAAATTATTTGCACCCTATTAAATCAATATTGATTTCAGCTTGCAAAAAAATAGATCCAAAATTTTTCTTCCTCGCTTCGCTCGCATTATTTCATTGTTCTCCGTAATGCATTGTATTGTAAATTATAAGACAGAGAAATAACACTTGTCTTAATCGATTTTGTTTTAAATGCACGAGCAATGGTTTTGAGGAAAGGGAATGTGCACATTTCAGAGAACAATTCATGTAATTTTTGCTGTTGGTTTATTGTGAGATGGATGAATTGGTTGTGTAATGTTTTTAAATAATATATGTTGTATATAATATGTATTAATGAAACTTTGAATACGTACACAATTTAGTGTCCACATCGCTCCATGTTGCATATATGTGAAACATATATCGTGCATGAAAGTTATACATGCTAATGTAAAAAAGAATTATATTTGGAATGCATTTATCAAGCATTTTCTCTCTTTCAAAAAACGTTTGTGTGCTTCTTTTCCATTAGTAATGTGAAATTGAACGTCTTGAAAAATGTAATTCAATTGTTTGTTCGAACACAAATGTTTTAACACCAACTTCTACCCCCTTTTTGCATAATTCACGATGGTAATAACGTCTTTGTTACAACAACTACTACTATTAATAATAATAATAGTAATAATGTTGGTCCCGGGTTCGAATCCCGGCTTGGGCATGGATGTTTGTGACTGTCCATTCATCAAATTCATCATCACTCATCCCCATCTTCGCAAATTAGCCAAAGTAAAGAAGCGAGGTAAAATAAAACAAATCAATAATAATAATAGGCCGCGGTGGCTCAGTCGGTAACGCGTCTGACTATCATGCTAAAGGTCCCGGCTTCGATCCCCTGCCGGTTCAAATCCGGGAACTTTCCTAACGTTGGAAGCGGCCCCGACGCGCACCGAGCGTCGAATAACATGGGTACCTGGGGTAAACCTGGGGGGTCACATCACCCCCACTCACGACCGGATCAAGAAAGTGTGGGGCGTTACCCCCACACCACCTATACGCCTTCATGGCGTGGCGCTAAGCACAGGGGAGCACTTTACCTTTTTTAATGTTATAATAATAACATTATTATTAACACTATTATTATTATTACGTTTATCCTGGCACTTTCTTCCCGACCGCCCAGACAAAAATTCGTGGCCTCTGATTGTAAATAGAAACTCAGCCCCTTAAATTAAATATCTTAATTATATTACGTATACCGTTTAATTGAATTATAATTTTTGGATGTTGGATCCACATAGACCCTTTATATTATGAAGATATTTGTGTGTGGATGTTGAGAGGCGGTAATACGTAAGGTTGAAATAGAGAAAACATCTGCTTGAATTTTTGGAAAGTTCGACTTGAAAACTGGGAATTATACTTGAATTTTATCATGGTCCTAGAGTAGCCACCCTGAATATGTTGAACAACAATGCCATCCAAGTGTTTTAACCCCGCTATTATATGGAATGGATCGCTTCTGTTTTAACCTTGGCAGTTAATTGTCTGTTCCATTATCATGCTTACCATTTATTTTAATAACATGCGTAAAAATGTTACTGCTCGATCAACTATTGTTATCTCACGGTAATTTCCGCCGTTAATTTTCTGGCCCCCGCTGTTTTTCCTACTCTGAAGCTTAGATGTAGCAACAAACGTAATTTTCCACACACGTTTATGCATGTTTACTGACAGCAAAGTTTGATGTGCACCGTCTGCACGTTCTCTAACTACGTTAAGACCATTTGTGATAATAAAGACTGGACCTATAGTTTACAGTGGTATCCGGAATCAATCCTGGATCCTTTGATTTCAAGATAATAATTACGCTAGGGTGCCAGAGTGCGTTTTGGAATGGATGAAATCCAAAGATGAATTCAATCATTAACAATCTATTTCCGTGGAGGCACATAGTGGTTCTGATCCCACTTGAAACTGTAGGTCCAGTCCCAATTAGCCTTTCTGTGCATAAAGTGGACTTAAGACACCAAGTCAATCAATAAAAAAAATCTAATTCCGATGCAGATTAAATGCGCAAATAATAATAATTATTATTATTAATTGTAAAGAATTAATTTACTCACCTAAATATTTTTTACTGGCGCCCTATACTAAGTATTTATTTTTCACAAATTGTTAGTGTCACCTATTATGACTTTCATGTTCTGCAACAAATTAAAGTATATTTCACAGAACCAATATTTAAATTAGATTTATTGTATTGAGTTGCTGAAAACAGTTCATCAACTCCGTGTTCTTTTGCAAGGATTTTTAATGTGAGAACTGACACGAGAACCCTTGCATTGGAGTAATTTCCCTGTCTTATGAAGCTTCTTCGTTGAATTTATTAAGAAATTGTAATAAATACTTATTGAGTATTTCTTCATCATAAATGAGTACGTACTGTGTCGGCGCTTGGACTGGTTGAAAGCAGGCGCGAAATAAAATTTACATTTGAATGTAATGGAAATATTTTTACTACAAATGTGACTATTGTTATTTATGGGAGTGTCGTCCCTTACCCCTCCCCCCTCGTTAATTTTAATCTCGGTAATTAAGTATACAAGGGACTTCATTCAAGGGAAAACATGCCTTTCTCATCTATCCTCTACTCATTCTCGCTCACGGACACTTCTTGGTTGTAACGATTCCATTGAGAGTCAACGGTATAGTTACAACCCAGAAGTGTCCGTGACTGTACACAGAAAGTGAAATAAATAGAAACCACTAATGAAAATAGTACACAGTAATTGGTTTTCCATGTAATATTCGTTTATTAGAGATTTATTTTATTTATGCCATGTTTTTGTTCATAACGATTTAAAGTTTCATATATCAGTGTCTTAATTATTGATGTTTTCCAAATACTTGTTATTCTGGTTCTAGGTATTAACGGTATTATTTTGTTCCTCTTTCAGGTAAGTGTCTCAGTCCCGGATTGCAGAGATACGAATACACTGCTTCGAAGTCCTCCGAATGGAAATGTGAGTTGTCCATTTTTTCCCTTCCTAATGTTTGGAATGGAACTCTCGAATCATGCATCAAAAAATGTTTTTTTTTGCTTAGATAGGCTAATCGGTACTGAACCTACAGTTTATATGGTATCCGAACCAGTGTGCCTCAGCACCTGAGACTCTTTGATTACAAGGTCGCAGCAGCGTTACTACTGCTATCATACTTAAAAATTCATGTCTGTGGAATTATTAGGAAAATGTATTCAGAATTTCTGGATTATATGGAAGAATTTCTGGAGAAAATTCGACTAAAAGATTCAAACCCAGGAACTCTTAATTCCGGGAATTATGCGTGAATTCTACGTGAATTTTTCCCCGTAGACGTGAAAAATTGCAACTCTCATTTATCCAAATCTCATTGAATTTATACATATTTATTAATGCTCTGTGGCAAGTTTTTCACAGTTATAGCTTTTATTTTTATCGAGGAAGGAAACATAAAGAAACTGCGTGGAAAATAAAATTGTCTCAATCCGTGTACTTTGTTAGTGTCCTTCGCAGAACAATCTAACAGGCGGAAGATTATTGCAAGATATATTGAAGTTGATTAGGTAAATTTGAATTTGAAATTCTTGACAATTTTTCGTAGATGAATATATCCCGTAACATTTGTGACTTGTGTTTGTAGATATATTAGTTTATCTCTGCATAAGTTGGACCGAAACTCGCAATATTTGTAGTTGATGAACCTAAATACAGCACTCCCTCCCTTCCCACGGTCCTCCTAAAGGGTGGTGTCATAATTAAGGAAGGCCACAAAATCCGGATAACATATCTGGATTTCAAATTATCCGTTTCGGATATCCAGATGGAACAGATTTGATGAAGGATTTGTAGAAAATCCGAACGGTAAAATACGAAAATGACGAATAAAAGAATATGTGGACAGCCCGTAAAACGGATAATCCGAACAATTCGGATATTCAGGTAATATTTGTAATCCAGATTTGGCCATCCCTAGTCATAATGTGTGTTCTCTTCGTCGTACGTTGGCTGGCTTACCGAAGGCTCTTTCCTCGCCGTTCTTTCCTAAAGGCACACGGGCGACAACTAACTGTTCCTCGTCATTTGCGTCGGCTGGGCATCTAACACCTCGTTCGTCTGGAGAGAATAGCTTTCAAGTGCGTTATAATTGGTTCGTTATACAGTACTGTGCTCAGCTGTCGCTGTTTGACTTAGAGTTCTAGTGTGTTGTTCGTCTGTGTCGGTTGTTAGCTGGGAGTCGCGATGACAGCGGCGAGTCTTCTCGGCCCGCGAGAAGATGTCTAAAGTGTCTGTTAGCATGTCGAGGCGATGCCAGAGCTTGAGAAGGCCTCGTTATTTCAGTGCTGACAGCCAGCATCCGTGTTAGCACCTGTTCGGCCCCTCTGCCTCCGTCTGTGTAACGCATTCTCCCTCTTGGTTGGGTCATACCTTGCTTGGTTCACTGGAATGTATCCGCTATCATTAGCGGCAGGATAAATTTGCGTACAAACTCATGAAAAGTTGCACATGGTCACAAAAAAAATGATCCTAAAAGCACGTGTGAACAAATATGCATTAATTGAGGAATAAGTGTCTTAGCATCAAAAAGCTTGATAGCAACAGAAACATCCGTGTCTCTGTTGTGCGCTGTAAAATGTGTGCTTTCTGCACGCTTTTGGGGTTCAGTTTTTAAAATATGTCAAAATGCGCTCGAATTCTGTGTTCTAGTGTATGTAATTTCTCCTCGTGTGGCAGTTGAAAACAGCTCTTGATGTTGATGTCAATTATTAAGCTGGATAAGGACGATTAGAAATATCGTCAACAAATGTGTCCAGGTTCCCGAGAATTTCTTAGGAAGATGAAAGCACCTCTTCTTTAACTTAACGTTTTCGTTTGGACATTTTTGTGGTTATTCTTCAACCTTTTTTCTTTCATGTGCTATGTGCAGTTACATTAAGACATGTCCATAAGCGCCCATATAAAATTCTGACTTTCGCCCGACGCATGCTGCGTAGATCTCCTCGTCCGGCTCGTGGCGCTTCTTAAAAGAAACTGCACAAATAATCAATCCTGAACACATTGAATGTGTATTAAAAGCGGCCAAAAACCTCTCTCCTCGCAGACCCGACCATAGCTGAGCGTAAGGGTGCCAATAATAGTGAATTCTCAGGTATGGAAAAAAAAATCGGTCATCTTGTTGCTCTGAAGCAACTTCATCCTATATAGCCCTAGTAAAATGACCCTATGTCATAGTACCATTCTGTAACTTTATGCACATGCCCTACTTTGTTAGCATCGAAGTATTATAATTTTTCGTGTAGTATTTGCTTATATAGAGCATAATTTCAGTATTATACGATTTCACCCTCTGCTCCAAAACATGTCACATTTTTCACATCCCGGTGTAAAAATATTCTCTAAATTTTTCCTGTATCCATCTCAATGTGGTGGAACACCCGTAAGGGTTGCCTATAGGAGTGCCCCTATTGCCCCTTCGCAGAGCCGCTCCTTGTTTCCTCGTTGGAACACATTTAGTAGCAAATATTACGTTGTTATGGGGACTGGTAGTGATGGAGGATACTTTACCCCGGGGGTAAATCTCATCGCCAAGAGCTAAAACTCATACTTATTACAAACCAGTTATGGAAGGAAGTTCTGCAAGTGTAGTATTCAGGTGGTTATGTCACATACGTGGGAACCCATGCGGGATAATTTAAAAGGACACGATAATAGTTATGCATTTCCACAGGTGGGCACGAAATGTGTTAAAAACTTTTTGTAGCCGATACTGGTGGCACATTATCATCTCGGTATGCAGACAGTGGACTACACTTCTATCAGCCCCAAAAATCTCTTTCGGTGAAGTGGTGTTTCCTGTGTCCGTGGCGTCACAAGAACCCGAACGTCTCTTGCACATCGGTCAACTTATTTCCACTAAAGCTGCGACTACAGTGTTGCTACATCGTTCCCTAAGAAAGCACTAACATAATTAATCTGATATAATGTGCGCCCTTCGTGTAATGAATAATAGTTTCGTGTGGTGTGTCACAGAAAACAGATTTGTTACGCCTCTTGCAACAAATTTAAGTAGGTGGCAACGCTGATCAAAGTTTTTGAAGCCCTTTCAAGGGAACACTTGGCCACCAACCTATTACTTGTTTTCCACCGGAAGTGCTTTCGTGATGCATCGCGCTTCCTGTCAGCCTGTAATGAAGCGAAACACGGTTTTCTCGTTCGAAGATGGAATCTGCAGAAGTTAATTTCTTTAAAACGAAATGGGCTCTTTCTTTTTTTTTTCAATCGCTAACTTAACCGTGTTGTTAGTAAATGAAGCAGCAATTAGAGTATTAGCATACACATTTCTCCATTTTCAGTTGGCCACACGATTAGGGTGTTCATTCCACCCCTCCCCTAATTCTCTAAATAAATGTAGTTTTCATAAAAGTTACTTTCGAAATAAGCTCAGTTATGTAACTATTTGCCATAATGAAGAATATCATGACAGATATTGTTTTATTATTATAAAACCTTGTCAATTGAAATGATGTTCAATATAACATTAACCATCAAAGTTACAGTGCCGGGATTTTTAAATCACTAGATGTATTTAATAACACGCAAACTACGTAATAATGGAACGCAGCAAATTACTGTTTAATACTGGAACCAATTAAAATTTTTAATGTAGTCGACTAGTCATTTAAATTTATCTTTAATATTTGAATTGTATGTCTGCCTCTGTACTTCTCTTGATTGGCATTCGTGATCACCTAGGAAACGAATTTTCATAAATAGTTTTTGTCATTAAAGAGCATCATGTTGAAAGTATATTATTTTTTTTTTTAAAAAAATGAACTCCACCTATTTTTCTTTCCTCAAAAAGAAAATATGCTTGATTGTCCCCACGTGTGATTGAGCGTCTTTTGGCTTTTAAGTTTTGTAATTATCAATTTTTGCCCTTCTATCATTTGAGAGCCGCGGTGGTCTAGACGATAAGGCGTCTGACTGCCACACGGAAGACCCGGCTTCGATTCCTGGGGTGGGTGATCTAAGTTCTGAATTTTTCCTGTGGCTTATTTCTACGTAAATCGACTCAGAGGTTCACCCAGCCTCAATAAACGGGTGCGTGCTGGTAAAGGCGGCCTGAGTGTGGTGATGATCACATCATATCAAAAGATTTCAGAGATTGAGAATGTGTGGGGCCCTACCCCCACATCCCCCTTATATGTGCCTTCATGGCATGGTGCAAAGTGGACAGGGGAGGACTTTCATTTCGCTTTCCAGTGTGCAATAGAGAAAGTGAGTTAGCTTTTGACATGATGTCTTTGCGATCTTCCCGTTCCACTCATGTATTTGTCTCTGCGGCACAGTGACGTGTTATGTATATTGAGAAATTCAGAAGGAAGCAGCCAGAATTTCTGGTTTTGCCATTTCTTCACGAGTCTCCCTCTTTCCGAGCGCCTGTTTAAGATATTGGCACCGGGAGCACCAGGCGGTGCGTCTTAAAACTGGGATCTGTCAGCGTTGATGAGAGCCAGCGAGTTCGACACTGAGCAGGTCACCATTGACCACTCCGGCTGAAAGGAACCGCTATCGCTTAGGCAGTTCACCTCCAAACAAAAGCAATTCCCTGTGGATGTTTCTGGGTCGTAGCATTCACAGTAGAAAACGTTGGGTCCTGATTAATACTCTTTAGAAACACTAGGGAAGCTTGGCTTCTCTTTCACGTGTGGGGCTGTCTTGTGGTAAAGGAGTTAAGTTCGAATTCGGCTAATGTTATGCCCTGCAACGTCGTTTTGAGGCACTGACTTTACTTGTTAATAATACAGTAGATAATTAGGAAGTAAAACTATAGTACTCTTCCTAAATCGATTGCCTGTAGCAACAAATTAACTCTCAAATATGTAATTGCTTCACATAATTAACGCTAGGTGAAGGTCATAATGCTGTGAAGCGCAGTGCAAAATTTTGGCACTGAGTAGGGATGGTGAAAATATCGACGTACCGAAAACCGTTATTTTGTGTTTGGGCATCTTCAGTATTTGTGTTTTATAGGTAGAGTCCAGGGTCCAGAATCCTCCACCAATCAGTGGGCAATTTAAGGTTACATTGTACACTGAAAGCCGACAAAATTGTGTGGAAATGTATTTTATCCAGGATAACTATGAGTGAATGTTCTTGATATTTTAAGACCTTAGCAACCAAGCCTAGAACAAAAGAAGCTGAATAACATTGCGTAAACAACAAGTTTTAACTTTAAAAAATGGTTATATTAAACAATATTTTGAAGAGTTTGGTTACTATTTGAAAGCAAAAATACAAGGTGAAAGGGATATATATATATATATATATATATATATATATATATATATATAATCTTGTTAGGTAGTGATTGCACATGAACAACCAACTCAATACCGGAAATTCCTAATACAAGGTTCTAAACTCTTTCATCAGGGGTGGCCAAACTTTTTTTGTATGCCGGACCAGTTGCTTTTCGAATGACTGTGGTCGCGTGCCATATTACTTTTCCTTTGCATAAAAAAATTATAGCTGAAAATAAAATTAGGAAGTTTTGTAAGTACTAAGGCGGGCCACATAAAAAAGTTGAACGGTCCTGCTCGGTATGATCGGTGATAACTCTCCGATCACTAGCCTCAGCAGTACATTTAATTACAAGGACCCCGTTATTTTCAATCATTTTACATATATATCTTGAGTTTCCTTGTTTGAATTAGTTTTCTCTGTAGCTCTCCGTTTCCTGTTCATCCTCGCAGAGCCTTTTCCCATCATCGAAGGCAATGCGTGTCAACAGAATACCCTTACTATGAGCCCACTATGAGAAACGAACAATAACAATACACCGATACACTCACCTGCCTCCCCCTCCCTGTGGAACTGATAGATGCACACGTGCTGCAGCCAATAACATGCAAATGAAATATATTCGCTTCGTGTTCGCTCGCTTCGAACAAGGTATCCCTGGACGCGTCGGTAGGCTGTAAATGGTGTACCAACAAAGCTTACAACACACGACAAACTTGGCGAGAGGTAAAAGAGAATCATTTACATTCTGCTCTTTATATAAACAACAAAGATAACACGCAGTTTTTCCATGATGGGATGCACTTAAGGTTTTTTTCTGCTTTTTGTTGCTTACGTACTTTCAATAATGCTGTGAATGAAAAAGGCGCTAGAGATGTTTTATTTGTATAAAAAACTAACTATTTTCTCAGCTGAGATGACCCAAATATTTCTTACATGTGATGTACGTGCTTGCGTTGCGTGATGGATCAATGGGTCAATAAAATGTCACCACGACAGGAAAACAAGCTCTTTAAAAACGACCTAATAAGCTTTAAGAAACAAGTGGCAGATTCACCGTATCTTCATTTGATCAATGCAGTCATCTTCGCCATTAAACAAGGGAAGTAGCTATAAGCGATGCAAAGAAAAAAAAATAGGTTACACGAAATTGCGGAAGTGATAAATGTGAACAATCACCCCCCCCCCCCAGTATCGTAGAAGCAAACTGCGCGATGAGCTGCCATAGGTATCAGCAACAAAAGTCAGAAAATGTGAAGTAGTTGAGGTTTTTTGGGGGGGGCTCACTTTATGCACAGATAGACTAATCCGGATTGGACCTTTAGTTTAAAATGGGGTTCGGTCCACAATGTGCCTCCACAGGGTATCAAATCCAAATGGAACACATAGTCAGAAAATTAGTTTCGGCATGTTTACATAAATAGTCTGCTAAAAAGTTGTGCATGCTTTTCGTTAGTCTGTTCACTTGCATTCGAACAGAAAATGCACGCGCACTCCCGATCTCGATCAACCTCTGTGCAGAATGCGAAGTTTAAATAATTTTTTTGGCACAGATCACTTTCCGCATAGGTGATCCCCCGAAATGGTACGAAATTCCACACTACGCCGGGGTCGAAGCTTTTGTTGACATTTCATCCGGCAAAAATGTGATAGGTTTTTTTTAGGCGCCTGTGTACCTGAGAATGTGATCCGAGCCGGAGAGAGCGCTGCTGTGTATGCAGAGGCGGGAAGCTGTGACACTTGGTAGAGAGAGGGAAGAGGGTAAAACCGGCATAAAACTGGCCACTGCTCCAGCCACTCAGCAGATTTTTCCAATATCGGGCGACAGAAAGGACGAGCGGAAGGGGTCGGGCGGGGGGAGACATGGGAACCAGGAACGACCGTATCCATTCCAACATTTCCGGTTTCTTGCATCAGCTTCTCCTCGTACCAAACTGCAGTACCTAGATGGCCGATTTCGAGTCCTGCTTCCGCGCGTTGGGGAATAAATTTCACGGCTTTAAATATTTGGCCGCACTTAACGTTAATATAATACATTATCATTCCATGGCCACAATTTGGTTGTTAGGAGTCGGTAAAGTGGCCTTCATCGTCAGAAATCCTCTCTTTGCATTGTTTTTGTATTGTATGTTATTGATCCATAATTGAGTTGTCCATGTCCTTCAGCTTCCATTTACGGTGCGAAATATACATTATTTTGACACGACCGGGTTCGATACCCGGTGGAGGCACATAGTGGTTCGGATCCCACTTTATACTGTAGGTCCATTCCCGATTAGCCTTACTGTGCATAAAGGACTTAAAACACAAAATCAATAAACAATTATTTTGACGCGATGAGCGTGCACTGTAGAATGAAATGTTGGCATTGGAAACGATAACAACTCAAGACTTGTAAGTGGTACAGTATATGTAAATGAGACAGTGATTAAAGGTCTTTCTGTCCGTGCTGTTTATATTTTTGTAGGTTGTGCTTTGCATATTGTTACAAGTTTAAAATAAGAGAAAAAAAGGCGTGTAAGTACTTTAACCCGATAGCCATTTCCGAACTATAAAATGTAGATCTAGGCATATTGCAGAAGTACTAGCTTTCAAAATCTGCAATGGGTTTTGTTCCGTTTTTTGTAATAAGCTACACGTGAGCCGATTGCGTCATGCTCAAGTTGTAATAATCCACATTATCGCAGTACGTATTTTTAAAATAGCGTTATTTATTATTACCTTTTTTTTTTCTTTTCGTGTAATAAAATGTTGATTCCATGCAATTACTGCCACCGTATACACTGGCGTACGCAGAGGGGCTGCTGATGGGCTTGCAGCCCCTACCGAAATTTTGAGAAAATCAAAATTTTCAAATAAAAACAGTGAAAAACTCGGGAAAAACCAGAGTAGTAAATGTAAACCACCATTGAAATGACCCACGATTACAATTTTTGAGAATGGGAATAACTAAATATGCAAAATATTTTATTGTGTATTCAACCCTCCTGGAAAGTAGCCATGTACCTTTTATTCCAGTCCCTCCCGAAAAAAAATTCCTGCGTACGCCAGAGACTATATATATGTACATCAGAAAACTTAGTGTTAGATTAGTACAGTGTTTGTTGAGAGTTATTTCGATTAAACGATTGAAGAAAATTATGAGTGATTGTCAATGAATTAGCTTGATGTAATATAGTGATATTTCGTCAGCCATCAAGTTGTTAGTTACGAGTTAATGGATACCACGGTCCCTTGCCGACTTGTTTCTCTTATTTTGGTTTGTGTTTCTGGTCACTTTTGAACACAAATGCCAAAACCAGGACTAGAACTCGAAACCTTCGTTGTAAATTAGAAAATTATTCATCTATGTCTTACACAAAACAGCCTACTTCGAAATTTAACAGACTTGCACTTTCTTAGGTTGAAATATTATTTAGTATATGTATCGGTATAGTGATTTCTTTTATGGCACTCTTGAATATTATGTGACTTCTGTCAATCACAACAAAGAAATTAATTTATTTTCATAGCGGCTTAAATTATTGTACCTACATAGTCCACACGAGAAAGCCTACCTCCGTGGACGAATGATTAGCACACCGTGCGACGACACCAGGGGGCCCCAGTTCGAATCCCGGTCTTGGCATGGGTGTTCTTTGTCAATTCCATATCACCAGTCATCATCATATTTGTGATTAGCCAAAAGTGGCAGAAAAGCGAAGTAAAATAAACCAAATCAATCAACCCGAGAGAAGAGACTTTCGTTGTCTCCCTCAGTCACGAGCAAATGTTGGGTGGGGCTTCAGGGCATGCGATACAGTCTCCACGGGACTCTTCCCAAGATCGTCCGTCCGTGGCAGTGTGCCAAGGTAGCTCTCTTGGAACCAGATCTGGTTCTTTCGTGCACTCGTGAGGCTGTGAACTGGGACGCCCATCCCCGTGCCCCACTATAATGCCATCACTGGTTCCGGCCCACATAGACCAACTTTTGTCATAATTATAGCCTACATTTTGCACGTAACGTGATATTGTTATATTGGCTCCGTCGCCCCACTCCCTTTTATCTCCCCAGCTACTTCTTTATAGCACAGTGTTTGACGTGAAATTGACAATATTGTTATCAGGAAATTCTTTATTTTCGATTTCATACGACCATCGGTAGATTATTCAGATGGGCGATGCCTCCGGATCCAGATGTTGAAAACTAAGAATAAAGAGTTGACTACTAACATTACCCTAGGAGGCACTTTATCCAGCCTTCGTAAAAAGTCCATGAAAGTCAGTTTTAACTCCATTTAAGGTGAAATTTAGTTATTTTATGCACATCAGGTTTGGCAACACTGCCAGGAGGCAAGGAGAAAAAGCATTGATCATATGGGAGTATGATTTGATTCGTTCTCTTGGGAATATAAAACTTCCGATGGAATAGAACAAGATGTCAACGGGAAGAGGGCAGTTTGAAGGTGCATTTCACCAGCGGAAAAGTCGAAACTTCCATTTGATTAGCCGTAACTTGGATGTTGAAGTTGATTCCCCATAAGGAATACATGGGATTCCGAAAATTCTTATTCAACATATTTTTCAAACATCATGTCCAGCTTAATAATCCACATAAAAAAACTGTTCATACTCTTGGATACACCCAGGGTTTTTTTTAGTAGCAGTGCCCATTCAGGCGATATTGAAATAAATGCACAATTGGTGCGTAACTGTATCTCCTTCCCTTCAAGAAAGACCAACCGGCATAATTCTATTTTGTTCACATTTCCCTGTCGCGGTACACCTAATATGTCAAACAAGGGACAAGAAGACAAGAAACTGCACATCCAAAAGGATGCTGTAATTCAATGTAATATGATGCTTAAAATACCCGTTGAAATGAAAATAGCATTAATTCTATATAATTATGGTGGTAATAGTGGCGCAACTCGTTCACCCACAAACAGGTGTAATAGTTTGATTTCCTCGAAAGGGTTGGTATGTGTTTAAGATTTTGAAATGAATAAAAATAACATTTTCTTTCAGTCGCCATTTTTCAGCATGGCGGGTTTTTTTATTATATAAAATTCACATAGAACGGTGGCAGAATACATGTTTTGAAGTCAATAAATTCAAATATGTTATTTATTGTAAGGGTTACAGTTTTCAAAATGGCGGAACATTTTTTTTTTTTTCAGTCTTCACAAAACTCACTGAAAATTGTTCAATCGGGTTTTCCCTTTTTCCATCGCACAAAGGCGTTAGAGGAAGCGAAATAATAATGAAACAAGAAAAGTGAAGTTACGTTATTTGTCAGGCGGCGGAAGAAGCTTTTAAGTGTAGGCTGAGAATATAAAGACGGTGGCGGGTGATCCTTTGACCTCGCTCGGCCGTGACCTGCATGCAGCTCCTTCGAGGCTCCGGCGGAGTGTCGTGTAATTACACCTCGGGAGGATCCACCGATTCATTTCGTCGCAGCTCCTCTGATTTACGTGCGCCCATACACAGCAGCTGTTACTGCTCTTCCTCCCGCCTACTAGTGCAGTTCGCCTCGACCCCAAAAAGCTAAGGGACGCGGGAGGGAAACTGGGAGGCGAGAGAGAGAAGGGGAAAAAAGGGTAAAAAAAAAAAAAAAAAAGCCATGTGCTTGCTCTCTGAGATCGACCCGTTCCGTAGTCACACGCTGACCAAAACCCTTTTGCCGTGTGCTCCCGAGCGTTACTTTTCCTCCCAGAAAATAAATAATTAGGCAGGCATTATCGTGCTTACCTGTACAACATCGCATTCTAATCTCAAGCTGCTGTGCATGACTTCCGCAATTAATCACAGCGTCGGAACGTAACTTATTTTATAAGCAGGAATGATTTTTACCTGTAAGAATGAAGTTTTCCAGCTCATGACAAATTTATACTGTATGCAAATCAGTGTTCCCGTTCAAATAACTACTTCCATCCAAAACTATGCAAAGGAAACACTTGTCACTTTTTTAAAACCATTAAACAAATCAATCACAATCGATTCAAAATTTCTTGGTGAATTGTAATCCACATTGCATCGAAATTAGTTCCTAATTAAAAAGTTCACTATTATTAGCTTTGTCATTTGCATATGACTAGTAAATACCTTGAAGAATTTAATAATAATAATGTGAAAAACTTATGTCCTTGGCAGTTATGATGAAGTTTTTCACACAGAAGTTGCTGAAATTGGAGATATTGTGTTTTATCTTGACTGTAGTAGCAAATAGATTTTATGTGAACAACTTTTCTTAACATTTTCGTTGTTGAGTCTTTGTTTGGATGCTGCGGTAGGCTCTCAAAAAACTGCACGTTTCATTCTGTGTGTGTGCAACTACGTGGCACGGGATCAAGGTTCCCTCTAATGTTTTCGCTCTGAAAATTCATGTGTACGAACAAAATGATAGTCCATAATAAAAACAGTATCGTATCACAGAGAGGCCACAAGCGTGAAGTAGCTGGACTTGGTCCCAGCGCCAAAAATTACGCATGTTTGTGTTTCCTATCATAATTGATGCTTTTGAATAAGAAAAGGTTTCTAAAGTTATGTCCAGAGTCCACATTCAGAGGTCTTGATTGGTCAGACAGGTTGCCCGAAAAACAGTAATAAGTAGGTGGAAATCGTGATTTGAGAAGAAAAATTGTTCGCAGTGACGTCTTGTGGCATACGCTGTTTGAGGGAGCAAAATATTACTTAGATTAAGTGGTAGAATATGAAAACATGTTACCTGGTTCGTATATTTTACACTCAAATTCTCGAAATAACACTTGCCGTATTTCTAATTTCAAAGTGAGATGTTCCTATTTTTTTACTAATTTCTTAATTTTAACTCAAGAAATGGAGACATCCGTCGCTAGGATGAGTGAACCATTAACGGTCTGGGGATCCGCGCAGTCTGGGATTAGCTTCTTATGCGTCGAGAAAGTTTTCAGCTGTCACTTTGTTTATTATGTTAGGCGTTTAAATTCCTCTGGGTTCTAGTGCCGCTATTTTCAATTAGCTTCTTCACTTCAGTTGCCATTTTTTTTTTTACCGGAACCATTTCGTCTGATTGGGCGGCCTCTTATTCTTGTACATCTGACTCGCTAAGTTTTTTCTAGCTCTTCTTCAGTCAAATGTGACCTTCAATTTATTTTGGCAGTGCGTTGCCATTTCGTCCTCTTTTTCACTTCACTGTTAAAAGCCGCGTTTACTTATTTATTTTGAACACATCAAATAGACATCTGGCCCGTCACACTTCTAGATCATCTGTACACAGAATTTTGTTCTGTAGCGAAATCAACCTGCATGAAACCTTGTGAGATCAGAAGTTATTTCCTGGGATGGCTACGCGAGGATGCTTAATGAAATAAATGAGAGTGCAAGTATAGCATCCATGGCTTACCCGGGCTCGTTACTCATAAACAGAGCTGTGGGACCTAAGCCAACCTGTGGTCCACGGATCCTTTGGAGAGGAACAAGCGGGGTGGGGGGGGGGGTCCGTGAAGGCTTGATGCGAGCTTTTATAATTGTTCCGAAGGTTCGAGGAAAATGGACCGTCAGATATTAACTAAACGGATTTAAAAAATTAAACGCGTTCCGCGGCTTGCTAGAACAAAAAACGTGACAATATTTTATCGATTGTATTTATGTTACCGATTTTTTATAATACAAACTTCTCAATATAAAATTCGCTGTTATAAAATCCGCATGTCTCAATCGTCATCGTCGTATATCGTCCACATGTCTCAGAGCTCATTAAAGCAAACAATTTTTCTTAACTTTTTTTTTGGACACGATCGGTGCTATGAACCCAGGGGGAAAAAATAATAATTTTATCCTGACTGTTTACAAACACTATGCATAAATTCACAGTTACAGCTAATGATTTAACCTCACTAATACGATAAATAAAATTATATGAAGTATCTGTAAATAATACGGTAGATATCGCTTTGATATGTCTGTTCCCATAGTGAGGTTTTTCATATATCATTCATTA
The DNA here is from genome assembly GCF_977018435.1 of Lepisma saccharinum. NCBI lineage: Eukaryota > Metazoa > Arthropoda > Insecta > Zygentoma > Lepismatidae > Lepisma > Lepisma saccharinum. The sequence goes on along the minus strand of NC_139229.1, from coordinate 115,643,483 downwards.
AACTTTACCGGAATCTCGGTCTTGTCGCGTTAGCATTCCTACAAGAAGCGAACAAGACGTAAGAGATTTAAATTCCAAATCTGTTCCTCCCCATATGTATAATTATTGTGTGGATAGTGAAGTTCTTGCCATATTCTCTACCGAAATGTATTCCTGAGTATGCAACTGATTGTTTTAATAATAAAGTTACATGATGGAAATCTTTAATTTTGTGGTTGATTGTCCGGCAGGCCGCACACCCTCACCAAAATCGGTGCAAAGCCACCCGGAACGGAGGCAGTGTTGGGGTCGGAACATCTTGGGTGATTTTTGTGTGGGAAGATAGTTGTGGACGGGCCACTGGTTCAGATCAATCCTCCAGAGGGCTTCTGAGAGAGAGAGAGAGACTGGAGTTGGTCGGACGGCGACAGAACAGTTCGGTTTGGTCCGTGGCAGGGGAGTGTGTGAGGCGACGGCATGTCTGTTCCCTGACGACAACGTGCATCGTCATGTTCTGCGCCTATTCGTACTACAAGTCTCTCATGTGCGTCCCATCCAAGCCTTATTGCTCTCGGGTAAGTCACTCGATCGTAAGAGTAAAGGGATTATTTTACTCCGTGTAGAACTTCCATGGGGGCTTTGGTATATATTTTTTATTATTGTTATTATCTGATCGTTTGCCGTTGCATGTTTCTGCTGTCGGTTTGACCTCTACGTTTTGGTTCTCTTAATAATTTTGCCTCATCCAAGATTCGAACGTTGAACATCCCGTTTAGCTTGAAGGGTAGTTTGCATCGATATTGTTATGTCGACGATGCGCTCTCCAAGGGTCGAATTTTCCTTATGACTACGGTGGTGTCATTGTTCCTTCATCCTCCTCGTCGCGGTTACATTGCAGGAGTAAAACGACGCCAAATTTATTTTCAGTTTTTGTTTTAAATCTACTTTATGCATAGATAGGCTAATCGGGACTGGACCTACAGTTTAAAGTGGAATCCGTACCACTATGCGCCTCCACCGGGTATCGAAACCTAAATCCCTTGATTACAAGGCGCAACTACGCCATCGGAAAGACCCCACGACGCGAAATTTAATCTAATTTGATGTCGTAATAGTATGATAAATAACAGCACCATTAGGATTTATCTATTTGTCTTTCGTGTGTAGAAAAATTGCTGTGAATCTTCTAATGGTATGCAATTGCAAATTTAAATAGCGGCTTGACCAACTTCCCCCGTCAGTGTTCTCGCAGCGAATAATCTATTATTATATTTGCAATTTTAAAAAAAATACTAAATACTTTTAATGATACGCAACTGCGATTATGCTACATCAAAAAAAAAAAAATATATATTGATGTCCGTTATAGCATGTCGCTTGCCGATAACGATATTTAAGAGAACCACTGGTTGTTTCGAATAATTCTAGAAAGAATAGGAGAAAATATTAACAAACCATGTTGCCGCATATAAAGATGCAGCCACAGGTTGTTGATTCAATGCGGACTAATCTAATCGGAAACCATACAAATACGAATAATTATAGGGTATTTATATATTATACTGTCAAAACTTTTTCCTACTATCAAATGAATACTTATTACCAGGGATCGTGTTTTTATGAAGTTTTTTTTTTTTATCCTGGCCTACATTTCGTGCCTTAATTTTCTAGCTTTTGTGAACATTGACTGGTTTCATTGGTCATATAATTTAATAATTTCACCATATTTTAGCTTTGAGTTTTACTTTGGTCAGAGCATAGCATAGCATGAAAGTATTGTTTTTATATATTTAGGATATTTTTAACAGGTCACCAGATGTTCATTAGTGTTGCCCACGAGACGAGACTTTGGCCTGTCTCGTCTCGTGGAAATGCTGTCTCGTCTCGAATTTTTAAAAGCCTGTCCCGTCTCGTCCCGTGGGCAACACTAATGTTCATGCTTGTACCGATATGCAGAGGAATTCTGTTTGCCATTTTGCCCTTTAACCAAGAATATGCTGTATAACTAAGCACGCTAGTCACAGATTCTACTTCCCCGTTTTTTTCACACAAAGTACTAATTCGGTTTATCTCTTAATAAGGTCAATAGTATGTTGCACAAGTCCTTTTACTCTAAGAAAATAATGATTTTTGTAAAATACTTCCATACGAGGCGATTTTTAGGTTACATTTTCAGTTTTTAAGTCATATTTTTGCAATTTTAGGACATAACGTGCATGCATATTTCAAAGGTTTTAAAGTCAGAAATCAGAACCTGATCAACATGTTTTGTGGATATATTTTTGTAATTACACATCCAATTCAGATTCCCAAAATGTTTAAAACACGATAGCTGGTGGTCTCATGGCATTTTTATCTCAAAATTGTACATTTGTGTACATATCAGGTTCTTGCATGCACCCACAAAATTTTAGTGTGGCAATTTGATTATAATAAAATATAATAATAATAATTATTATACAAAACGCGTATCGGTTCTTGCACAGATCTTGCGCATTACCTTAGGATTGTTTCCAAATACGGGGTCATGAGTCAATTTTTCAGAAGAGTCGAAAGCCCAAGGATTTCGAAGAGTTTCTTTACGTCCTTGTCTGTGTACTATCTTTACGTTTTTTTTATGTACTATCCCCATCTTGCCAATTATCTAACATCCTTTTTCTTCTCTCAGTGAGCACAGTCTGTTACCATCTCTATGAATGAAGTGTACTGAAGTAACTTCAGTGACGTATTGCAAATCGTGTAGGTCACTGGTGCATTGGTTCATTGGCGTAACTTGGGACCTAACTTTGAGGGGGCAGAATTAAACTGGACCTAATTTTGAGGGAGCAGAATTAAACTGAGCCTAATTTTGAGGGGGAAGAATCAGACTTGTGCCTAATTTTGAGGGGCAGAATTAAACGGCGTAATTTTGAGAGGAGAATGAAACGGCCTAATTTTGAAGGGACAGAATCAAACTTGGGCCTAATTTTGAGGAAACAGAATTAAACGGCCTAATTTTGAAGGGGCAGAATTAAACTGGGCCTAATTGTGAGGGAACAGAATCAGACTTGGGCCTAATTTTGAGGGGCAGAATCAAACTATGCCTTATTTTGAGGGGGAAGAATTAAACTGGGCCTAATTTGAGGGGCAGAATCAAACCTGGGGCTTAACTTGGGGGGAGGAGACTCGAAAAGTTTTCCATCCCATAAAAACAGCGTCCAGGATTATTTGCTAAATAACTGTGACGTTTGCGAAATTACAAATATTACTCTGTATTACTTTGCTCCGCAGGTACACTAGCTTGTAAATGTTAATACACCCGAAAATTGGGTGGCCACCCCCTTGCCCCCGCCAAGTTACGCCTATCCATTGGTTGGATATTATCTAAATGTTCGCGAGAAGTAGTTTAAAAATATTCATTCAGCACTGCTCCTTCCATCTACAGGCCGATTACAGCAAGGCGTGAATGCTTTCCGTTATTTCGTCATTCAATCTTATCGCCATGATTGTCATACAGAAGTAGAAAGAACGACGTCTCGAATACTAGCCATGGCATCAGGTGTCAATGGGCTTATAGTTTTATCCATTAAATTGACGAACAGGAATTAGGTCAAAATTCACGTATGCTGTGATAAAATCCTTAGAGAAATGTTTATTTACAATAACCAAATGTAGTTGCTGGTGACCTAGGAATTCTGACCAGATCAGGTCATTGTTTAGAATCACTAAATAATTTAGTAAAATTACCAAATTTAGTAAAGGCCACCACGCACTTTTGTTTATGGATACCAAAATGTTCAGTCATACATTTTTATTAATCCCATTTGTTAGTGCGTAAGTACATAATTCCCTTCTCTAAGATTGGTGTCACCTGGTCAGATATGTTGAATATATACGAAGATCTTTCGTTTTTTGAACGGATCGATGGCCTGTTGTCTGTATCGATAAATGTTACACCTGCACACATTTGCCATGCCTGTGAATGGTGCCTATTGTCCAGGAATTGTGGGAATTATGCAAGAATTATTGATACCGGGAATTAACTTTAATTCTGCGTGGCTTTTGTTCTCGAACATGAAATATTAGTTCTACCGAAACATTTTTAACGTAATGGATCTTCTTGTTCGTCTTCAAAAACACTTTAAAATGTACACCAGGGCATACTTATTCTTCGAACACACTTTTATCCCTAGTATACAAGAATCCTCTCTTCCAGGTGTGTTTTTGTCAAGGGTGTCAGAGATGCGGAATTGACACACGTAACCAATTTGATCCTGCGTGTAAATCTCATGAGCTTGAAACGATCATTGTCGGCAATCTGCAGTTATACCACATCCAATTTAATTCTTGCACTGTACCAATTAGTTTCAATACCAAAATACATACAATATACTATTAGTTGTGCGAATACTGAGTTCGACTGGTTGACATTTGACAAAATAGCGTCGCGATTAGCGAAATGTTGCAGAAAAGCAAAGTAAAAGGAAATCAATCAGTTAAGCATGAAATGTTTTCAAACCTGAGAGGAAAGAAGTTGTACTCACCAGAATGTTTGACCTTTAAATGTGAGATATTTATCCTTGAAAACCTGGAATTTTACTTTAATTTTGCTGCGAGGCAGTTGAATTCTAGATTTACACACGTGGTATCAAAATATTTCTGGAATGGCCCTGGTGTGTAGCAACCTTGCAAGTCACGTTGGCAAGTGCGACTGTGGCTGTTCTGTGTGTTGCAACTTGCAATCGTGAGATGGAAGCTGCAGAGTGAGACCCTGTTACGTTGGTTTGGCGGAATGTCGCAATTCGAAAGGGGATGGATATTCCATTGATGCCACAACCGCTTTACACACCTGATCTGGCACTTGCGGACTTTCCCGACTCAAAATGCTGTGAACGCTTCTCGACGACAAAAAAGCGAAAGTGATTACGACAGCTGAGTTGTAGTCCATAACAAAGGGGACTATAGAAGTGCTTCCAGCAATGGTAAAAGTTTGTCTGTGCCGAAGGACGGTGCTCCGTGCCTGACCAAGACTTTTACGAGAAACGCTCTATTTGAATACATTTTGGATACATCGTTACATCCGGAAATGCAATACCTGTCAGGCATTAAATGCAACCCTTTCAGCATGATGTTGGTGAACAAATAATATTAGGAAAAGAAAAAGAGAAAATGAATCAAGCAGCACACCTAAAATATTCCCAGAATCCCAACTTTAAAAGAGGAGAATGATTGCGCCCCGCAGTCAGTCATCCCTCTTAAGAGGCGCGCTAAAATTCATGCAGCGTTACTTTCCCTGCAAGTTGGCCGTGTGCGCCGTCATAAATCACTTGTTTTCGGCTGACACGTGGGCAGAAGTTGGATTGTTACGTCATCATCTTCCCATTACGGAAAGTTCCGCCCCCCTTCGGCAGGGAGCCCCTACCTCGCCCCCGCGAGACTTCCTGGATAAAGTACTGCTCGCTTCCCTCGCATTGTTATGCTTTGGGCGCATCGAGGGTGTGGAAATGCGATAATTATGCAAATATTCCCCACGCTTCTAAATTCAGTTCTTATTCTGACTTTGGGTTTTTTTTAATGGCCTCGAGAAAAGGAAACGTCCGTGTTTTGCAGTGGTTCGATCTCGCAAATTAGCTCTAGGGTAGTAACGTTCTATAGACTTGTAACTCTGCAGCTTAATGGTTTAAAAGTTCATGTAGTCCGCGTAGACATTCTGATTTGTAGGCAAAAGTAGTTTTCAGTCAATCACACTGGGCTCTGCGATTTAGTGATTATATCGCGTTGCGAAACTGAGTGGGTCCGGACTTGAATAGTGCGTATTTGAGATTTTGGGTAAGTTTGGCAATTCCTGCCCAGAAGATTTTAATTAGTTTCGACGAGACTAGGGATGACTAGGTAAACTTGTATCTGGATTATTATTTTTCAATAACAATCGCTTGCCCGTGCCCTCCTTCCCTTCACAGTTTTAGTGGAATTACAGATCAACATCAACTTCAAATCATCTTCGGGCACTTAGTGAAGAACACAACAGTATCCCATACACGTAATACATGTTTCTGGATTTCTGGAAGAACACCTCCCTGTCCCCGATTTCCTAAGCTTGCGTTATTGGTGACCAAGGATGTATGTACACTCCACGCTGAAAGTAATAGTAGACGAACTGTCATTCACTATTTTCCATTCGGCCTGTTTTCCACAGTGTGATTATCAGGAATTGAAATAAAAAGTAAATAAGCAAGTGACAACATCTACTCTACATCAACAGAGTTTCATTCCTTGAAACAACACAGGATATAGAATATAATTTCTGAAGAAGAAAAAATGAAAATTGTGATGGACAATTTGCCTGCTATTATTTTTGCCATTGGCTGTACACAAAGAAATAAAATAAAAAAAGAAGTTTGGTTACAGCCAATAGGGTCAGCCCAGAAGATTTCCGCTATGGCTTAGGGTCCTTTCATACATGGCCAATGAAAGGATTGTTGCGTACCACTCTTAACGCAGCTACAGGTTAAAACCATATTTTCGGAATCCGCAAATGTGTTGAAAACTCAGCTTTGCATGTTTCATGCAAATTATTATTATTGTTATTAAGTATGCCAATTTTTTAAGCTTTTTTCTCTCTCTTTTCAGTATGGCTCGGACGAATTCGGTCAAGACTCTCCAAGGTATACCTCTCCAAAAGGAGGAATATACAACGATTCGTTTTACATGGGTAAGTACCAGTGAAATCTTAATGCAACTTTTCACTTGTATTGTATACTACAACTTGAATTCTTTTGCAAATGTAAACCCAAAAAGTTCAATTTTTAAGTGTCTTATTGATCATTAATCAGTCCCTCGTCAATTTACTGTGCAACAAGATAATTAAGAAATTCAGCAATATTATATGTTAACAGTGCCATAGGGTAGAGCAGGCTATATTGCTTTTTACTTCCACTGAAGACTTGAAGAGGTTTAGGCAGACATTCTAGAAAACCGTGGTGGGTTAGATATGACCTGGGGTAAAAAAATACAGGGCGCCCGATTGCCATGAAAACTTGAAATTTTTCACCTAGCGCCCAAATTTTCAAATCCAGTCCTTTTTTTTTTTTTTGTAATAATTCAATTTCGCGTATGTAAATATCCATTGCATTTTAAAAAAAATAATCAGTATAGTTACAGCCTTCGTTAGAAAGGCTACTCCGGTGGAAGATTTAATTACTTATAACCCAATATTGTATTAATGAATAAATTAGGCTACATTTCAAAATGTGTAGCTTTATTTTAGTTGAATTCATGACTTTCTTAGTCTGTATTTGCACAATAATAATAATACTCGTAATAATATGCTGCCTTCTGAGAAAATTGAGCTGGTGTTTAAAGTATTTTTAGTTTTATCTTCCGCTGGATATGACCCTCGTGCTGTAATTTGTGCGGCCCTGCGCCAGATTGTAGTTTTCTTAATTTATTTTGAGCAGCTAATGAATGGTGATTGAGGTTAATCACTTTGACTGTTCAGTTATTACGTTTAGAATCGATGTAAGTGCTAGTTTTGGCGGTCCTCACTGTCAGAACAAAGTTACGTCATGTGTTGGACGATGTTCTTTGCAAATTAAATACCGTCCATTTGTCTCGCATTTCTTATGTTTGTCATTTTTCTACCTATCAGAAAGTGATGAAAGAAATGAAGAAACAAACAACGAAACACTCATGCTTTCCCAGGTTTCTACCTGAGACATGTGGTTTCGTACCGCGCCACACTAACAAATATGTCGCAGAGGCTGGGGTATATTAGTGATATAACAGCCGTATTTAATATCGTAACACATATTTTTAAATGTAATCTTCATTGTACAAGTACTGTTTCATGGTTTATTAATGCTGTAGATGGTAACACGTCCACCCGTCGGGAAAGCCACAGCAACTTTCGCAATATTATCAAGTAATACTTAACAACTTTTTAAATAGTACCGTCGGCTTAAAAAACATAGCAATATGAATACATGTAATGGGGGAAAAGTTCATAGGACTGGAAAATGTGCACTATTTTCTAGGCTTCTCGTTTTATTTATTCTCGTATTAAAATGTGATCAGTACCACTCTCCGACTGCCTTACACCCCCCCCCCCCTTTCATCCTACAGACACCCATTTTACTAGATGTTGGGTGAACTCCAGAACCGCCTTATCCAGGATATGGTCTGTAAAATTTCCGCCTGAGTTCTCCTACTTCGAGAATCGAACCCGGCCCTCTCGCGTGGCAGCCACACGCCAGTTGTTGTAAATAATAACGAGATAACAAGAGTTATTACTATTCTTGTGTACGAATACCTAGATCCAGCAATTAATGACATTCTCTGCCACCACCCATATGCAGCTCTCCTCCCCATTTCCCCTCATATATCAGGGTGGTATATCTTTCTTTTTGCCTAAGATATAAGGTATATTAGCACCCGTGGAGCACATCGCGATTACACCCTTGGTACAGAAAACCCGCTCCCCCACCTTGTTTATTTCTTTACGCTCCGTGGGTATGTTCATAGAGCTGTGATACACGACACGCTCATGTTTCTTTGCTATAAACACGGAGAAGACGAGTCGACCTGTGCAGTGTCTGTCGATGCGCATCTGGCTTTTTTCTCTCGGCATACCGGTTGCAGCGTTCGTTCTTTATACCTTTTAAGGCAGACCTTACACTGCGTTCTGGAAGAATCTTCGTTTTTGTACTTGATAACGAAGACCTTTTTTTTTTATTTTACAAAAACAAAGACAAATTTCGAGTTTTATATATAACTTTTCAGAGAAAAGAATCAGGTCATACACACACTGATTTTTCGTAACATATATTTTCTTTTTTCTGTTTAGAATGGATCTGCTGTAGTGAAATTATTCTGCACGCTCTGTGCAAATAATACAGGCATTGAATTGTAACCCTGGAGGTAGAAAAAAGCACCAAGTACAGATTGATTCTAGCAACCATTTCTTACAGCAGTAGAGATAGGTGGAAATTTTTGTAGCTTACCCAATAGCATAATTGTTGTTTGTAAGCCCCTCCCCCAGATGGTGTAGTGTTAAATGCTAATACTACATTGTAATCAAGGGGTCCCAGGTTTGATACCCTGCTTAGACATGTAGTGGTTCGGAATAGGGATCGCCAAAAATATTTGGATTCGGAAACTTTACTATCCTGATTTCGGAGGGAAGAAATTTATAATATTTTTTTCACAGTTTCGGTGGTAGAATTTGTTAACAAAGCTCCTGATGTGCCATAAAATGTCTGGAGAGCCCCTCCAGAAAACTGTGCCCTGCTACGCCAGTGAGTTCTAAGGCAAAATGAAAAACAGGCGGAGAGTGTAAATCAGATGTGTTATCGAACCTGAGCAACAACTCCCAGCTTGCTTCTGATGGCCGTATACCTACACCACGGTAAAGAGAAGAGAACTCGTGCATTGTTAGTCAGTGGCCGTGTTTGTTTCGGGGGACACGTTGCGTGTTTTGCAGAATAAGAGAAACACCGTGGTCGAATGAAATCTCTTGTTTGATCTTTCCTCCGATAGAGAGACTTATTCGCAGGTGTTGTTCACCTTCGGGCGCCCTTTGTTTTCAAAATGCAGTTCCCTTCGATTCCCTCTTCCCCTTGGAAACAAGGGGAGAATAAGCAGTGTTTTCCACCTGCAATAGTTAAATTGCGGTGTTTGGGGGAGTGTCTTCTCCGTCCAGTGTTTACATTTGGTTCTTATTTTTAAGCAGAGGGGAGGGGCTTTTCTTCGAATAGATTGGGTATCCCACGTTCAAAGTCGGGAATTTCACGATTGGTCCAGCGTCCGAGTAAGAGCTGCAAGATCTCAGAAGCACGAGAATTATCGAAGATGTGTGCCTAAGATCTCGTGCAGGGTATAGGCGTCTTGGTATTACTGCAGTTGCTGAATTTTTATCGATATCTTAACGGTAATACGACAGATGTTGATCGAATAACTCCTCAGGCAACCCAAAATACTTGTCCTTGGCACTGTACGTATTGCCCGAACTTGCATACAGCATGGCAGCACACGTTCACGTAAGCCAGAACCTATACCTTCCCAGCAAATTACAGCAATTTATTTTGTTATAAAATACTTCCATGATTGTTGTATAACGTTAATTTCTCATAGTCGTGCGTGATATAAGTTCTTGTGTAATTATATAATGAAATACGCAGATGAAAAGCTAAGGAAAAGAAGCATACGTCAGTATAGTATAGAGAAATGAAGGTGTACAATCACCGGCAATAAAAATGGGACACCTTGATCCTGAAATACTTGCTTCCCAAGGAAGGCGTTATGTGTGTTGCCTAAATCTACGGCGATAAGTGGATATTGATAGTAAATTTTCAATGGCAACTTTTACCACCGCCATAAAGTTAAGGCAAAACACAACGCCTTGCAGGGAAGCGAGTATTTCAGAATCTAGGTTTCCCATTTTTATTGCCGGTGACTGTACGTGTAGGAACATGCTTTTGGAATAAGTGCATCAGAAGAGCCTAAGATGAATTTGTAACATTTATGCACTATCTTAGGATTGTACGGTTCATTGACAGGAAGGCCACGTTGTATAGTTCCATCAATCAACACGTTAATGCAACTGTTCGTTCATAAATAAATGTTAAAACATCTGAAGCATACAACTCGTAAAGAACTGCAAATACGTACATGTAAGGTGTCCACCACGTGGTCCGAAAACCCAAAATCTAACCATCACGCTTGGAGTATCGCATTCTCAACACTTAGCCAGTAGGACGGAATGTTATATACCTGCTTTAGACATTACACGTGCCTTCGAAATCTGTCCCTAACAATCATTTCTGCATAGGTTTTCACTGCGATTCCATTCATTGGAAACGATCTACACAAGGGACAAAAACACGTTATGCCATAGTGGGGTGTATCCACCTAAATAACCATATGATCGATTTTCAGATAACACAAATATCTATTTTTGAAGTGTTCCGAGTAAAATCATCACAACCCGACCATCGAGGCAGTGAACCGCTCTTGTACCCATCCAGCATGATTTGGTACTCAGTAGCACTGAATATAGGACAGTGGTTCCCAAAGTGTGCGCCGCGGCGCCCTGGAGAGCCTTGACTGGCGTACAGGGCGCCGCGAGAAGTTCCATTTATTCACTGAAATTATATGATTGCTATGTGCTTATTTAGTACTTTTTACATGTAAAATGTTTCTAAATTAGAAATATGTGTTCATTTTTTAACTTACAGCAAGCAACCTAATCACACTAATTGAGCGTTGCAAGTGTTAGATAGGTCTACATTCTGATTTGGGCGTCGTGAAACGAAAAAGTGTGGGAAGCACTGGTATACACGTAACTTGGAATTACCAACCGACTCCGTCGGGAGACTAGCGTACAAATATTATTTTTCGGTGGGAGCTGAAATTGTCAAAGCGGATATCACATGCCTGCGTTGTAGGTAGAGGCGGCATATATATTATAAAATATTTCGTAATTATCATTTTAACCTTAGTTTTTAAAATTTGATCGAAGACAAAAATGGTAATAGGGGCGGGGGAGGCGTCATTTTAAAGCGAATTTGCATTTAGCACCTTGGGTTTTCCGAGTTCTTGACTATTTTAATTTAAAATTGATTTTTCTGAGATTACGGGAGTGACTGTAGCCCCACCAGCTTCCCCTCTGCGTACGCATTGTCCTGAGGGATATATATATTTTTTATTTGTAGGTTTGAGAATTTCTCAATTGTTGATATACATAAATTATTGTGTATGCTGAACTTGGTACACGAGTTAAAGTACGCTGTTGTGTTGATCATTGACTTTAAAAAAAACTTGAATCATTTGACAAGGCAGTAGATTTAGGGAACAGACCATGCAAGGTGCCTTTTATCCAATCATAAGCGTCTCTTGATTTCTGACGTGTGAAAAATCCAATGAATTTGTTTCATAACCTCCGTGAAGAAAGGAGTGAGGGGAGGTAGGAGGGGGGGGGGGGAAGCACCGGGCCCTTGTGTGGAAAGCTTTTGAGAAGTAGGGAACTTTGTGTTAGTAGCTGTGATCCCCTTTAAAAGTTTGTCTGGAGAAGAAAGATTGATCGATAAGCGGCAGCAGAAACTGACCAGCGGAGTGAACTCGTCTTCCCAAGAGGTAAGAAGTGATTTTGTTGCCCGTGAAAGATGTCGGGATATAGATGACGCTTCGAGAGGAGTCTTGCGATGGTTTTCGTTTCGGTGACCGCGCCCTCCCCCCCCCCCCTTTTCCTCTTTCGAAAACTGTTCTACCGTGCGTTTTTGCCTCTCTTGCTCTACAAATGCAAACATGCAACAGGACCGTCCGTCTGTCAAAGCTTCCGTATATTATGGCTGGAAGGTGTTTGCAAGAACTACAGAATTCTTTACATGTTAGCTCTGTTAATTTACATGTTCGTTCTGCATATTTTTGTTTCTATACCAGAGCCACTAGCTTTCGGCTTGAACCCTTCCCTTTCACCTAGGTTATTGCGTCACTAGAGGAAGTAAGCAACGGGATTGGTCAATTGCGGAGTTGCCTTTCGTATGCCTCACAGAAGGCGCTCGAAAGAGCCAATCGGACGAGCATGTTCTTGAAATCTGCCCGCGCTCTTATACTATTGTAGGCCGGAAATACCACCAGTCGCGCTTTTAATTTTTCTCCCAATCGTATCTCCGTAAATTAACAGCGAGACCGGTATAATACGGTACATTTTCATATTTTTAGAATGAAAACAGCTTGTGAGGAAGATACAAATTCAACTGGTTCCGATTATGGATTAGGGGGGGGAGCGAGGAGGACAGTTGCCCCCCTCCCAGTTTTCGCCACTTTTGCCCCCACCAGTTTTGTGAGCCAATCGCCGCCACTGTATGGAAGGCACCATAATTCCTGTACCTAGGTATATTATTCACTTATTGGTGCCTACACTTATCATTTTTTTTTTCAGGGTGCATTCATAAAATTTGTTTAAATACTGCCAATTGAATTTTTTCTCCTGTTTTCATTTGCAGTATTTTTATGTATCTTGCACTTTTCAGATGGAAGTGGAGCACCTAATGCTGATCCATGGTCTGGCGGGCAGATTCAGCCATCATCCTATGCTAGTTATGGTCCTCCTGCTGTGCTCAGCAGTGGAACTAACCTACCACATTCAGCATATCCTACACCTATGCACCTCACGCATGACACAATGGTGAGTAGTAATATGCAAAGGGTCTGTTAAAAAGTATTGTGTATTTCCGAAATTATACAAAGTTTTGCCATCATCTGAATACCCCTTGAATTAAATAATTGACTGCTAAAATACTTGTTGTTCGTTAATCTTTTCTTACTTATTACTTCAGGAGCTAGTCATGCCAAATCTCAGCTTTCAGTATGTTGGTAGCATTGATGAATGATGTGCAAATTAATATTTTTGTCTCTCGCATGCAACTAAAATGTTCTAGTGCTCTTGGTGAACTGGTTGTCAAATGTAAATCTTCCTTTATACAGATACGCTTCAAATTATTAAATAAGCAATATATATTTATGCTCTTTGTAATAAAGGTAACAGTAGTACAAATGTGCATTATATTTAAGATGTTTTGGCTTTGTGCAAGTCCAGATGATACAATATTTGTTCTTTTCCACCAGGGTTATGCAACAATGTCTCCTGGCCAGGACTCATCTTCACTCATTGCTTCCGGTCTTCCTCCAATGTCGAGCTTCCGCGGCGGAAGTTCCGCAAGTAGTGCACCACCTCACCCGCCCACTGCCGTCCCCACGTCCAGTCCACTGTACAGTAGTCATAGCCCCGGCCATAGTCATGCGGCACCGCCACCACAAAGTGCACCTCAGACTGGGGACACACTGGGAAAAGCTCTTGCCTCAGTAAGTGCTGAAAGTTTAAAGCTATTCAAATATATCTTTAAGTGTCTTTACATGCTATATTGTTGGTTTCATTCTATTTTCTTTTCACATTCTTTCTGTTTGTAATCCATTTATCAGTTATTTGGTGTGTGTGTGCAGAACAGAAAGTTGCAGACTATAGGATTTGGGGAGGAAAATATTTTTTGTATTTCATACAAATATAATGCTTACATTATGAGTATACAGTCACAGACACTTGTGGCTTCTAGAAAGCTCATTGAAAATTAATGGGTTAGTTATGGTGTAGTGTCTTCAACTGTACATATTTGCATTCAAAATTATTCACATTTTGTTACTTATCATGGATGCCTAATTTTCTATTGATCAGTATTTGACTGTCTGTTTTAATTTATATTTTCTTTCCATGCTTGCACTATTTTGCACTAATTTGTAATTATGTGTATGGGGAGACAGTAAGCTCTGCAATAGTAGTTTGTCAGTGAAAATTCAATACATAATACCGGGTGTCCCAAAAGTTGCTTGACCGAGAAATAAATATTTGTATTTATTTATTAAATTATTGTTGATTTAATAACACAAGTATTGTTTTCAAACACAAATATTTATTTCTCGGTCCAGCAACTTTTGGGACACCTGGTATTCATAAACATATATTGTTTACATCAGTTCTTAGTAAATTTTGTTTTTGGTTTTGATATATATATATTGACAATCATATCAAAAACAATCTTTGAATTTTATGATTCATGTCTCTTCAAAATAGGATTTGCAAAATACATAATATTTGATGAGAAGACCAAACATTTAATGCAAATGAACTCGAAATTATGATTGTATAAAGTGAGTTGTTGTTGTTATACTTGTGCATGGGACAGATTGATATATTAGTTACATTGCATTGTTATATCCAGAGTGTGAATTGATGGAAGAATGCCAGGGCCTCTCTCTAGACAAAAATATTCCTGGCAAGAGAGGTAACAGGGATGATTTAACCCCCCCCCCCCCAAAGAAAATAATAAGTCACATTTGTACACAAACGCATTTCCTAAATATAAACTTGTTGATTAATCAAGTAATTGTTTATGGTATCAAATGTCATAAGTACATACAATCACTGACATTACTTTGAACTATTGTAAAATTCACAGTATGGTACAGTACATATTATCAAGAAATGGGTAACATTTTATGTGTTTGTTATTATTGTCTACAAAGGAGTACAAGTACAAGGTGTGTCCTTCATACATTAAATACTTGAGTAAGTAAGTACTAAAGGAATTTAAATATTCATTCCATAAAAACAGTTCACTTTGTTGAACAACAAGTTTTCCAAAATGCTTTAATGATCAAATATAGAAATTCAGTAGCACTAGCTGTGGAATACCAAATGTTACGGGAAGAGATTAGTGTTTGAAAAAGAATTATATATTATGCAGGTATTAATTATCTTAGTAGTTTTCCTCTAGTTATTGTTAATAGTGTGCATCTATCTGCCCCACAAACAGCTGGTTTAAATGCTGGATTGTTCAAATATTTCTGTCAGTAAGAATGGATAAACTATATGAATTGGTGTTAGAAAAGAATATCATAATTTTTCTGTGAGGTTTGTCGGTACGTTAGACTGAACAACTGGCTGCTGTTTCCAACTCAAATTTATGTAAGAAGATTCATTGGCTTAACAATTAAATGTTAATTTCTTCCAGATCTACCCAACAGATCAGAGTGCGAGTAGTTACAGCTCAAACCCCTCCACCCCTGTGAGTTCTCCGCCTCCGTTGACCAACAACAGTCAGCAGCAGTGGTCTGCCTCTCAGACTGGACCTGTAGCAGCACCCCATGCCCCACACACTACAACACCCACCTCACCGCATTATGGAGATCGAAATATCCACATGGTGAGTCATGCCAACATTCATGGTACTTCATGCATTTGCTTTCAAAGGTTTTAAAGATTACAACATATTTTCCCTTGAAATGCTGTATTTTTGCTTTATTGTTCATGCATTAGCTATGTCCATGAAAACAGTGGGAAAATACAGGTGAGTGATGCTCCTGTATGCAATGTGATCATGAAAAGGATATGTGTTTTGAGTAGCAACCTGTAAGGCACACTTTCATGCAAGTTTAACACTTTCATTATCAATCGAAGGAGCATTGTTCAGCAAGTTACTTCAAGAAAAATATATCTGTGTGCAAATACATTATTAAAATATAGATGTTTAATTATTCAAATAATCACTGCCATTTTAGTTGGGAGGCTATTTCTTTTGTTATCTATTGTGCAATGTATGCAAACATTGCTGCTTTGCAATTTAACAAATAAATTTACTAGTAAGCCCCACTACTCCAGATTGATAAACTCAATAATACTGTATAACATCAATGAAAAGATTGTAACTCAACATGGAGAAATTATACTGAACTTTGCACACATTTAAAAATTAATATTGTGGTACATTTCAAGCTGAGTGAACAAGTTTTAAGTAATAATTTGGTAGTCTGTGGATGTTGGCGTTAATAGGTTGTAATAATTCAGGTAATAAAGTTGTTTAATTCTGTTTTATGTGTGTGATTCTAGTGCAAAAAAATATATCTGGTGTAGTAAATACATTTGAACAACAGTTTTACTTGTAAGTTATCGTTTGCTCTTAACCAGTGTATGTAAAGAGTTATGTCACAATATGAATAATAAATTGTAGTGGTTGTTGTTGGATACTGCACTGCTTATGCATGGATTATTATTTTTGTGACTTATATTGAATTTACAGACCTAGCATGAATATTTTTTAATGCACATTTCAGTTTTTTGGGTGGATATTACATTTGTTTTGTTTAGTATTTTAATTGGTTGATGTGTGAGTAGTTAATGGTTTTAAAATTTAATTATGCAAGTGTATGAGGAGATTTGTTTGTGGGAACATTGCACATGCCTCTCGGACAGTTAAAAGAACAAAACAAAACAAAAAATCTATGTAAAAAATGCCCCTGCCTATGCTCTCAGGCCAAATTTTCTGTAATGTAAAACACAATAAAAAACTATGGTCTATAAAAAATACCCTTGCCTATGCCTTCAGGCCAAATTTTCTGTAGTGAAGACCACAAAATAGGGTGTAAGTATAATGCATAGATTCACTAGAGTGAGAGAACAGTACCTTCAATTTGTACTGCCTATTATCGTCTCCTATGCATTTTGAGGAACTCTTGTCTTCCTTGAGATACTTCAAAATTAGTCATGATCAGTTCCTGAAGTGAGGTGGGATGCAAGGCAACGTGTCCCTCAGTGCTCTTGCTACCATGTTAAAGCATAGGAGCATCCCAATGCATATACATTTCAATTCTGTCAAAATGCACTTAAGTATTGGAAAAACCAATTTGTCAGAGTTATAGCTTATGTATTTCTCCTTATGTTGCAATTGTAAATGTATCTTTGTCAGTTTTTAAGCTACATATGGTATACTAAAAATATCATTAATAAATATGTTTAGCTGACCTCAATTCTACGATGCCAGGGGTCGTGGGTTCAAATCCCAGCCAGGGCATAGGTGTTCTTTGTGAGTGCCCCTTCATCATATCATCACTCTTTGCAATTAGCCAAAAGTGGCAAAAAGCAAGGTAAAAGAAAGCAAATAAATCAACCAATAGATGTGTTTAACCTTCCATGTATTTCTTATGGAGAATGCTTCAACTTAAAGTATTCACTAAGCAAAACCTTTTCACTTTATCCCCCTGAAGTTTCACTGCATTTTATTTTTGTAGCCACTTTTGCCGTTGCTGTTTTTGTCATGAAGATTTTGGGCTGACATTTCTAAACATATTCCTAACAACATCATACCATATTAATTTATTTTCAGACAAATAAAAATATAACATTTTGTGACCTGCTGTTGCAAAATATGTCCACCTACATAACAGTTGGGCTGAAAAGTTCGTAGGCTAACAGTAAAAAATATTTTTTTTGACAAAATTCTATTTTATTATTCAATATAGTTGCCTTCGAGGGCGATACAACGATTATAGCTGTCATACAATTTTTCGATGCCATTTTTATAGTACGATTTCTCTTTAGCCTCAAAATAGGCCTCAGTTTCGGCGATTACCTCTTCATCAGTGCTAAATTTCTTTCCAGCGAGCATTCTTTTCAAGGTCTGCAAACAGGAAAAAGTCACTGGGGGCCAGATCTGGAGAATATGGTGGATGGGGAAGCAATTCGTAGTCTAATTCATATAATTTTGCCATCGTTTTCATTGATTTGTGACACGGTGCATTGTCTTGATGAAATAACACTTTTTTCTTCTTCAAATGGGGCCGTTTTTTCGTGATTTCATCCTTTAAACGCTCCAACAACGCTATGTAATAATCGCTGTTGATGGTCTGGCCCTTTTTGAGGTAATCGATGAATATAATACCATGCGCATCCCAGAATACTGATGCCATAACCTTGCCAGCCGACTGTTGCGTCTTTCCACGCTTTGGATTCGGTTCATCACGTGCAGTCCACTCGGCTGACTGTCGATTGGACTCTGGAGTGTAGTTATGGAGCCATGTTTCATCCATTGTAATATATCGACGGAAAAATTCGTGTTTATTACGGTTGAATATCGCTAAACATTGCTCCGAATCATCAAAACGTTGTTGCTTTTGATCGATTGTGAGCACGCGCGGCACCCATTTTGCACACAGCTTTCGCATGTTCAAATATTCATGCACAATATGTCCAACATGTTTCTTTGGTATTTTTAAAGTCTCAGCTATCTCGATCAACTTCACTTTACGATCATTTAAAATTATTTTGTGGACTTTTTTGATGTTTTCGTCGGTAACAGCCTCTTTGGGGCATCCACTGCGTGCATCATCTTCGATGCTCATTTCGCCTCGTTTAAATTTAGCAAACCACTTCTCAAAGGTTGATTTTCCTAGTGCAGAGTCCGAATAATGTTTATCAAGCCAAGCCTTGGCTTCAACAGTATTTTTTTTCGCCAAAAAGCAATGCTTTATTAACACACGAAATTATTTTTTATCCATTTTTTCACAATAACAAAAGCTGCTTCACTCACAATGCTATATCTCACGAACTAATTATCCGGCAGCTGTGAAATTTATACACATATCTTTTGAAGGTTAGTACTAAGTAAAAATCACATGGATTTAATTCTAGTAACGCCATCTATGAGTCAGCCTACGAACTTTTCAGCCCAACTGTTACATTTTTATCTCACAATTATATGGTAAGAGAACTGTCCTTGGGTGTACTTTGTATCCACATAATTCCAAATCTCCTCAGCATTGTTTACAAAAAAGTAGAAAAAATTTTCAGTTAAAATTGTTTCATAGAAGATTATTAAGTTTCATGTATTGTAAAGGCCTTGCAGTGCAGGTGCTTGCTTTTTTTTTTTTTTACTGCATGGGTACTAATGTTTGCCTTGCTTTTTTTTTCCTTTTTGTTTTGTTACGTCTTTGGTCTCCACACAACAGCCAGCCCCAGAACAACAAAGATTAGATGATGCTATAGGATTTCTCAGAGACCATGCAGAGGTAATGTTAGTTTGTATTTGTCACATCCCTTTCATTCATGGTTATAAATTATCTTTTTGGCATAAGTTGCTGCTGCGATGTGAATTCCATTATGTTAAGGCTGGATAAGTAATTGGCATTTAACTGCAGGAATCGGTTTTGTTTTCGTCCACTGCAAGCTGCAGGAATTCATAACAATGGACAACTGATTGCATC
The DNA here is from genome assembly GCF_977018435.1 of Lepisma saccharinum. NCBI lineage: Eukaryota > Metazoa > Arthropoda > Insecta > Zygentoma > Lepismatidae > Lepisma > Lepisma saccharinum. Next base: position 115,623,938 of record NC_139229.1, on the reverse strand, counting down.
CTGGTGCATATTATATGTTTCTATCAAAGTTGAGCATTAGCATGTGTCTTTTTTCAGTTGGTAACTACAGAAAATGGCAACTAGGAAGAAAGAGACAAATTTGACGCTATTTTTTTTCTTCAAAGTTTTGAGTTCACTTTTTAACCTTTTCACACTTTACAGTTATCTACCAATAAGATGATCCACACAAAATAGAAGTGTAAACCTTATGAAGTCAGATCGTAATAACAAGACCTTTCTACCTTAAAATTGTTTGCTAGTTGTTGCATGAATGTACAACTTAAATTGATTATATGCTGCAATTTTGCTTTGAAAATTTACGAATTTTATGTAATTAATTCTGCATATACGAGGGCAAATCAAAAAGTCTTTGCACCTATTTTTTTTCTCTCTTGTTATAATTGTTATTACAAAAGTGAGATATACGAGCGATCCAGTAGGCTTTTCTTGGAACGGCCCTATTGTAACTTCCGATTTCTTCCATGGGCAAAGATGGCCAGAGTGCTCAGGAAGTCCACACCATATGAACAGCGAAGTGTTATTTGTTTCTTATGGTGCAAAGGACAAACCCACAGGGATATGGAGCCAGTGTATGGGGACAAGTGTGCAGTAGTGGTACAAGGAGTTTGAAAATGGACGGGTTGCCCTTGTGGACATCATCAAGAAGCTTAGGAACCCACCGACATGACACCTTGCAGTATTCCAACGAATCGTGAACAATGTCATAAACACTACCATAGGAAATGCCAAGTACAGTGGCAATGTCCTTCAGATGAACAGGTCGATCAGCTTTCACCATTTCATCAACACGGGTAATGTTGTCCGGTGTCGGTAAGGAATGAGGTCGGCTTGATTGCTCATTGTCCACATTTTCCCGTCCATTTTCAAACTCCTTGCACCACCACTGCACACTTCACACTGATAAACACTTGTCCCCGTACAGTGACTCCATTTCGCTGTGGATATCTGTGGCTGTTTGTCCTTTGCACCATAAAAAACTAATAACACTTCACTGCTCATGGCTTGGACTTCCTGAGCACTCCAGCCATCTTTGCCAACTGATAACAGCGCCGTGCCATGGAAGAAATCGGGAGTTACAATAGGGCCGTTCCTTTTAAAATTAATAAATATTTCAATTCCAAATATAAAAAAAGGCATGATTAACTTGTTATAAATTTCTGCAGCTGGATTAAAATATTGTAGATGTATTCCTTAGATTATAATAATATTTGTAGCTTAGCTTTGTAATTTTTAGTTAATTTGTTTTGTTTAATTTTATGAGTACTTAATAGCAGCAGCCACTAGTTCATGATAGTTGCCCAAGTTATAATAATACAGCTACTATACGTAATCCTTAGGACAAGAGGCACACATATGTATGAAAAGGCTGATAACTATCAACATTGGGAGATATATTCCAGAACGTATTATTAAGCTTATTGTGTGTAAAACCTCCCAATGTATGTGGTTCTATTAAATACTCCATTAATTTGCATAGTACACATCACCAAACCTTGTAAGAATAGTAAACCTACTCGATTCACCAAGGCTTCAATGCTGCATTCACATGGGAAAATTTTGGTATACTTTCCTCCATTCCATTGATATCTATACTGTAATCAAGTGTATAGATGAAATTTTTGCTAGTAACAAATAATATGCCAATATGAATATGAATTGCAAGTTAAAAGAAGAAATTTACTTATTATGCTAATCAATGTGTATGAAACCAACAAATAACAAATAAATACATTTATATGCAAGAAAAATTAAATTTTTGAATGAAAGTAATGTAAATATTCTTTTAACTTACTACAACTGTAGTTGTAACTGTTTAATTAAATAATAACTTATGTTACAAAATATCAAATATTTTAGAATTCTTTTAAGTCTTTATTTATAAGAATACGATAAACATGTAATCATTCCCCCAGGGACATTTACTATGTTGAATTTCATTGAGTCATTAAATATGCATATGTTTATGCCACTTTCTTGCTCTGATTTTTGATTTCTCGATAATATGTAGAAAACAGAAATTGTCAGTATTATATGCTTACAGTACATTCAAGTGAATGTGTCCTACCAATCAAATCTCACATAAAAGTGATCATGGCAAAATCTGTTTTATCACTCTTTTCATACATATTTGTTGAACTCTTAAATTCAGTAAAAAGAGGTAATTACACACATGATTTTTCTTTTACTCAGTAAGAATATTATTAAAATGCTGTTTCATACTTGACAGAATTTAAAAAGCTACGGTGTTTTCGTTAAAGAAGAAAGGAAAAGTGATAGGCTGCATGGGAACTATGATTTTCAGGTGGGCATTAAACATTTGATAGAAGGAAATGATAGATTTTATTAGTTTTATGTTTTTATTATTTAATGCAGGATATTGCATTGCCGAAACTGTGCTTGGAAAAGACATACTAGAGACATACTTTTATCTGCTGTGTAGCAGGCATTTTGTTACTTTATTTCACACACTGATTCTGTCCATAGGGGAATAAATTTTAAAATTATAAGATGATGTAATTTTTTTTTAATTTAAAGTTTGTTATGAACAGCTTTGTTCTTCTGTATCATTTAAACTTTTTTCTGTTTGCTTTGAGGCTTTCTTTAATAGCAAAGCACACATGGTTATGCACCACATATTTAATTAACAGTGAATATTGTACTCATGCTCTGTGTGTATATATAATATGCAATAAGCATAACTTCAGTACAATGTTAAATGTAATAAGGAATATTTAGAAAATATTTGCCTGAAACTGGAGTTGGTATGTATTTGTATCATGAAAGTGATGCCATTGTAATATTATTTGTGTGCTATTTTAGACTGTTTGTTTATGAGAATTTGAGGTTTAACCATTTTATGAAGGTGACTAAACCCTGTGAGAGTCAAGACCTATTTGCACTGATATTGGTATCATGATTGAAGTATTTATACATTTTGATTCACTTTACCCAAAAAAAAAAAAAAAAACCTAGTTACATGCCAACAAGTTGAAGGTTAGATGAAAAGCTCATTTTGTTCATCTTGGTAAACTATAAAAATTAATTCTTTCAATGTATCTTGGAAGTGAACACAAGGTATTTTTCATTAATTTCACTGAAATAAGTTAACCTTTCTCACTCTTCAGCAGGCAAATTATTCTTGAATTGTACATGATATTTCCACGAAAATTATGGAAAATGATACACAGATAAGAAGAATATAATGATTGCTATGCTATGGTTCTCATCAATGCTAGTTATTAAGTCATACCATGTCAACGAAATTTTTTGGACAAGAAAGCTTAAATTGACATATAAGTTCTCAAAACATTCTGGAGAATATCAAATCTCCATTTCTTCTGTTGTAATGTGGTGCAAATAGTACAGTATTCTCTCTTGCATGTATCGGAAGAAACTCGTTGCTTGACTTATTATTTTTCAGTAGATTTTCCTGCAGTGTAGTGGTCGTTTTCCACGTAATGCCATGCATGTGCATAATGTTAGTCTTGTATGGATGATTGAAATCATATGTGTTATACTTAGAAGTAAATATAAAAATAATTTCATTGTTGATAACAAAACACAATGGGATGTTTTTGTCTAATTGCACATAGCCACTTTATATTTTAGGTCTTGCCCTATGGTAAAGTGTTAATCCTACAAGATTGAATACATGGCAGCTTGAGGTGGCTGTTTTGACCATTTAATGCAAGAGGGACATCACTAATACTCATTTCCCTCCTCCCTCTATTAAAGTTGTTCAGTACTGTAAGAAAAATTATCCCCCCCTCCATTAGCCCCTAACATAAAATTCTCCAACCAACATTGTGAGTGTACCAACATTGCATTTGTTATCAAGCATAATATAACAATATATAAACAAGACAATTGGTCAAAGATACTGATTTCATTATAGTATGATCCTTTTTCATACAGAGAGGAGAACCATTGACCAGTACTGTACTGGTATAGGTCGATAATGATGTAGATTTCTTGGCTTGATAATTTTACTCATCCTATTTATATTTTGTTATTGTTCTTATTAATGTTGTCATGTTTTGTGTACCCAGTTTTCATAAGATTAATAACTAATATGGAGCTTATTTTTGCACCAGTCATACACTCCTTAAGGAGGTAATGGGTCATTCAGGTTCTTCGAATTTTTTAAAAAATTTTGTATGGGCAAGAACTTCATATAGCTACAAGCTTATTCAAAACATCTTGAGATGTGAAATCTTGAGATGAAATTATCTTTTAAGGAAACAAGGTTGTGATTTGTTATTAATAGACCTGTTTCTTGTGGGCAGGACTCTAGTGTAATTCTAAGGAAAGATTTGTATGTCTATATGAATCTTGCATTCAGTGTTTATACCCTGTATATAGTTCTTGTCAAGTTTGCTGGTGTCTATGTGAATTGTATGTGATAAAGTTTTAAAAGAAGAGCACCTACGTAGTGTAATACAAGGGCTATTCAGAAATCAACTTCCAATTAGCTTGTCAAAAGCAATACATAACCGCAACAACACGGTGCATGTGCAGTAGTAGTAGTAATGTGTAAATGCACTCCACACATAACCACAGTCCATTTGCTTCAACAGTGCGCGAGTAGGAACTGACGAACATGGACGCTCGTGTTAGTGCTCCTGCCAGGTTCAATCCCCTGTGTGAGCTCCAAAATTCCAGTGTTGGATCCAGCATCACGACGACAATTGGGGAGCTACTTGAAATGAACAGAACTGGACAAAGTGAGAAAACAGAGGAGGAGGGGGAGAGTCACTGGATAACTACACATCAGCGGATGTAAGGCTGCACATGCCCTGGCCCACAAAGATTGGTTGCACCTTGAAATTTAGTGTAGTTAGTTTTACAAAAACACAGCCAGGGCCTCCTCAGTGGAATCATGACAAGTAGGGATCTTGATTGTGTGTGGTGAACAGCACACTTCAACCACCTTTATCCATCCACCCATCTGATAGAAGAGTTGCTTCCATAGGTCACTATGTGGAAGCCTTTTGAATAAGAATGAATTCCTGAGATTTGTACATTTGCTGTGATTTTGTAAATGGAATACCCTTAATTATCTTCTACAGGGTGGCGACAGACCTGGAAAACCGGGAAAAGTCAGGGAATTTGAGGTGTCAAAAAAAGTCAGGGAAATGTCAGGGAATTTCGTCTTCAATGACTTCTTTAAAATTTTTATTTTATTTTATTTTATTTAAAGATATTGTTATGGAACTCTGCACGGGAACAGGAAATCTCGTTCGTAAGTTTCGGCCTCAACTTTTAGGCCCCTTTTATGAACAACACAACCACGGCGCCAGAAACCAGTGATGGTAGGAGGAGAGAGAGAGAGAGAGAGAGAGACATTTCTCTCGCCCGGGCTTCTCTGCGGGAATTTTAAATTCGAACACTCTTTGGAGGAAAATTGTTATAACTCGGGCACTATGGAAGCAATCTACTTCGGATAAATTTTGTTTATTCAGCTAAGACATCAGCGCATGCAACCGTGTACAATTCAAAACACCGGACCGAGAAAGGGGGGCTTGGGGGGGGGACGTCCCCCGAATTTCAATGGAAAACACACAAAAATCCGGAGTTTGCCCCCCTCTTCTCCCACTATTTTGGGGAGAAGGCGCGAATCTTAGTATTCTTATCAAATAATGGACATTTCTCAATAGAATGAAACATGTTTCATGTTCTTGGGTGCCATACAAGTTGAATAATAAGCCAAAATGTGATATTTTTTTTACGAAAAATAGGTAATTTGCAATTTTGGAGGAAAATTGTTATAACTCAAGCGCTATGGGAGCAATCTACTTCGGATAAGTTTTGTTTTTCAGCTAGAACATCATAGCATGCAACAGTGTACAATTCAGTACGCCGGACCGAGGAAGGAGGCTTGGGGGCACGACCCCGAATTTCAATGGAAAAATAAAAAATCTGGAGGTTGCTCCTTCTTCCCCCGCTATTTTTGGGAGAAGGCACAAACCTTAGTATTCTCTTCAAAGAATTGACGTTTCCAAAGAGAATGAAAAATGTTTCATGTTTTTGGGTGCCATACAAGTTGAATAATAGACCAAAATGTGAAACTCTGTTTTTACGAAAAATAGGTAATTTGCATATTGCTCAGAAAATTGTTATAACTCGGGCACTATGGGAGAAATCTACTTCGGATAAGTTTTGTTTTGCAGCTAAAACATCAGAGAATGCAACCATGTACAATTCAGAATGCCGAATCGAGGAAGGGGGCTTTGGGGGGTGCGACCCCCGAATTTCAATGGAAAAACCATAAAAATCTGGAGTTTGCTCCCTCTTCTCCCGCTATTTAGAAAGAAGGCACGAACTTTAGTATTCTTATCAAATAATGGACATTTCTCAAGAGAACATAACATGTTTCATGTTATTAGGTGCCATACAAGTTGAATAATAAGCCAAAATGTGATTTTTTTTTACGAAAAATAGGTAATTTGCATTTTTGGAGGAAAATTGTTATAACTCGGGCACTATGGGATCAATCTACTTCGGATAAGTTTTGTTTTTCAGCTAAAACATCATAGCATGCAACCATGTACAATTCAGAACGCCGAACGGAGGAAGGGGGGTTTGGGGCGCGACCACCGAATTTCAATGAAAGAAAAACAAAAAAATCTGGAGTTTGCCCCCTCTTCTCCCGCTATTTTGGGGAGAAGGCACAAGCCTTAGTATTCTTCAAAGAATGGACGTTTCGAAAGAGATTGAAACATGTTTCATGTTTCTGGGTGCCATACAAGTTGAATAATGGGCCAAAATGTAAAAAACTGTTCGGAAATGTGGCATAGATATGTTGCAGAGAGGGGGGACAGGGGGAGAGGTTGTTCATCAATATGAATTTCCCAGGCTTGCTCCGGACCTGTGTCAGAGTTTCCACCCAAACATAAGAGTATGAAGGCCCAAAAGCACATTCATTTCGTAATCAGCACCATGATACCATTAGGTATCATCGGGGGAGTAAAGGTTTAGCCTCTAAATATTACGTGGAAAATGCATTGAATTATCATTTTTTCCTTGTCCGTATGGGAGTAGTAAGGGGACTTGTCAACAGATGGAGGGGATAGGAGTGGGTGGTGCCGTCCGATAGTTGTCGGACGTCGTAGTAAGGCATTTTGTTGGGCAAACTGAAGGAACATGGAAACAAATAGGTTCCATTGATACTTAACGATTTTTGTCGAATATCGCCACCCGACAAAGTATCTCACCACAATATGCGACAGAAATTGCATGGACTACAATATCCAACAAAAATCGAATGCATAAACAAGAAGAGCTTTAGACTGCAAATGACATTGCACTATTCTTAAATATCAAGAAGAATCCAACCAAATGGGGATATATATTGAATACTATCACGAAAAAGTGAAACATAAAACTGCATTGATGAACGTTATAAAAATTTACAAGTGCATACTCCCAACCTCAAATTTACTGCAACACTAGTATTGCAATGAAATTAACGCCACTCACTGTCCTGTCTGTTTTAAACTCATGAGAGATGGTCATTTATCTCTCACTGAGTAAGGTCAATGTTCAATATTATGAAATAAAATACTAATAATAAATACGTAAATATTTTAATATCATATTTACTCGAATCATTCAATCATAAAAGCAAATCTCTTTCTTCAAAAATTGACGTTTCTCTTCCAGCCCTGCTAAATTTTCACTTTCCATCTTCTGATTTATACGAGGGGTGGCCAGAAAGTAATTTTCAATTAGTAGGGACATTGATTTTCCTCAAACGCCAAAACCGTGAAAAATGATAATTCCTGCAAAGTTATGTTCAGGAATGTGCAGTGATGTCTGGACACATTTTTCGCCCGTTCGAAATAATGCGAATATGCGAATTGTTGGCGTTTTCAGTGATTTTTTTAAAAGAAATGTCCTAAAACAAAGAAATATTCCATGAAATCCAACATTCTTGTCTTTTCTAGGCCATGTTTGTGTACATAGAACATGAAAGTTTTCCAACATTTTACTCAAGAGTAAACTATAGAGTTATACGTACATGGAATAATTACGACAGGCATATAAGTCGTGTATTTCCCACGATTTTTTCAACTTCTATCGAAACCATTTGCATCACAGAGCAAAGTGGCAGGGTTCTAACAGGAGATCGAGTGCGTATCTACCGTCACACGGAGCCACATCTTCGTATTTTTCGCACGAGATATATTTTGAATTACGAAGCTAAGTGCGCACCATCGGCATTTGTCGAGCGAGTAATAATGGAGCTTAGTCGTTAGGGCGTCTGACTACTATGCGAGAGACCCGGGGTCGATCTCCTGCGGGGGAGAACAGGGATGTTTTCCACCTATTCAAACTGCTCCGGCGCCCACTTTGAGGGATAAAGATAGCCAGGAGCGTGGTGCTGATCACATCACCCATACCTTCAGCCGTGATCAAGTAAATTTTGGGGTCCTAACTCCACAACCTCTACTATACACCTTCATGGAAAAGTGAAGGGCAGCACTTTACTTTTACTTCCTCAAAAATCTGTTCCAACATATCAAACTGTCACGAAAATACGTAGACCATGTGACCTACAATTTAAAATAATAGTTTAATAGTATTACGATTCGGTATATTTGGCAAATAAATGTTCTAAAACAAAAACGCGAATTTTGGGAAACGTAACACTAACAAGTCAAAAAAGATAATGCCAATTTTTGGTGCCATAATATATCGGTATCTGTCACGTGAGATTGACTGATTTTAATTTTATGGGTGCGTCGCCACTTATGGTCATTATGCACCCTTCAGTATATACGGGGAAAATTCCATTATCTAAAATCCTTACCTTAAAATTAAAAAAGGGGTATGGAAAATAACTTTCAAGATATCAAACTCTCACGAAGAGGCGCAAGCCATGTGACTTACAATTTTAAACATTAGTTTAAAAATACCATGAAGGTATAATTTCAGAAATTTGCTGGTGGCTCTGTGCCAAATTCTGAGCGTGCAATGTAGGCTACATCCCAGTCGGTGGGAGACTGTATGAGAGCTGCAATCTTTAACCTAGAACTGTCCTAAAAGGGCTGCATTGCAACTGTACCAGATTACAGCTACATGCCACTTCTTCCTGCCTGCATGTGTGTGTGTCGCTCTCCGACCACTAATGCTGCGTATAGACACCATTGGAGCTTTTTTCAGGATGCCCCTCGTATATGAACTTTCAGAAGCTTTTATTATTAGAGTGTTCCTGTTTTAAAGTGTGATTAGCTAAATCAGGTACCTATACAATGCAATTCTATAAATTTTTTGCCATAAATTTCTAATACCTACATACCCTTTTCGTCAGCATTAATGGTATAACTGCACGTTGTCAGTTTCACAGTACTTCACTTGGATATACTGTACTGAAGCAGAAATACCATTGATAATGTAAAGAAATATGACACTTTATTTTGTTCGATTCAATTGTTTCACTTATATGCAAGAGTTAAGTTGTTTGCTTTACAGAGGAGAGAGAAGTAGCTTTATGCATGGAAAAATGAGTCCGCACTCATGGTTCTTGCAACCAGAGGGTTCCAAACCTCAGTGGAAATATCAACATATAATACCGAGAATGTATAAGGAGACTGATAAATTACAAATTGTATTTCTTAATCATTCACTCTTCACTCTTATCTCATTTAGTCGTAACTTTAAAAATAATGAAGTATTTTATTTTAAACTTACTGCGTATGACAAAATTCCGTAATCCTTCCCTAGCTTGTGAATTGTAATAATTTTCCAAATTCACTATTTTGCAGTTTGAATTCAAATCATAGAGAATAGAGAAATTAAGTCAATTTCATAGAAGATAATATTGGTACTTAACAAAACCATACGTGGATCTGTATGAGTTTATTATTTCTATTTGCAAAAACATCGATTTAGTTTAGTTTGTAATTGTCAGGGAAAAATGTAAATTTTGTCCTGGAAAACCTGGAAAAGTCAGGGAATTTCATTTCTGCTTGTTTGTAGCCACCCTGTTCTAACATTTACGTTGCATGTCCCTCAACTGCTGTTATACATCAGATGCACTGTTTTTTCTGCATAACTGAAATTTCCATTAGAAATAAAAATGCTGAGTGTTGTTTTGAACTTTCTTTCAGGGAACAAGGATGGAAGAAAGACTAGACGATGCCATAAATGTTCTGCGGAATCATGCTGAAAATCAGGCAGCTGCTGCAGCCAGCTTACACCCCCTTGCATCATCCACAACACCAGGCCTTCTTACCCAGACACATTCCAATGGAATTCCAATGGGATACCATCCAGCACTTGAACCTCACATGGTATGATCCACTTTTCAGTATTTATCTGCTGCAAGCAGTGCTTAAAATGGAAACTGTTAGGTGGGGGGATGTTTGCTTGCACCGTGGGATTAGCTGAGGGATGTTCCTATAATTTGACATGGCGAGAATGGGACAGCTAGTTGAGAGGGAAAGGGGGGGTGGGTGATGTGCATAATTTTTCCTCCACTTTGATTGATTGATTTATGTTACTTTGCTTTTCTGCCTCTTTTGGCTAATTGCGAACATGTGGACGAGTGGTGAAATGATGAAATTGATGAAAGGACACACACAAAGAACACCCATGCCGGGATTCGAACATGGGACCCCTGGTGGCCCTCCTTCGAGCACTGGCTGCAAGTAACAATAGTTTTAATTGTCTTAAAGTTTGTATCTGTTTTATGTGTGCGTCATTGTAATGAAGACAGCCAGTTGGGATATATTTTGAAGCTTATCATGTACTAGTTCTGGGCAATACAGTGTCTAAATGGAAACATGTAATTCACTTTCACATGAAAACATTGACACGTGCAAATATTTTGAATATTCCAACAACAAAAATTTACACTGTGATCATGATGGATAAACCATGAAATGTGTACATAAATTATTATGTCCTGTGCTACATAGTTCGGTTAGTTTGAAATTTTCATAGTGAGTTTTCAAATCATGCTGCACATAGCTATTTTTATTTTTTGGCATGTGTGTTTTATTGAAGGAAAGCCCATCCTAATATCCTGTAGTTCACATGCTGCCCAAACTTGATATCAAATAATTATGACATATATTTTCCCCTAATGTATGTGAATAATGATATAAAGCACCACACTTTAAGGCAAGAGCAAAATCGTTAATGGAAAAAAATGCTGTGTTGGTCATGCTTTATTTACCTCAATATAAAGTTGATGAACATTGTAGTTTTGTGTGCATTTATTTAAAAGAAGATAACACTACCATTTTTTTAAAATTTCAGCCTAGTCCTCATCCTGGAACACCAGGAGCTACTGCTGCTCCACAAAGTACGTATACTGGTTTAGCACCAGCAGCACATGCAGGGGATACGGATGGAGCAATCAAAATTGAAAGATTATCAGGAGCAGCATCAAGTAAGTTGCATTTTTATGTGCAGTGTAAATATCAACCTTGTGTACATTATGCTTTTGATTTCATATTGAGGGGAATAAACAATGCGGTGGATAATATAAGACGTAAGTGAGTTACTACAGATATCCACGAAACTTACTTGTAAATGTTCTATTAATTTCGGTGGCCTCTGCCACCATCCACTTGGGAACTCGCAAAGCATCGAGTTCCCAAGTGGATGGTGCAGAGGCCACCGAAATTAATAGAAAATTTAAAAGTAAGTTTCGCGGATATATCTTTAGTAACTCGCTTACTTCTTATATGCTTTTGATGTTAGCAGTTTATCGGAAGCCCCTCATGTTCACTTCTCAGTGGAGAAAAAAATTCTGTTGAGATCCCTTGTAAGAACTGTGGATCCAGTACTAATTAGCCTCACGTAAATGCACTTATCTTGACTATAATGATTTCATAAATCACCTAGTGATACCTCTTATCTTAAAACGGCTACATTTTTCCAGTGAAGCAGTACCATTATCATTAAGTACAGATTATTCTAACTTCAACAAGACATTTGCGATAAGTAAATTTGCTCTACAGCACTATTACAAGGTTTATTTTGTCACAAAAATATTAGCCAATTAGTGTACTATCATTACAGTATCTCTAATAGAAGATATCACAACTTGAGAACTATGCACTCGACTCATAATGTATTATGTATAGCAGGTGTTCCCAAACTTTTTCGTTTCATGGCATTTCAAGATTTTGGGCCGTTAGGGTCCAACATTTTATGTATTAAAAGCAGTAAACACATATTTGGAATAAGTGTCATGTCAGTGAACATATTGGAACATTTCGCGGCATCCCTGTAAGCCAGCCAAGAAGTATTTTGGAAAACACTAATGTCTCGGAATAGGGTGGGAAAGTGGAAATGCTTAATACTTTCATGAATTTTGTTATTTATTAATTTCGTAATATACAAAATGGTTTTCTGACAATTCTTTTTGTGTCTTGAATTTTTGTGACTTGTTTGCAAGAATATGCATCCTAAACTTAGGCTACAAGGCAGTGTTTCCATTTCCCTGCATGTCCTTGAAAATCGTTCTGAAGTAACTTGCCATCTTTGGACCCTTCAGTAGTTTAAGCACATGTCTATGATAATTAATGTGTACATACATACTACTTTGTTGGGTTCAGGCTCCCTCCACCAACAGCCTTCTGGTCAGCAGTGTCCTGGATTTTCAATTATGAAATATAGCAACCCTAATTATGCAGTACCAAAATTTCTGAAGTGGTCTGTGCATGAGAAAATGAACTATCATTTACACATTAACAATTAGTTGGACCCTCGATGTACATAGGAATAGTGTGTTTCAAGAAAACTGTTGTTTGGAATTTCAAATCAGTAGGGACATTTTTAATTCATGCGGCAACAATACTCTTTTTGTGTGGATTTTCAGCTGAAAAGAGGCTAGATGTATGTATGTATATGTGTGGTTGTGTGTTTTATAGTGTCATAAATTTCTTGAAATCCTACACCAGGATAGAGGATAAAGAATCATTCTTCAATGCTTCCAGGTTGAAACACTGAATAATGATTCTAGTATTTAAACGGAATGAGAGATATTAATATTTTAGCAGGTAATTTAATGATAGTAACATTAGTAAATAGAATGTACATCTTGGATTTGTTTGTTAAAGAAAAACGGAAAGAACCTCCAGACAGTACGGACAGTAAACCAAGTAGTAGTGACATTGGAACGAGCACCACAAGTACAAGTGCAACCACCACCACCACCACAACAACAACAGGGCAGTCAAAGAGCTCAAAGAGATCTCGGAGGTAGTAAGTATCTATGTTAGCATGTAAAGTGTTAGGTAGATAGTTGCTTTCTGCACAGTTACTTTATATATATATATGTATGTTTGAAACCAGCTTAAGATTGAAGGAAATTTGAAGCTCCTCATTAGTAAGCATTGCTCTTCCTGTATTTATTATGTAACTGTCTTTTCAGTGTAAATATAGTGCTAAAGAATATTTTGACCTCACTGTTAAGGGAAAAAATATATTTATATATATGAATTTAAAAAGAGAATTATGCTTCTAACTTATGTTAATAAGAATGTTTTTTCTTCAATGACTGAAATGGCTGCACAGACCATTTGCAAGGAGTTAAATATGAAGAAATATGCATTAATTGTGCTATATCAATGTATTTAAACACATGTTAATTAACAGGGTGTGTACCAATCAAGAAAGTCATGAAGGAAAGAAGTTATACTTATGGTCAAGAATGTTTGCTATTACAATGACTGATTGTTTGATTCAGTTTGTTTTGCTTCAATTTTCTGCCCCTTTTAGCTAATCGCAAATATGGGGATGAATGGTGGTAAGATGTAATGGATGAAGAGACAATCAGAAATATATAGGGACGACAACACAAACTCCACATAAGATTACAGTGCAACCTCGATTTTATGTTTTCATGGGACCAAGCTGAAAAAACTTAAGATGCAGGAAAATGTAAAATGTAGGAAAATTTTATAACATTTTGCTATGTTGGGAACATCAAGATTGAATGTATAATGCGGGGAAATGTAATATCTGGGAATGTAAAATCTGGGTTCGCCTGTGTACTGGCTGCGAGTCCAGAAGCCAGAGCCTCGCTACTCTGCCAAATGCAGTCCAGGATGCATTAATAAATAAAGCAAGTGTAATTCTCTTGTTAAATACAACTTCAGTTTTCATGTGAACTCGCCTTTTGGTAGGGGTTTTCCATTAAATAAATATTTATTTTTGTAACTGATAATTTCTAATTTTACCTAAGTAGGGGCTGATTAAATAAAGGTTAAGAAAAACTAAAAAAAAAAAAGGTCAAGAAAACGTCAAGTATTTTGGATGTTATTTTGGTAGACCCCTGTTATGTGAGTGCATAATTAACGTTGTATACACATTTTTTAAAAAAAAAAATATTATATAAGACACAACCTTTGCTTGTCATCGCTGAAGTATGTTTTAAAGGAGAGGAGGTATAGCTTTGTATAAGGTGCACATTTGTTTCAGTTTTGCCAAAGTGTGCCAGCCAATACTGAAAGAGGTCACAACATTATTCCAGATCATGTATTTCCTCTTGTGTTACAAGTTAAAGATTAAGATTAGATTAATCTTAACAAAAGTCAGAACACATACCTTGCTTTGGATTTGTAAGTTTTTGGATCACTCTGGATTTCCCTTTTAAATTAATTTAACATATTGCTGGGAAGCTTTATCTATCCCTGAGGAAAGATCCATAAGAAGGTAGGGGGGCCTGTATTTTGAAAATCTAATAAAATAAGTTATGTGCTGTGACATTTTGTCTAGTTTAATGTTACAAATGATAATGAAACATGGTGTGCAAAATCAACTTTTTGAAAGAGGAATGTTAAGTTGGTGAGGAGAAGAAATATTGCAGGTTGAATTTTTGACCCAACGCTTTTCATCCTAAGTCCTTCTTTTCATTCATAATCTTAACAAATCATTCTGAATGGCATATTTATTTTAAGAATTCTCCTGATCCAATAAAAATTCCCTATGCTCCTACTTGCCTTCATTCGGTTGTTGCTTTCCTCGAACACGACCTGTGTACCTTCTGGAAGCATGCTGCTTGCTTGTGAAATGGGATATGTGTATCCCATTAACTCAAGCACGTGGATTTATTTTAATTATTTTTCACAATTACAAGTAAATTAATCACATACGTTTGTCACAGAACGTATTGGAAATGTTGTCCAGTGCTTCCAGCTGCTATGCAGGCAACTGTGATTTTGATATGATAACCAAGTGAAGGAAGGCACTGTAGGGTCTCCTGAAGTATAGATTTTTAGTCCGCAATATCTCCCAACTTTTTATGCCCGTTGAAGGAAACTGTACCTCTTGTCCTTAATATTTCAAGGTTAAAAAGAATAATTTAGTAAAAATGTTACTTGGTCAAAATTTCTAGAACAGTTTGTGTTGAGAAAATTTGGGGTCAGTGTTAAGTGAGGTCAAAGTTGGCAGATTACATTGCAATAAGTTAGATCCTCAGTCATGTTGTGGTTAATATTGTCACCTTGTAGTCAAGAGTCCCAGCTCTGATATCCAGTTGGGGCACATTTCAGTAGTTTGGATTCCATTTTAAGTTCAATATGAATGTAAGTGATGTAAGGAAAGAAGTGAAAGAGACCTTGAGGAATAATAATGAATAGAACAAAAGATAGCTCAGTAGCTCATAAAGGTTCATGTACATCAACCGATTTGCCTTTCTTCAAGGAGAAAGAAATCTATTGAAGATGAATGCAGACAGAAGAAGTTTTGTAGATCCTTTTCCAAATAAGAATCTTTGTGTTTTACTGAGATACTCTTTTGTCATATTTTTAAATTACACATATTTTTGTGTGTTGCATGGACTCCAAATAATTTTTTTGTCATTGAAGTGTGTAATTAAAGAGTGATATCTCTTTTTTTACGTAGCCTTTGGATATCATTGCTGTAGTTCTGGTGCCCCCCACTGAAATTATATTTGATGTTGTTTTTCTGAAATTAAATGCCAACTAAAGTACTTGTGTGTAATTTAAAGTTTTTAGTGTGCGTTTATTATTGTAAGGCTCTCATAACTGGTTTATACATCCCCAGTCTGTGTTTTTACCTACAATTATATGTTGTGTAGACATTGTTTTTCCCTTTTTCTTACCTGATGATAAAAATTATTAAACGCACCTTAATATGGTTTCAATCTTTTATTATTCAACAGTTTCAGTGAATCTAACGCCCACCTTCATCAGGAGACTGAAACTGCATTAAGGTACGTTTAATAATTTTAATAATGATGTATAATGTGGAAACACAGCCTATTGAAACAAAAAAACAACTATCTTACGTGACATTCTTATTACATTCATGTAGTCTTTTTCTTGATATTTCTGTTGCATTGTCAGTGTACTTGCACATGTACAACACCCAATCATTGAAGAGTCTGCTCCCATAGAGATGACCTAAGGTTAGTAATTTATATTAAAAGAGAAAAGCTCAATCCCTTATCTTGAAGTGGGCCAAGTTAAGTTCCTGTCATCCCATGCCACAAAAATAAATCCCCCTTCATTTTCTTGTGATTGGCAACACAATGTTTGACTTAATAGTCCCCCCCCATCCAAACACTGCTAGTTCTTTGCTGCCTAGACAAATTTCTAGAAATTAAAATCTTTCTTAAATTCTTGTAAAAATTTACAGAATTCTTAAATTTTTGAACAATAATTGATTGATAAAAGTTAATAACAGGGACAATGAATTTAAGACTAGCCTCAGTGACTATATGTTTGTTCTTTCATCTAATCATCATTCATCATCTTTGTCACAATTAAGCTAAAGGTAGAAAAATGGAGAATATATCCAGAATACAATGAATTTTAAAATGTAGGTTTGCCTTCTCATTGATTTTGGTTGAAAATTTTCATTTGTAGTACAAAATGAATTAAAAAGTAAAGTATTCTGCAAGTTTTCATTCTTAATGTATTAGTTGGGTGAAAGAAATTATCTATGGATAATTGTATTAATTATGTATGTGTTACATACAATACTTGAGGTGATTCAGGAAGATCACATCTGTCTGGTCTCTGCTGCAGAGAGTTAACATAATGGGGGGGGGGGGTAAAAGGTAGGTTTGTCTGTGTTTGTTGCATCATTTATTGAATCGTTCATCCTCATCGTGATTAGCCATAGAAAACCAGGGCCTCCCAGATGGCGCAGGTAGCCTCATTGTAACCAAGGGGTCCCAGCTTCGATAACCGGTGGAGGCACATGTCACAGTGGTTCGGATCCCACTTTAAACTGTAGGTCCAGTCCTGATTAGCCTTACTGTGCATAAAGTGGACTTAAAACAACAAATCAATCAATCAATCATAGAAAACCAATGTAAGATAAAGTAGAAAGTATACGCTGGAGGTCAGAGACAATCACAAAAATAAGAAGAACAAAGAATAATTTGCTGCATACATAAACTTCCAATACTCTTCCTCTCTCTTGCCATACTACCATATTGGTGGCTGAACACATTAACAGGGTTCCCACTGATCTGGAAATTGCCTGCTTGTTGACTGAGTACATTAGGCACTTGACTTTCAATCGCATCACAGAGTTCCTGGGTTCAAATCCCAGCCTGGGTATGGATTTTATTTGTGAATGTCCCTTCATCAATTTCATCTCATTATAATTCATTCTCATTATCACAATTAGCCAAAAAAGGCACAAAAACAACTTAAAGTAACAAAAATACAAAATGTTGACCTGGAAATGTCAGGAAAATCAACCTGTGAGTGAAAAAAAAGTCAGGGAATTTTGAAAACACATCCAAGAACAATTTGCTGCATACATAAACTTCCAATACTCTTCCTCTCTCTTGTCATACTGAGATTTGGAATTGAAAATAATTTCCCCTTTTTCCTTGTACCAGTCTTTTGATGGGAGATATTCTGCATAAACATGTTTTTAGTTTATTTTTTTCATTAAATTTAAACATTTTTGAATAAACTTGATTCTTTTGAATAGAAAGGTGGCCACGGTGGCTCAGTCGGTAATGCGTCTGACTACCATGCTAAAGGTCCCGGGTTCGATCCCCGGCCGGTTCAAATCCGGGAACTTTTCTAACGATGGAAGCGGCCCGGCGCCCACCCAGCGTCGAATAACATGGGTACCTGGGGGAAACCCTGGGGGGTAAAGGCGGTCAGGGGCGTGATGCTGATCACATCACCCCCACTCACGACCGGTCAAGAAAGTGTGGGACGTTACCCCCACACCCCGTATACGCCTTCATGGCGTGGTGCTATGCACAGGGGAGCACTTTACCTTTTTTTACCTTTTGAATAGAAATTTAATACGTTAAAACAAATTTATTTTAAAATTAACTAGAAAGGTGAGGAAAATTGTTTTGCCAAAATGGGTAGGAACCCTGATAGAGTAGTCGACTCATGATCTTGGCCATCAAAGATTCAAGTCCCAACTTAGACATGGCTTTTCCTTTGTCAGCCTTCCTTCATTAATTTCATTGTCACTATCACAATTAGCCAAAAATGGCAGAAAAATTATGTAAAATGATATGATATTTACCTCCATTATGTATAACAGACTGGAAGAAGTGTATGAAAATACTAGGATGACCAGAATGAATGTAGGAAAGGTCCATCAACAATGATTGACAAATATATTTAAATTCTATTGCTGTATCATGAGGTAATTGCAAGTCAGTGCTTGGTGGGTTCTATTTTTGTTTCTAACATGGGTAATTATGCTGTTATGTACATTGATTTTTTAAAAAATATATATATATATTTATTTCTGAATTTGTGTAGTATGCTGTAGTAACTGTGCTAGAATTCAATATGTAATGGCAATGTCTATACTTCCATACTTATTTGTGTTTCCTACCCCTGTTGTTCTAGTGCGGATGAAGAGGAGGATCCTGACATCAAAGCGCAACGCGAGAAGGAGAGAAGACAAGCGAACAATGCAAGGGAAAGGTACAGTAACATTGTTATTTTCAAAACATTCTTTTTCTTGAGTTGCTTTGATGAAAGGTGGCTATTTGAAAATGCAGACTAAGTGAAGGTGTACTTGTGTACATAGATTACCTCATGCACTCTCTCTGTAAATTTATTAACGGGTGGCCCAAATAAAACTATATCCAATCAAGCGATGAGTGTTAGTATGATCAAGCACACCTATAACTTACTTGCTCTATAACTATAGTTATTAACTTACATGTTAAAACTTGGGCATATTCAGTCAGTCACAAAAGTACCATGCTCCACTGCCTAAGCCGATGTTGGAAGTGGCCTTGTCTGCATAGAGACAGCACATGTTGGTTTTTCTCAGAATGTTTTGTAATGCAGTTTGAAGCTACTAGTGTGTAATATCACAACTGCAACTGAGATTTTGACAAATTGTAAAGAATGAACCAAAACATGTCATTCAAGAAGTCTCTGACAAAACTACAAACATATTTTGATGATAAAAAAACTGGAAAACTTAACCTTTGTGTTTGGTGTAGTTTTATTTGGGCCACTCTGTATATGTAGCCATAAGGATAGGCAACAGCAACTGAGTATTTGCATAGGGTCTGTTTAATCCAGACACACAAAATAATTTATATAAACTCGTTTTTAAAAAATTGTTCCATTTTTTTTTCAGATGTATGTGCACAGTAATTTTCTAATTTCAAATTATGAAGCAAGGGATGTACAAATGAAAATGTTATGTTTGATATATCCACTTTGAAAGATATGACATGGAATTTCTCTCTCTAGTCTTATTTTTAAAATTAGATTTAATTGTTTCTGTATCACAATTCAACAAGGCAAATATTTAATAAGCCTTGCTTATTGACATATCACTCTCTGCATTGTCAGTCGAATAGCTCTTCATAAGAAGACACAGTATTTAGTAGGGCCACATATTTATGGTGAATAAAAGATCAAAATTTCAGTGCAAAAACTAGCCACATTTTGGGATCGAAAGTGATATACAAAAATGACATTTCTGTGTTAGTGGGAAAAAAAACTAAACTTGATTAAAAAATTACACGTATTACACAAAATAAACATTTTTCTTCTAATAGCACATTTATACAGTTGTCAGACTATTAAGTTTATTCTTGTGTAAAGAAGTCCATTTTTACCTCCCAAATATTTACACCAGAATGAACAAATTTTCCATGATTTGCATAACTCACAGGAGAATTCAGACTTCAGAAAGTGTTGTGTCGGTAAATAAACTAAATTTTATTTTTAAGAGTTTATTTCGCATTTTGCATCATTTTGTCACAAAACATTGTAGGAAAATGCACCTCCTACCTTTCTAAAACATGAAATATGAACATTGCAGTGTGTTGTTTTACATTTCGTGTTTCTGTCAAAAATGAAAAATTCGTGCCTCTTAAGTATTAGTTTTTAACTCAACTCTAGAACAAAAGATGCTGCATAGCCATTGCTGAGGTTCAATGTTTGTTTTACTTGTGGTATATCCTGGTGAAAACTTAGTCTGTCCTTTTAAGAAATGCCTATTAAACTTGTATTCATGTTTTCAGGTTTGTGTGTCTGAACTTAGTTAATGCCTAGTTTTTATAGTTTGTATTTTTTTGAACTGTGAACTACAGTATGCATATGTGACTGGATAATTTTACATCATGGTAAGTGCGTTATTTATGTGGAGTGCTTTCTTTAAAAAATAATAGCTGTTTTCTAAAACAAGGGTGTGCCTCATATACTAAATACTCAACTTCAGTTGGTTTTCTCTGACTCATAACCGTAAATGTTTCATGCTATTTGACAGTTCTTTTTTTTAAATACAGCCTCGTCTTATATGCATTTCACTCTTAATATGTAATTGTGGGAAAGGCAAGATTAAAAATGCAAATGCCCAGTACCCTCACCTATTGTTTACATAGCATGATAAAAGATAGGATAAACTTCATTTTACTTTAGTTTTTAGAAAGGACTTGATATATTTTCCTTTCCTGGGAAAGTTAGCATCTGTTTTCTTCTCTCGTTAGGCTCAATGTAGATACATTCACAAATTTCTTAGAATTGTGTAATTTTAATAACAATTGTACTTATTTCTCTTCTTGGCATTGAAGAAAATGAGGTACTTCCCAAAGTAATGTCAGATGCAGATACATTGTCTTGAAAGCAGCACTCAACAGCTTCAAACACTGAACTTTTCTTGCAACTTTATGAATCCACGAATTCTTCTATTGTGTCTGTCCATCATCACGTGTCTCTCCACAGGAAATCATATCTGATGGCCAACTGGATCCTCGGCCTTTCACTGCAATGATTTGTTCGAATATATGTCATTTCAAGGACCATGACAATATTCTAAATTGAATCCATTTTCACTATTTAGGAGAACCTTTGTGTCAATTCCATTTTGTGTTTAGAGATCAGTAATTATAGTAGGCTCATGGTCCATGTAACAATTACAAATATGTAGGTAATATAATTCACAGAAGGAAATATTTTTAGGGTTCTTAGAGAATTTTAAATAGATACAATTTGTCATAACTTACATTATTAGCATGGCTCTTGAAGATATGAGATATTTCAATAAAAAGTTCATTCTGAGACAAATCCAAAATTCAGTGAAACCTTTAGATCTTACTTCGTTTCGGTTAGTGTAGTGGTAAAAGGTATTAGATGCAAATATGACAAAACAAGGCAAAAAAATTGTCATCTCAGGGTACAGGAATAACCACTCTACATATATGTAGACAAATAAAAGATTTGTTGACGAGGCATGTTGCCAACATGGGCACATGAAGAAGTAACTGTCAAATGATGTTCGTACGGGATGAAGACATTTACGGTTGGCTTTCCTTTACAGGATACGAGTCAAAGACATAAATGAGGCATTTAAGGAGCTTGGCCGCATGTGCATGATGCATCTGAAAAATGATAAGGTTGAGACAAAACTTAATGTGCTCCATCAAGCAGTAGAGATCATAACTACACTGGAGAAGCAAGTTCGAGGTAGGCATGCTTTGATGCAGTTCTTTTCTACTTTGTCTTTTCAGGATACGAATTCGGGACATAAACGAAGCCTTAAAAGAGTTGGGGAGGATGTGTATGCAGCACCTGAAGACGGACAAACCACAAACTAAGTTAGGAATCCTAAATATGGCTGTGGAAGTTATCATGCAGTTGGAACAGCAAGTTAGAGGTAGAAATAAAAAGAAAATACTTCAGCATTTGCTTGTTACTGCTAGCATGTCCCTTTCTTTCGTTTCTTTTTATGTGTAAGGTGAAAAGAAATAGAGAAAAAAGCCTAGCGTTTATTCTTTCCTTGCCTATAGTAGAAACTGCCATTTCTGTTACAGTGGGGACTGGCTGTTTATGCAAATATTCACATTGTGGTCCTGCAGATGCAATGCCCTTGATTTAGTGCTTGGGATGGGAGGCTGATTTGTGTTTGTGTATGTGTGTGTGTGTCAAGCTAGGAATTCTGTTTTTTAATGTCACAGTTAAGAGCTTCTTAATGACTTGATTGATTGTTACATCATTTTTTTGCCACTTTTGTCTAATCGCAACAATGAGGATGACTGATGATTCGAAGCCGGACATGGTAGCATGCTGTGCTAACCACTCTGCCACAGAGGTCATCACCTCCTTAATGACGGCAATAATTAAATTGAAAGCACAATTCTGAATTATTAACCATGTGTGAAATATGCTAGTGCAGAGTTAACCTCAAATTTTAATTGTTCAATAGCACTGGAATTGTTCATTGCATTCAGCTTTCATGTTTCATCTAAGTGAATGGTATTGTGTGTATTCAAAATTTATTAAAGGAAAAAAAAAAATATACATCATATGCTGGAAGTTGCTATCATTTTGCATGCCGCTTATGTGAACTTATATGTGCTTTTTCGTTATTATTTTGATGTTCTAAAGTAATGAAAAAGACATTCATACATTATTTTTCTGTTTTCTTTAGAACGAAATTTGAATCCTAAGGCAGCATGTTTGAAACGAAGAGAAGAAGAGAAGGCAGAGGATGGACCAAAGTTAGCAGCACATCACCTCGGACATCCGACACACATGGCTCCTCCATTTTCTTCCATGCCTGTAAGTATTGATGAAAGCCTTTGGTTCAGTAATATGTATTTCTTCTATGAAGCTAAGTTTTGGTGCCAGTGGACTATTCAATATGTACAGGTTTTCCTTCATCTTACTTTTAATAAATTAGGTTCCTTTGCATATGCTTTTCGTCTGACAACTTCTAGCAGTATTTTACCTGGGATAAAATGGAAGAAATGCATTTGGAAAACCTCATTCCTTCTGATTTTTTTTTGTAATTTCACATTAATGTTGTAAAGTGAAATAAGGAAATAATAAGACATGACAGGGCATGAAATATTTCCAAAATGTGCTGCTGTTTTTCTCATATTTTTTTTTACCGGGGCTAAACAATGCAAGACAAAAATAATTTTGTGCATTTAACAAGATAAACATTACATTTTGTCCCAGGAATATTCTTAAAAATGAAATTTCTTATGTTCATGTGAAAGCATTTGTTCAAAACCTAATTTCATGTTTCTGCAATAGTTACCAAGGATGCTTTTTATTTACATATCTTAACAGATATTCATGCCATGCACCATATCTCTATATTAAGAGATATTCTGTATTTTTCATACTACTTTTCTCTCTAATGCTTACTGTAGAAGACCTGCAGAATAATTCTTAAAATTCAATTCATTTCTTACAGTGCAGAAAAACCTATTTCAATCTACTGAATGTTTAAATTTTGCATCTTTTGGTACAGATTAAAGTAGTTCATATGAAATGTTTTGGGAAGCAGCAATGTGAGACAACATAGAAAGTAAATTAAAAATGAGAAAGGCCAGACACAATTTTTAAGTGTATACACTATAAGAAACAAATATTTTGATACTTTCATTACCAAAACTAGTATCTTATGCTGCTTTTCTACCTCTTGGGTTAATTGCGATGATGAGGTTGAATTATGAACTGATGATGGGACTAATACAATGATGGATCTAAACTTTAACCTGGGACCTCTGGCTTTGTAGAACGTTAATGCCAACTACTCTGCCACAGATGCCTTTGCCACTGATACATTGGTACCGATATTAACTCGACTCTTGTTCTAATGAAAGTATTGGTTTAAAAAATGTGCATGTGATCAATAAGTGAAAGACACTAATGTAATTAAGTAAATAAATAATTTGCTCCTTGGGCGAAAACGTTGCTTGTTGAGCATCTCCCTTGATGTGCTTGTGATCAGTGCCACACTTCAAACTTTCATTAGCTTCCCAGGGTTGAACCCTTACACCTGATCCACATGGGCAGAGAGAATGCTTAAAAAGTGCTTTAACGTCTAAGCATTGTGTCCGTAAGGTGATGCAGAGAAAATGCTGACACTCAGCGGAAACTGAAAATACGTAACTTTTATTCAAGTGACAGCCAATTATATTTTTGTGAGGAATGTAAACATTTAAAAAATGATATTTTCACCAAAACAAAAAAGTTGAGCCCCTTCCCTTTTTTGGGAGATAGGGATGGCTTTTATGTTGGTGTATTTTGAGATATGTACTAGTAACCTTTTTTAATTGTTCATCTGGATTCATGTGTTTGCATGCCGTGTGTTATGAATAAGCGAATAAGCTCTCGTACATGAGTCACGACTTACCAACAGATTTCCTCTCCCCATCTGAAAGCTGAAAAAAGGTTCCTGGACCGTATTAAAATTGATGCGGGGAAAAAAAGTTCCTGGACCGAAACTGGTTGCTACCTTATTGAGCTGCACTATACCTATAGAATTGGCAAATCTATGGTCAGTGAGATTGTCAGAACAGTTTGTCGTGCAATATGGGACACTACAGAGCCAGTGCTTCCCTCACCTCAACCAATGGAAGAGAGGTGGAAGAATATTGCAAAGGGCTTCGAAAATTATACTAATTTTCCACACTGCATAGGAGCAATAGACTGGAAGCATGTAGGTGTAAATAAACCAAAGATGAGTGGTTCGTTGTGCTACAACTACTGACAGCTCTGCGAAGTTTGGTAACAAAGTATAGCAAATTTCATTCCACGCCAAATCTTTTCTCTTTCTGTCATTATATTCCTCACACCGAATATCCCAAATACATGGCCTCTTTTCCACTTTCATAATTGTTTCTAATTTATCTATATCTAGATCACCCATCTTCACTTGCAAAAACAATGTTCATCAGAAACACAATGCTAGAACTCAGCACCACGTGGTGTGAAACAATCCACAAAGTGCGTGACGTGATCATTCAGCCCAGCAGACGTTCCGCTTGTGTGGACGATACCATAAGATGCAATAGAAATAGCAGTCAGCCCAGTCGTCATTCCACACTTTGTCCGGTATGGGCGATGCTTACGGAATGCGGCAGACGTTCAGCATCCGCAGGCTAGTCAGTCCGTGTGGCCAATTCTATTACTTCCTTCAGCCATAACAACCAATGCTTAAAGAATGCTGAAACGCTAAGCACTCTTTAATAATTCTTTCTGCCCGTGTGGACCGGGGCTTATACGAGACTAGTGGACCCCAAAGCTATGAGATGAGGCAGATCCAAGGAAATCAAATTTGTTAATGCACTGTCTGACATTGCTGCTTTATCCCCCAGTACCAATTAATATAAGAAATAGGGGGTGTATAAATTCTAATAATTATGTATTAAATTTTGGTGTGTGTAGATATACAGGGTGATTATAAAGTTTCGATCCATTTCTGTGAAAAACGGATATTAGAATCAAACCAATAATGATAATGGAAAACCTAACACTTACTAACACATAATCTATCTAAACTTCTACAGATAATGTAAACCCAACTAATATCAGTTTTTCACAGAAATGGATCGAAACTTTATAATCACTCTGTGTATATATATATATATATATATATATATATAAAGAAATTCTTAGACATGACCACATTTCCTGACATACTGAATTCTGTAATAGTTAGAAGCAATGATGCCTCCTTCCCATCAAACGGAACAAGGACAATATCCAACAGTGCCACCACAAGATCAGCATGAGCCACTGGAATGGAGAGGCAAGTGCTTTTCATAGATAAAAATTTTAAAAAAAAACTTTTGTGATCCAGTCTTTAATAGCTACTAGTGTTCTTGCTAGGAAGACATACATGTATATAATGTCTCCTTTCCAAAGTATGTTCTTTTTTTATATATATAGTATTTAATTAACATTTTAAGTTTCTAGAATGAGCATACCTGCTGAAACAGGAACTTCTTTTTTCGAGTTTCTGTACTCTTGAATGAAGCTCATCTGTCAGCAGCGTGGTAAAAATTATGTTAATAAGGTGGCAATAAGTAATTTGCAATATTATATATTTTTTAAACCATTCATATTTATTCTTGATGGTGCACATTGCTTGTTATCACTAATACTGAATTCAGTACAAATAAAACAAGCAAAAATGCCTTAAGTAGCAACATTTCAGCAATATACAGTGATGAGTCTGATGAAAACCTGGTAAAAATAACAAACATTGCTACATGAAATTGTTTTTGTTGTTTTTTGCTTATTTTATCTGTAGTGAATTCAGTATTAATAATTCATATTTCATCTTGCGGCATCCATTTTAAGAATTTAAATAATTTTATTTTTTTTTTATATTAATGTTGTATTAATATTGTTGTAAAGGCTAATATCAACATGCCATATATATTTGCATTCTAATGGAAAGTATTTAATTTTCACTCAATTTGCTATTATAGAAGAAAGTGAAGTAAAGTAAGTAAATAAGTTTCAGAACATGAAACAGAAATGCAATTTAAAATATGACAGCAGTGCATTATTCATGGCATCAGAAAGCCCCTGACAAGAACACTTGTTTTAACCTTAGAAGCAGTGTGTATTCCATAGCCTTCTTTTTTATATTTGGAGACAAATTAAATTTGTGCTGCTAACAGTATTGTTTAAAACAAAAAGTCGCTTTTTCCTAATGTCCTAAGTCAGGAGCAAGTAGAGTGAAAGTAACAATATGTGTTATCATCAGTAGATTTATATCGTTATACATGTATGTTATAGGTAGCATCTTGCACTGCACTAATAACACAGCTTAGTGTTCTTACATCTTGGTTAAACCCTTAGGTGGATATGATGGATGCTACCAGAAAATGTTGTGATCCATAGTGGTCATAACAGATATTTGTGGCGATGATATTGTGTGGCTTGCATCTCCTGAATATGATGAGCTACAGGCCAGCTCCCTTCACCGTTTTGGTGTCTGGAGTTTTTACCACCAGCTTGTTACCCACACCACAGCAGCTGTGTGGTGTCTCTCTTGTATTAGTTCATGTCAACACTGCTCATTGTAGGGGTGTTCATGCACTTGTTTCTTTTTACGTGGTGTACAGTGGTCCAAAACAGCAAAAGGGAAACACAATGTTCTTAAAATTTTATTTTATATCAGATTACCTTATTCATTTATATTGTTTTATTTGAATTCGTAGCTTAAAATATGTGAAGCAATGTTTTCATGCTTGCAACCATGCCTGCCAAAATGAAGTCCACCTTATAATATATTGTCCACCCAAAATAATTATCTGGGAGTGCCACGATTGAAAAGATACGTTAACATTTCAGCAAGTACTCAAATACTCATTACAAATTCGTGTTTTGCTCAACATATTCGTACATGTGATTATTTTAGTAATAAAAAACAGATTTATTTCAAAAGAGAACAATTGTTTTATCATCAAACTATATATGTTCCTAAATGTTGAATACCTCAAAAAATACCCAGAGTGCATGCTAGTACTAGTTGTTAAAGTACTTTGCAAGCCATCAGTATGACTTACTGCCCTAATTACGTGTATTAGGGATGGGGCAGATTAACTGATACAGGCATATCAGTGTATCAGTAAGTGGATAAAATTGCAGATGTTACCAATCCTATATTGCTATAAACGGCCTGAAACTCAATCAAAATGTTACCATTTTGTTATTATTTTCATGATTACAATATGTAATTCATAAACCATGGTTTTGTAAACATGACAATGTGCATTTTTTTTTCCAAAAGCAATACTTGTTGAAATCATCTGGTTACATACGTTTTTCATTGAACATTTGCAATTTAATATCAAATTGAAATATGTTATTCTCATCTCATTTTAGGCTCCTCAGCCCCCAATGCCACATAGCCAACCTCAGTCACAGTAGCAGTAAGGGCTGTCATTTATATACTGGGAAGAAAATGGACGTTCCAGTTTACAAGGCAACTAAGCACTGCAGAATAGACAGTGAGTGACTAGCGAGTGCTCCAAGGTGCAAGAGTGCAAAACTTTCCCCTGTCTAGGAAGTGGTGGGAACTCTTTGGCCAGTTACAGCACAATGGTTTTTAACAGAAATTTGTAAAGAAGTTTTAAAAAAAATGTGATGACATTAAAAGTGAAGTTGCTTACAAACCACGTTATAAACTACTTTGTCCAAAAAAAAAGAGTAAGAAAACTGCATTAAGTTGCATATATCCCCATATGTATGCCTCCATACGTGGTATGCATGATGTGGTTTTTCCTACAACTTCCCTCCCCTCTATTGCCCTTGTTCCCCCCCAATATATCTTCATTCTCCTCCTAACCTTCTTATGATGGTTGTCTGATTTTAGTGATAAAAACAGTGGTGCATGAACTCTACCGGAACGGTATGTGGTTTCTCTTATAGGACAAGTCCCATGTGACTATGTTGCCAAAAATACTGACAGAGTTACAAGAGGAAGTTATAGATGAGAGATGAAGTGACATTTAGACTGCTTTTCTTTTTACTTATTATTAATTAACAAAGCATTCTCTGCCGCCATACAAGGGAACTGCAAGGAAGTGCCGTGTTGAGTGCCCAGCAGGTACCAGTGTCCGCATCAGTTCTGGGGCTGTGTATGTGTTAAGTGTGAACCAACCAATCAATGCTCCTGAGTGTGATCATGTGTTATGTATGATGACCATCCTGCATTGCATTGAATATGGTAAAGGATTTGAAGGACTGACATATATGCATATATATATAGATCTGCCATTGCAGATATGTTACTTTAAACAGTAATTTTCAGATGATGATGATTATTATTATTATTACTTTTTGTGTTTTTTTTTAAATTGAGCCTTGTTCTGCTAGCAGTTAGATTATTATTATTTTTTTTTGTAAGGAAGAGCATATTTAGTGTAGATTCTTAGTTTTTCAGTTATTGTCTTCTAAACTATTTACCCCATTGCCCCTCAATCCTGTTGAGTCTTGTAAAATAGATGCTTTGTTTTTTCTTGTTATATTTAACTGACATAATATTCATTTCAACGTCAATTTGGGGAAGAAAGTTCAATATAAGCACCTATGCATATTGATTTTTTGGCATAGGATACTAATTTACTTACATAAAATGATAAAAAAAATGGTTTTTAGAAAAAAGCGATCTCTTTTTAAGTGTACTTATATCATGAGTCGGATGTTTTTAGAATGTGAGAACATGACTCTTTTATCTTTTCGCTCATTGTCATTCCATCTCCATATTTGAGTTTTTCTCTCTCACCAGTCCAAACCAGTAAAGAAGGAAAATGTTGTGCATTTAGTCAACCCTTTTTTCATGAGTTTTCTTAAATTAATTTATTGCTGACATTCAATGATTTTTTTTTACTCATTTACCTCCTTGATCAACTTTTTTTTGTGTGCGTAGATTTTAGGGATGGAACAGATTAATTGATATTCTATCGATATCGGCCAGTATGGACATGTTGGTGTATCGACATCATTACCAATATATCTAATGCAAAATTCTTCCATTTTGTTATTACTTTTATGAATATTAATCCATAATTCATATGCTGTGATTTTGTAAAATAAATGTCTAAATAAGCAGGGATTTTTTTTTCCTCCAATGGTGCAAAACCTATTGCAGTCACTTGATTATATAAATGAAAGGTTATTGAACCATTCATGTTCCCAAGGAACATTTGCAATTTTATACCTAATCAGTATAACGTTGTTAGCAATAAATTTTATTTTAGTATTGGCAAAAATTTCTTATCGGTCCATCCCTAGTAGATTTTAATTATTAGTTTGTTCAGATATTAGGACCACAGATATGTATGTATGGTAAAATTCAGATTGCATAACCAAAGAAATATTGCCCAAATGTGCTGGAAACATATGTGGGCTCATGCCATTTCCACTAGACATACATTGATTGCACTTCATTTTGAAAGATTATACACAATTCTTATGAGCAGCTCAGTGACAATATTGTTACCTGTCTAGGTAAATTCTTAACGTTTTATTTTGTTTTATGCTTTATGAATGTATTTGTACCAAGTTTGTACTTTTTTTTTAATGTGCATTTCAGAGGCAATGATATCATGAATTCTTATTGTCCAGAATTAATCAACACACATGTGTAAAAAGAAAAGAAAACTTAATTGAAAAGTGCATTTAGCAAATATCCTTTTGCTGTTTAAGTTGTCAATACACGTGGATGAAAAGTTGTTGAATGTATACTTGCCATTTTGAACACGTTAATCATATATATATATAAATGTTTTTATTTTATAGAACTAGACTTTCTCAGCCTTCTTTAAGTGATTGTGTAACTATATGGGAAGAGTGTCTTGAAATTATTTTTAAAATAATTATTTTTGACTTGCATCTCAACAGATATGAACTATGTAAGAAAATAATGTTATTATTGGTTATTTAATTCTCGGCTGTGTAATTTTGCTTCAGTTTAGCAGGTAACACATTTTATTATTTGATAAATGATTTGTTCGTATCAGAATCTTGAAAAGCTGAAAGTAAAAATAAGCAAAAGTGTATTACATTACCATGGATTGGTGAGTCAAAAAACACAGAGAGAGGCAGCATATATTTGATCAAGTGAAGGTCGTCACAAATGGCAGCAGTTTACATGCAAGTGAAGCTAACAGTCCTCCTGCAGAGCAGTGACCTTAAATTTGTTCATCATTGAAGAGTTTCTAATCATGATATTGAAGTGATGTGATTCAAGTGTAATGATATATCCTGTATTGTGTATCATATAATGTATTTTTCATTATGCTGAATGATCATCCAGATGTTAATAGTGCTCTTATTACCTGAAAAAAAAGAAAGAAATGAAACTTGGAGTGGTTGTCAGAATTTGGTCATTTTAACACATCCAGCTACAAACTTGAACCACACAAAAAGGTTAAAAATACCACTTCACTTTTTCACATCTTGTTATACTGGAAAAACAAGTTACAGAGAGCAATGTTGCTCTGACCTTGGTTCTTTTCATGGAAAATTAAAATGAAAGGTAATAAATGTGCCATTTTTCCATATGTGTTTTGTTTTATTCCAAGCTCATCCTGAAGTGTGCAAAATTGTATCTGCCATTATTTTCCTTGTGTTGTAAAGGTTGAAAAATGATGTGTCCCTTGTACCATGCCATCTTTTAGTATTTTAGCTCAGCTCATCTAGAGAGAGAGGGAACTTATTCACTATTGTACAGCAACTGCATCCAATGTTAATTGAATTTGGAACAGAGTGTGGGTTATCAAGCTGTACTCCTGAGCCGCTCATTTAATTCCAGTTTTTGGAAGAAAATTTACTGGTTATGGATTGTCTATATTTTCCTAAGGAACCTCAATATATAACTTTATAGATTTCACATTTAGCAGTGATAATATTTTATTAATAATAATCCAAATGGAATACTTTTATGGTCAATTCCTTACGTTTCTACACACTACAGTGGAACCCTGATAAAATGTTCCTGGATTTTACATTTTTCCACGTTATGCATTCAATCTGGATGGTCCCAACATAGGAAAATATTATAAAATTTTCCTCGATTTTACTGCATTTTAAGTTTTTTCAGCTTGGTCCCCTGAAAAATGTAAAATCGAGGTTTCACTGTATTCACATTATTGTTATTGATTTAACTATAATAGTGCTTGTTATGTGTATTAATGCAGTGGAATCCTACTTTCACATTCTTCAATTTTACATTTTCATGGATAATACATTCAATCTTCATTGTCTTAATAGTTGCTCTAAATGCTATAAAATTTACCTGTATTTTAGGTTTTCTCAGATTGGTCCTCTGGAAGACATAAAATCCAGGTTCCACTGTATTTTACCTAAATGGCGTCGTAACTTTAGTAGTAGTTTTCCTATGTGTATGTGAGATAATGGAGTGGCTAAACAAAGTAAATCTATGCCTCCCAGATATTCCAAAGGGAGAAATTCCATAAAACACTTGAAATGGTATACTTGTGTGTAGATTAATATTTCAGAATTATGAGTGTGACTAGTATCTTTAACTATTAGAGAGAGAAGGCATGGAATGTGTCTAATACCTATTCAAGAGCAGTATTAACATAGCCATGAGCTTTAGGAAAACATTAGAATGGTAATTTATGAAGCATCCTACTTATATCTCAAAATATGGGGCCTGCACAAGAGAAAAATATATGTACGGTATTTGAAGTGATGGATGAGATTAAATAAGAGAACGTGTACAAAGTAAGTAATGCTACTAGTATGTCATTATGATTAAGTTTAGCTGAACTAAATACCAAATTTATGCCATACTTAATTTCCTATGATATTTTTTGTTGTATATGATACCTGTTCTCGAGAGCAAATGTTTGTGAGACTCAAATAACCCAGGTGTTTTTAAAGTAAAAGACCATTTAGAAAGTGGTTCAAGTGTCTTCAAAGGTACATCAAAGATAATTGCAAATAAACTTTTAGATGCGACTTTGTCTATTTGCAGGAAGCATATTTTATCCGAAATCGTTGAGGTAGACTTTTTTCCTTCAGGCTGATTAAACAGCAGACAATTCATGCAATACTCAACTATCACTAATTTTGAAGTATTATATTGAGGAAAAGGTATTTGATTCCCCTTTGCACCAATGATGCACAAACTGGCGATTTTGAAAAGCCATGAGTCTGGATCACTCGAGTTTGGATCACTTTTCATTGCACCAGTCTGAAACGCATAGCAGGCTGTGGGAGTCATGAAACCCCATCTTTACTCTAGGGCAGTAACTAGCTTGAAAGCAAGGGCCTAAATGTCATACAGATGGAAGCACGTGATAGGTTACCTGTTACAAGAAGGTGTTGTTAAACTCTTGCTGTGGGTGAATGATGAGAAAAAAGAGAAAGGGTAGAGGTAACGGAACATTGGTATCTCTGTAAACAATGACAAGCAACTGCCACGAGAACATATTAAGTATGTGATAAAGAGGGGGGGGGGGGATATTTACTTGAATACATTTTGATTGTCATTGCAGCTTGCAATCATAGCAAGTAGTTTTACAGTGATGTTCGTAGTAGATTTCGTGTACATCTACCTTCATGTAGTATTCACGATCGTTTTATGGCTGTACTGTTCCAGTTTCTCTGGCTACTAGGTGTATGTTTATGTGCATTATTGCACCTGCAATTTTTATAAGATCTGTACTACAGAACATGCACAGTAAACATCTACCAAAGAATATATTTAATAATAGACTATATATTTCACATTTTATATTCGTTGTTTTGAGTCTATACTCATTTTACATTTATTTAGTTTTGAAATTCTGAAGTGATACATTACCGGTTGCAGAAGGCAAACATTACTCTGTGTCATGTGGGTTAAATCTGCTGAGGGGTAAAATTGACCCTCCTTTTACTCCCAGCTTACCCGATGTTTCTGTTGGTGCAACAGATATTCAACTGATTCGTGGGTTAACTCTGAGTTTACTCTTACTCGTGAGTAAATTGATGTTGGTGCAATTGGGCATGAGTGATTTTGGGGTATTTTCAAGTGTCTAATAGGAGTGCTGGTGGTTGAGCAGAAACGATTGTAGAACAGCTACCTGAAATGCAAGTAGAAAAATCACCCAATACTCTAATATGCCAAACATACGATGAGCAGAAGGATCGGATACAGTGCTTGTTCAAGGATAAATACTCCCAACGCAAACTACATTCACTTTTAAACACATCAAGGAAACATTTTTCAAAATATGACATCCATCTTCCTCGCACAGCAGAATATTTTTTCAGGATTTACAAATAATAGAGACAATATTTTCAAGATCTCTGAAAGGAATGAATTATTTTATTATGCTCAAAAGAAGATTGATAGTGTCCCACCTACAAGGTTGCATTTTCAGCACCACATAGTTGATAAAATTTATGAACAAAGTGATAATTTGCTGAAATGTTTTGAGCATGTAAGACACACCGAGATAAGTGACAAAAAATCCTCTGTCAAGGCTACAGGGTTTGTGCGAACATTGAAAGATCCTCAGTTCATTTACTGGATTACATTCTACTACAAAATCACGCTTTGACAATAACATGTTGCAAGCATTCTCATAGTGTTTGATGGTGTTGAAAATAATTGTAACCATTGGAATGACTACTTTGGAGGCTGAAAGATCCTTTTCTACCCTGAACAGAATAAATACATTCTTAAGGAACTCCGTGGGGAACGAGTGGCTGGCTGAATACACTGGTGATGTTATCAATAGAGAAAAATATCGTACAATGCCATTCCTGACTTCAACAAGTGCGTAATTGAGGAATTTGTTGTATTAAAAATAATAATGGGAGAATAGAACTGATATACAAGAAATAATATAACAAGCTTTTCTAAAGTATTACTGTACGAGGGACGTTCATTAAAGATTTTCCCTGAACCAGTTCCCATGGATGGAGATAAACTAAAATTGGTACAAACATTAGTCCTTCTCTACATAGGAACCACCAATGGCCACACACTTTTCCCATCGCTTTATGTACCCGTGGAGACCTTGTTTGTAGAAGTCTGCAGGTTGCTCCAGAAGCCATGACTTGACCTCAGAAATCAACGTTTCATTGTCGTGGAAGTGCATCCCCTTCAGAAATGACTTCATTGTTGGGAAGGGTGGAAGTCTGATTGTGCGAGGTCTGGAGAGTATGGGGGATGAGGAAGGATTTCATATCCGCAGGACCGTGCTTCTGTCTGGGCAACATGAGAGTTGTGAACTGGAGCGTCTTCTTGCAGGATGCGGACGCCTTTGGTCAGCATGCCATGCCTCTTTGGTTTTGATGGCCTTCCGCAATTTCTGCAGCAGTGAAGCGTAGTACGTGCTGGTATTTGTGGTACCCTTTGCTAGGAAATCCATCATAACTACTTCATGCTGGTCCCAAAAACCATGAGCATCAATTTGCAAGCTGAGGGTTGGACACAGGCCTTCTTTGGTGGTGGTGAGTCAGGATGCTTCCATTGCTTTGACTGGGCCTTGTTCTCTGGGTCATAGGGATGGATCCACGTTTCACCGTGGGTGATAAGTCTTGTCAAAAAAATCCTCCTGCTTTTCCTGGCACATGGTCAAATTAGCCTGGGAGCTTGACTTGTTCCTGCATTTGGAAAGGTGTGAGTAGCTGAGGAACCCATCGGGCAGACACCTTCTGCATGTGCCAATTGTAATGGATGATTTTTTAACAGACCCCACACTGATCTTGACATCTTCAGCTAGTTGGCAAATGGTTATGCGGCGATCCTTCAAGATGGTGGCTTCCAATTGCCCAATGGTGTCTTCGTCAATGGCTGACTGGGGTCGCCCGGGAATGGGGGGCTGTTTCTACTGAAGTCCGACCACACTTGAACTGACGATGCCAGTGCTTCACTACGTCATACGATGGGGCATCCTCTCCATAGGTCACTTTCATCTCATCAAAAGTTTCCTTTGGTGTGCGGCCTCTCAAGTAAAGAAACTTGATGACTGCTCGGTATTCCACTGGATCCATTACTACACCTTATCTCAATTCAGTACTTGTAAGACAATAACTAAGAGGAGTTCAGAATTGCAAATTACCTCATGACCTATGCACATATGTATCATTACACATATAAAATTTCAGTATTCTACATTAACTAGAACTGGGTCAGGAGAAATCTTTAATGAACGTTCCTCATATATGCTTTTAATTTGATATGCATTAAATGATGCTGCCATGACTTCCATTAGCTCTAAGATATACATTGAATGTGCCCTGCCCCTTGCAAACCCTACGAACCGCTACTGGGCATCATAATATCATAAAGTAAGCACTAGTGCAGTAGTTGGAATGTGCGATCCCCGTGGATCCACACATGTACTGTACAACACAATTTGGTCTCAGATTTACGCAACTTTTAAGAAGGGGTTGTTGGTTTTCTGCATTGAGAGGGGAAGCAAACGCTCACCTTCTATTTGAGGCAGGAGCTGGGTATGAACCGGGAGCGATTAAAGGCAGAGTGCTATCCTCGAATCAATGCATACCTTGTCGTTGCCTTGTATTCAAGGGGCCCTGGGTTCAATATCTGGTGGAAGCACATAGTGGTTGGGATCCCACTTTAAACTGTAGGTCCAGTCTCGATTAGCCTTACTGTGCATAAAGTGGACTTAAAACACCAACTGAACCAATCAAGGGATACCTGGGGCAACTCTGGGGGGGGGGGGGTAAGATGTCTGAAGAAAGAATTGCGCTGATCACATCACCTCCACTATGGAGGAGATCTAGAATGTGCCTGTGAGGCACAGGGAATATAAAAAAAATCTTAATCCAGTCTCACACGGCAGTTCGGTAAGTCCTCACTTCGCCACCCACCTCCGACTCAAAACTACCATAAGATTTTTCACGTCTTCTGTTCGCAAAGGCAGCAAAAGGGGTTTCACACGATCCTTAAAGTCGAATCTTTAAAAATGGCGACTGCACAAACACGGTATACCACTTCACAAGTTTAGATGCTAATAACTGCTGAAGATTTGGGAAAATAATGTTTTCTCTTAAAAGAATAAGAGAATAACATTGGCACTGTTGAAAAATGTAGTACATGTAACCCATGGTAGTGAATGTGAGTGTATAACATATGTTACTTCAAGTTGATATACGTACCACTTTACAGACACACTAGCATAAAGTTGCATTACCTATATATTACGATAGAAGTTGTATATTCTAATGAAACCTTTCTCGTACGGTTTTGAAATATATCCTCCAATACCAACTAGTCAATTAAATTACACAAACTTCACAACATTCAAAGTTCGATAATTGTGGTGTTTACATTAACATTTTGTTACCATACCATTTCATTGATACTTCTTTGCTCCTAAAATACTTATTGAAATTTACTTTAAAGGCTGACGCTGACGTCCCGCGTAAGCCTATCTATGAGAAGGCACGAATGCCCCAGTACAGCGACTTCACACATTTCGCCATCCCCGAGTAGTCTAGCCGGGAGAGACTATGTCAAAGCAATTAATCGCTCCAGCACGAAGCAGACATATGGCAGAGAGAGACAGTTCCCCCCCCCCCTCCATCTTTGTTGCCGTGACTGTCGAAGTGCAGAATGAAAGTGTACGAGGAGTTTGCGAAGTGCTGCCGCTTATGAGAAAAAGTCACAAGGCCGACACCGCCGAAGAACCCGGTTCGTCCACCAGGAGGGCAGAAAGTTGAAGTTTGACGGATTGACGTCATGCCACTGTCAAAAGGACTACAGTAAACGTCGCTGGAACGTCTAGTACGCCGAGGTGGTACAGTATACAACTGTTAATTTTTCTATATGTGTGAGTGATCATCGACCCAGGACTCCAAAGATCGGCCGTCGAATGATAAGATACCCGTTTTTGAAATAAAAGTCGCAATAGTATTAATTAAATTTTTGGCCAATCTAATCTAAATTTCATAACAATTTGTAATTCCTAAGATCGTTCACAGCATACTATTGTTTTTTCCACGCTTTGCACCGAGCTGTTGAATAATGCTTTCTATTTATGTCACTCTATAGTTTTACTCAGTAAATACTTATGATCAGTGGTGTCTCTAAGGGGAGAGCCGCCGTGCCATGGCTCTACCTTCAGAAAAAGAAAAAGCACTTGCTTTGCCAAAGTATAATTAAATTAATACATATACGAACGAGGAGATTCAAATCTCGTAAGCGTTCTTCGAGCTTACGGCCGCCTCAATTCGTGCGCCGCATCCCCAGCTGTTCTCTCACTTGCTCTGGGCCAGCATAGTCTGGACTGTGTGCAGAGGCATGAAAAAGTCTCCGGAGGAAACGAGTTAGGAGGTGGTAGCCCAGTGGCCCAGTGGTAGCCAGCCATAAGACAACCAACCGTGCCCCTTTTCGGCTGGCACGGACGCGAGTGCTTTTGCATTGTGTTGACATAGTTGCAAACTTCAGAGAGAAGTGACTAATCCTGACCGATTTGTAATACTCGTTGGAGAAGTAATTCGCGAGAAGGATACTTTCCTGCATACTTGGCAAGCACGAACGTAATATCTTCCCCAAATTTATATAACCATTTAGATAAATGCGTCTAAAGAGCCATCCACACTTTTTTGTTATCGATTTCTTCCTTAAGAAAAGATATATCCCTTGCTCTCATGCACACAGACACTCACGGGTTGCAACTGACGTTGACAATATTGAAGACATTTTCTGTACAAAAGAATTGCCTAAATTATCAAAGGGATTTCGCATCTCCAGGCGATTTTTTACTTTAATATTTGTAAAAAATCACACGGAAAATCTATCAGTATAAGAATTTCACTTGGAGATATCATTCAATTTCTTGCATTGAATTTTAAGAATTGTAGATCTACAGTTCATTTAGCAGCTAATCATATTTCAGTTGTTAGTAACACTGATTGTTAATGTACCATCTGCCGTGCTGGGGTTGCAAATTATAAACAAAGCAAGGCGAGTATACCGTGGTCGACTCGGTGTCTCTAATTGTTCAGTGTTTTTCCTTTTACTGAAGCAAAAGTGTCTGATGGTGTGTGAAAGGAAGGGTAGTTAGTAAAGATGAGTCAGATTAGAGTGCGCGTCAAATCTCCTGCATAAGACGATAGCCAATAGCAGCGCACTGCAGCGGTGCCATGTCGAGATCTCACACGGAAAAGAGACAGCGTGGTTGAGCGAAATGCCTTGTCAAGGAGAGCACGGAACATTAGATACGAAAGAATTTTACCCTTGACGTAACAATGTCACTTCTCTCCATCAGAAATTTACGACCGTCGTTGGTTTCCCTGTACTTGAAGCCTAATTGTTTCAATATTGCCAATATTCTAATCAGCACATTTCAACAGGTGAATGACTATGAAGAGCGACGCATAACGTTACTCAAAATTAGGAAGGAAAACAACTGATGAGGGAAAACGCTCAAAATCAAAATAAAACAAATACCATCCTTTTAAAATCATCATTGCTTAGCTGCATGGCTGGGGAGAGACCTGCGCTCGATCACCAGCTCTAAACTTTGAAGGAGACGAAGAAAGTGAGCGGAAACATCCATCGCGACACTTTAGGCTGCTCTCATACTGAACTATACTTTGTGGCGGTTCCTCTCTCGAACCTTTAGGCCACCCTCTGTCGTCAGCGTCCTCGAGCATAAATCGCCTTCGAAAAACTATACAATCGCAGCTATTACATTAAAAAAATCACGAAAACAAAGCGTCCATCCTCATCTTTACCTTCCTATTTCCTTCAATCACCTTTCAATATCCTATCTCATCTGTTTCTTCACCTCGGCTAAAACTCAGTGGGCTAATGGGATACTCTGACCCCTCTCAGGTACGGGTATAGTAGTACAGTCACGGACACTTCTGGGATGTAACGACCCTATTGAAGAAGCAGTGAAGCAAGCCATCCATGTCTAACCACCAAGTGCCTTGTGACTAGACAATCCAACCAGCATTGCAATTGCGTTAGAAGAATGAAAATACAGATTAAACGAACAAATTTGATGTGTATCCTTTCGTCAAAATGCCTAGAAAACAATAGTACATACTTCTTCACTAATAGAAATGAATTAAAAAAACTGTCCTTGGTGGTGATCGAACCTAGATCTCACTGGTGAAAGCTCTGTACGCTAACCAACAATCAGTGGTCAGAAGTAGCGAGCTACTTGTAGCGTCGCTACTGTAGCTAGCTACAAAATTTGTAGCTGTAGCTGTAGCGATGCTACATTTTGAAAATTGTAGCGGTAGCGAAGCTACAAAATTCCTGTAGTTGTAGCGAAAATTTCGCTACAGCTACATTTTTTCTCGGCATTTTGAGGTGAATTTTGAATGTGGCAACAGCGTCTGAAAAAATCGACAATAACCCTTAATTTTGCAAGAGGTTCATAAAGACAGTCTATTACATGGAGATACAGATTATCTAGATTGTAGATTATAGATATCTGCGTAATTTATTTAATTAGTATCTGAAGAATTCAGATATCCAGATAACTAACTGACATATATGAATATATTCCTGCTAACAGCTACGTTTTTTAGCTGCATCGCTATTTTGCCTCGTTTGCTGCACCACTGGAAAAAAGTGCCTCGTTTGTGTCACCCCCGGAACAAATCCTGTGGATATTCATGGTGTAAGAGACACCAAAATGTCATTAATTGCTGTGTAAGACACAACTTGCAATGCAAAAACGAGCCATGGAATATCCAATGCACTGACAAAGGAATAGTGCCAGCAATAAATGGCTCAGTACGTTAACAGCATTGATCATCCTCAGTATATAGGATCTCACCAGCAAGAAATTATTGTTACAAGAATGATAGAGTTTCTGGAATTACAATTATTTTCGCGATAGTATTTGTTCACAAATTTTAAAATTACAATACGTTTAGAACACTCAGGTTTATACGACAGTTTCCTCAATAATTTTATCATATTGCAAAAAGTATGTACGACTTATTGACTTTCCTGCAGAAACGACAATTTTCTTTAGTTAATACACATAGTTTTCAAATATATGTACTTGTATTTCTCTTACTTTTGCGTCACTTTTCTGTAACTTTTGCTAATCATGACATCATCATCATCATCCTTCGCTGTTTCCTGCCTCTGGCTGGGTCGGCATAGAAGTCAAGCCTCTCCATTATTTCCTGGTCTTTCACAACTCCTCTCTTTCCAAGGTGTTCCAATCTTGTCTCCTAACACTCTCCACTATCTGTTCTTTCCACCAACATCTTGGTCTCCCCCTTGGCCTTATTCCCACTCCTTGTGCATTGTAAGCTCTTACTGGTAGTCTTTTCTGCATCCATCCTCTTCATGTGTCCGAACCATCTCATCTGTGCCTGTTCTATTCTGTCCTGAAGCTTCACTACACCCACTGTCTGTCCGATCTCCTCATTTCTTATTCTATCCCTAGTCTTCCTCAAAAGACTCCTTAGAAATTTCATCTCCACTGCCTGCATCTTTTCTTTGTCTCTCTATGTTATTGTCCAAGTCTCTGCTCCATACGTAATTATTGGCACATAGTATGTTACATATTACCTTCTTGCATTTCATAGGTACATCCCTATTCCATATTATTCTTCGGACGCTTTGATATAGTTCACCACCATTCATTTGTCCTCTTCTGTTTACCTCCTCATCTATGATGAGCAGTGTGGGGAATGGAGGAGCAGGAGGATCTGATCCTCCCAACTTGGCATCTTTCCTAGTTTTTGTTTTGAGTCCATTTTAAGCATAGATAATCTGATCGAGACTGGATCCTAACCGTTATGTGCCTCTGCTGGGTATCGAACCTGGGGCCCTTTTGTAGTCAAAGGGCTCCAGCAGAGGCCCGAATATGTTTTAAGTTCTATTATTATGACGCAAGTGGTGTTCCCAGGGTCTTTTTACGGTCCCCATTTTGTCATCTTTTCCTTCCTTTGACGTTTTTTCTTAGATATACTGGGCCAAAAGGGGGTTATGTCTACCATCCACCCCCCCCCCCTTCGCCCCGGGCACGCCATTGAATGACACTTTATTACTTAAATATT
Organism: Lepisma saccharinum; assembly: GCF_977018435.1. Taxonomy (NCBI): domain Eukaryota; kingdom Metazoa; phylum Arthropoda; class Insecta; order Zygentoma; family Lepismatidae; genus Lepisma; species Lepisma saccharinum. The sequence continues at coordinate 115,582,191 of NC_139229.1, read as the reverse complement.
AATGTACATACTCGTTCTGCTGAAATGATTCTGATTCCTCCGCGTAATTTTTATCTCCAAACTGATATATCTTTCCTTTGTGACGGATAAAATTAAGGAAATAGGTTGGTATCACTTTCTGTTGTTTCAGAGATTTTCAAAGTGATCTTGTGTGGATGCTTTTAGTTGCAGTTGTGGAAAGCACGTGGGATAGTGTGAGTGTTTGTTGCTTCGTGTTTTGTGCTGTGAATTTATCGGAATGAACGCGTATTTAGGAACGGTTGATGTGAAGTGCGGGTGTATTATTGAGCAATTGAAAATTGCTTCGTTTAGCTCGAGAGAGATAAGTGTTAAAATGAAAATCGTGGAAGGGGGTCGACCAACACCAAGAGTTTGAAATTTATTGTGGTGAGTACATCGTCTATGCATGTGTTTCTTTGCTTTGAAATGAATTTTTTATTGTTTGTGTTTAACTTTTTATTTAGTGTTTAAGTTACTCCAATGCGGTTTTTAGGGTGCCCAAAAATACTAAATTACAACATGCAGCGTAAAATAAACAAATTATTCCCATTTTTTTTTTATCTAAATCGGTTTGGTCACCGTTTGACCATATTAAATAATAATGAACAAATAAAGGTACTAATAAGTAAGTAAGAAATTCCGTCTCCCTTTAGTCGTATGCGGAAAGTTCGCATATGCAAAACGTTTAATATCATATGAATAACGTTACCTGGATTTTTTTAAAAAAAGTAAATGTGACGTTTACGGATCATATGGTTTATTTTTAGTACAGTCACTTTATTACGATATTTTGACAAATCCAGCGACTGGGTAAATGAGGCTATAAACCTTGAATCTTTCCCCTCGGCATGTCGTTGTACTACATGTTTTGTTGTACTGAAACATTGCTTGCCTCCTTCGTAAGACTACGCTTCGCTACTGGGCTCCAGGTATTTTTCATTCAAAATGCTGACTTCATATCAGTCTATAAAAAATGAAATATTTATTCTCAAGAAAAATATGTTGATGTGAACATAAATACGTAATCCTACCAAATTTTATTTGTGTATAGTTGTAATAATTAATTTGGGTAACACCCTAATTGCAATATTCATATATCAAATTTGAATTGATATGCCACTTGCATAGGTATGGTATTCTCAAAAACTATTGTAAAAATAAGTAACTGAAGTAACATTGCTATTAAAATTATCGAATGACTGGAATCATGATAATAAATAACAGAATCTATTTACCAGGAGTAGGGGATTTTTTTAATACCATATCGTTGTTTTCATTTTTTTTAATGCAGAAGTAGCGCAAAAAGTAGCGAAGTAGCGAGTAGCGAACAGGAGTGGCGTAGCGAGCTACTTTTTGGTAAATGTAGCTGTAGCTGTAGCGAAGCTACATTTTGGAAGAGTAGCTGTAGCTGTAGCGAAGCTACTTTTAAAATGTAGCGTTCGATCACTGCCAACAATCTATCAATAACACCATGTTTTCTTTTTTCCAGTCTGTCTGTTTCCTTCCTCAACACCTGAAGACGAAAATGCATGTTAATTTCTCTCATAATTGTTTCATTGTCTATTAATAGAAACCACGTATGTCAAGAATAGACGCATTCTTTCTGTGAAAAGTCCCATGTTTCGCACATCGTGCTTCTCCATTTACTGTTATTTGGACATTCACTTGAAAGTTAAAACTTAGCTTTGTATGTTTGTTTTCACGTGCATGTGTGTGAGGAGAGTGGTGTGCACGTGTGTTTGATGTTTTTCTGGGTATTATTTTCGTTCAAAAGCATTAATATAATTGTAAAATATGGTATTTACTGTAATGCAAGGAGTGAAAATATAAACCCAGTTCGTCAGGTTCGTTCCCAAACAACATTAAATAATGGAACGTAACGTGGACCGAGTATTATTGCATGTCGAGGACACGAGACATTACGATCGACAATCTTCATCTCGTATTTCTCTTTGGCGTCACTACTCAATTTACAGAGATGTATACCCGTGACTGGTATACAAGCCACATAATTGCAATGCTGGTTGGGTTGTCTAGTCACAAGGCGCTTGGTGGTCAGACATGGATGGCTTGTTTCAGTGCTTCTTCAATAGGGTCGTTACAACCCAGAAGTGTCCATGACTGTACAAATACATGGGATATGAAGCTTCAAGTGTTATGTACTAAATCACTTGATAGGCTATGGAAAAGGGAGATTTTATAAATGAATAACATCTGTTTCCGAAGAAAGGTCTGCGTCTTCAGTAGGCTTCTTTATGGGCAATTATTTTCCTGAAGATGGTTTATTTTCAAGATACTTTTATAAATTTATATCTTAGTTACAGATCTCCATAAATAAAGGACAGAACAGATTTCCTTCTTATAATTAAATCTACGCGACTTTTGCAGTTTATTTACATAATATGGATCAAGCTGTCATATCAGTTATATAAAGACGACCAGGCGCTTGCTTGGAACTTTATGAACGCTCCTTGACATAATGAAGCATAACATTGACGTGACTGGCGAAGGTTTTAAGTATTGACTCCGATTTTAATATAAATTGGACATTATGGTCTGGCTTCAAGATATATGCAGAAATACAAACTGATATAATTCGTAAAATATTAGAGACATCGACTTGATATCAGGTATGGCAACATGTTAGCATGTTCACAGGGCGAAACCTAACCATGCCAGATATCAATAATGAATAACCTGATCAATAAATAATAATCATGGCGACGAAATAATCTGAACTTATTCTTCCCTATGATGGCATGTTAGCATGCCCACAGGGCGAACCTACTCATACGGCAGAATAACATTAAGTCCTGTTGCATTATGCAACAATTGAAAATATATTACGTATAAGTTTCGAAGAGATGAAACTGAATTATCACAAAGGTTGAAAGAAATCTTAAATTAACTTATTCTCATGCGTGGTGACATGTTAGCATGTCCACAGGGCGAACCTAACCTTGCGTCAGAATAACAGTAAGTTCTGAGTCGAAATTTAACATTATTTTGCTAAGATTTTATTTAAAATTTCAGAAAACTTCAAAATAAAGTTTAAATTAACTTATTCTTTCGTATGGTGACATGTTAGCATGTACACAGGGCGAACCTACCCTTACGACAGAATAACTATGTCTCTAAGCTAATTTGGGAACGAAGACTGAGTTCTTGAACCCTCCCATAAAGGGAGCTGAGTATTTAAGATGTTATACTGTCATTACTTATTTCCAGAACTTCGATCTAATACTTTCACTCTCTTACATCCTTTGATCTATCAACTAGATATTCCATTATATATTCAATGTTCAATCCACTTCAGAGATCTAGGTTTACATGCATTGTACAGAGAAAAATGGCCAATGCATGTAATGATTTACACCGATGGTTCTAAGAATAACAATAGTGTAGGATGTGCCTATTACATCCCAGAGAAAAACATTTATCAACAATTTAGATTACCTATAGATTCATCTATTTTTACTGCGGAAAGTTACGCCCTATACAAAGCCTTACAATATGGAATAGCGGAAGACTTTAAAAAAATCCTTCTCCTTACAGATTCGCTGAGTGTTCTTCAAGCATTATCTACATCCTATCCCAAATTATGTCACCAATCATATCTTATTATTTTAATTATTCAACAAATTCAACTTGCTTGCAAAAGAAACATTGACATACAATTCAGTTATGTCAAAGCACATGATACTAATGTAGGAAATGATAGAGTGGACATATACGCTAAACAGGCCAGAGATTTACAACTCATAAGTTTCAATAGGTTAATGTATACTGATTTATTACCACGAGTAAAAATCAAACTTATGGAACAATGGAATGAATGGTGCAAAGATCAATTTAAGTTTGTGGGCAACACATATAGATGGATTGCAGAATTTAAATCTAAAGTCCCTTGGTTCAATTCATACACACTCCCACGGCAAGTCATAGTTTTTATTAATAGATTAAGAACAGGACACGTACGTACACCAGCACATTTAGCAAAAATAAAAATTAAAACTCAAGAAAATTGTAAATGTGGCAATAATAATCCTGATGCTCAACATTTAATTCTAGAATGTCCAATCTATTCAGATCAACAAATCATACTCTACAAAGGTTTTCAACGTTTAAAAATTCCATTTCCAATATCACTATCATCCATTTTAACAGATTTATCCCCTTCATTAATAGGGATGCTGTATGCATATTCTCGAAAATGTAGACTTGAAATATAAAGTGATTTTTAAGAAACAGCAAAATGGACAAAAAAAGTGAATTATTTATCATAATTGTTATATATTTGTGATTCCGATTAATTTGTGAGACTAACTGCCAACTTTAGAAGAAAACATTAAAAGAAATAAAAAAAAAACAATAACGATGTCCAAAGTCGACAAGATAATGCTGACAGGGACAAAAGAAGAAGAAGAAGAAGAAGAAGATGTTAATCCATCGGAGTCGGTGATGAAAATGCCCCCGAATTAGGTTCCGAAGCTGTATTTATACCCCCTCATGTCAAGCAGAGCGCCTCCCGTGACACAAAAGATAAACATAGCTGCAGCTGTGATATGCAGAACTAATTTGTGTATAATGGCAATATTCTAAAGATTAAACAGTGTGTTCCATAAGGTTCATTTTTCTATGTCTAAAACAACAGTTATGACCCTTAAAGTTTCTATAATATTCTCTACTATAAAGTTGTCACATTCTTAAAAACTTCTTTCCAATGTCCATAAGGCTTATATTACTAATAACTCCAACTGAAATTTAGCTCTTATGGCTTTCATAATAGTTTGATTCTAAAACTGAGAACACATATTTTTGACTAATTGTCAACAATGAAAGATTTCGCTTTCAAGAAGCTTGCAAATAACAAATTCTAAACTTCTCGAATGACAGAATTAGGTCATTAGTTCAACTATTAAATATCTCAACTTTCATAACATTTTATAGTGAATATAAAAAGTAAAATAATTAAGAATAATATTAAATATGACCGAATCTTTGATATGGTTCGGGAGGATCATATCATCTTCTCCTACCATCACTGGGAACGAACGTGCCCTGTTCCCTTCGCTAATCGGAAAGTTTCGGAATGCAACAGGAACGAAGGGAGAGCAAAAACGATACAATGCAAATACGTTTATAATAACATTGCTTCTACAAAGGGAATGGTATAAGCTACAATCACACTTGTTTTTCGTACATACTCGCAAATTCATTATCTTTCCATCTGTTGAACTGTTGACACTTGAAATAATCTATTTATATCCGAGCGCCAGGTACACGATTTAGTAGCGAGGTGAAACAGGTTCTGAACTAGGCAACGCCGCACGTCCGTGATTCGCTGGTGCTGTTCAGCCGTCCAAGGCCATATGCAGGAGATTTGACGCGCACTCTAGAGCATTATTACATACACCGTTTTCCAAGGTACTATACGATATTAAATGAAAAGTTAAACAACTTGGCTGTCGCACGCCAGATTTAACAACAATTCTATTTAAAAATATAAAAAAAATGGTAAAGGTGACAGACGTTGAAATTTTAATAGTCACATTTATTTCCTAGAAACTCTGGCCGACCTCCGCACATCATGCTACGACACCAGGGATCACGGGTTCGAATCCCGTCCTGGGCATCGGTGTGTTCTTTGTGAGTGTTCACTCATCCTTATCTTCGCAATTAGCCAAAAGTAGTACAAATGTGAAGTAAAATAAACCAATCTTAGGAATTCTGAATTTTTGTCTGCAACTTTAAACTGCTTATGATTATAATTGTGTATCTTGTCTCCCGTCCAGAGAATTCACATATCTTTTGTAGAGATCGCATCTCAGTTTGTTAGTTACGAATGTAACTTTAACTTCGTGCAATTTTTAATATATTTATGCATCAGTGTCTTCAATTTCCATTCAGTAAACGTGTACTATATGTCAAATCACAAACCCTGACACCTTCTGTAAACAAAACCACCTGCATGCAGAAAGCATTGAAAACTCATAGAAGTAAAATAATCCACACGAAAATCCAGCGTTGTTACAGGATTCATTACGTAAGGTAAAACAATGGCAAATTTGTAGTATGGGATACGCTGCCGCAAATGACGTCTCACTTTAAACCCAATGCTCTTTCTTTTTTTTACTTATTGCTTCACCTTTATGGTTAACTCTTTGCACCAGTAATCATTTCCCATAAATTTGGCTTCTTTCTTGCATGTGAATTGAATATATTTTACTTGCATTTTTTAGACAAAATGATATAACATGGTAATGTATATTTCTAAGGATGATATAGATAGGAGTGTATTTGAAATTTGTTTGTACATTTTATGTAAATTGTATCTTATGTAAATAAAATATATAATGGGCATAAACAGCCATATGCATTGCTGTAAGTCCAATAAATATATTGATGATGATCAACACAAGACAAAAAGTTCGTAAATTTATTGCGGTTGGAAACTTTGACAAGCATCCTAATAACGATTTTTGTTCCGCCAAATATAGTGCACTTCGTAAAATAACTTGGTGACATGGCAAGGCAAGATAAGTGTGAACATTTTGTAGTAATATAACTTTCAATGAGCTTAGAGATTTTTGTACATAATGATATTTTATAACATTGGTTATTTTCTAAAAATAATCATGTGAACAGCAAGGAAGTAGTGCAACTTAGTAATATTGCCTGACTTAGCCTTAGAAAAATATCATGCCGAGTTCTATGCGTGAGGAAAAGTCTCCGTGTTCTCCTAGCTTGTTTTCAAAACACCAGCAAGGACAGCCTTTGCAAAGGGGTGAGAAACAGATTCTACTCAATATTTATGTAACGTTCTGTCAGTAGTATCCTGAGAAACCAGTAAATGAAGTGGTTAAGTTGGTATCCCAGTGCAGTGGTGTGTCAGTGTCTGCAGTTTTAAGGGTTATGAAACAGAGAATGACCGGGAGAGTAACAATGTATGCGGCTGCATATTCGTCTGATGTTTTGAGAACGGGTTCTGACATTCAGAGGCTCTTATATAAAATGAATAGGTGCGGCGAACTATGAGTGTAACAGCAGATGATTGCGGTCATGAATCAGCTGACGCGGAGTGATACATCGAATCGGTGAGACCGTTTGTTTACAGAAGGTCTCAGGGATGGTGATTTAGACCTTAGCCTTGCATTTGATATAATTATGATATTTGTACGAGTTGTGTGGGCTGCCTAATGTTATTAACTTCCAAGACACGTTAGTGAAAATTCGACAATAATTTATTGATGTTTCATTAATTGCGATATACATATACAATACTACGTGCTATGCCAAGTATCTTGGATTCTAAACAAATTAACGTCTGCAGGCATAGATTAAGATTCATCCCTTCTCATAAGAAAACTAAATGTGTCTTGGTATCTATGAAAGGTCAATATATTGAACATAATGTATTTTTTACCCCTGCAGTATGAGTGAGAGTGTGAATGCTTGAGTGATAGTGAGGGGTTGTGTAATGTGTCTATTTTTTGTGTGTTATATAATATATTTCGGGCAGTCAAATGAAAACCGAACACCCACCATAAAACACATTCCTCGCAAAAGTTGGCAACACTGTTGTTATGTATCGATACTGCCATCTGTAGAGTAGGAGAAATGCATAGTGAAAACGCACAGGTCCACACAGTTGCTTCGTCATTGCTCAGGAGGTGAGCGTAGTGAAAAGTGTGTTCGTCCAGCATTGGAAATGGAGGCAAGCAATGAAGAGAGAGAGGTGTGGTTCATTTCTTGGTGGCTAAGGGTGCTGGAACACGCGAAATTCATCGTCGCATGTCTGCAGTGTATGGCGAACACTGCATGTCCCTGACAAGTGTGCACGAGTGGCAGAAGAGATTCCGCGAAGGACGCACATCACTGCAAGACGATCCGTGCCTGGGACAGGCCCATCGAGTCATTACGACTGATGTGATTGCGATGATCGATGGTCTCGATGAGTGAGAGTGTGAATGCTTGAGTGATAGGGAGGGGTTATGTAATGTGTCTATTTTTTTGTGTGTTATACAATATATTTCGGGCAGTCAAATGAAAACCGAACACCCACCATAAAACACATTCCTCGCAAAAGTTGGCAACACTGTTGTTACGTATCGATACTGCCATCTGTAGGGTAGGAGAATCCGAATGCAATCATTGTGTGCCATCATCAACATAGGTTCGCAGTGTGTAGTGTGGTAGTAGGTGACCACTTGATAGGCCCGTACATTTTGCCCTCTACTTTGTGTGGTGGGAATTATCGGGTGTTTCTACATGACGTATTACCTGAACTTTTGGAAGACGTGCAACTGGCAGGTAGACAACGTATCTGGTTTCAACACGACGGCGCCCCAGAGCATTTCGACCGGGAAGCCAGGTCCTTATCCAACGATATTTTCGGCAATCGTTGGATTGGCAGGGGTGGACCTTTTCCGTGGCCACCTCGCTCGCCCGACCTCACACCACTGGATTTCTTTGTGTGGGGAGAAATGAAAAGGCTCTTGTATGAAACCCCTGTGGAAAGTGCTGAGGACCTCGTTGCTGTGTTAGTGCCGCTGCTGGGACAAATGGTGTCATGCCAGAGGTATTTGCACGTACCAGACAATCCGTGCATCGCTAATGCCGTCTTTTGTCTTGAAGTCAATGGCGGACATTTTCAACCATGTCTCTGAGTATACCGGTGTTTGTGAGCCCTATTAGCACCGCATAGTATCTTTTAGTGAAAGGTGCGAGTGAAGATGCTGGAGATCGCTGTACCCCAACGGCGAAAGAAACAGTAGGCGAGTTGTCCACCACTATTTTCATTCGGTCTGCATTACACAATGTGATGATAATGAATTGAAATAAAGACGTCAAAAATCAGAGAACAATGCCTGCTTTGAACGAACATAGTTTCATTCCTTAAAACAACACAGGATGTAGAATAAAAAAGTAATGAAAATAGTTGTGGACAATTTGCTCCATTATATTTGCCGTTGACGTACTACATACCGTCGATCTGCATGTGCGGAGGTTGTGCGCTTCTCGGGGGAACCCTTTAATATAATATGTGCTGTGCCTGGAAATGTTACATGCCATTGTGTGCGTTTTCTCGCCATTTTCGGGTGAATTTCCCTAGTGTGGGACGGTATCCCAGCAGTAGTGGGACAGTGGACATATGTCGTCATTTTACTGGCTACATTCCGATCTCAACATTATGTAGGAAATGGACATTTCCACTCAGTTTTTTTACAACAAATTTTAGAAACTGCATCCTGGAAAAATGACCCCTGCAAGTTCTCGCGTTTCTCTGCGTCCAGTTTAAGGCAGAAACGAGACTTCCAAAGTTGCGAGGCTAGCGTTGTGCTGAAAACACGCCGCCGCCATGTTACTACGTCACTCCTTAGGGAGAGCTCCTTTGTCGTCTGCTTCGAGCGTCCAGTTCCGGATGGGTAGCCCACGGTGAGCGAACACATGCGCAGCAGTTTTACAAATCTGTACCGATTTAAATAATGGAAGAAGGAGCGATAGGAGAAAGGAAAGCTATGCTTTGTAGTGATCATTCTTCTATGAAATATCCGTGCTGCTCACGTGCAAGATAAATGAAACGGTTCAGCTGCGTGTGTGTTCTCAGGCCATGCGAAAAGTATTGCTTATAAAATTGGTTGCTGACCAGACACTCAAAAATTTTGTAACCTAGGTAGTGCAAAATATGAATTTTCACATTCTTCACTTTATTTATAAAGCCTATTTAATTTTCTTTTCCATAAAGCAATTTCAGTTTGTGTTCCATTTCTGTTGCGCAAATTATGATCAAATATTTTTGTGCATATAAGAGAAAATACACTGAGAAGATTAAATTAGTTGCACAGTACATATCTATAATTAGTTTATGTATAATTATTACAAGGAAATAATGTGTATAACCATGGACGTATTTAAGGGGGATTCAACGGGTCCAACTCCCCTCTTTTTTTGGTTCACTAAAATTACCAGTTTCCTTGTTCTATCCGCTTGTTCATAAAAAATTCCTTCAGACTTATTTCATTCTCTTAAATTAGAGACGTATAGGATGGGATATGGATGGGAAGGAAATTTCGTAATTCCACACACCAGATGGGACTGCAGACCAATGTCTGCAATTTCCTGATAGTTTCGGAATTTCTGCGATAAGAAACTGCATTGAGACTGTCAAATCAGTAATTTTCCCCCCATGAGTCATCTTAAAGATATTTGGTTCTTAAAAACGTAGTGACACAAGATGAACAGAAAAGTATCAATACTAGCGTGACTTCGTGACTACGTACACACAACTTTGTCGGGTCCAACATCCCCTCCCCCCATGCTTCCCAACAAGTTTCCGGTCAGCAGTGTTCTGGATTTTCACTTACGAAATAAAGCAACCCTAATCATACCAAAAGTTGATCCATCCAAAGTTGATCCTCCTCGTTTCGACGGTACAGCCCTCGAAAACTAAATATTATCCTGCTTATATATGCAAACCAAACTGCAGATTCAGAATTACCAGGAATGAACTGGCGTTGTAATTATTATACACAAAATACATGATTTATCTGAGGAAATCGCATGTTCCAGGTTTGACTCTCGACCTGGGCATGACTGTTTCCTTGTGAGTGACATTTCATTGAACTGGAAATTGTTACATGGGAGGATGTTTGCTCGAGACTTTTGGGACAGCTAGGGGGATGCTTCTATTGTTAATGTTAGTGTTGCTCACCGTCTCATAAAAGGAGATGGGACAAGTGAATGTTTTCGAAATGAGATGGGACAGAAGAAAAAGTTCGTCTCTTATCATGGCAGGTTGGGTGATACTTAGATTGTGCAGTTGGTGGTAGTGTGTGTGTGGGGGGGTGTACTCCTGCACCCCGACTTCGAATACTGCTTGTAGTTATTCATCTTCATTGTAGCGATTAGCCAAAAGTGGGAAGAAATGTGATGTTAGAGATGATACATAATAAATTAACTATGCGTTCTCATCGTTGCGGTTAAACAAAGTGAACGGTAAAGCGACGTAAAAGTAGGCTAAATACAAAAGTTTGCAATATATATATTAACTGAAGAAAACTGTCATTTACTGCAGGACATTTAAAAACTCACCGTATCTTTTTATACCGTATCACCTCTTATATTGCGGAAATTGGCGTGTAAACCAGTGTGTTCTAAAAGTATTATCTTAAAATTTGTGAAGAAAATATTATGACGAAAATAATTGTAATTCCAGAAAAGGCATTCCTATAACATTAAGTTCTTGCCAGTCAGAACTAACCTATGTATTCGCAATGAACAAGGCTGTTCACGTGTTCAGCCATTGACTGTTACAAGGTTTGCTTTGTCACCCTAATGGGAAAACCCTCTACCGAGTGGCTAAATTATAGTAAATACTACTATACTGCTAGGGCATAATTCATCTCCAAGAAATGGAGCACAGATTTTTGCACTGGAAGTTGTAAGATACTTGTTTTACACAGTAACAAGTGAATTTTCTGTCGCTTCCGCGGCTCATGCTAAGTTGACGGGACGAGCAGAAGCCCCGCCTGCACGCATTTCTAAGTGATGACGTCAGAGGACCTCCTGTCTGTGGAGAGGACAGTGGCGTCGCTAGGCCCTTTTTGTGGGGGCTTCAGCCCCCCCAATCCCTCGATAAGCCCCCCAATTTTTAGCTATTATTACATACAGTATTTCGAGAAAATATATTTGAACAATTGTTAATGCAGGAACATACCTCTAGGTACATATTCTGGGAAAGAATCGTTTCGTTGTGACATAGTTTTTTTTAAAACCACGATCTTACATCTGACACGTCATGTCTTTAGCTGGCAATAGTGCAAACGATAGCCGTCATTTGTTCTACAGGGAGGTTATTTCAGTCGTTTACCGCCAGAGTGTCGGCCGTTCGGCGGCTTCTTCATGCAACAGGTCCCGGCAAATTGCGTTCAGGAAGTCCGTGACAGAAACAGCTTGTTTTGTAATGTTTCCACTTTTCACAATTACAGTTACAATTACAATTGAAATAAGCACGTACCTTGTCGCAAGGATGCTGGAAATGGTGTCCTCCCAAATACAAATATTTCAGGCACCTTATTTCTGACATCTAATCTTGGATTAGACATCGCTACTTTATCCTCAGTTGACAGAAATAGAAGATAGCATCCCGGCGCATAAAGCAAACCGAAAGCGTAAAATGATATTTAAAAGTAATAAAAATAATGATCACTAACCTCCTGTGTTATAAGAGATGTTGAAAATGACCTCCTTCAACAGCAATACAACACGTTTATTAGGTTCAAGAGATCCTGTCTCTTGTAATTGCCTGACCACTTTTCTGCAAGAATTCGTTTTCACGTAATTATAGTACATAAAAACTCTTTGTTCAAGACTATATTTGTTTAGCGGCATAACTAATGAATGAATAACAATTAACACACAATAAAGCACTAGCACTGAATAGCACAGCAACTCAACACAGTATAAACAACACGCGTACTGATAAACGCAAACAGAAGTGAACATGAGAGTAGACTCACAGTCACTACGTCTGGTAGCCGACAGTGTTGCTAACCATTTTCCGGAATTTTCTTTACTTACAACAAATTTTGACTTGTTTTTGAACCCTCAATTCTTGAGTGGTTTTTGTGACTATTAAATTACAAGTGCCGATCGCTGAAATCATGGTTGCAAAAAATTACTAAAGAACTTGACATACACCATCACATCCATAGTACATTTAATGAACGCCATTCCAAAAGGCATGTTTCCGAACTTATGCAGAATGTTGCAAATTGCAGTGACAATTCCTGTGACATCAGCATCGTGTGAGAGGAGTTTTAGCTGTTTGAATCAAGATATTTTTGCGTAATAGTATGGGCCAAGACAGACTTTCCTCACTTGCAATACTGGCTATAGAAAAGGAAGAGTGTCATGAATTGTGTGTAGATTGTGTTATTGAGAATTTTGCAACAAATTCGAACTGCAGAGTATAGCTGATACATAGAGACATAGTTCACCAGCATTAGAAAAACAGGACAAGAATATCCATCTGTTTTCATAAAAATTAATGCAGTAAGTCTATGTTAGTTTTAATTCCTTATGCTTGTTATATATTATTGTCTTATTAATCACTTTGCTATTTTCAAACATTAAAAATATTTACAATAGTAATAAGTCATGTATCTGGTTGCAGCCCCCCCAAAGCAGATGGCCTAGCGACGCCACTGGGAGAGGACGTTTTCAAATCCGTGACGTAGTAGGTGAGTTTCAGCGGTGTTTGAAGGCGTGTTTCTCGAGAACCAAAACAAATATCGCCGAGATATTTTGCACATCTCATGTTTGTGTCATTATCTGTAAAGTGAATGGATTTAAAACGTTTTTCATGTCAAAGTGGAAATGTCCATTAGTAGTAAATTTCCTGTATATTCCATCAGGGAATTCCCTACTTTCTTTGAGAGTCCCGTTGCGCAATTTACACTGGGCCTCAATTGCTGCACCATTGTATTCATCAGGTAGTACGACTTTCTTTGTATTCTTTTAATCCGACTTTGATATATTTCTTCCTTCTTGACTTGTTGTGCTTTAAACATGGTGTGAGGCGATTTTCGCACGCCTGTCACTCGCAAACGACATTTTCCCCTTGTTTTTACTTGTCTAATCACCTCCCAAGCGCTATAACAGGTATTTTGCAACACCCTGTACAGTAGGATCCATGAGTATTACCGTGCAAACTGTCCATGACTATTTTCATTAATTTTTCTCTTGCATCCTATGTGTTTTGAAGTGATGAATTTTTATGTTTGCTGGTGCAGATGTTGTCTACAGCTTTTTTCAGTTTTCTTTCAATTCTTGAAGCTCTTATTAGGTCAAATAAAGTGCACGAGCATGGTGATGGACAATTTGCACGGTAATACTCATGGATCCCACTGTACATAGTGGCAACGGCAAACATATTTTTATGTAGGCGTGATCGGTCGTAGTTGACGTATCGTTGAAGATTGGTCAAGAGCTTTTTTTGTTGTATAAAGAAGGAAATCGAAACACACACACACAGTGTACACACTCATTCATCAACAGTCAACACAGTGAGATTGAAGGAAATTATTCCTGTGAAAAGATAATTGTATTTTATTAATATTTATTTGTTGTTAAATGTTGTAAACTATATAATTTAGGTAAGAACATGAGATATTTTTATGTGTAGTAAATACAGCATGTTGGAAAATATTCATCTTCCTCCGTTAATGTTAACATAAGTAATATGAAACCAGGAAAACATTAAGAGTACATATGGTCTGTTCTTAACGTCAAAATGTAATTGGGATTTATTAGACGATGATTAAGTGTAAGACAAGAAACTTTTTTCCTTTTTTTAAAAAAAAGAAAGTGAAATCTAGCATATTTTCGCGGAGCTAGTTATGTAGATCATTGTTTCGAAACATGATGTAATTATTTTAGATATACATGTAAAAAATACTGAAGTTGGTACTACTTCACTATACCGGAGACACCTATCAATGATTTATTTCTCAATTTTTTACATTGATAACTTACTATTGTGCGCTGCAGATCATTTCTTTAGGGAAAAAATGGATTTCTAACGAAAATAATGTCTATTTCTTACATACCATAGCCCCACGAACCATCATGGGGACGAGGTATGCCTACTAGGTCAGGTTAGGCCTGTTAGGTTTGGTTCCATTAGCACTCCTTTCGTTCAATTTAGCATATACGGACAACATCGGAATTACAAATTCCACGGCATCTTCCACACCCGGCAACAACTTCAGGACGCATCCTCGACACATCATGTTGTAGCAGCAGCAATAGCGCGTATTGTGCTCTCGTGCAGAAAGCAAATGGCGGCAGCAGCAATAGCGCATCGGAAATAGATTTTCGTTGAAAACCACATGCATTCGCATTAAAATGGATCAAAACTACATTCCCGAACATCAACAACGCTACAGAAAATGATTTGCGTAAGTACTTTCTCCTGTAAATTTGAAGAAATCCGTCTTCGGTATAGTAAAGTGTTACCCTGAAGTTTTTGTTTTATTTTTCGTTGTTTTTCTACCTCTTGGGCTAATCGTGAAAGTGAGCATGAATGATGAAGTGATGAAATAGGTGGTAACGGTTCCGGCTATTTTATGATTTCACCTAGTACGAAAACTAATTATCGTAGAATTTTGGAAATCATTGTCACACGAAATTTGAACCTTCCTTAAAGTAATGTGCACTGTTTGGATCGAAAAACGTTATTTATGTTGAAAAAAAAACAACTTTAAAATTACCCTACGCACTTCTCATGGACAAGATATTTTCAGTCGACAAGCTACAGTAAATATCGTAGAAGCGTGGGAATGAATGTAGAAGTAAATGGGAACCTTAGTAGAATGCATTTAGGGACTTTTTAATGCTAAGGGAACCAAACTGGTAACGATTAGATATAGCGGAAACACATTTCTTGAAATTTACAGGAGAAAAGACGGGAAAGTACTTACGGAATTTAGTTCTTGTGGACTTTTTGAAGCTGGGAATGGCTACATGGCGTTTTTAACTTCATGTATTTTTAAATTCCATATCCCATCACCCTCTTTTACCTAATCCTGGATTTTTTACTTATACGACGAAGTATTTTATATACTGAAAAGAGACCTGAAGAAGCAAAGCGTAGCTTCGCGAAACGTTGTGTGCAACCATTATACTCACTCACGTAAGTTTTTTACTTTTTTTTTTTACTGTAAAAGAATAACCATTGACGGATAGCCCCATGAACCATTCATGGTAAGGTTAGGTTAGGCAAGCGTAGTTAAAGTTTCGGGTTGTAGAACCATGCACGGGTATCCCCACAAACCATTCATGGTAAGGTTAGATTATGTTAGGCATCTTCTTGAAAAAAAAACGGGGTGGTTGGGAACAGTGACGGGGTTACGTAATCAAACACATGGAACATCCGGGGAAAATGTCTGAATGTATGCACAAGCTATTTTGCTAGTGTATATTTTATTTTAATTTGTTGTCTTTCATTCATTGCTATTTGTCTTTACTTCCAGCTTTCATTCATTGCTATTTGTCTTTAATTCCAGCTTTCATTCATTGCTACTCATCCATCTCTGCCACAATCTTACATTTATTCTAAGAAGTTTGGCACAAATAATGATGCAAATGTAATGTATCCGTTTCAAACTTGAAGCCCACAGGGCTACACTATGATGGAAAAAGCAGAGAGTATGGTGCATTGTGCTGCAGGTTGTGTGTGAACACAAACTGCACATGTTCGTTTTTTTGGATATCAAGGTTCGTCAGTATCCATTTCCATGTATTTTGCATACACCCACCTCATGCTTCTGCCTACTGCTTGGTACTTTCACTATGGCAGGAGTTGTCCTTTGGGGGTTCTAACGAGAAACTGCACAAGCGAAGTAGACTCATGGTTTCTCTTTCTTAGCAAAGAAAAATTGCCATGGTACTGCCACAAATACATTATTTATTGTGTAGAAATTTTAACGAAAAATTGTGAATAGGTAAATACATTGTTTATTGTTCATTCTGGAAGTGGCCGCGGTCGCTCAGTCGGTAACGCGTCTGACTACCATGCTAAAGGTCCCGTGTTCGATCCCCGGCCGGTTCAAATCCGGGAACTTTTCTAACGGTGGAAGCGGCCCCGGTGCCCACCCAGCGTCGAATAACATGGGTACCTGGGGGAAACCCTGGGGGGTAAAGGCAGTCAGGGGCATGATGCTGATCACATCACCCCCACTCACGACCGGATCAAGAAAGTGTGGGGCGTTACCCCCACACCCCCTATATGCCTTCATGGCGTGCTGCTATGCACAGGGGAGGACTTTATCTTTACCTAGAAGTGATTACTGTACATTACTGGGGGTTCACTGCTCCTGTGTGCTATAGGGCCATGCCTGTCCTTGCCCTACGGGAGAGGTGAAATAGAGAGTCATTATGTGGTACTCTTGTTGCCTGTTGTCAGTTAGAGTGGAGGGAGTAGCTTTGATTTTTTTTTGTTTTGGGGGGGCGGCAGACTCAAGCTTACCTGCAACTTTAAAATTTGAAGGACAACATCCAATATGGGTTCAGTCTCTTGCAGTGGCCTGCCCCAGGGGGCAGTTAGCTAGGGTCACCCCTTTTGTCCCAATATTCCTAAAAAATAACATCATAAGTAAGAAAGATGGCAAGATGAGGACTGACTTCTAAAAAAAACTTGTATGTAACTACCCCATTTTTTCAGAAATCCTAGGCACGCCACTGGTCCCTTGGATCCCTTCCATATCCTAGTTGGAGGTAGGCTATGACCCAACCTGTATGTTCCAACTTAAAAAATATCCATGCAGTCATGATGCTGTCTGGAGCAATATACATACGACCAACCCCTTGCAGGAATGCAACAATCTAGGCTTAAGGAGAAAGCAGTTGTTTAATGGAAGCATTGTTCAAATATTTTTCTTAAGTATTGTATATTTGTTTATCAATATGTAGGTAAAATGTTATAATTTTGTGTTTAAGGACTATACATGATGGAGAGAGCTATGTTTGAATGCAATCACTTTTGTGATTAGAGTAGAAGAAATCAGAAGATATGAAGACCTTTAACGATAGTTTCTGGGTGAGTTGTCTAAATTTCGTCACTTAAATCTTATGAACTATTCTGTTCAGTGGTTAATTTATCAAAATTTCTACTGCATGGACACAAAGTAAAAGTTGCTTGGTAGAACTTACTCTAAAAATGTCCATGTAACTTTTTTTTTGGTTTTATATTTAGTTGAATTACTACTAAATACAGTGGAATCTTTTTAATTTGAACTTTGATAATTCGAATTATTGAGTAATTCAAACGGAAGTTTATTTCCCTTGAAACCATCTTTAGTGACGTCATGTTTTTTTCTAATTTTGGATAATTCAAATGTTTTTCATGTTCCCTTGAAGTTTGAATTAAAGAGAGTCAGTCTGGTGTTATATGATGATATTTTAAAATGAATAAAGGAATGAATTCTTCTGTTCTGCATTATATAAATTTGCTACTTATCTATATGCACATATAATGTACCAGATATTGATTTTATTTTGTGAATAAAATAATTTTTCCATCTCCTGCACTGCTTCATTATTTCACAACTTCCAGCATGAAAGCACTGCTTTTTTCAATAAGTATTGTAAAATGTCATTGTATGGTAATAATATTGAATATTTCATTCCAGAATCGTGAAATTTGCAGCTTTCAAGGCTTTGATGTAGCATTAAAGAGAGTGAAAGAAGGTCGAAGGGTGCTGAAGGAATATGGAGAATTTTTAAAGCAATGGTAAGGACATGGGATTGCTTTCCTAGTTGTACAGTATAGGAATAATTACTCTTATTTAATGTTTCATCAAGTTTGATTTTGTAAAAGAAGAAAATCATTGACATATATATATACTGGGTGGCCAGAAATAAAGTTGTCCTCTGGAGCCCCGTTCGAAGCAACAGATTGCTCTGAAACTTGATATAGATTCTATGGAAAACAATTGGAAACGAATGTTGATGAAAAAAAGTAGTTCAAATTTTCACCACCAGATTGAAATGTGGTGCTGAAGTAACAACAACCAGTAATTTGAGTATGTCGGTACAGCGTTGTTCAGTATGCATCCTGTCAATGCGAACGACCATTTGGAACAGGCGTGGATCCACGGGGAGGGCAATAGGAGAGAACGCCCCTCCCAACTGCCACGCTTTTGTATATATTATTAAGCCTAATACTTTTGAAGACTGTAAGTGCCTCCCCCGATGGCGCAGTGGTAGCGTCGTCGCCTTGTAATCAAGGGGTCCCGGGTTCGATACCCGGTGGAGGCACATAGTGGTTCGGATCCCACTTTAAACAAACTGTAGGTCCAGTCCCGATTAGCCTTACTGTGCATAAAGTGGACTTAAAACAAAATATCAATCAATTGAAGACTGTAATATTCTGTCTTTTATCATCAATGGGCCTCCCCGATGGCGCAGTGGTAGGGTCGTCACCTTGTAATCAAGGGGTTCGATACCCGGTGGAGGCACATAGTGGTTCGGATCCCACTTTAAACTGTAGGTCCAGTCCCGATTAGCCTTAATGTGCATAAAGTGGACTTTTAAAACAACAAATCAATCAATCGATTTTATCATAAAGTTTGACGGGCTGGAGAACACTTTTTTTTCAAAAGTTTGATCAAAGTCCATCAGAATTAGAACTACAGTTTAAATTTGGAACCGAACCATTGTGCAATATGCGTCAAAAAGGGGATCGAACCCAAGACCCCTTGAGTTAATATATGTTTATTCACTTTACTCCTGGTCTTATCACTCAGTCTACTGTGGCAATGGGAGAAATTATGTCAACGGTATACAGTAATAACCATCTATTCCAGCCTGGATCCCTATTTTAGCAAAACAATACTTTAATCTCCAGAATATGGAAGCCAGCTTGGTTCCTGTTTACAGTACTATATCTTGCTTACGTAAAACAGTGCAAGTGTAGATTAGAATTTATTCTCAGTGAGTTGAGATACCCGACTGAATTTGCCCCTCCCAACTAACTTCTGGATCCGCTACTGCTTTGGAAACATAAGACAATGCGATCAATTGGTGCAAGGAACATTTCCCATGATGATGTTCACTGTGTACCAGATTTCAGCGCCACATTTCGACCTTGTGGTGAAAATTTGAACTATTTTTTTCATCATTATTCGCTTCTCCATGGCCTCCATAGGCTCTATACCAAGTTTCAGTGCAATCCGTTGCTTCGAACAGGCTCCAGTGAGCTCTGGGCAGGGAAACTTTAGTTGTGGCCTTCCGGTATATAATATATTGGATGTAAAAGGCATGAACCCTCTCTCACAGTTTCTGTTGAAGTAGAAGTAACATTCAACTGCAATTAAATATATTGTGTTTGCATATATTGATTTGTAATGTATTGTTTCTCTATTATAAGGGCTACTGCTCAAGAAGTATACGGAAAAACTCTGGTGAAAATAGCAAAGTCTGCTGGAGGAAAAGAAGAAATTGGGTAAGCTGATACCTTTTTGAGTTTTGATTTCGTTACTAAGCTATACACTCATTGATTGTTAGTAAATATGGCTTTGTTACTTGTTACTATTGATTTTAGCAGACACAATTCATGAATTGTGCTACTTTGCAGGTCTATGAATAATGTCAGATGTCTTTTCTTTCTGATCATTTTTTGAAGTTCTTACAAGTAGATGAACACACATTTATTTGTAAATTAGAGGAGGCACTGTGGTTCAGATCCCACTTTAACCCTTTCGAGGCAGAGCCTCCAGATGACAAAAGTAACTGAAGGACGATTGACGAATATTTCGGCAAAAACATATCTTCATAATAAATGTTCAATAAACAGGAAACCGAATTAAAAAAAAAAACACTGAATACCTTTGGCTTTAATATCCAAGCATCCACCTCACATCTGCCGTCATTGCTGGGTAGACTCTGACGTCATTGTCGTGTCGCCAGGCAGATTGTTAAAACACACAACGAAAGCCCATGTGTTTTTCAAACTTTTATAAGTTAAAGGGCTCAGTCTTTCAAGTTCTAAACAAGCATCATTTCTACACAGTAAATTTGGCTCTGGAAATAAAAAAAGGGATTAGAGCTTTGTTTGTCCTGTGTTTTCCACTTAGCAATAGGCGGGGAAGTGGGAAGGGGGATGAAGCCTTTCTGTATAGCGTTATTCAAGAGTTCTTTTCGTGGCATCTGTGCCGTACAGGTGGCTACGGTCTTCAAGGCATCTGTGCCGCACAGGTGTCTACAGTCTTTGGGGGAGGGGAGAGGCATGGGTGAAATATAATACGCACTTGCAGGCAAGGAATTTTGCTGCACAAATCATTCTCTTGTTATCGGGCTATGAACGTTAGTGCTTTTGAAACCTTGTTGTGAGAACAAAGAGTATGTGATGCGGGGGATGAAACAGAAGTTGAAGATGGTTCAGAAGATGATATACAGGGTTGCGAAGATGGGGATAAGTGATGAAATGATAAAATTGATGAATGGGCATTCACAAACAACCATGCCGTAGTGGGATTCAAACCCAGGATTCCTTGAGTTGCAGCGTTATTTGCTAACCACTCGGCCACAAAGTCCGGATCGCCTTTATTATATAACTTGCAAATTTCTGATGGAGTTTCCGGTCAGTTGTGATAAACATTCTCTCCTTGACCTTCAGTTTTCTTCTTGATTTTTTAAAAAAGAAATTTACTATTTGTATTATCGTTTTGATACTATGTATTCGCCATTACATAACTTGGGGCAATCAGCGACAAGTGGTGGTTTGCCCAAATCGATGAGTGCTCCCGGATGGGAGCCAGCCAAACTTTGAAGAAGAAAAAATTGAAATTCCTCTGTCTGTTGCTTCCAAAAATGGGTACACATCGACATGTTTACCTTACCGAACGAAAGCCTTGGAAATTCTGAATAAAATGAGCCCTCATTGGCATTTATCGTGTTATTACAACTTTTTTAAAAAAACATTTTCCAACATGTTACATTTTGCTTAAAATGAGCCCCGTCCTTGGGGAATTTCCATGCATGACAAATATTTTGTCATCCGCCTCGAAAGGGTTAAACTGTAGGTCCAGTCCCAGTTAGCCATGCTATGAAACAAAAACTGAACTCCAACTCAACTCAACTTGGCTTCCTTCATTTTGGATTGCAGTATTACATTTTATGGATATTTTTTAACGATACGCAAGTGCAAATTGCCGACCGTCATGATGGGAGTGGTTAGCACAGCATGCTACGATGCCAGGGCTTCTGGGTTCCATACCCAGCCTGGGCATGGGTTTTCTTTGTGAGTGTTCCTTCCTTCATCATATCATCACTCATCCTCATTGTCACAATTAGCCAAGAGTGGCAGACAAGCGACGCTAAATAACAAGAAATCAAGCAAGTGCCAATTATGAAGTATGCTTCCTTTCCAGAATAATGAAGCAGGCTTGGGAAGTAATGAAGAGCCAAACAGAAGCAATAGGGAGTGCATATCTTCACAGCTCCGGCCAATTGTACAGCGAGGCCTCTAAAGTTAGTGAGGCTGTGGAGAAGTTGAAGGAACAGAGGAAGAAAGAAGAAGATGAAGTTAAGTAAGTTGTGGCTATTTATTTATTTCTGAACTACAACACGTACAAGAGAAATCAATGTGAGTGTAGTACTTACATTGGTGATGTTTTGCATGTGATGCTTTTGCTGTTCAATGTTAAGGTGCCTCTATTATTTTCCTAAGTGTATTTTGGGGAATATCATTTGGTAATTGAGAACTGGGGAATGTAATTGTTGCTTTGTTTGGGCAAATTGTGATTATGTGTCATTATCTATCTGAAGCTGCAGTATTCTTTTTAAAATTAGAATGTCTTGGAGGTTGGGTATATATTGTAGCATAAGATTAGTTTGGTTTCATATTAAAGTATTACTTGGAATGATAGATTCCATAGGAAAGGCATAGTTTCAGTTAATCACATGTTTATTTGTTTGCAGCACTTCCACATTTCATATCTGCAATTTTACTGCAGTCAGTGTGCGTGTGTGTCTTTTTCTATCAATCCAAAGAAATTTTGAGAAGATTTAAAGATCATGCTGCATATGGATGAACTCGTGCATTTTAGTAACTATAGCCTAGAGACCCTCGTGGGGTGAAATGTGACCCTTTGTCATTGAATATATTAATAAAGTTTAACATATACTGTATATTTCTGAATCCAAGATAAGGTTTTTTGCCTCAATTTTGTACCCAGAAGTATGGGGTCGTCTTGCTTCAGGTGCACGTGATGTGGAGCTTTTCTTTTGTTGACTGGACAGACCCACGAGCTTCCATTAAGCCACGCCTACCGCTTTAGCCTTGAACGTTCGCATGTGCTTTGAGCATTGTTGTGCGGTAGTGAGTGTTGTGGGGACATTTTTTTTTTATTTATTACTTTTATTGTCTCCTCCAGTTACTTGTAATAAGGTAACCATTTGTAAGTTTTGAAAATAGTTTTTCTGTAATCCCTTGTTGATAAATGGGGGGTCGTCTTGGATTCGGAGTCATCTTGCATTCAGATATATATGGTATATTTGATGTTTTCCAAATTCAGTGTAGGCTACATTTTTTGAATTTATCGAATGTAACTTGCAATAGTTTAACATCACAGACACTATGAAACTTCTGAAATACAGGGCAACCTTGGGTTTATGTTTTTCAGGTGATCAGACTAAAAGGAATTTTATGTTAAATCTGGGCCAGCACCCATGGTGGAGTGGTTAGCACATCGCGCTAGGATGCCAGGGGTCCCAGGTTCGAATCCTGGCTTGGGCATGGACGTTTGTGATGTCTATTCATCAATTTCATCATATCATTACTCTTCCCCATCTTCGCAAATTAGCCAAAAGTGGCACAAAACGCAAAGTAAAATAAAGCTAATGAAGTCAATGTTAAATCTGGGATTTGTAAAAATCAGAGTTCCACCATGTAGTATATGTGTGGGAAAAGGGGATGGGGTAAGAAAATACATTTAGTTGAAATTTTCCTGCAGTTTAGATACCTTTAGTGGTGTTGGATTTGAGTGAAATTTTACAATGTTTTCCAGGATGGTGGATGAAAACTCAATTTTCCCCATGTTGCACAAGATTCAAATCTGCTCATATTTGTCTAGACTACAATTTCATGGATTAAGAAAGGAAAAACTTTGGAACTGTAATATATTACTCGGACTACGAGTTTTATATACAGTATAAACAGTCCATCTCTGCACCACTCACTTATGGGATTGCCATGAGTCTGTGGATTTAAATTATTAGAGTCTGTGGATGTAAATTATTAAGAGTAACAGAATGGAGGGTATCCATCTATAAATAAAAATCCTCTTTTGAGGTAAAAAATCTATATTACAGTTTGAGGATGTGTAGAAGGTAATGTGTTTGTCTTACATTCCATTGCCTTCAGTTTTCTCCAGAGATGAAGTAAACATTTATGTTCGTGCAACCCTACTAATATTTGTGGTTTCGTCTGTTCATTTACCATTAAATATTTCCATCATGGTTCATTCCTGTAACCCAAAAACCTTGTGATGCTACAAAACCATGAATCCTCTGAAGGGTTTGCTTAGCAGGTGGGTCTGTACGTCACAAAGGTTAGGTTGGTGTGGAACAAATATATTCAGTAAGTAAGATATTTTACAGCAGTTGGTCTTAAACTGTGTTTGCTTTCCATGTGGTGTGTTGCTGTGTGCCGTCTTTGTTCTGTGACTGCTTTAATCCTTTGTTCTAGAGCTTTCCAAAATTCTTTGAGGACTACACTGAAAAAGATGGTAGAGGCAAGGCGTAATTACGATTCCAGGTGCCGGGAGAAAGAACAGGCACAATTGCATTTGAGCAAAAGTGTTGACAATAATGTTAAAGAGCTCCAAAAGGTATTTCAGTTGTTTTCCTAATAGCTGTAGTGTGATTCATTTTATTTCAACGTTGATTGCAACCCCTTCACGCTTTTGTGTTTTCACCAAAAATATTTTTAGTTGCAGCTTGAGTTTCAAATTCCTTTAGATTGGGTAGTATGATAAACTTATTAAAATAAGTAATATGTGTATTGTTATTTGCAATCAATCATAAAATGGACTACATTATTTATTAATGACAACTCATCACATTCAGAATATTTTCAGTATGTGTGTTCCCCAAAGTTAATCAAATCATAACAAAGTATGCCAAATATGTATTCAATTGTGTAATTCTGATAGCATCATTTTTCACATGAATCCAATTCGACGTATGTCTAGAAAAGCACACACTAACAGATTTTTTTGCTTATTTATAGGTTCTTTTTTGTGGAATAACCTTTTGATCATGCATAGACTAGATGGGTCATGATGTTGGTTCTCTTAACATTGTAATTATGCTCCTACATGCTTACGGTGTTACAATTTATATGATCGTACATTTGCCTTAGCATTTCCAAAATGCATGTACCTTCTCCAGCATGTCGCTTCAGATAGCAGCAACTTACGAGCATGGTCACTTACACAAGCTACTTTTTCATAATGTAATTTCTCTCAAAACAATAATTTCCGAGTTGCTTTCATGGCAGAGTGGTTATCACAGCATACTATGACATCCAGGGGTCATGGGTTCAAATCCTGGCATGTGCATGGGTGTTCTTCATGAGTGTCTCTTTCACTTATCCGCATTGTCACGATTAACCAAAAGTGGCAGAAAAGCAACATTAATTAAAAAATATATATATTTATTATACAAATAAATAAAAATATAAGGTAAAAGTCCATTACTTACACCAACGTGAGTCTCATTTTAATGCCTCCCGCGGACCACAGATTCGTATAGAGGACATCGAGACAAACAACTTTTCTCAGTAACATTTTTCTCGTTAGTGCGTGAATTCGACGCTACAGCCGTTGAAAAAAGACCGTTTTGCCACCTCGATGCTGGCAACCCAACACAACATTTGATCGTATCTGTGACGTCATTTCCTGCGGCGAAACAGCGCATGGCAGTGTTGCAAGGAACACACATTTTTTTTTGAAAAATGACAAAACTACCAACCACATTATTATATTAGCCGTAAAACGAAGCGAGAAACATGTCCAGTAAACTGAACATCATAGCCTACCAGCCAGAAGATCAGCAGTCATCTCGGGGGAAGGGGGAAGTGAACCAATGATATGAGAAATGGTAAAAAACTTATTCAAAATGAAGTGTCAATATCGAATTTTGTCTCATCCTACATGTCAAATAACAACAACAATAAATTTTATTGGACTTACAACTTACATGTGGCTGTTTACGCCCAGCTATATGCCAATTATATTTGCAAATCTCGTTGCAAGGTTGATATCTACAGGTCCGTGTCCAGATGCCTTGTGGTACTTTTGTGCTAATAACAGAAGTTCACGTTGTTACATGACTGCTAAAACACGTACAACCACAGTAACAATCTAATGATGAATCAGTAGCGAATATACTGCCCTGTTCATAGTTGCAAACTATTACATTTGTATCCGGTGCATAGATAAACACAGTCGTCGGAGAGTTGTTTCACTGCTATTTATATCCCTGTATTTTCAACCATTTTTGCCACTTGCCTCATAATGACCTGAATATACATTATATTATGTGTTGCTTAACTTTGGAATTTTGAGTTCTTTCATTTCTATTTTGACATCTGATCAGTGTGTCACAGACAACTAGTATCAGAAGAACGAAGTGGATAGACTTGGTAACTAGATTTACAAATATTTGACATGTAAGCTGAGACAAAATTCGATATGACCACTTCCACTTGAATTCTATTTTCTTTCTACCATTTTTCGTATCGTTTCTTTACTTCCTGTTAGGTTACAGAACGTGTTTTCTTGTTTTGTTTTACGGTACATAATGTGGCTGATGTCATTTTTCACAAAATATGTGTCTTCCTGGCAACCCTGGAATGCACCGCTTCACGACGGGATATCACGTCACAAATGCAATCAAATCTTGTGTGTGGTTGCAAGCATTCAGGCAGCAAAACTTGCTTTTTTGAACGACTGTTGCTCCTAAATGATGCACCAACGAGAAAAATGTTACTGAAAAAAGTTGTTTGTTTTGATGTCCTCTATACATTTCCGTGGTCCGTGGGCGCCATTAAAATGACACCCTGTATATTTGTCATAAGTGAGTAATTCGAAAATATGAAGCGACATTAAGTAACAAAAATAAATAATTTATGTGACCTCAAAACATGCAAATAAGTTCCTCTAAACCTCAAGCTTACTTCCACAGCCACTTTTCTATTCTAAATCTAAATTTTCTATTCTCATCCTCCTGGGCAAATTGTAAAAATCATTTACCCAATTTGAACTTAGATCATAAAACAGACACTTTCCATACATAAGTAATTATAAAATGTGTGCTTTTAGCATGATTACCATGAAGTAACATATATTTTTTTTCAGTGCGTCTGTTGTATGTACAGTGGAACTTCGATTTTACGTTTTTCAAGGGACCAAGCTGTAAAAAATTAAAATGCATGAAAATGTAAAATCGAGAAAAATTTTACAACGTTTTGCTATGTTGGGACAATCAAGACTGAATGAATAATGTGGGAAAATGTTACATCCAGTAACATAATATCAGGGTTCCACTGTATTTGGTTTCTTGTGAATGTGAATTTCCTAACTTTTTTGCTAAAGGTATCTGTTACTAACATTTCATTTGTATTTTGCAAGACAGTATATTTCCTGTTTACACTGTGTCGCATTTCATAATTGCCTTCCGGAAATTATCTTAAAACATGCACATGTGTCTTTATCTCAAGATGTACTTATGTTATCCACATTTTAATTAATTAATTTATTTTTGGTTATTCTATTAATTTCACTGAACAGTTCACATTGGGAGTTCATGTTTCACTCCCACGGTTGATGTTGGCCACCAGAATTGATAAAATAGCAAGAAAACACATTCATAAGTACTTGTTACACGTGTATAAATATTTCAGTGTTTTTATCTCAACACATAACACCTGGATTGCTGTTGGGTCTTAGAGCATTGCTAAGTTGCTGTAGCTATGAAAGGAATCATATTCATCAAAGCAATAATACCTGTTACTCTGAACTGCATTTTGCAAACTAACAAGGCTCTGGCATCTGGATTCACATCCAGTATAATCCTCTGTGGAACTTAGTGTTGTTCTCTGTTCATATATGCTTGTGATTCTCCATTCACCAATTTCATCTTATTACTACTAATCGTAGTCCACTAGAAAAGAAGTGAATAAGCTGTGTGAGCACATTGCATATTTTCTATTTTACAGGCAAATCAAAAGTTTGCGAAAGCAGAACAGGGCCAGACTGCATCTGAAGAAGCTTTTCGTCTTTCAATTTCGAATTTTGAAGATGTAAGGAAGGGTTGGGACTGCAGGACAGAGTCTTGTTTCTCTGTAAGTACTTTTTATAGCAACAACGAAGGTACATGTTATGAATTCAGTCTGGGTTAACCCTACCTTACCTGCCTGTTGTTCATAATTTTTCAACTGAACATTTTTATAAAAAACAAACAAATTGAAAGTAAATTACATAATTTGCTAGGGTTTTCCCAATGTTTTTGTATTTCTGCCATTCATAAAATCATAATACATAGGCCATGTAATTCACAGGTGGGACCTCTTCCCTCCCTCCCTTGGGATGTGTGTCTCAACATGACACTCATGTCAGTAACAGTGCACAATTAGTTTGTAATTATTATATAACTGCCCCTATTAAACAAAAAGAAAAAACAACTTTTATGCAATTTTTTTTTTAGGTTTAGTTAATGATGAAATATGTGTGTGACACTCGTGCAATGATTTGTTCTTTTCTATTATTAATAATGGTAATTTTTGTAATTATTATAAAACTACACCTATATAAATAGCAAAGGAAGCATTCATTCAATAACAACAAGTTGTCTCTGTGATAGAGTGGTTATCACGCTGTGCCTGAAGCAAGGTGTTCCAGATTCGAATCCCAACCTGTCCTTGGGTGTCCATTGTGAGTGTCCCTTCATCAATTTTATCATATCACTCATCCTCATCTTCGCGATTAGCCAAAAGTGGCAGAAAAGCGACATAAAATAAACCAAATCATCATTATCATCCCTTGCCGTTTCCTGCCTCTGGTTGGGTAGTCGTAGAAGTCAAGCCTCTCCATTTTTTCCTGGTCTTCCACCACTTCTCTCTTTCCACAGTGTTCCAATCTTGTCTTCTTCTCCTAACACTCTCCGCTATCTGCTCTTTCCACCGACATCTTGGTCTCCCCCTTGGTCTTATTCCCACTCCTTGTGCATTGTAAGCTCTTACTGGTAGTCTTTCTGCATCCATCCTCTTCATGTGTCTGAACCACCTCATCTGTGCCTGATCTATCCTGTCCTGAAGCTTCACTACACCCACTGTGGGTCGGATCTTCTCATTCCTTATTCTATCCATTCTAGTCATCCTCAATATACTCCTTAAAAATTTCATCTCCACTGCCTGTATCTTTCTTTTGTCTCTCTCTTGTCATTGTCCAAGTCTCTGCTCCATACATAATTATTGGCACATAGTATGTGTTGTATATTACCTTCTTGCATTTCATAGGTACATCCCTGTTCCATATTAATCTTCAAACGCTTTGATATAGTCCATCACCCATTTGTCCTCTTCTGTTTACCTCCTCATCTATTCTTCCACTTCTCTCAATTATGCTTCCTAGATGTTTGAAGCTCTCCACTACCCTCAACTCTTCCGTGTCCATCTTTATTCTTGGCTCTGTTTCTTGTTGTTATTAGCACCTCACACTTTTCTGCACTGAATTTCATTCCTGCTCTTAAAATTTCCTCATTCCAACTATCAAGCTGTCTCTGTACTTCTTCTTCCCTGTTCCCCCATATTACTAAGTCATCAGCAAACAACAGGGCCTTCATCTCTTCCTCTCCTATCTTCTTCCCCACCTATTCGTTAATTGCTTTCATTGTAATTATGAAGAGCAGTGGCGAAAGCACTTAACTGTTTTAGTGCATTACTTATACTGAACCACTCCGTTCTTCCCACTGGTGTCTTCACACAACTCTGGTTGGCCTTGTATGTGCTCTGCACTCTGCACACTATCTCATCCTCGACTCCTTTCCCTCTTAGAGCTTTCCAAATCTTTGTTCTGTCCATGCTATTGTATGCCTTTTCTATATCTAGGAATGCCATAATCAAATCATTTCCATACTTGTAGTGCCTTTCCTGCATTTGCCTTATGGTGAATATCAGATCTACTGTTGATCTGCCTCTTCTAAATCCATAGTGTTCCTCTCTCATGTTCAGCTCTGTTACTTCCCTTATTCTTTTCTCTAATATTTTCTCATACACCTTTGCTGAGTGGCAGAGCAAATCAATCAATAACAAAATGGCCTAAGATTTCATTTTGAACCTAGTTCCTACCAAATCTGTAATTTGTGAGTAAGCCCAAAAATATATGTGGCAAATTAGCTCATAGTTGTTGCTGTTAATTTCAGGCAGGTTTAAAGAAAAGTTAAAAATTAACAACAGAGGAATTTGAACATAATATATTCAATATATATTTTGCAAGTTACATGGCATTCTGTATATGCATGCGAGAAATGAATTTTAACTGCATTTGTGTGCTATGCATTTAAATGTACTTTTATTTCACAGAGGTTTCAAAAATTTGAGGAACAGCGCCTAACCTCTATGCAAAATTCTATGTGGATTTTGACTAACATAGGATCACAACTGTGTGTTACAGAAGATGGGGTAAGTGTTCTGTGTGTTTAATACTCTGTTTTTTTCATATTTTCCTTCCACTTGTCACAATCTCTACAAGATTGGTGTAACATTGTTCTCTATAAAATAAAAGATACACATATACTCAGAAAAAATACTTTTTTTTTCTCCATAGAACTGCTTCTTAGTCATTCTATTAATTGCAGTGGCCACGCTACTATCCGCCCACTTGGGAACTTGATGCTTTACTGCACT
Source organism: Lepisma saccharinum (assembly GCF_977018435.1). NCBI lineage: Eukaryota > Metazoa > Arthropoda > Insecta > Zygentoma > Lepismatidae > Lepisma > Lepisma saccharinum. The sequence continues at coordinate 115,551,716 of NC_139229.1, read as the reverse complement.
ACAGACTTCAGGTTTGTGTTCTTTTCCTGCAAGCCACTGTATTCGTTACAGTAGTTATTTGTAGTGATGGGCACCATCGACTAATTTCCACCATCGACTAATTAGTCGTTAGTCGAAACAAAATATCGACTAATTAGTCGAAAAAATTAGTCTACTACTTTTTCGACTAATATTAGTCGAATTAGTCGTTCGACTAATATTAGTCGAATTAGTCGTTTGACTAATATTAGTCAAATTAGTCGTTCGACTAATATTAGTCGAAAAAGTAGTCGACTAATTTTTTTGACTAATTAGTCGTTCGACTAATATTAGTCGAATTAGTCCTTTGACTAATATTAGTCGAATTAGTCGTTCGACTAATATTAGTCGAATTAGTCTTTCGACTAATATTAGTCGAATCAGTCGTTAACGACAAATATTAGTCAAAGTGGAACTATATATTTTTCTTATTATTTTCAAATTCCTCCACTCTTGTGTTGAGCTGAGCCAGGCTAAATTGGACTGTTTATAAACGAATGTTTATACACACACACACACACACACACACACATATATATATATATGTGTGTGTGTGTGTGTGTAGGTGCACAGAGAATAGACCCGGGATCTCTTCATTACAAGGTCACGCATGAGAACATTGAGAACAGTCTCTGTGGCCCGAAACGTTGAGTTGTGTACTCACGATGTCAGTCACCATCAAGGTTCCGGCTTCAAATAAAGACGTAAAGAAGACATAGGCAGGCCCATAGACGGGAATTATCATGTGTCTTGGGTGGGGGGGGGGGGACAAATCCTAATTGGAACAAAGAAAATATAATTAGTGTTCATTTTTATTAAAACTAATTTTCCCTTGCCTTGCGTGAGAACTGGTTGATTTTAAACTATATTCTTAAGTTTGACATTAGTTTTAAGTTTAAGAATATTTTCATTACGGTACAATGCTTTTAAGATAAGATCTCTAGTTCACATGAAGGCCATACATTGAGATTTAAATATTGCGATATCTTTCTTGCACCACTAATGATACCTAGGGATGGTTAGGTCTTTGAATTCCAAGAAATTCTCCAAGTCCTGAATGCGTATCTCTTGAGAAAAGACACCATTGTAAACAACAAATAGCCACATGAAGACTACAGCAGGGGCACCTTTCGCTTTCAATTTGGCATGCTGTGAGGCGGTACCGGAATTTCCCAGTCACTCACCTTTCCAAGAAATTAAATACACCTAGGCCATTCTCCCTCGCATCACTTCTTAGCGATAAGCCCTCTCTACTTCAGTGGTCTACGCCTCGTCTGGAAGCGGAATCAGAATCAGTTGTGTTCGATTTCCACTGATATTAGTCGGAAATAAAGTCGATTTCGACTGAAATTAATCGTGTGACTATTTCGACTAATATTAAATGTGAGAAAATTTACTAATGTTGCGAAGTACTTACTTAAAAAAATAATTCTCTGCGTCCAAAGATCATGTGTCGCTCTAACTGGTTTCGTGATCTGATGCGTCAATGCGTTAATGCGACGATTGCGAGATGAAATATTATGCTTTCATAGTGTTAAGCCTTGTCAATCAAGATAGAATCCTCCCCCTCCCAAGTTTTGGCACCCAATCCCATCTATGTTTGAGGGCCTCCCCGATGGCGCAGTGGTCTTTGCCTTGTAATCAAGGTTCAATACCCGGTTGAGGCACAAGTGGTTCCGATTCCACTGTAAACTGTAGGTCCAGTCCCGATTAGCCTTTCTGTGCATAAAGTGGACTTAAAACATCAATCAATCAATCAATCAAAACCATCTATGTTTGACTATCAATTAACCAATCATGATAATTAGATGTATAGAAAATGATATATTTTTAAATTAAGTATGTGATAGCAATGATACTTATAATGAAGAGCATGTCTGAACTCCACGAACTCTCCCTCAGAGTGCCCAGACATAAAACACGGAGCAAGGAAACTTTCCACACTGCAACGCCCAGACTCTCGCTCATACAACGTTCAATATTCCAAAGGCTACCGAAACAATTCAACAACATCTCAAACCAAGTAGATATATTCACTGCATATTCGTCTTTTATCACCAACTTGAAAAACATTGTACATAAGTAATGCATTGTGTAAATAATCTGTTTACCTTGGTACTGTCTTGTCTTGTTTATTATTTATATTTTGTTTATTTTCTTTTCTTTATTATATTTTTTTAATTTTTTGGTCTTGTTTAGTGTTTAATGTGTTCGTTTTAACACCAGTGTACTTTTTACTGTTGTTTCTTTCCGGTTTAAAATGGCTTCTGCTGTACTGGAAATTTCAATAAATAATTAAATGAAAAAAAAGACATTTTTTCATCGTGAATGCAGTTCGAAGAAAGTCGGGACGGGGATTTAAAACAAGGACACTCTGGGCTGAATCCGGGCGTCTGATAGATATGCATCAATTAAACCTTTAAAGGTTATAATACTAAAATTATAAAATAACCAAATATTGTAGACTGCAGAGTCCTGGAGCCTATCTCGCTTCGCGAACAACCCATTCATTTATGTAAGAATAAAATCGAATTTCTTGCAAAATCTGAAAAATCGTCAATGTTATTTTCGTAGGTTTTACAGCTTCATATTAAAACATTTCATAGTTGGAGGGGGTAAATGACCCCATTGCCTCACCCCTTGAGTATTAGGCTGGACATGGATGTTCTTTTTGATCAATTCGTCCTCATCGTCGTGGTTACCCAAAGTGACATACATCCTCTATCTTTCTTTATTATTATCGTCATTTTACATCGCTTTTATGCCTCTTTAGGCTAATCGGGATGATGAGAATGAATTGTGATTACAGGAAATGGATGAGTGGAAACTTACAAGAAACACCCATGTCCACCACAGGATTCGAACCCGGAGCCGTAAAAGGCGTGAATGTGAATGAACCACCCTGCGTGCTCTGCCACCGATGTTGCTGGCAAATTTGTACCCCATAAGGGGCAGAAAGGTAAATTAACATCTAGCGACTGCAGCAAGATTGAGATCGTTCTGGACAGTGTATATTTTAGTATTTGCCCCACGAACATAATTAATGTTTATTTTTAATTAAATTAATTTTACCTTACCTTGCATCAGAGCTGGTGGATTGTAAACTCTCTTCTTATATTCGACCGGTTTTTTAAGTTTAAGAATATTTCCATTCCAGTAAAATGCATTTATCATAAACCCTCTAATCCATCTGAAGGTCAGAAATGGATAGTTTTGCTTTTAAAATGTTGCGGTGTCTTTCTTGCACCAACAATGTGCACTGGCCTGTGAATACCAAGAAACTCTCGGAACTATGAATGTGTATCCCTTCAGAGAAAACAAAAATAGCGACATGAATGACGGTAGGCATCGCCCCCTGGAGGTAGGGGGGGATAGAGCTACAGCAGGGTCAGCTTTCCCTTTGCATACCAGCTCTGTCGCGGCATCAAGGGATAAAAGATTCCAGTCACTGACCTTTCCAAGAAATACCTACCTGCTTTGCTTCCCTTCTTGACAATAAGCCCTCTGCTCAAGTAGTCGATTGTTCGTCTGGAAATGAGACATGTTCGGTCATTTCGACTAATATTAGTCGGAATGTTCCCGACTGAAATCAGTCGAAATGTTTCCGACTAATATTAGTTGAACGACTAATCCGACTAATATTAGTCGAACGACTAATTCGACTAATATTAGTCGACTAATTTTCATTAGTCGATAATTTTTTCGATGGTTTTAATAATCGACTAATCGACTAATATTAGTCAACTAATGCCCATCACTAGTTATTTGTACTTTCTGAAGCCATTGGGTACAACCTGCTGCAGTAATGGAATCCAAATGGGGTGTACCTGTCTGCTATCAATGTCTGGTTCATGCAGAATATACATTATGGCATGTGTTTCTTTCATTTTGGTGATCATTGTGTGTGCTACATGTCTAGCATATGACAAAACAATACAATAAATCTTGTATTGGAAATTACTTTTGTTATTGTGATTTCCCAGAACTTTTTGAAACTTACATGGCTTGTTGCTGTGCACCGAGGATTGTATTATTTTGTAGCGATAAGGCTCCACACATTCTCGATCCTGATCCATAGAGGAAGTGATGTGACCAGCACCATATTTCAGCCTTTACCTTTCAATCTTCCCTCCTGGCCTGTGTGGGCATGCAAATATGAGTTCAACATCATGGAATTTTCTTTTTATGAAATGTGATAGAATTTTTTTGCCACCTCAGTGGTTGAGTACTCGATCCAAAATGTTGCCACCAACATTCTGTGTTCCCCACTTTAAGCTGTAGGTCCAGTCCCGATTAGCTTACTGTGCATAAAGTGTACTTAAAAGTTCAGGCATGGGTATGTTGTTGTGTTTGTTCTTTCATCTAATCATCAAACAGCTTCATAATGGTGTAATATGATATATACACAGTGTCTTCATTTAATTATTGGGTCATTTGAAGCTGGAACCATGTCTCTTGGTAGGGAAATTGGATGCATGTTACCCTCAATTCAAGTCATAGATTTATTTAATTAAAATATTTCACAATTACAAGTTCCAATAATTTGTTGGAAATAATTTACTTTTCTGCTACTCATTTTTCACACCTTTTGAAAAAGTTTACTTAAAAATCGTCTCCTCACACTTCTGCTTGAGTTTGTTTTCACATAAAAAATACGAAAAAGTTCTTCATTCTAAAGTGTACTTATTTGCAGCATTATATAAAAAAATAATAACCCGTGGCCACCGGTCCCATATGCAGGCCGAAATCTAAGGAGAAAAGTTGTTACCCCTTTCTTGAACCTGCGAGCATTCCATAGCCAGCTCCCAAAGCCTGACATCTTAGACTGCACGGCCATGGTGCAGGACATTGCAGCATTATAACAGTTGGGCTGAAAAGTTCGTAGGCTAACATAGTAAAAAATATTTTTTTGACAAAATTCTATTTTATTATTCAATATAGTTGCCTTCGAGGGCGATACAACGATTATAGCGGTCATACAATTTTTCGATGCCATTTTTATAGTACGATTTCTCTTTAGCCTCAAAATAGGCCTCAGTTTCGGCGATTACCTCTTCATCAGTGCTAAATTTCTTTCCAGCGAGCATTCTTTTAAGGTCTGCAAACAGGAAAAAGTCACTGGGGGCCAGATCTGGAGAATATGGTGGATGGGGTAGCAATTCGTAGTCTAATTCATATAATTTTGCCATCGTTTTCATTGATTTGTGACACGATGCATTGTCTTGATGAAACAGCACTTTTTTCTTCTTCAAATGGGGCCGTTTTTTCGTGATTTCATCCTTTAAACGCTCCAACAATGCTATGTAATAATCGCTGTTGATGGTCTGGCCCTTTTTGAGGTAATCGATGAATATAATACCATGCGCATCCCAGAATACTGATGCCATAACCTTGCCAGCTGACTGTTGCGTCTTTCCACGCTTTGGATTCGGTTCATCACGTGCAGTCCACTCGGCTGACTGTCGATTGGACTCTGGAGTGTAGTTATGGAGCCATGTTTCATCCATTGTAATATATCGACGGAAAAATTCGTGTTTATTACGGTTGAATATCGCTAAACATTGCTCCGAATCATCAAAACGTTGTTGCTTTTGATCGATTGTGAGCACGCGCGGCACCCATTTTGCACACAGCTTTCGCATGTTCAAATATTCATGCACAATATGTCCAACACGTTCCTTTGATATTTTTAAAGTCTCAGCTATCTCGATCAACTTCACTTTACGATCATTTAAAATTATTTTGTGGACTTTTTTGATGTTTTCGTCGGTAACAGCCTCTTTGGGTCGTCCACTGCGTGCATCGCCTTCGATGCTCATTTCGCCTCGTTTAAATTTAGCAAACCACTTCTCAACGGTTGATTTTCCTGTTGCAGAGTCCGAATAATGTTTATCAAGCCAAGCCTTGGCTTCAACAGTATTTTTTTTTCGCCAAAAAGCAATGCTTTATTAACACACGAAATTATTTTTTATCCATTTTTTCACAATAACAAAAGCTGCTTCACTCACAATGCTATATCTCACGAACTAATTATCCGGCAGCTGTGAAATTTATACACGTATCTTTTGAAGGTTAGTACTAAGTAAAGATCACATGGATTTAATTCTAGTAACACCATCTATGAGTCAGCCTACGAACTTTTCAGCCCAACTGTTAGCAACGCTAAAAACACTTTTCGGTTTATCACATGTCACCTTAGCAAACTACACACAAGCGAATGTAAATCTATCTTTGTCACGATACGCCCACCTGTTTGAAAACAAATAATAATAAATATGTTACATATCATTTTAGAAGGCAGGGAAATTTATGCAGCTCCCCCTCAGCTTGCTGCAGGCAACTATATAAGGTATTTCACAGATGTTATTTTCGAAAACTCATGCCTATAAAAATCTATTATCTGCAGTTTGTACCCACTCTGCATAATTTTATTCAGCCTTAATTTCTTCCATCATTAGTTTCAAAAATCACAATACAAAGTTTTTTTGTTGTTCAGTCAAGTATTTTACTTTTCTAGCTGTACGAAACAATGCGCCGAGCTCTTGAGAAATGCAATACAACTTTAGACATCGAAAACTTTATCAACCAAAATGCCACAGGATCGGCTCGTCCAGTACCAATAACATTTGAAACTTTTGATGAGGCTTCCCATATATACAAAGCCGATCAGAATAGCAACTCTGAGATTGGCATCAAACTGGCATCCAAGATTCCATTTTTGACTAGGCCTATTGTAGTGGAACAAGTTAGTAGAGACGAAAGCAAGGATGATTGTACAGTGACATGCGTTGGCAGATCAGAAGGTAGGGTCAATTATATGTAAATATATTGTTCTATTTGTGTTGGATTTGTTAAATAAATATGCACGAAAATAATATTCCAGAATACTATTTTTAGCAAAACTTACTTACTTTCTTTGGTAAAACAAGTTACTTTGCTGAAGTACATGGGGGGGGGGGGTCATATTTAAAATTCCCTCCCTTACTCAGAGTCTCTGGAGCCCATTTGAAGCATCAAATTTAGGTGAAACTTGGTATAGAGGGGAAGTGAATGCCCACAAAAAAAAATAATAATTGGCAAAATTGTTATCCATATGCCTTAATCAGCCAATATTGTCAGGATTATTGTCTTTATGGACTATTTTCTCAGTGTGAAGTTTTTATTCTTTTTCATAACATACCAAAGTTATTATTTCATGAAATTTTAAACTTTATTATTATTGAAATGTGTTTTTGTATCTCTGTAGGTTAATTGCAACAATGAAGATGAAAGATGTCCAGCAATAGTTTGTAAACAGTAGATGTAATTTAGATTCTCTGCAAAATGTACACCACTTTGCAGGGTTATTCAAAAAGAGCTCGACAACATAATCAGTTAAAGTTTCTTTATAAGTGTGACCACTCGGGAAGATCTGATCTTAGGCAATGGATTTCTTCATTTGGGGAAGTGTTTGTACCACCCCTCCTTGCTATCTTAGCTGAATTCTCAGATATGTAAGGTTTCATTTGATACATGTTCCAATTCAGATAATTATAACCTTCTATTACAATAATCATTCAGAGTTTTTGACATAATTTAGAATAACCCTGTATGTCAGATTGATACTCAGGTTAAAAGTACCCTATTGGTATTGGTAAAGGGTTTCATGTTGGTGCCTCATATACATATTCAAATTATCTTGTGTAAGTTTCATATGTTTTATCTTACAGATATTGTAAAGGATAATGATTTTTATGAGTATGTAACTCTTCCTGTGGCTGAGAGTTCAGGGTCCGACGATAGCAGAGGCATAATGCGATGCAACAGCATGTATGAATCGGTGCAGAAGAGCAGCCAGCCTGAAGCACCAGCTAGTCCTGTTGGCTTAGATGAGTCATTCGGGGACACCTTGAGGGTGCTATACACCTATGAAGCGAGGGTCAGTGTCTACTTCATCTTGCTTTTAACAGCCTTTCCAGAAAATAGTTATATCTTGGAAATACTTTTCAACATTCAAATATTTTTGAGATTGAAGAGATGACAGTTTTTTTTAATTGCATCAATTTTCTGCTACTTAACTAATCATGACTATGAGGATGGATGATAATTACATGAAATTGATGAAATGAACACCCATAACCAGTCCAGGACTCCAATCTGGAAACTTTACTGGCAGGATTGTGATTTGACCACTAAATGTACTGAGCCACTTGGTCAGGCACATGGCAGTAGAGAGCATTTGCAGTGGAACCCGGATTTTACATTTTCCCACATCATACATAAATCTTAATAGTCCCAACATAACAAAATGTTATAAAATATTCCTCGGTTTTACATTTTCCCTCATTTTTTTTCAACTCTGTCATCTGAAAAATGTAAAATTGAGATTCCACTGTAATTTTCAGGCAAATATGTTTTCTTATCTGCTGTGTAGTGCCGAAAAAATATCCATTAGTTGTACAGTTTGGTGCAGAAGTACGAGGGTCATACCAAAAGTAATGCAAAAGTGGTCGTAACCTCTTTATTAACTGATGTAGATCGTTCAAATTGCACATGTAGTTGGAGTGACTCTTCCTCTATACAAACCAGCTACTCAACGTAGTCTCCATTTAAAGCGATGCATTTGCGCCATCTTTAAACCCAACTCTCGAATCCTCTTTGAACAAAGTCTGGTGTGCACTGTCGTATCCACTTCTTCACAGCCACTTTCACCTCGTCTGTGTTATCAAATCGTTGTCCCCAAAGACTGTTCTTCATTGGATCAAACAAGTATAAGTCTGAGGGTGCCAGATGGGGGACCACGGACCAGCCCATTTTGCCGCTCACCTGATTTGTTGCCAAAGGGGAGACTTCCACTCTTCTCTCCTTCAACTCGGGTGTCAACTCCCGAGATACCCACTTCATACACATTTTCCGGTACCCAAGCTTTCCACCATCTTCCGTAAGGCATTGTGACCACAGTTCAGTTATTCCGCAAGCTCACGGATTGTGACACGTCTGTCCGTGCGAATCAACTCATCCAGTCACTGACGATTCATGTATGGCCGCAGTTGATGGTCTCCCACTGCACAGTTTGTCTTCAATGCTGGTTTCTCCTTATGTAAACTTCTTCATCCACCTGTGCACATTGCTCTTGTCAATGGTGTCACCTCCGTACACATTCTGTAACTTTCTGTGGATGTCGGACAGCCTGCACCACTCCTTCGTCAAGAACTCTATGGCAGCACGTTGCTTCTGCTTGGAATCCATTATTCACCTGCACGGAAGACAAAGATTCTGAAACACCTGTATAGAGGAAGAGTCACTTCTACTACATGTGCAATTTGAACGATCTACATCAGTTAATAAAGAGGTTATGACCACTTTTGCATTACTTTCGGTACGGCCCTCGTAATTGTCCAAGACTATTTTCATTGATTTTTCTGTTGCATCTTGTGCATGTTTAAGGACTGGTTTTTACATATGCTGATTTCTTTGAATTTGTTTGAATGTTGTTTTAAGTCCACTTTTGATAGGCTAATCGGGACTGGACCTACAGTGTAAAGTTGGATCCAAACTACTGTGCATTGTGCCTCCATCGGGTATTGAACATGGGACACCTTGATTACAAAGCAATGACGTTACCTCTACACCATTGGGTAGTGTCACATATGCTGGTGAAGAGGTTGTCAGCAGCTTGTTTTGCTTTCTGTTTCAGTTCTTTGAAGCTCTCATTGCGTAAAACAAAGAGAATGAACACTGATGAACAAATAGCTTTGGAATCTCACTGTACGATAATAAGTGGACTAACTTTTTGGTAGAAGAAGTGTGTATTAGATCAAAATATTGAACTTTGCAATTGTAATGTATTATGAGTTTCAGCTCTCAAGTGGAGAAAATTAAGGGAAAAAAATGCAAGACTACATAATGTATTGTGTATTAACATTTAAACTTTGGAATCTTTAATTTCAGAAAGGATGTATGCATTTTCCAAATATCTTGGAAAATGTCCTGTCTTTTTTTGTAATGATTGCTGCGGTGACACTGATATCGCAGAATAAATCGTATTTTGAATAATCTGTTCTTTGTTTCAGGATAGCACAGATTTAAGCCTGCAGGAAGGAGAGTTGGTGACTCTGCTATTGAGGTCTAACTCGGAGTGGTGGCAAGTGGAGACATCTGCTGGTAAAGTTGGATACTTCCCAGCAAACTATTTAGGACCAGTAAAATGAATATCCTTTTCTCCCCTTCGCCCATTTGATACTGGCTTACAAATATCTATAAAACAATGACGGTACCTGGTATACAGATTAACGGAAGCACAACAACCGTTGCAAAAAAGGATTGGCTAAGCTTTCTAAAGCCTATAGATTACTGAAATTATCTACGATTATGTATATTTGGTGCCTTAGTGTGATTTATCATAACATTTATTTCAGCCATGCTCCATGTGCCAAATTTCAAATGGTTACCAGTGATTTCGAGTGGATCTGTGATTACAATTTGCCAAAAGAGGTCAGAGTTGTGATTTCACAGACCTGGCCATACAGTACTATTGTCATTCACCGGTGAAGAAAGATCTGATTGCTTAATTCTAAATTGAGTAACGTGAGGATTTAAATTTTTATGGGAATGTTGCAATTTACATCAAGAACAAAGAAGTTTAGGAGTAGTGTTAGTTTGTTCCTGTGTTTATTTTGTCCATCAAAAGTTGTGAATTTTTAAGTGATAAAAATTGTTATTATACTAAAATAATTCCTTTTTGTCACGGGTTTTTACTGCATTCCAGGCATTATGAAGTTACCTTGAGGTAATTTCTGTAAATTAGAATTGTGAACAAAAGTGAGCAAATGAAATTACGTAAATTAGCCACTTAGCATTCAGTTTCCCTCCATTTCTCTCTTGATGTTAGAAATTTTTCAATTCTTAGATTTGGTGCAGTAAAACCTTACTTGTAATACAAGAGGAAAAGGTAAATAGAATTGTACTATTGCATACGTAAGCAAAAGGTTAGAAACCATTCCATTGTTGTAAGAAATATATGCATTGAGAAAAGATACAAATCTGTTTTGGTACTAAGATAAAATTATTGAAAGTATTAAAATTGGTTATAATATTTTTCTATCTTCAGAGTTTTAAGATGCTTGTATTTGTCAAGCTGTCGTTAGAAAGTTACTTGTAATAATATTGCCAATGTGTAGAATTGTAGCATAGTATCTACTTCCTTGGATGAAAAGAAAATACTTCTTATCTGTAAAGGTTATGTTCTTTGTCAGTAGTACTTAAAATGTAATTTGGTTTTATTAAATGCCACATTGCTGGGTTTCATCGTGTGCGCACACGTCAGTTTTTTTGGTACTGTATTTTTTTTTAGGGCTTTCAGACTGAGGGAACAGATGACACAACAGGTGATGTGTGATAGCAAGGCTCACATGAAGTGGCACGCGACATGTGTCGCCTGTCACTTCAGTCTGAAAGGTCTCTTACGAGAGTTCATGAATGTTCACCTTTGCGTACGTAGGTGTTTTGAAAAATAAAAATTTACCCATTTGGGTTTTAAAAACTGTAAAATTCACGTAACAAGCTATGATGACAGTTCTAGGTTTGAGATAAAACAAGAATTGGCAACTTCTGCTGAGGTGACTTTATGTGAGTAGCATGTTGTTGCTGTTCAGGTTTTCTAAATTCCATAATTACCATGTTTTTAAACGGGCCAGCCAGAGCTTATGTTGGTTTTCTTCAAATCCCAGTCCAAATAGTCATACCAGTTCTAGTTTAGAAGTTCCATTCCACCACCATTGTGCATATTGGGTATTTTTCTTTTTCGAGTGTATGTCCAACATTGTCTGCATTGCACTTTTAACTAAAGTTTACATGTACTCCAGCATCAAATTACTTTCACAGTATCCACCATAATTGCTAAGATGCTAGAAGTGGTGGTCATATTGAAATTAACTAAACTAAAAAGTTAGCATTTACAAATAACAATAAAAATAACTACAAATAATCTAGAATTAGCAGTAAAGAGAGAGAGATTGAATCTCTCCCAAGACAGGAACTAACAAGTTTTTACTGGTATTAAGCAAGTGGCTAATAACCATTGTCCTAGATGCCCTCTTTTGTTTTCTCTTACGTTTTCTTCAAGCATGTAAAGACAGCAGTTTTTAAAACTGAAATTAGTCACTACAAAATTACAAAAGAATATCTTAAGTCAAATTTTATCCATATTTTATTATGGTACATTCATGGACAGTTTATTGAAATAAAAGAAGGAAATGTCATTAAAGGATAAAAAAAGGTTTGTTTACTTTAAAAGATCAACTTGTAAATATGTATTTTGTATAAGATCTAATCAATCATGACCAAGTTATTGGAAATAACATGTTTCCATATTGAATAAGAGATGTACATACATGCACAAAAGTTGTGAGGGAGGATGCAGGTTGGAACTTTTGTGTGTTAATTTTATGAGGGTTGAAATGTTGTAAAGCTGTGGGTGATTAGAATTGGGAACTATGATCAATTTATTTATAGTTACCATCGATTTGCATGTTACCAAAGATGTTGTCGTTTGTACATAATTCTTATCTAAATTTCGAGATTGTTATAGTGTGAGAAGGTGCTATGTTGTTATGAGTTTGAGGTTTATTTTCTTAACTGGATTTTTGTTAACAAAGAATCTGATGCAGTTGGAATTTTTCATTGCCAAATCATTTTGAATGTTTCTTTAAGTATGTAACATAATGTAGACGGTTGTGAATGAAATGTGAAGTTTACCTTTTATGTGAAGTTGTTAGAATTTAATAGTAAGAAAAGAGTGCAGTATTATGTCATTTAGTGCACAAAGTATTCGTTACCTTTAGTATTTAATTAATTTTTAATAGGCAAATATGAAGACATGATATTGCCAGAAATTCACTAAGTGTGTAATTCCTCATTTTCGAAAGTGAGTAAACAAGTAATTAGAGAAGCACAAATAAAAATCTTGTTCTAATGAAATCAAGGATTGAGACTTGAGAGTGATGATAAAGGTTGCCAGGTCTAGAGCTATGGAAAAGTTTGCACAAAATAAAAGATGGTTCTCTCACTAGGTTTGTTGGAATATGTGAGTGGCTGATGAGTTTGATTTATTTTTTGTTATTTAGCGTCGCTTTCCTGCCACTTTTGCAGGTTGGAGACCCTCAGTTTTTTCATGCCAACTTTATCTTTGCTCCTGGCGACCTTCCAGGTCCAACAATTACCGTATTTACTCTAGTACCCCTCACCCTCGAATAAGCCACGCACCTGGATTTCATAGAAGGGGGAAAAAAAATCATGACTATTCAATCTTACACTTCCCTTAAAATTTCTTAATTTGCTTGTAAACAGTATTTCTGCATATGTTTTGTGCATTATACCTCTATTGAGTGATACCTTATTTATGTACAAAGAAGAAATAGCACACTTTAGCAGAAAGAGCCTTCAATTGACACATTTCTGCAGAAACTGCAAATCCAAATTGTCGTTTTTCACAAACAGTCATGCAGCTTCCATTCTATTTCCGGAAATTTAGCCTTTTGTCCTCGAAAAGCTCTCAGATTGCCACACGTGTTTAGCAGTATTTCCTTTTTTTTTCCTCCAATCTCTCACACAATCCTCACTTATATTTACGAGCAGGAGCAGCTCCTCCACTTCTTGAATGAGGCGTAACTTTTCATGTGCTGTAAAAGATCGCAATCTTCTTCCTTTAGTGGTCATCTTGCTTTTAGCATCCATCTGTGAAGCAAGATAAGAAGGACACTACTCAAATGAGTGGCTGCAACACAAAACAAGCCTTACAACTTCCCCCACCCACACCCACGCAGGTGGACTGGCCAGACGTAAACATCCACCTAGTTGCTGTCTTTATCTCTTTCTTGGTGCCAGTGTGACTGCAGAATGATTCCCTTGGCAAAAGGCGAAGGAGAATATTCTTTTACCTTCTGTCTGCAAGCTTTTCATGAATTAAGTTGACCCAATTTTTTAAAGGAGGTGGAGGGGGGGATGTGAAGAAACAATGCACATAATGCAGTGCAAGGAGAGAGAACTGTGATTTAATTAAACCAGGACATATTTAGAATGATTTTTTCCACTTGATACATGAATTATGGCAAACGTGTTTTGTTTTCTTTCCAAGAACACAGGCTGTGAGATAACATCTTGACCACCTCGTTCTCTCGTAAGCTTGTATAATGGGTTGAATACCTCCACAGGATAAATTGTTTATGCCTGGTGATAAAGCTCTATACTCCAGTAAGCCATGCACCCCCATTTTCTGCCACGTTTGTAAGGGAAAAAAGTGTGCAGGGTATTCGAGTAAATATGGTAGTTCCGTTTCCACCATCTTTTATCTACATCTGAAGATGCGGCTTGCAGCCATGAAAATTTAATATTTTCATTGTGTCTGGTGAGAGTTTCTTATTTCTTTCATATTGCACAAACACAGACAGACAATGAAATCTGGATTTTATATTTTCTTGCATTATATATTCAATCCCCATCATCCGATAGAGCAAAATGTTCACACTAAAAGACAGTAAAAGAGTATTATATTATTATCAGCATTGTAGTACTGCACTATAATTTCTTTGTATTCTCATGTAAATGTATTAATGTTTTTATTTTTTTTGTGTTTTTACGTTTTTCTCCTCCCCCTTGCTGAATTAACATTTGACATGCTCGAAGCATTTGCTCACAGTGCATTTTTTCTTTGAATGTTGTTATTTTTTAGAGTACTTTTCAACTATATTTTTGATCATTGTTTATAAGTATGTATGATTACTAAGTTCACATTGAAATGTGTGGTTTGACTGTAGTAAAATGTTATGTACAGATCATTGTATGCATTTGATTTTGCATAAATATACTATACCAAAGAAATGTATTTATATTTCTTCACTAAACACATCTAGATTCACAAATATTAGATAATTCCCTTTTTTCTTCTTTTTTTATTGTGCTTGTGTAATGATATGAAATTTGCACAAGTATGAAGCCAAAGTAATGGCTTAATACCGATTGTACAGCCTGATTTCTTCACCCTGATTTCTTAGAATCTTTCACAAAAATTTCTAAAAAGTGCGTGTTGAAATTATCGGGAATATCATGGTCCACTAACATTAAGTAAACTGTGTGTCCCTGCGGCAACAACCTTTTGAGGGCCAAGTCCGTTCATTAGATGACACGATTCTAATCACATTCTGTCTTTCTAGTAGATTCCAGTTGACCTTGTGATGCTGTATGAACACAAACAATAGATCATGTGGAGTTCCATTTCAACCCCAAAACTGAAATGGCAAGTTTGCTTGAATATATTAATTACTAGTAGTATCAGCAAGTGAATGAGTGACTTGCCATTGAATCTTGGGCTGGTGCTGCTAAGAGCATAGCTTTTGGGCTGAAGCTTCCCCTCCCTCAATGTCTTTTACACAATTCCCCCCCCCCCAAGTTTTTTCCCTTGAATGTGTGTACATATATGTGAAGCCTAGGTTTTTTTTTTTTTTTTTTTTTTATAATATATATATAAATTATCAAGCAAAAGAAATACAAGCCTACCCCTGCTTCCAAGGAAGAATCCTGGCCATTCCACTGCAATAAAGCAAGATAAAATGTTTCCAATTTCCAGTGGTTTATCAGAGAATCATATCACCCTGATTTAGTTTCCAGAAGCTACTTCCCAAGTGAATAATAAAAATGGGAAACCAGAGAGAACTGTAGAACAAATTTGAAGTAAAAGTTACCATATTTCCCGGCATATAAGATGCACTTTTTTCCCCTTTAAAAATAGGTCTGATACTTAGTTTTTGATTACCTTCATTTCTGGAAATTTTCTCTGTTCTGAGTTTCACAATTTCTTTCTTGTTTCCTTGTGGTGTGTGACAAAGAAGATTAAAATGTAGTCTTTCCTTGTTAGATTAGGTAAGTTATTTGTTGAAATTAGACCTATGTACTTTATATTTGAAGTACCTTAAATTAATTATAATAGTATAATTACTGCACATACAGTAATTTCTTGTCCATTACAGTGGAACCTCAATTTTACGTTTTTCAGGGGAACAAGCTGAAAAATCTTAATATGCGGGAAATGTAAAATTGGGGAAAATGTCATAACATTTTGCTCCGTTGGGACCATTAAAAGCTTTTTTGTACAATGCAGGAAAATGTAAAAATCAGGGTTCCACTGTATTCAACTCTGTGTGAAGCAGAGGTGCAATTCAAGTTCGGAGTCTGGGTTTCCTGTGAACTTTGGTTTGGAGTCGTGAATCCGAGTGACACTTGGGTTGTTTGAGACAGGAGTGAAACTGTAGCTCGTAGGCTGTCTGGGAGAGGCTTCTGGGTTTATGGCAATAGACATTATCATTTGTGCATCATCATTGCTCCAATGATTACAAGGCTTGGCTCATGATCTAGTCAAACTTTTTGGTTCTGGTCCCATCCACACCATTAGGGAAATAATTCAGTACAAACCAAACACGATTTATGAGCATTCACATGCACAACTATCTTAACTTCAATGAACAAATTACCTTCCTAAATTTTTGGGACTAGAAGCATTGATACTCTAATTGATCCTCTAATATCTGTAAAGAGAGTTCTAAGAAATTTCCTGTACATTGCACCCCAATATTAAACAAATGCTATTAAACACCAACACATCTAGTAACTTAATATAAATGCCATTTTATTTTTTAATGGATCAATCTACAATATTATGACCTTTTGTCATTCACATTCACAGACATATATTCGTATGAAATTCTAACTTATGCAACATATTAATATGACACACACACACACTTAACATTCATGCACAGATACACACTTACATGTAAAACACGATTAACATATATATTTTGCAGTTTCTGCAGTAAATTACTTGTCATAAACTCTCACGTCTATCTTACATGACCACTGACAATGTATTTTAAAAGTGTCCTTCATTTGTACATTCTGAAAGCTATTGCACATCTGCATTCCTTATGCTGAATATGTATACTTCGACATATGTCACCTTAACATATGCGGAAATATCGTAACACACGTAGGCAGCCATTAATATCAAGTCTAATGTAACTGTTATTCTGCTTTTTTGTAAGCAGTAACACCTTCTCAAACTTGAATCACAGGAATTATTCCAGTTCTGTAAAGTAAGGCTTTGAATAAAATTGTACTTCAAAATAACAGCAACACCACCATAGAGGAAAAAAGAGCCCCACAATAATCCCTTATAAAATGTAAATACAAGCTGGAGTCTCTATCTCACAATGACAACCATCAGCACCACAAAAATAAAGTATCACAATGCAGAGTCCACACGTGTCGTGTTCACTTCCGAACAAGTATATCAGGACAAATTGCTGTCCTGGTCATTACCTCAATTTATACTTCTAGAACCCCACTTTTTAAACAAAAGCATAGTATGTATATATAGAGAGACTATTCACTACTTTTCACCAACAAATGAAAGCTACCCCATTGAAGTACATTCTCAGAAAGCCTTCTATTTTGACGACTGAAATAATTATTCCTGCATCGCACTGGCAAAAAAAGGTGATAACAATTGCTTGAAGCCTGCCATTATTGTTGGTGTCAGTTGATTCTGTCCTTGTGGGTCATGAAGGAGTTGTTGTCGTAATGTGTCATGATGTCCTTTGTGCTCTCACTCCGGTTAAGACGCTGCATCCGACAACACAGTACTGCCACAGCTATTGCAAGGACTGCCATAATGACAGATCCAAATCCTGCAATAACAACAAACAATAATAAATATAAATAAATTTCAAGAAATCTGTCAGTCATTATTAGTCTCTGAGAAGTACTTTTGTGCTCCGTTTGATATGTATAATGGAGAATTTTGCATAATAAAATGCACATAACTTCAGTTGCCTTCCTTTCAATTGCACATACACACAAAACCAGTTATAATTTGACGTAAGAGAGTTACTAATTTTATCTGCAAAACTTACTTGTAGAGATTAAATTCCAGTGGCCTCTGCCACCATCTGGGAGATCGTTGCTTCACTGCTGGGCTGGTTTCCAGTTCCTGTTGTTTCCCTATGTGCTGCTAGGATCACTAGCGTAGCCAGTTTGCCTGCTGCATGCGCTGAGTTCATGTTGTTGGTTGCAGTAGCAGGAGCCAAATGTGATGTGCCTGATCGCTGTCAATGATCAGATCATGTGGAAAGTGCATATTGTATGAGTCTCTTTGATTTTAGTGTCAATCAGTGTGTGCGATGTATGCCTGACAAACTTTTTTGATACTGGGTTCGTTGAACTTTAGGTGCCTTTCTAGTCTGGTAGTTGTTCGAGATTTTTTGCATCAGGTAAGTGCTGTTGTATATGCTCATTCAAGGTTCTGATTGATCTGCCAATGTAACGCAAAGTGATGCCCAGTGTGAGTGCACATAGGAAAACGACAGGAATCCAAAGCCAGCCCAGCAGTGAAGCAACGATCTGCCAAGTGGATGGTGGCAGAGGCCACCAAAATAGAACCTCTACAAGTTAGTTTTGCAGAAAAAAAAACTCTAATTATTATCAGGCAAGTCTTTTATTCCCCAAACATGAAAAACCATTTATAATGAAATTAGTACAATAGTCGAAGAAAGATGGATAAATATTTCCAGTCATTTCTCCTTTGGTTCTGAAAGGAAAATGTTTATTTAACTATTAATGTTGTATTATTTACCATACAAGGGTTTAGTGGCATGCCCAGGATGTGTTAGTATATTTTTTCCTCCCACTTTACTTCTCTTCAGCTGAGTATTCTAAAATAATAATAATAACAAGATGAATGTCAGAAGGCATGCAAAACAGTTTGGTTTGCGTCACTTGTCTATGATGTGACTAATATGTTAAATTAGTTTGATAACTGCAGACACTGGCCACACGATGGGTCACAATATTTGCGAAATAATACATTTTGTGGCACATACCTCCACTAGGCACAACCACAGCTTCCTAATTTACTTTGTAACAAAGCAAATTTGAATTTTTAAATTTGTACCTTTAGTGCCCCTCAGCTTGTAGTCAAGTGTTTCGAAGCTTGATTTCTGTTCAAGCTTGCTTAATTTGCTGTTTTAAGTCCACTTTATGCAGAGATAGGCTAATTGGGACAGTTTTAAGTGGGATCCGAACAACTATGTGCCTCCACTGGGTATCAAACCTGAGAACCCTTGATTACAAGGCAATGATGTTACCACTATGCCATCAGGGTCCTTATTTTCTCAAACCACATAGAACTCTGGGTGAACCTGCTTTTGGAATATTGGGTTTTCCACTTTAAATTCGTAAAAGTTAAAGAAAAACTACCTGATGTGCATAGTGCCTTTTTATGAAGGTGCGAAAAAATGTGGGTGGGGGTGGAGACAGAGCTACATATATTCACGATTTCAACCATGGTGGAGGGTGTGTCAATAGCACCACTTTATGGCATCCTTTACCAGATGTCCCCGTTATTGATGAGAGGCTGGGCGAGACCCAGAGCCAATTGTGCAGAGAAACTGAAAATTCCTGCTCGAGAACACCCACCAAGAGAACTGAATCTGGTCTCTCTCATGGCAGTCACATGCCTTACCTACAGAACCACAGCAACTATCTTATTCAATCATGCATATTATATTATATCCAATTATTATGTCATAAATGCACCAGAAATGATATAAACACTCATTACATACCAAGAATTGCAGTAAAAGCCCCAGTCTTCAGGCAGACACTGGTCGGATCAGTCAGGGAACCTGCAAAACAGAGCAAGCATCGGTATGTACATGTAAGCATCAAAAACAAAGGTCTTCCATACCACTACGAAACTATACAGATATGACACAGTCACTTGAATAAATAAATAATGATAATATTAATCTATTGCAACTGTATTTCCCTCAAGTGTGTCACTGATGCTAAGATAGGTTAATTGGAACTGCATCCACGGTTCAAAGTAGGATCAGAATCACTGGGCCATGTGCTTCAACCTGTTATGGAACCCTGTGACTAGTTAAAAGTGGCATAAAAGCGATGTGAAATAAAGTAAGTCAATCAAACAAACCATACCAAACAACATTGACACAGAATTTACTAAAATTGTGCAATTTGCAAGATATTCGTACACTGTTTCAGCTGACATTTTCTATATCCTGTAGGATACCCAGCTTCCAGTGGAAAAAGCATCTGCTTGTATAACTTGACAAGTTTAAAAACAAGACACTGCAAGTAGCTGTAGGATTTTCAACGAAATTTGTATTAGCTTTTTCCTGGCCTGTTTTCTACCTGTCTGAGTACAGAAATTCAGCTCACCTTTCACCAACAACTCTCTTCCTTTTAAAACTTGAGAAACCATCCATTTACATACTCCCATGGCGGCGCTTGTGAACTCTACAACATTATACTTAAGTTTATGTAACTCCTTCTGATTTCGCAAATATGTTGCAACATTGTAAACAAATTCTCTGGCCTGTCCTCTAAGGGGCTTTCGAGAGCAGATTGTGGATTTCGTTGGACCCGGCATGATTTGATTTTTGCATTTCAAAAATATGCAGGCAAGAGTAAAGAGCAAGAACATTTCAATGCTTTAAAAAAGAATACAGGCAAGCGTGCTATCAGATTGCCTTCTTGTAGTGATTGTTGTAGGATAAACAAAAGAACCCCCACTCAGCTTAAAAAAGAACAAAAAAAACAGGGCCCTGCTTGATGCCGCATTCAAGAAATTAAGTCATTCGCCCTGTAGTTTCTCTTCGTTATAAACATTTACGTACGTGCGTAATACTACAGTTTTTGATCCGTGCACCACACACATTTTTCAAGGCCGGATTAAATAAAATGAACCACTGATATAATTTGAGCCGGCACAGTCTTGCTACACAGTGAAAATCGTTTGTCATGTTTGTTTTAGCTTAATTTTGCTGGGTTGGCACCACTGGTACTCTCAAGGCCAGACCAGTATGTGGAAGAGTGGTGGGGAGGATGATGTAATAGGAAGTGCTCCGCAGCGATCTGTGCATATTGGGACTTTAATTGTCAGGTTATATCAGTGACTAAATTCAAAACAATGCCTTTAGCTCACCCCTCTTTCAACAATAAATATTGAGCAGATGCATTGTGGTCACCTTCCAGAGGCATGGGAGGGTGAGAGTGATTTTGAAACTTAAGAATGTGAACCTTGCACCAATTCTAAAATAATGTAACTGTCTGGAGAGGAATATCAGAACATTGGAAGCACCATAAGAGAACATGTTATTGTTCCCATTTTGAAATCTGATTCATCAATCAGTTGTTTCTATCTATGGCTTGGTGAGATATAGTATGCTTTTCTACTTTTGCCTTCTTGAAGAATACGTCTAACTGCCAATATGATGTGTTAGCTTCCCTTGTAAGCGGACACATACTGAAGTACAGAACAGTGGCGTATTTACGATTTCTGGAGGAGTGAGCTATGTTATCTTTACAATACTAATTAGCATGTCTCTCCGGTTTGCGCACTGCCAGATTACATTTCCATGGTGGTTTTCCTCTTAGAACAGCCACAACAGTGCTGTATGATATAAGATTTTGTAATTCAAAAAGTGCATGTGCTGACAGACAATAATCATATGGTTTAAGGTCTAAGGGGGTGCTGAATCTTGATAGCATTCTTAAATACCTAGGTATGTCATTATTGGTGTAGAATGTAGGGGGCCTAGGATGGAAGCTGCCCTGTGATTAGAGGTGAGGTTGAATTAGGAACGTGTAGGCAATGATTCTGAAGATATGTCCCTTTCCGAAGATCCACGTGTCACAACAACTCATCATACAATTATACAACTTTATTAAATCACATGAAGAAAACCAGAACTGAGCAGCACTCTTATGTGACTTGCTTCAAGATGCTTATTTTTTAGTGAATAATAATTTCCATGCACTTACTGTTTGTGATCTGGGAGTCTTCGGTTGTTTCTCCTTCCTGCAGCACCCGCAACGACTGGAACAGGTTGACATTCTCAGAGAGTGTGGGCGTGGTGGGTGAGGCCGTCAGGGATTTGTCGTCAACCGATCGCCTGCTCACAGACTTGGCATTTCTCCAATGGCACGGCTGACTCTGTGCACAAGCAAATCAAAGATTCAAATGCAACAATATGTGACTAAGGCATATAGAATAGCACCAGAATGAAATTCCAATCAGTGTTCCTCAAATACATATTAATGAAAAGAATTTTAACACAATATTCTTGTACACACTTATTTCATCCTTGGAACAAAAAGAAATATGGAGGTGAAGCTCTGCACAAAATGTGTGTCATGTGATCAGCTAAAGTAAGAAATTTTTATTAATCCAGGAACATGCATTAATTTATTTGTCTTTAGTGCATGATGACAGAAGCAAGGGAATATCACTTGGCTGAAAGTTACATTTAGTTTATTCAGTTTTGAAAAATTAAGTTATTACATTTAAGGAAGCACATGTACTAAAGAATATATGAAAGTCTGAACATTGGGTAAAAGTAGGTAAACTAAATGTCATAATTTTTGGCGTTAGTGGCATTCCCAAAGGGTAGTATAAGTTATGTACTCCCAATTGCTTCAGATTTCCTTCAAAAAGATAGATAAGTGGGCATGAAGAGATTTGAAAGAGCATTAGTGGACTAAAAATATGAGTCATAATTACTCTTCTTACAAAATTTACTTTTTGTCTCCTATACCATATCCCGATATTTTGTAAAGTTGGAATATGGTCCTGAATGTGAATATGAGTTTTTGGCATGATTTTTAGTGATTTAGTGCTGTATTTGAATATCTGAGTTGTTGTTGTTTTTTAGTAGTAGTAGTAGTAGTAGTAGTAGTAGTATGTTGAATTTATAACCAAGTAAAATATACCTAAGGAATTAGTAATGAAATTTAACTTACTGGACACCTTCCGTGACACATTCTGACATCGCACTCGATGTACAAAGCAGGGCTTCCGGTAAACCTGAAAGTCTTCATGTAAGCATACACTTGGGTTTCAAAGACACCACTGTCACTCCATGAGCCTCGGAATCTGCTGATAAGTTTATCATCAACTGGGCATCTAAAGAATGAAAATAGAACAACAAAATATAAATAATCATGAGATGTATGGGTTTAAACATACTCGCACATAATAATAATGTAATTTAAGCAAAGGAACATATTTTTTTTTATTTATTCTAGAAATATATAACTGACTGAAATTCAGTGAAGACTTACCGTCAACCGCACTTATTCTTTATTCACGTATTTTGAGTTCAATCTGGAAACTAACACTTAACACAGTTAACTTGCGAACACACACACATTTACCTTCTCTCTCACTGCTTTGGCAAATATTACTTGGATCAATTACAAGAAGGTCTCCGCAAGTGCTTGGCTGCTTATTTAACTCCATTTTCTGCACAAAACAGCTCCTGCATACCCAAATGATTTTATGCCCATTCCCAATGGGAACTTCAAAATTTCAGTTTTGGACCAGCATCGTGAGGACAATCTGAGAGCTACTTGAAAGTAATAGAAACTGACTCTGGTCTCGAAAACCAGAAAACTCAGTGCATTGAGCATGCTTTAGCCACTCAAAAGCCGCTTAGCAAGCATAGGATAGTTGCTCCACGGAGTTTAGTTACAGTGTGAACTCTCTTCCGGGTTCATAGTGTAAACCATGAAAGATAAAAGGTAAAGTGTTCCCCTGTGCATAGCACCACGCCATGAAGGCGTATAGGGGGTGTGGGGGTAACGCCCCACACTTTCTAGATCCGGTCGTGAGTGGGGGTGATGTGATCAGCATCACGCCCCTGACCGCCTTTACCCCCCAGGGTTTCCCCCAGGTACCCATGTTATTCGACGCTGGGTGGGCGCCGGGGCCGCTTCCACCGTTAGAAAAGTTCCCGAATATGAACCGGCCGGGGATCGAACCCGGGACCTTGAGCATGGTAGTCAGACGCGTTACCAACTTTTTTTTTTTTTTAACAAAATTTTATTTTATCGGCATATATACAAAATAGTTCTGTTTCCTTACATAAATTCTGTTTAAGTATTGTATAGAATTTTTAACATAGTATTATAGTAAGAGTCCAATTTTCGCTATCTGATACAAGATTTTTGGCGTAAACATGCATTTGTACCTGTAATATAAATATACCTATCTTCATATATTAAATACATGTTTACACTTTCACACCACAAGTACATAATTATTGTTTTCTAAACAACACTGAGGTAGTTTCCAAAATACTCATACATTTTTGGATATTCTAACAATTTCCATCTAGTTCTTTTTAAATACTGTGTGTACAAAATGCTATTGCTCTCATACTTTTTACAAAATACATAATATATTGTATTAGCTATTAACCAAATTACTGCATTGTTTTTCTTTTCTGGAAAATATTTGAAATCTGGTCTTGTACACATCGACGGTTGAAAGTATTGGGGTGCTGTTCGACATATTTGTCCCAGATATGTCGTTAGGCATTTCCAAATTCCCTGTACTCCATTACATGTTACTATTCTATGTTCAGTGGTGTCTATCTCTCCACATATGTGGCATTTATTAGTTGTTTATCTCTTGATATTATGTAAGCGTTCATTAGTTGGTATAATATCATGTATTACATTGTACCAAACACTATACACTGATGTATCCAGAAATTTCTTATTTAAATTTTTCCAAATATTTTGCCATCTGTTATTGGGAAAATGTTTTTCAATGCGGTGAGTCGGTATCTGCAACTGTTTGTGAAACAGTGTATATAAGTACTGAGAGAGTTTTACATCTTCACCTTTTGGCGGAAGCACCACATAACTGAATTCTTGCATCAAACTTCGTAGATATATCGGTCCTTTTTGCAATCTGCGTAGATCTGGCGGATTTTGAGGTGGAAATTCCTCCGTCCATAATTGTATCCATAATGATGTAATGGAATCTTCAATGCCATATAGCGTATAGGATCTTGCCAGGAATAGGGATTTGCATTTGATCTCAATATTTGTGAGCTCCAATCCTCCTTTTAGTTTCATTTGCCATAGATTGGATAGAGGTATTCGAAAAAAAATGTCCATACCACATAAACCAACCAATTGCTGAATTCATTATTCTGAGGTATTTTTGATTGATTGGGATCACTTGGGCCGTATAGTTTAATTTACTAAACATATATGTTTGCAAAAACCACACTCGTTGTATCATGTTCAACTGTCTGCTTCGCATTTTATAACATTGTATGCGAATGTCTCTCGCTATCTTTTGCCAATTGGATTCTAGCATTTGTTCCTCGTCCCTGTGAAAAATTATTCCTAATATTTTAATTTCTTGTACATATGGGATCCCTATATCTGGATATTTTTGATCCCATGTGCCAAAGGGTAACGCCTTTGATTTTTTCATATTTATTTTGGCCCCACTAGCACGGCAGTATATATGTATCGCTGCCATCATTTTTTGCATTTGCTCATTTGTGGTGATACAAGCGGATAGATCATCTGCAAAAGCAAACACTTGGTTTTCCTTAAATGCGTGTATCGCGTCTGGAGTAGGAGTAGTTTTCCTGGTATATTGCAGCAAAGGATCCAGGGTTAAAGCAAACAAGAGCATTCTTAGTGGACATCCTTGCCGAATTGATCTTGTTATATTTATTGGGGATGACAGGAATCCATTGACCATTATCCGAGATGTTGCTTGTTGATAGAAACCTTTCAAAATATTAATAAATTTGTCACTGAATCTATATGCCTTTAGCACCTCAAACAGGTAGTCATGCGACACTAAATCAAACGCTTTTTTGAAATCAAAAGCAAGCACACATGCGTCAAGTTTCTGCACTAAATAATAGGATATCAGATCGCGAATCCCTCCAACTGCACTGAATATGTTATGCTTTTTGCCAATGCATGTTTGTTTCTCGCTGAGTATCCGTGGTAAAATTAACTTTAACCTATTTGCTAAGATCTTTGCCATTATTTTATAGTCACAATTTAGTAATGTTATTGGTCTGTAGTCGTCTACTTGTTTTGCGTGTGGTTTTTTCGGTATCAATATGATGATGCCTTCATTTTGTAAAACTTTTCCATTTTTAAAGGCATCTTGTATGATTTTGATTAGTTCATATTTTATAATCTCAAAAAACTGCAAATAAAACTTGTAACCAATACCATCTTTTCCTGGTGCTCCTTTAAGGTTGCATGTTTGTAACGCTTCATATACTTCTTCTATTGTTACTTCAGTATCTAAAAGTTGTCTATCCTCTTCTTGCAAACCATTAGTTAGAGAATTCAGTAGTATCTCTCTTGCTTCTGATTCCCCCTCCCCGGTTTGATAAAGCTCCCCATAATAGTCATAAAATGTTTGCATGATTCCTGGCTGACTCGCATGCGATTCTCCACCTGAATCCACAAGATTCTTTATCATGAGTGTTTTTTGTTGTTTTTGCATCTGTACATAGTGATACATCGAAGTTCTTTCATCTTGAATTAAATTCTTGTAATTTGTTCTTATTGTTATGCCTTCCATTTGTTGCCTCTGGAGTGTTAAGATTTTGGCTTTATACTGCTGTATGGCTTGGTAATTTTTGGTGACATCTCTCCCTTGACACGCCTCGTGTAAACACTGGTAATAAAAGTTGATCAATCCGTTTCTGTCTTTTGCATTTTCTTTTCCATACCAGCAGAAAAAAGTTTTTAATTTTGGTTTTACATATCGAACCCACCAGTCATTATGATTACTGAAATGCTTTTGTTGTTTACACCATTCGGCCCATTTTTGTGCAAATATTTCATTGATATGTGGAAGCTCTAATAACTGTATATTTAGCTTCCAATATGAAGGACCCCTGACTAGTTTTGTTTCTTCCAGGTTAATTGCCATTTTTACTGCCATATGATCAGTAAAGAGCGCTGGCAATGCGTCTATGGATGTTATATTTTTTATTTGATCTGTATTTGTATATAACCTATCGATTCTCGATCCAGATTTATTATTAAAATATGTAAATATTATATCCTGTCTCTTCTGTAACCAAACATCTTTCAAATGCAATTCTTCAATTAATGTTGCAAGGACTGGACTCTTTTGATAAGCTCCTAAACAATCGCTGGGATTTAATACCTGTTTAAAATCACCCCCAAGTATTATTTTAGATTCATTTAACGGTAGCAAATATAAAATGTCCTGATTTTAAAATTGTTCACGTGACTGTCTATTTTGATTGCCTGATGGGGCATAAATATTCACAAAAGTATAGTTGGTACTTTGAAAGCTAATGCCTCTCCCATCTACTAACTTTTTTACATTATTAATAGTTAGGCCGTTTCTAACAAGTGTTGCTGTCCCACGGCCATTGATACCAGTATTAACTATGGCTTCGTAACCATATATTGATGGGAAGTCACACATACAAACTTCCTGCAAAAACAATATGTCTATGGAGTGTACCCGTACAAATTCTTCTAACATTTTACATTTTACAGGCGAAAAGATTCCATTAATATTAATAGTACATATTCTAGTGGTATATACCATTAATAAATGAATAATATAGCACACAGATAATAGTACTTTCCGATCGTCCCTCATAACTTTGAAAAAAAAATATACAAATAACAAATGAAATATCAAATTTAATTTCCCTTTTTAGGGTTTACTTCTTCTGTTCATTACTCTATTCATACCTCCTACCTCTCTCACTGATCTCCTCTTCGCTACTGTGTTCTCGCTACCTTTCGAAGTATTCTTCGTCCGTTTTTTTGCACCCATCTGCTGAGATTTTTTCCACTTTGACACTGAAGTGACACTTTCGTCACTTTCTTCTTCTGTATTCAATTCACTTTCCAGCTCACAGTCTTTCGATGGTTCCTTGTCCTCCTCTTTTGGGATGTTGTCCTTTGCAGCTCGGATGGGAGGAAGATCAAGTGAGTTCCCTTCCTCCTGCATCTGGTCGTCCTGCATTTCTTCACTTCCTTTTTCCTCTTGTTTGTCTAGGTGAGAAGTTCCCGGTTGTTTTGTGTCCATCGGTAAGATTTTCTGGTTGTGTTCTTCCTTTGTGGTCTCCGTATTTACCGGTGGGAACATTTCCACCGGGCGGGCGTCACTTGGCACATTCTTTATCCCCTTTTATTGCTTTTGTTCTTTTATCACCTTTTGTAGACCTTCCGACTTGTTTTGATTATTATCTGGTTGGAACTGATTTTTCACGTTCGAGGAACTCCCCTTTTCCATTATTATATCACTATAATTTCTCTCTCGGTTTTTATTCACACGAAGCGTAGTTATCTGTCGACTATCACATTGCCAGCTATCATGTCCTTCTTTTCCACACGCCCTGCACGTTCTCGGCTGTCCGTCGTATATCACATGGCACTGATGAGATTTTACTGTAATGAACGACGGAATCGGTTTTTTTTAGTTCCATTTTCACTATTCTCACCCCGTTGTAAACTTGATATTTAAAGTTTTCTGACCACGTTTCTTTGTCTATACATTCCACCTTCCCAAATTCCGTCATTTTTTCTTTCACACAGTCATCATCTAATTCTAGTGGTAAGTTAAACACTCTTACCGCTTTTCTTTCCCTCCCCGCATCACTCAAATGCACTTTTACAGTTTCACCATTATCGTAACAAAAGTTTGTTTCCGGACCACATTTCTCTAATATTCGCGTCATTATTGCTTCTCTGATACATTTTACGAAAACACATCGAAAATGCGTAGGTGTTTGTATTCCCAAGATTTCATCTACGTGTAGTTGAAATTGTCCATGTATAAAGTCATGAATTTCTCTCGCCGACGGCCTCGGTGCCCCGAACGGAAAACGTATCTGGATGGTATTTTGTCTAATAATATTCATCTTTTTACTATTCTAAAGTACTTTTCCAATTCTACTTACTCGCCAGCCAACTGTACCAAACGCCACAAGCAACACACACACGGCACTCCCGCTCGTTGTTTCCTGAAGGCAACTTTTCACTGACCTTCACGGAGCAACTAGTTTCCGCGTCCTCTCTCTCTAAAGGCTTCCACGGAACTCCCATCCAACTGAGCCACCGCGGCCACCGAAAGAACCATGGATAAACCAGGTAAAGCTATAACTGTGAAACAATTTGTGACTGGGAAGCAAAGAGTTTGAATCAACTGTTGTTACATGCCACTAGCATCGCAAAACAGATTGTCACATAATTTGTCATACAAATGTGACCACCATGGAAAGGATATGAAGATGCATGAAATATCCCCACAGTAAATATAATAAAAATTATATCCCCTGTACTTTGCGAATGAGAGGCTGCGGTGGTGGGCTCCACACATTTCAGGTACGCACTCATATCACAATGCATGTTGTTTTCACCGGTTCTGACTGACTGCCTTTTATCCTCCAAGGGTCTCCCCAAGATGAGAGGCTGAGCGAGCTCAGGGACATCAATGGGAAAATTCCTGCCAGATATCACAATCCTAGAATTCATACTCTGAATGGCTAATTCACAGCAAATATAATAATAATAATCGGACTTTAACAGTATCGCCATTTACAATGACACACACATTCACTCTCATTGTGTTCATCGAGTAGTGAGAAAAATAACTATTTAGTATAATAGTGTAGTAGTTAGCTCTTTGTGCAATGGATTCAATTTTATAGCCTCTGCGGAGATTCAATTTAATATTTCTATGAAGCAGGTGTTAGTACAACGAGACGTGGGAATTCCAACCATCTATGCATAACATATAAATGGCTTAAGCAATACGAATTATTTCCCTATGTTGTCTTCTCAAATAACACGTCAAATCATGGTTACAGGGTAATGATTACGTTGCGGGAGAGATCCTTGGATCGTAAACTCTTGACAATATGAATCTCTTTTCATCGTCCTCCGTCATCATGAGAGAAACCACACATAAGCCACTGTGTGTTTGTGTATGGGGTCGGGTTCCATACAGTCTTTTTCTCCTAATAATACTCCGTTTACTATCTCCATATAAACGAAGGGTTTACAGGATTATTTGGTTTGTGTAAAACTGAAAGTAAGACCTTTAGAAATGTGGATGGAAAATTTTGGAATGGACATGGAGGAAATTGGCAAGTGTGGTGAAGATTGGTCTGATCTTACATAGGGTTGAGACAAATGGAATGCTTGTGTTGTTACCGCAATGGAGTTCCAGAGAATTAGTATTACGATCGCCATGCGCAAAGGCCTTAAAAGGCGGAAAACGGATTTATTCTCTCCGCAAGGCTTGGTTGAACTGAAACACTGTCCTGGATCGTCACAAACCTGGGCATCTTTGTAGAAGACAAAACAATTCGGCTTCTTTTGCGGAATCCAAGAAGCCAATTAATGAAGCTGAAAGCCAAGCATCTTAGCTGCTGGAAACTTGATAACGCAAGGTCAGTCGTCCATGAAATATTAGGCAGTGAAGCATGATATTTTGCAGCGTCATCATGCGAAGCTCGCAAACCACCTTACGGGACACACAGCCTGCTGGTCCCCCACACTCCATTGGAAATTGTTTTAAATTGCAATGCCGAACTGTCAAACTCGTAGAGGTTTATAATTTTGCTCACATCAAGTTATTTTTGTGCATTGCGCCAAACCATTAATGCGCATAAAGGGTATGGAGGCAGGGCCTCGCGCATTCTCGATATCGGCTACCCTTAAGGCACCCATAATTGAGAAGTAGGATCCAGAGCTGCTTATGTGGGGGCATTGGCGGAACCATTCCTACCAAGATTACCCTCCCCGGAAATCGCCGACGTGCGATCAGAAGTCCCCTCCCACAAACATTTTTTTACACACAGAATTTTCTTAACTCTCAATTCCAATATTTAAACATATCAAGTTTATTATAATTTAATGGAAATTAATTTTGATTTTAATTTGTCACCAGTAATGCAAGAACATCCTGCATTACATGTTTCCTCAACTTTATGTACTGTGCTCCCCCCCCCTTCCCCCGAGAAAAATCCCAAGGGCGGCCTTGCAACAACACGTTCTACGAGTTGCAGTTAATCCATAACAAAATATCTGTAAAAGATATAAACATAACCTTTTGAACAATGGTAGCTGTAAGTCTGCTAACTTTTCTAAAGACTATTGTTGATTATATACTATTTTACCACAGCAAATTAAACATATAAAGCAACATATGGGCGTAACTTGGGGCCAGGAGTGCCCATCCCCCCAAGCCCGTGGACGCATTCCCCCCAAATAATTGTTCATCACAACCTCCTCCTCCCCACACACAAATATAGTTTTGATAAACGCACAGTAATTTATTTTTGTTTGAATGTCTATAATTTAATTTTTATAAAATTAAATTTTCGAAATTATAATATTTTACGATTATCCAGTCAGTCGTAGCACAGAACCCATACAAGCGAAACAAATCGTGCCTGAAATCATCCAACACTGAAACCGAAGTCCACATGTCGAAAGTTCCGAGCCGACTCTGAACAACCACAAATAAAACCCCAGATATTGTTTACCACTGGTCGAGATGCCAACAATCGAAAGGCCTATTACTTTCGAAACCTTTCATTGCAGTTGAAATTAAAAGACTAAAGAAAGAAAAAGCACGGCTCACTTTCATGTTTGCTACAGGAAATAGTGTTCTTGTGGATGTTAAATCATGAAGTAGATGCTGGACATCTAATAACCATAACTACAAATAAATAACAAGTCAATCAAACTAAGCGATCCCCCGATTTTTGTGTGAAGATATGGTAGCAAAACTATAAAATTTTGTCCCCCCCCCCAAATAAAAATCCCATGACGCAAGCCCGTCATGAATCCCCTTCTGTGGGCACCCCTGCTTGGAGCCCTAACTTGGGGGGTCAGAAGAATAGAACGCAAGGCTTAACTTTGGGGAAGCAGAATCTGAAAGTTTTCCATCCCAGAAAAATATCGCCCAGGACTATTTTGCTAAATAACTGTTACATTTGAGAAATCATAAAAATTACTCTTTACTACTTTGCTCCTCAGGTTCCATGCCTATGCCTATGAAGTAACAGGTAATTTTGCACCTGCTTACATGCAATATTATGGACAGTTTTCTTCACACCTGCTGCTGCACGTAATTCCACTTTTTCTCACGACGTGTCGCTGCTGCAGCAAACAAAAGAAAAGGACAGTAAACCCGGAACGGCATGTCTCGAGAAGGAGGGTTTTTCATGTCTACTGATCCTTATGCAACGTTTGTCACGCAAATTTGCCCCCTGTGTCACACTGCGATGATACTAACGGTGGTTCCACCATCCCTCTTAACTTCAGATGAAACAAAGAAACATGCTCACAAAAAAAGAGGAAGAACTACCATTAAATTTTGAAAAACCACCGCCGAAATGCCAGCTCAACTTTGCGATTTCCTTCCGCCCTTCACGGTTCATAAACTGTCGCCTGTCGTGTTGCGTCAAAGTGTTATTTATAGTCCTTTTCATACAGTTACCTTCTCTGCAGTCTGCGTGGTGCGAAATGCGAAGCGTCCACAAGTCTTCGATTTACATTTGCGATTGCGTTCAGCAGATAACTACCAAGAGAACAAGAGAATTCGTGATCGTGAAATGAAAGCGTTCGATTGAAAATCTTAATGTTAGAAACGGAACAATTGAATCAGAGTTTTAACTGGAGAATCAGATTGTTAGGTGTACGATTTCAGCAGTAGCTAATTGATTTATTCTGCGCTATGTTTGTTTCATTGCGGCTAGATCGGACAGCCATGGCGATGAATTAGATGATGCAATAAAAGATTCCTTATATATGGTCCAATCAAGGATCCCTAGCTTCGTAGAGAGTTACGCTAACCATTCAGCCACAGAGATTGGTTGCAAATGACGTTCACTAACATATTGAGGTGACCCTTCCTGAGGACACCTAAATATAAACTTCACTTCTACGTAGTACACCCTGGCCTGGACTGACTACACTTTACAAACTATCGTTGCTCTGGCGTCTGGATTCACAGGAAGTACAATCCTCTATGCGGATAGTGTTGTTTCGTCCATATATTTTTGTGATTACTCCTTCACCCACCTCACCTTATCACCATTCATTCTCGATTAGCCAAAAATTGCAGAAATGCGAAGTAAAATAATTCAAACTAATCAACTAATCTAAAGCTCACCAACACATTTGCTTGTGCAAGTCTCCGTGAAAAACATAGTGAAATTTCCATAAGTAAGTTTATTTTATTTCCCATCACTTGCGCGATTTTATGAACACCCTGTATGCGTGACGTAAGCTACACCTTAATCAAAAACGGAACAGTCATTTGAGATTGGAGAGGGCTTAAAGGCGTTTAACAAACGTCGTTTATATGAGCCGTTAAATTAGAACAAAAGAGACAAGATCGCTTAGGAGCCTCCTCATACGTAATACTCAGTTGGACGTGTCGTGTTATCCAACGTGTTACAAAAGGCACTTCAAGCATGAGACGATTTCCGCTTCGAACGCCTTCTTAATTGCCCGAATGCAGCGAGCGGCTTTCGCGGTGTTGCAACCGACGCCCATAATTTTACAAAGGAAAGTGGAATGATACAATTCACCGGTTCCGTCTTCTGTTGCAACGACTGGACTTTTTATATGGAGCTGTACAGATTGGCAGGACAATTAGTTGTTGTCGCACTCTTGAGTGTGTAATGAACCAATACGGATTTGCGATTGAAGCAAGCATTGTTTATACATAACGGTTTCAGATTTTTTATAAAAATAAAGTATTGCACGAAAGGAAGTTGGGAAAGTCATTTCATTTTGGCGAGTCCAGCTCATCTATGCGAACTCGACGGATGTTCGGTTGATCGAATCATGCATGGATTCAGCGCTTAATGCGCCTTGAAAACAGAAAACAAACAGTACATGTAGATTTACAGAATAGAGGTACACATGATGCTGATCAGAAGCACTAGAATGTATTTTAAAAGTAGTACTACGTTGAACAAAGTTTCCAGTAAGAGCAAATCATCAAATGCATGACTACCGAATTCCAAAATTTTCAAGAGCGGATGTTACAGAAGCGAGCGATAAAAATGGATTCACAATATATTTGGAGGAAAAAATAGAACTAGTGTTCTTGGTATCATTTTATTATTTTTCTATTTTTCTTTGATCCTAATAGCAACAATTCTGTTTTATCTTTAGAAGAAAACAAAGGATTAAAATGTTCCCGGATATGTTATCATGAGAATATTAATCTAATCTAATAATAAAAATAGATTTACAAAGCTATGCACTTTGTGTTCTAGCATAATATAAGGATAGCATAGTATCTTAACAACTATTCGAATTAGATACTTTAGTGAATTTTTATGATATTCAGGACGCCAGGGGTCCCGGGTTCGAATTCCATGGGAGTGTCCTTCATCGATTTCATCTATCATTACTCATTCTCATCTTCGCAATTAGCCACAAGTGGCAGAAAAGCAAATTAAAATAAATTAACCAATCCAGGAAGTGAAAGAGTTCGTGACGTGATGTCTTGTATAACATTTGCTCAGAGGGTCTGAATAAAAGTCTGGTACACATTCGTTTCGCCTCCTTCCTCTTCTACTGTGTAATATTTTCTACAATCATAAAATCGGAATAATAATTTCTACAATTTTCTACAATTAGGTATCCAGAAAATAAGATAAATTCGGAGAGGTCTGACATACTAAAGGAACGTTAATATTTTTCTACAGTAAAAAGTTAAAGCATCATTCCCTGCACGTTGCAACAAGCTATGGAGGCTCATATAGGCCGTATGTAGGTAGGGGCTGCACACATTCCCGATTTCGGCCATTGTGGAGGTGATGTGATGAGCACCACTTTCCGGCCGTCTTTACCCCCTGGTCCAATTTTATTAGAGACTGTGTTGACCCCCGAGCCGCATTCTGCAGGGTCATGGTCAGGGCCGGATTAAGACGAAATTGGGCCTGATGCTGCAGCGCAAATTGGGCGTTAATATAGCAAAAGAAAACTGTTCAGCTTTCGGAAATTCTCGTCTGTTTTCATCTGGGCCTATTTCAGGAATGGGCCTAATGCTGCAGCATCAATAGCACCCATCTAAATCTGTCACTGGTCATGGTCTGAAAGAAACCCCTCTGAGATCAGATCACCTACGCCGGAAATCGAAGCAGTGTCTCCCGCGCGGCAGTCAGAGACGCCTTAGCGACAGGACCACCGCGGTTTCATCACTATTTACACTATAATCTCAAAATCATATAATATGCATGGCATATTATAACTGTTCGCTGTTCCTAAGAAAGATACAGACAAGCCACGATTTGTCTATAACTGTTCAGAGTGGACAAACAAATATCCCAAATTACCCTTTCATTTGCCTATGGTGTTCACATTAAAGGAACTGGTGCACCCACATTCGATTACCTACGCACCAAAACTAAAATGAAAGTAGTGGTGCGAAATTGGTTTTAGATACAAAAGACTCGCCACATAATTTTTTGTTTGACATTCTATCTATTCTTTCATCCACATTCTTGCAGTTTTAAGCTATAATTTGAAGCACCTTAATTCAACCATTTAGATGTATGTTGTCACTGTTTAACGGAAGTGTTCCCAGTTTGGCTCCAGTTACGGAGATAAAATCCATCGCCGTGGCAACCTATCTTGGTAATTATTAAGATTTACATCATGAAGTCACAGAATTGCAGTTGCATGCAAGGGCAGAAGCATTCAATCTTTCAGGCTATCAAACATTAATCGCGAGGAAATCAGTGGATCGAAGGTAGCGACAACGGCGGCAGAAACGTAGAGTTGCGTGATGCAGCTACTCCCTTACAGGAAGGTCCACAACTAACATGCTTAGGTCTAGGTCTCGATCGTTCTACAAGCGGAAACAAAAGGTAAGAGATCATTCACCCCCTGACTTCAGCAATTTTTTTCAAGTTTATTCCAAAGCATCAAATGAATGAAAATTACTGGCAAATTACGTTGGGCGGTTCGTGGAAAGTTAATGTGCTATTTGCTTTCACTTTTCGAAACAATTAAGGTTGAAGATCACTTAACGTGCTCAATGAACTTCTTCAATCAGTTTGCGGAAGAGGTTTGTTCCTTCAAATGACGTGAGCATTTCCTAACCATCAAGACTGCCAAAACTCATGCCGTAAATAATCGCCTGATAACAAGCTACCATACAACCAGTGTTGCAACAAGAAGAATCAATGACCTCTTCTGCAGGGGTGGCTACAGAATTCATCTTAATAGCCTTAATTTAAAGACAACAACGTTACTATGAACAATTTACCTATATATTCCATCAGATAGACCAAGGAGGTAGACAACCTTTAACTTTTAGCACCATGTTGCAAAAAGCATGATCTTGAAATAGCAGCAGCCACTATCATCAATAATCATGTATATTGGATTAGTACTGAGCGAACAGGAAGTATTAAATTGAAACTAAGAGTACTCACCCGTATTGATCGATCAACTGTATCCTCTTATTTCCTCCATTGTGAGCGTAGCAGTCGTTCACCACGATGTCGAATCCATCTGAAACGATCCAAGACAACAAAATCTTTAGTCGATGCGATGAAACGTAACAATATTCCAAATACTACGGAATAACTGACCTTGTCAACCCATGATTGCTTGACGAAACCGCACAAAGAATTTAGAGAATCAAGGGAACAATGACTTTATGGATTGGTGATTTTAGTTTCCCTATCACTGTTGGTGATACTTGTTCGAAAGTTTTGAAAGTTCGATAATGAACTTTCATAGTGCAACTTAAGTTCAAGGAAGGACAGTTTAACATGGTATCTCATTCAAATTTACATCAATTATTACGAATTCACCTAAACTATTTTGGGGGGATTATAATGAATGATTTTAGGGCGGTCTTGAGTATTGGGGGCCTCTGTTTCGTGAGGAGAGGCAGATCAATTATAGTGTTCAGTAAGCTAAGAAAAAAGTTACTTTCGGTAGACACGCTGTTGTAATTAAATACTTTGTGGGGATTACGATATGGTTTGAGGGCGCGAATGATATGATTTCGGGGCGATGCGCCATTGGCTTTGGAGGAGATGGGCACTCCTGCATGATGGTATGGTAAATATGTCACTCACTCACTCACTTACACCCTTACTAACTTCCTTTCTTCATGCAAATAGATGTATGTGCATAACCATTTCGTAGACAATTAAGTCAGTCGTTCTCTGCAACTGTGACGTTTCCCAACAACATTCCACTCCCCCCTCTGTCCCTAAATAACTTGGAAGCAAATTATATCTCTCTTGAGCACCTATGTACTGTTATCCGTGATCAATTTGTTTTCCCTCGAAGATGAGCCCATCCCCAACTAGGGATCTCAACGTACGAGGGACATCACGAACTTATCTTACAGAAATCTGCTATTGATCATGTCCATTG
The DNA here is from genome assembly GCF_977018435.1 of Lepisma saccharinum. Lineage (NCBI taxonomy): Eukaryota > Metazoa > Arthropoda > Insecta > Zygentoma > Lepismatidae > Lepisma > Lepisma saccharinum. The sequence goes on along the minus strand of NC_139229.1, from coordinate 115,514,393 downwards.
TGTTCGACGCTTCCATTGATATTTTGTCAACAATAGTGAAGATGGACTGTTATTAGCGCGAAAAGCGTTTGTTCCCCACACAATGAAACTGCTCTGTCGTGCAAACAAAAACAATTTCTCGTTCTTCTTTTTATTTACCTTGGAAGAACACCCTGTTATTTTTCCAATATGTCTATTTTGCTAATTAGTTGAGTATTGAAGTCTGTGGAAACTTTAAAATCAGTGATTCGCAATATATTTGTTCTTAAACTATGTAAAGGAACTGTGTAGAACAATTTACATTGCGTTCTCAACTTTGTCACACAGGCTTCTCTATGCTGTGATGCTTGTGGTTACTGAGCTTGCTACAGGGTGGGACAATGAAAAGTGACCACAATTGCGTTCGGTCTTCAACAACCTGCTGACCAGGGCCCAAAAGTGGCAAGAAGTGAAAGGCAGCCACTTTCAGCATATCCTGTAACCAGGTGAGTGTCCCCAGTGTTCTCCAACTATGCACCCTCGCCGGGGCCTCTTTTATTTGTCCCGCCCTGTACAAGTGAACAGAGAAGTTATTTGAGTCACGGATATTTTATTTGCAAAAGGTCACATCACAGGTTTAACAAATTTCATGTATCAGGTGATATCACAACGAAGATAGAATTGAGAAATTCCATTGTCACGGGTGGGACACGCGGACTACATTCTCTATATTAAAGTAACTATTCTACCGAGAGTTAAGCAACGTTTTCCTTACAGTTTCTGTACGATGAAATATGAAACTTAACACTCTTGATTAAACATAACTAACCTTAAAATATTTCCCAGATTTGTAGCTATAAGTGAACAATTTTGTGTCACGGGTCGGACAGACGAAACACTGCCTCTTTACTTAATAAAAAATGTATTTTAATTTATGTGAATTGTCAAATTATGAAAAATAAATTATATAAGACAAAGAGAGAAGGTAATTGACCATTTAATATTCTAGTGAAGTTGAGGGGAAAATGTAACAGTTAATGAAAAAATTAATAGTTTTTCTGTGCCACAGGTGAGAGACAATAAAAAACAAAATTTAAAAGAAAGTTAAAATAAACGAACAAAATGTAAAATACCTTCTACCCTCTAACTTAATTATATATATTACTAGAGGCCGGAAGTTCAGGCATTTATTTTCATTAAAATAGGCAGGCAAAAAGGCATTTATGATGTGGAAAATAGGCACTGAAAATGAAAAAAAGGCAAAATAAACCGATAAAAAGGCACATTTGGAAGTCGCTTACATTTATCTATAATTTCTGGCAAAATGTTAAAATCTACATTGGGAAGACCATTTCAGTTTACTCCGTCTTGATTGCACATAACTACAAGGTGTATTTTTAAGTTCTCAACATTCATTGATAGTCGTCTGTGAGAGAGAATGTTTGTCATAATAGAAAATGATCTTTCTACTTCTATAGAAGTTATTGGAACATACATAAAACAAGCTAATGTAGCTGGACTCATTTTGATAACAGCATTTTCACCTTTTAGAATATCACAAATTGTTTTCAATTGTTTCAAGTCCTCATTTTCACTCACTACCTGTTTGCACTTTTCCGCAACAGCTGACCCCTTTTCTCCTGGCACTTCCATCATCTGCTGCGTAGATTCATCCAAGATTCTCATGGATGCTACAAGAGTCTCACCTCTTTTTTCTAGCTTTGTAATTGTCTCTGGCAATCCACCATAATGTGCAAAAATAGACGACAGTTCATTCTTCAGTTCTGAATAGCACAGGAGTTTTTCACTTCACGAATTGAAGCCGCTTCATTTTCTGGAAGAGCATCGATCACCTCACTGATTTTTTCAAGGTTGTTTGCATAATATATAGCTGATGATATCCAGGTTCCGCATCTCGTCAAGACTGGTTGTGGAGGTAAACTAAGCTCAGGCGCAACTTCCTGAAATTTTCGGATTGGAGAGGGAGATTTCAGAAATATCTTCTTTGTGTTTGAAATCAAACGGTCCACTTCAGCAGTCAATCATGCACAAGGAAATTTTAACCGAAAGGCAATATCCTAACTCAGCCTCACACTTTTCTCCTTCAGCAACGTTGAAACATGCGTTATTCGCATAATAAACGGAAGAAAAATAAATGCCAACAACGTTTTTTGGGAGAAAAATAATTTATATACACATTTCTTTTAAAAAAATGGTCAAATTTCATTGAAAAAGGCAAAAAAAGGCATTATAATTAAAAATAGGCAGTGGGGTCCCAAATAGGCAAAATAGGCAAAATGAAAAGGCTTATAAAACATTTGAAACAACATAAAAAACTTATATCTGGAAAAAATTTATCAATATACGCAGTAGATAAAAAGAGGCATTTTGCCAAACTTCCGGGCTCTATATATTACTTTAATTTTTATGTAAATTACAATTTTAGATTGCTCACTCACAAGATAGGATAAAGTTTGCATTTAATTTTAAAAATTGAGATTCAGGGACACTATCACATGGAATGTCCAACTTATATATTACCACAAATTGTGTAATGAGACGGAACCCCTAAAAAAAAATTGAAATTATACTATTGTTTTCAAACTGGCACTGCAATGGATATTCAAATTACTGCACAAAAATGATAACGTCATATTGTTCAGTCCTGTCGTCACGTAAGATAAACGTGGCAACACCGGCAGCAATTTACTACAATTAGTTTACTTGTCGGTTTCTTCTTCCTTGGAGAAATTGTTTTCTGGAATCTTGCCACCGAAGCCGAAGTTGCGGTTTTGAATTACTCGATCCATGTTGCTATATCATACTTTACCAAGAGGAAGAGAAGAGACATGTTATTATGATTTAAGAGGATTTATTGTTCCTCTGTTTTATCGCTGCACAAATCTTAAATTTCGAGGTACAGTCAAAAAGGGGAGAAGAGAGTGGAAGGTTTTGTAGGGAATACGGAAGCATGATGGCGTGGTGGAACGAGTTTAAACAACATAGCGATCAATTGAGAGAGGTTGTATATTTTACATACGTCGACTTCCGTGGAGGAGTAACAATAAATAATGCAAACAGCTAGTATAAAACACACAGAAACATGATACCATAAAATATTTGTCAATATATTGTTAATTGACACTACAGAGCAATTCACTTTACCCAACTAAACGACCATTGAAAATCAACTGTCAACAACCAAGTGGTTACATCCAGGTTAGTCACTATGTATCCGTAAAGCAAATGCATCATAGTTCTGCGATTACATCATTAACACTAACATTAAAAGGGTCACGTTGCAGGGAGTTCACACAACAGAATCTGTATTTATATAGAAGAGATCACAGTCTTGTTCAGTTGAATCAATCAGTGAATTGTCACAACTTGTTTCAGGTGAGGCGATTTATGGTTCGGCTTCAAACCGGAAGCAGACTTCAAGGTAGAGGGACGCCTTAAAAACATAATTCAATTCCGCTGCTTCCGTATTTCTTGTGCGGAACAAATTTTTTCAAGAGAGACAGTGATCTTGGAGTAACGGTACCCCGCGTGACAACTGCACAGACAACAATTGACTCTTGCATTCCTGCCCAATGAGCCGAAAGATGAAAGAGCGGAGAAACTAAAGACTGTAGCTGTGAAAAGACTCCACCGAACAACTGTGAACATCCACTGTGACCAAACGATAGTGACCTTCTCAATAGCACTTCCTCGCTCTCATGAATTCACTTCCAGCCTTTTTTCCGTTCATCACGGATTCTCCACGAAAAATGTTGATTCCCTTGCATTGAGTCAATGCCAGCTGCTTTGCATGACTGTCCAACATTAGCGACATCTATGATTGCAGTGTTTTCAGTCTTCGGCCAGCGTTCATCAAAGGTTTGTTGACGCTCAAGTCTCATTAACAGTCAAAACAACAACTTCGCTTCGTGGAAGATCACGCGAAAGATTCAGCTATTAAGGAAATAAAAGACAATGAACTTTAGAATAAAGTTTCAACTGGTTCTTTCAAACTTTCCTTTTCACTCACTCTGAAATCTTGCACGACGAAGAACAGATTAAACTATTACGATTTAGACAAACACATATCGTTGAACATTTTGGCGCTATCTACTGTCAGAACTCTAGTTCTTGTTTGTTACTATGCGTAAATGTGTTAACAGAACGAGGATGCATTTCCAGTAATATTTTTACAGAAAAAAAAATCATGTCTACTTGACGCATTTACCACATTCAATATACCCCAAGGTGAGTCGCTATACTGTACATTTGTTTGAGTTTTACCTTATATTGTCGCATATTTCCAATTTTCCACTCTCGGTTATTTGTAAACATTGGATGAATTATGACAAAGTGTTAATTCTAATATCAAGCCATTGCAATTCCGGAATATTCAACGAATCCAGATGGGTTTTAACAGTTCTATACATACAAATATATTCAAGCATATGAATTGATTGAAAAGAACAAGCTTTGTGCAAATCTATTAGCGTCTATTCTTTTGTTTTATTTTATTTTACTTCACTTTTCTGCCTTTGGCTAATCACGAAGATAAGGATGAGTAACGATATTATGAAATTTATGAAGCTACACTCACAAAGAACACCCATGCCCTAACGAAGATTCGAACCCGGGACCCACGGCCTAATCTGTCACACGAACATTCTCAGGGCTTCCTGGTGGTAACGTCGTCATCTTGTAATCGAGGGGTCCCGAGTTTGATACCCGGTGAAGGGACCTAATGGTTCGGATCCCATTTTAAACTGTAGAATCAGTTCCGAGTAGTCAATATGTGCATAAAGAAGACTTAATTTGGTTTAGGTATTTCACTTCGCTTTTCTGCCACTTTTAGTTAATCGGAAAGATGAGGATTAGTAATGATATTATGAAGTTGATAAATGTACACTCGCAAAGAACACCCATGTCCAGGCTGGGATTTGAAACCCGGGATCCTGACGTCGTAGGGTCTCCCTTATTGCACGACACTAGAGCATCCTTTCGTTCTGACGTCACTGGGGAATGCTTTAGTTGTTAGGCTAAATGTAAGTTGTTAGGTTAGGCTAGGCTAGCTAGGTTTAGTTCTCTTAGCGTAAATAATACATTTTCAGTGTATTTATGCTAATATTGATTGATTGATTGATATAGTTTATTTTACTTCGCGTTTTGTGCCTCTTGGCTAATTTGCGAAGATGGTGATGAGTGATGAAATGATGAAATTGATGAATGAACATTCACAAACAACCAAGCCCGACCGGGATTCGAACCCGGGACCCTTGGCGTCGCAGCGCGATGTGCTAACCACTCGGGCACAGGGTCGGGCCTATTTATGCTAATATAACCAAACCTAACAACGTAGGCATTTATCTTCTGACGTCAGAACGCAAGGTTGCTCTAGTGTTGTGCGATAAGGGAGATCCGACGTCGTAACGCGCAGTGCTAACCACCCCGCCACAGAGGTCGGCATAAAGTAGAATTAAAACAAAACTCTAACGAACATTCTCATTCCATCTTTGCTTACTAAATATTTCTATTACTTCCCTTTCTTTTCGGAAAAAAAACGCGAAGGTCAAAGGGTATAGGAAGGAAGTATTAAGAAGGAACAATTTCCAACAAAGAAATGCGTCAAGATAATAACCTGTTATTTATCAAAATAAGCGTTGTTATCAAGTACCCAGCCACATCGTACCATAAAACGAACCGAAACATCAGACAGTCACGATACCTTCCAACACCCTGCAATTGCCCACCCGTTGTGCTATCTTCGCTCTTCTCACTTCATTTTTTTTTTTTTTTAAAAAAAAGAGTTACTCTCGGTTTCTATGTACTTCCGACCATTTTCATGCAGTCCCAAGAACTTTGTCTTCTTTTCATTTCGGAACATTACGTCAAGCGTTTCGTTTTCAGTCATGCATGCAAGATCTGCTCAAGAGCATTTCCTTCGTTCTGTTCGGAAGGTTACGTCTGCAGATTATCGGCAGATGGCGGTAAAGTGTTGGTACAGCACGCCTACCGGACACGAGTTAAAGAATTGATTCTCCTGCGAACAAACTCAACACTTGTTTGATGCAATCAAATAGGTCGTGATGCATTCTTTCTTGGATATAAATGGTTAAACTTGATATCCTATTCATTTTGTTGCAGAGGGACAAGGCGGAAGTGAGAATTCAAACAAGAACTGTGGCTTATGCGCAATAGCAATACTTTCTTGCCAAAGCGCATTAGCAAAATTATTTAGGAGGAACGCCCTTTCGTTAGTGCATAATTTGCATACGTTTAATAAAGAGTATATTTGTCAACTCTGACTTTTCAACGATTTTCACGTTACTCTGCATTCAGGTATACCCTTCTGTAAATTCCTCATCTCCCAACACTTTGCCTTTATACTTTCTCCATTCCGAGCTATTCTTCTAAGCCAACGGTTCCCAAACTTTGCTCCCCGAAGCATATCCAAGTGCTCCGCGAAGAGATTGGAAAGGAAAATTCATTCAGTCTCTGACATTCCTGAAGTCGCAGCAATATATGTTTTCCACCAGTCCCCATCCTGAGCAAGATCAATCAACGCTTGACCATCCTTACTAATTTCCTTTAGGTCCATATTAATGGTGTCATTCCATCTTTGTCTTGGTCTTTCCACGGGACTCTTACCATCAGGCTTTCCACCAAGAACCTTGTAAACTTTTCCTGTGTGTGCTACAGGACGTATCAGCCGAAGTCTTTGTGGTTTAATTGTTCTAATAATAACAGGGAATGAATATAGATTATTCAGTTCAGCATAATGTAAGCTTCTCCACCCCATGGAGTTTCATCTCTTTTCGGTCGAAATATCTCACAAACTCTCTTAAATTGTATATCTCCTTCAATGTAAGGGACCACGTTTCACATCCATACAAAATCACATGCATAATTATTGTCTTGTATATTTTAACCGGTAGATTCCTTGATATTAAGCTTGAGGATAAAGGTTTATGAATAGAAAAGGAAAAATTAAAAAAAATAAATGTGACAAAATCTCAAAATTATGAATTTAGAATTGTTTCCCAATTGTTTTGCCTTACTTGGATGTGTTCTTGTCATATTTTTATTTAATTATGTAAGCTTCATATTTCTATGAAATTGGTAGAGAGAATAACATTTTGAATGAAACAGAACTTGATGCCAACAGGTTTAAAATTACCTTCCATTGTCAATACCAGAGAGCGTCATTGCTGTTGTCATTCTGTTTAGTACGTACGTAAGTGTTTGGTGAAAAAAATGTCGCTCTTATGCCAAACACACGTAATGTGCGAAATTGACATTATGAGGAAACTATATTTAAAGCTCCAATTTTGAATGACATTAGTTGTAAACATCAAGTTTAAATCAAAATTTAAGTTACTTACAATTCGAAAACTTGAAAAATACAAAAATGCACATAAGCGCCTTTGTAAGAAAGTAATATATACCAAACATATCAAATAAGGCAAAAGAATGATGCTCCGAAACGAATTTCTCTGCTTAAAAGTGCTCCGTGACTCAAAAAAGCTTGGGAACCTTTAATTTAAGCATTTCTTAATTTATATCATTGTCCGTACATTAATTTTGAAACTACCGCCTCTTCAAATCTCGCTTCTTCAGTGATCATGACTGATTAGTAATGTTACCTGCTCAGACTAGACTGAAAAATAGTGCAGTAATTGAATTCGTACATATTGCTTCGTGCAAAGTGTAGGGTGACTCAAAGATAGAGGTAGTGTGAAAACCTTGGCGGAAAACTGCATGGTAGGAAAGAACAATTTACTAGAACCATTCGACGACCACGTTGGGGTCATTTAGCCTCGGAAATGTTGCCTTCCAATTGGCCAATCGTGAAAGAACTAAGTATGTACAGAAACAGTCCTCAGTCACAATATGAAGTAGTTCCATTACAGTACTTCTAGCACTTTATAGCCGAACAAAGTTTTACGAAACGTTGGAAATATTGTTGACACTTGCTGTAAAAAGTATTAATTTGGTACTCACCGTATTTACTCCGCATGTAAATTATCAGCGTCAAAGGATCTCCGACTCTCACGGGCCCAGTCACCCGGTTTCCTGCCACTCCATACCCGTATCGGATTTCCATGTAGCACTCTGGAGGGCTCAAGGTAAACAAAACCGGGTTGCCGGTTGCTACTCTGGAAAAGCAAGAAATAAAAGTGTAAAGTTTAGTTGAACCTGATACAAAACGAGGCTTCTCTTTCAATAATTTAGAGAGAATGTACAACTTGCATTAATAATATCATCTCACCAATGTCAAAACCAGGGTTGTTAAAGGTCCAGGAATTGCAAATAAATTCAATTCCAGCCCGGGAGAGAAAATCAGCAAGCTTAAATGGGTTTTGGACCGTACTGAACCTTCTCATCTTTAAAGCATTCAATTCGATCCGGACCAATTTAAATACGTCCAAGTTCGGTATTAAAATTAAACAATACGCAACTTGAACTGAATTTAAATTATGAGAGAAAAGATTTCGGACCTGTTACGGAACCCAATAGAACCCACTAGAATCATTTTAATATTCAATATCCTGCTTAAAAACAGGTTTTAACATAACATAACCCGTAGCGCAACAGTCCATGAGGGCCAAGGCCTACCTACGACTGCTGGCCTCACTCCTACATACCTCAGCAGAGATGAGAAACCATCCAACCACTTAATGGGGTGACGTGTGGTCAGCATGCCATTGATGATCGGATTACGCTGCTCATTCGTAGTTCCCAACTTCCTCACGATGGTGGGTGGTCACCGGCAAGACTATTAGTAATCCCATACACTGGCCGAAATCTCAGGAGAAGCGTCCCGTAACCAGAGCTCAAAGCATGAGGCCGCCGCACGGCCGTGGTGCGTGGCAAAAACAGGTTCAGCCTAGCGCAACAGCCCTTTGAGAGCCCCATTTAACAATTACTTCACGTGTAGTTTGCTCGTTTTTCAAAATGTACTTCTTGCGAAACGTCACGTTACACTCTCAGCGGCGCTTACGTGCAGCATCCCTGGGCGGTTGGTGCAGATTATCGCCACCATTTAAAGCAAGGGCAATTCATCCTCAATTATCTCGCTTTGTGGATTCCACAAATCTGTCGCAAAGTCACGGGTTCCTGCACCCGCCGCACACTAGGTCACTGGGCTTGTGTTGAGGTCGCATTCGCCAAAAGTAACGGTGGCAAGCCATTGACTGACGTCGTCGCAGAATTTCAGCGGAAAATTTCTGGAAGCCAGCAACTGAGAAATCATTTCAGATTGAGCCATCTTACGTCGAACGGAAAACAGCCGTAATCTTGTTTGAATTATTACTTCAATCCCCCTTCTCCTTGTTGTGCATTATATAATCTTACGTAGGAGACCACTCTTTGGAAAGTATGGTTAGGTAATGAAGCAATTTTGTAGCAATATTGTGTGGAAAATCAATATTATTTTTGGTAATAATTTTTAAGACGACTTGCACGCATTAAACACTTCCGCTCTCTTTATTTGAGAAAGACATTTCTTTGAACCAGAAACCTCAAATTCAAGTGAATTAATAGGAATGAATATCCTGCATTTGTTTATTAAACGACAACTTGCTACAGATTGATTATGAATATAACTCCACAGATGGGATCCAAGAAAAAAAATCTTTAGTCAAATTAACGTTGGTGCAATACATTAAAAATAAGAATAATATTTACAAATATCAAAATAGATTGGATATAATCTTCAGCTAAAAAGAGGTACTGCTCAATCAATAATAAATTACGTTATTTATATTAATGCAAGTGCATGTTGCCGGAATATTTAATACTTCTTTCAAGGTAAACAACCAAAACAGTTTTAGCATGAAGTGTTAATTGGACCTTATGGATTTCATCCCTTGCTTCGATTTTCTGCCACTTTTGGCTAATCGCGAAGATAGGGATGAACGATAAGAAATTTATGATTGGAAATTCACCCCAAGGCCGGGATTCGAACCCGCGACCCTTGGAGTCGTAGTGTGCTGTGCTCCGACTCTGCCAATGTCGGCCCATTATCTAGTGTTTCTACTTTTTAACTACTCTATTGTTCACCTGAAGACGAGAGAAAAGGCTCTTTTTAGAAGCGTAATGTTAGAATAGTTAAAGGTAGAAGCACTGAACAATGGATAATGTCCAATTAAGGTTGTACAAGGTGGCGCAAAAATAACGCATGTTTTTGGAATAAGTGAAACGTTGTTGATTTTCAAGATACAAAAGTTTCATTAACACCATAAACCATCGGTAAGAAGTGCAGTTTGGAGAGGTGTAGAGTGATGATTTAAGTATGGAAGATGATGTCGGAAAGATGACGTCATTGTTGTAGTACACACATCCGGAGGCTCTCCTCAAAGTTTCGCATTGCCTTTCCCAACATCTTTCATTCCATCTTTCCGACATCATCTTCCATACTTAAATCATCACTGTATACCTCTCCAAACTGCAGTTCTTACCGATGGTTATGGTGTTAATGAAACGTTTGTATCTTGAAAATCAACGACGTTACACTTATTCCAAAAACATGCGTTATTTTTGCGCCATAATAGGAACCATTGTCAGTAACATTCAGGGAACTACAACAGTTACAGAAATATATTATTTTAGACATTAACGGATACAATTTTAAAAAGTTAATATTTGTTGGATAGATTCAATTTATTTTACGTAACTTCTGTGCTACTTTTGGTTAATCGCGAGAATAGGAATGAATGGCGTTCAGATAAGATGAAATAATACACATGTGAACAGGACACAAAACTCCAGCCCCTTCAGAAGATTATAGTGGCTGTGGACCCAGGAGCATACAAGAATCTCGTTGGCATGCAATACCTGATATATACCCTGTCCCAGCTAACTGCAGAGCAGAGCCGTGCATATCGGCAGAGGAGGAAGAAAATCGAGTGGTGAAAGCGCAGAGTTGCCAACCGTACGGTCCTGACCGTACATGTACGTATGTACGGTTCAGATCTTAGCCCGTACGCTAAATTCACGGCTTGTCAAAATTTGCTCTTGCATTTTTATCTCTACTATTTCCCTAAGAAATTCTTAAACCAATCGTACGGACCTGGAGATAAAAATACGGTCCGTTTGCCATGTGCGTTCGGTATATCCTTTTCAAAAGTTTGCAACGCTGCATAGCGAAGGAGGAAATCGGGTAACTCCCGTCGCCCATTACACAATCCTGTTTCTCTCACTGTTCATTGGTGGAGCCGTCTCGCCTCACTACTTGCGCAGAGACTTCTTCTCGTTCGCCTGGTCTACAGTTAGCTGGTACGGAGTTTAGGTTTCTGGGTGTAGTACATGGAAGAGCTTTTGAATGCCTTCCCATAAGCTTGTAATGGATTTCTGAGTATTACATTCGCAAACTTTTACATATACATGCATATGTTTTCAAGCACATTTCTCCGAGGAGCTAAACTCTGAACAGTTAAAACGCTTGACATTGTTCTGAGCCAATGATCAATCTTTTACAGAATCTATGTGAGAAAATGTGAAAATTATTTCCATTTCAGTCCATTTCGACCCCTTCAACATTTCCGCTGTGGTTAAGAGTTTAACCTCCTGCTCGTTGGCAAAGTATCCCATCCACAATGTTGCCAGGTTGCAGTGTAATAAATTCCTCCAGGAAACAATTTCCTTGTGATTTTCTGTTTCTCAAACTGAAAGACGTATTTTTAAATGCAGCACTTCCTTTCTGGTGTCGGACCCAAGGGAGGGGTGTGAGGGACGACCTTGGATACGCCCATGTCCACTCAGTGAACGAACACGTGCTCTCTTTATTCATAAGCTTCCACTGACTCACATGTCGCAGCCGCTGGTGTGTGAATATCGCTTCACTTTACATAATGCAAAGGTCATCCCGTTTAACCTGTGACGCGCCACAGGTGACCTTGGGGTTAGTCATGTGCGAACCGAAGCAGGAGGAATGGCCACCTCCTCATCCTCTTTCCTTAGGGCCAAAGGTTCATTTTTTTGGTGCTCGTGCCGCACCGGAAGATCTTGCCGCAAGGCTAAGATCAGGGTTCGGGAGATCTCATGGTCGTGGCATGGTCAGGAGAGTACGGGAGAATAATAATTACTCAGGAAGGCGTGTAGCGTACAACTCTTCCGTTTCCTGGTAGTAACGTCTTTTTTTTGTTCATTCACTTCCGAGCGAGAAACCTGAGAGGCAAACACAGAGAGCACTTTCTCTTATAGGATTCATTAATTGATCAGTATTGACGACTGATACCTGTCTTAGACAATTGATGGGCTCGGGGTAAAGCATGCTAAGCAACATTTTGGTCATTATTGAGTTACAAAGTAAAAAAAAAGCCACCCTTCAATTTTCGCGTGTAATTACCATGTCATGCAATTTGCATTGAACTCGAATGCTTCTGAAATTGGTAAACACAAGACGAAAACAATTTATCTACAGTATAGCTTCTAACAACATTTGTGCTTAATAAACTCAATAATGACCAAAACGTCACCATGTTTTGCCCCTGAGCCATATGCCAGTCATATTATGGTGCTCACTGCTGCAGCAACGGGGGATACAGGAGAACATTCTACACTCAAGCTTCTAGGATAGTTCAGGCAGTCTCACACGGCAGTTAGGTACGTCCTCACTTCGCCATCGACTTCTAGCTTCGTTACTTAACGATCGTGTGAGAGCTTTCTCTTATTCAGTTATTCAGTTCCCGACAGAATTAGAAACCGTCTCTAAATCCATCGTTAATATCATAGAACTACCAATCAGAATTGAGGAGCACACTGGCAGCTGAAGTAGGAAACATAACCAATCAGAAGCGACCTCTAGGTCACGAGTGAAGTTGTAATGGCGGCCCCGTGAGATGTAAACAATGTATCACTTCACATTTTTAAAAGCCGATAACTATTCAACCGAGAGGAATAACGTTTCATGTAAAACGTTATTAGGTACAAAACAATGGCGCGTATGAAAGAATACTTTAGTTGTTTCAAATGTGAACACCGTGCACTCAACATAGATGGTGTAACTCGACGTGCCACTCATGCTGTATATGTTATACATTGTAATCGCAAAAGCTAGCTGAAAAGTTACATGAAATACTTGCGTTGCGTGTAAAGTACTGTACAATCTGCTATAAGATTTTTGGAAGCTTTTACATAACATTTATGCTAGCAAAAATGCTAAAGGAAATGCTTTAATCTAAAGCCGGCATTAATGATTGGGGTGAATATTTTATTTGTTGAGTGAAAAGTCTACTAATTATTATTGTTTTAAATAAATAGTTCGTATGTCTAAATTTCCTACTGAGACTTATTATTATTTTACTTTCACAACAGACGCGAATACTATTTTATTTTGGAGTAAACTAAACATTGAACAGCTACATACGTATGTAAGTACTCTCTGGTTTGTTGGCTGGCTGTAACAAATAGACTGTGCTGTGTGTAGCTTCACAGCAAATAAATCTGCTAGTGTTGTAATCATATATAAGTTATGATTTGTAAATAGTGACTTCAAAGTAAATTTCACAATAAGTATTTTAGGAGCAAAGAAGTATCAATGAAATATAAATATAATATGGTAATTTAATGTTAATGTAAACACACACAATTTTCGCACTTTGAATGTTGTGAAGTTTGTGTAATTTAATTGACTAGTTGGTATTGAAGAATATATGTATTTCAAAACCGTACGAGAAAGGTTTCATTAGGTAATATACGGGTAATGCAACTTTATGCTAGTGTGTCCGTAAAGTGGTATATCAACTTGAAGTAACATATGTTATACACTCACATTCACTGACACGGGTTACATGTGCTACATTTTTCAACAGTGCCAATGTTTTTCTCTTATTCTTTTAAGAGAAAACATTATTTTCCCAAATCTTCAGCAGTTATTAGCATCTAAACTTGCGAAGTGGTATACCGTGTTTGTGCAGTCGCTATTTTTGAAGATGCGATTTTAGGGATCGTGCGAGACCCCTTTTGCTGCCTTCGCGAACTGAAAACCTAAAAAATCCTATGGTAGTTTCGAGTTGGAGGTGGGTAGGGAAGTGGGGTCCTACTTAACCACCGTGTGAGACTGGCTTTACACCCTTTCAAACGTACTTTTCAAGTACGAAAACGTTAGTGGTAAGAATTAAAATTTTACTATCGCAAGAAATTCTACTCTAAATTCACACAAAATTCCAGATACAGCACAGATGGTCATTGTACACTGATATTGTCAACAGGAACAAAAGGATATAGATATATCATATCAGAATTTTCGTGCTTCAGAATCTGCTTTCAGTCTTACGAACCAATTGAAACGTCGGCTTACTGATTCGTCAGCGTGACAAAACAGTGATAGCTGCGTGTTGAACATTGTCATTGCTTAACATGATATAGACTAACTATAGTATAAACAATCAAAGCCAAAAGGATTGGGGGCGGAAAATTTATGTTCACAGGACGTGGTGAGATTTTAAAAAGGTTCGTTTGGTGACCTTGCGAATGTTGGCAGATGTCGCTAAGGAGATTCTGGAAGACTTTATTGGAAGATTCGGACAAAAAAAGTTCTGTGTTCACTGCTCCGAAATTCCTTGTCGGGCGATCAAAGACATGACCGTATCGGGGGCGATAAAGACAGGAGTTTATGGTCCGTAAACAAGTGAGATACTGAAAAAGTGCCTTTACGAACCAAACGTGTCTGCTTGTCTGTCAGCTATCTGCCATTTCTTATGAAGGCTATTCCCTCCTGGATCACACTAGCAAGGGAGTAGTGTTGCCCACGAGACGAGACTTTGGCCTGTCTCGTCTCGTGGAAATGCTGTGAAATGCTGTCTCGTCTCGAAAATATTCGTTTGTCAAAGGGACACATGATCAATCTCGTCTCGTCTCGAATTTTTAAAAGCCTGTCCCGTCTCGTCCCGTGGGCAACACTACAAGGGAGCAAGCTTCGTAAACAAGAAACAGAAAAGTTACCTCGGTGGCTCAGCGTGATGAGTACTCGACTCACTGCCGAAGGTACTTCACAAGAATTTCAGCTAATTGTAATTTATCCCTAGCGTCGCGACTAACGTAAAGTACAGAAGAGTAACATTATATAACCAAATATAAGAAAATACATATACAGAGTGTCCGAGAAGATTATATTACATAGTACATATCGCCACCTAGATATTTTTTATATATTTATTTAATAGATATATTTAGCTATTTATATTACAACATGCTCGCAAAGTTTAACAACAATATAAAATTTTTAAAAAATGGCCGATTCAGCCCATGTCTGGATACTTAAACTTTATACAAGTTTGTATAAACACCTAAGTCACGAACGTCCTAGAGAGTGTAATCAGCAGGTTGAGAGTTAGTTCACTACCAATGTTCTGCGAGTATAAAGCGAATGTATAGTTGAAAACAAAAGAATAGCGGCCAATTTTCAATACAGTCGAAACATGATACATGTAAGTAGGGGTACGAGGACTTCTTGGACATATATAGTACATTATAATAGTAACTCTGTAACATGATCAATAAGAAGAGAAGCTACACTTACTCAACATCAAGGAACGGGAAGGTGATGGTTTTCCAGAAGTCGTAGCCGTATTCACACGTCACCTTGAAGTGTTCGTCCCACTCTTCCTCGATTCTTGGGTCGTACTGCACTGTCACTGTGTTCCACATGAAGTTTTTCTGGAAGGAAAGAAGGCAAATGTCAATTAGGTGGTTCTTACAGATAGTTGAAGGCGATTCTTTTATTCTAAATATTGAAGAGTATCTTTAATAGAAAGATCTTACTGGAACCATCTTGTACTGAAATTGAAATGGTCGTCAGAAACAACTCGCTTTGCTAACGTTTAGTAAACTTGATAAGTCAACTTTATGCACATATCAAATAATCAGGACTGGTCCTGCAGTTCAGAATGATGTAATCTTAGCCTGAGACCACTAGATTACGATTTCTGTTTTAGCTATATTATGTTAGTTTTCTACTTTGGGGTAATGATGAGCATGAATAATGAAGTAATGAAATAGATGTTGTAAAATACAAATACCCAGTCCAAGCGACATGGTGGTTCGAAAGTTTACTTTGATTACTGAGAGTTTACTTCCAGGCAACATGTGCCGTTTGCTGCTTCGGTCTGAAAGCTCCCTTAGATAATTAATTTTAATAGTTTCCAGTCATCAAAGTTTTCTGTTTACCATATATGCATTTGGGATATAAATCAAGCTTGAGCAACTTGCAATTGTGTTTAGTTGAGCAGGCTTAATAGATAGATGGAATCAGAATACGAAATGACATCTCAAAAATTACCTCAGCAATGACAAAATGTCTCAGTTATCATGAGATTTGTCCTGATATCAGGAATCATAATATTACCTGCATGTCAAGGAAAACATATACACGAGGTCTGGACCTGTAGTTAAAGCTGTCAGGGCCCAGGTTCGATCCCAGGTGGATGCACATTGTTAGTGGTTCAGATGCCCCTTTAACTGTAGGTTCAAGCCGGATTAGCCTGTCTGAGCATGAAGTGAATTCGAAACAAGCTTTAACAAACAAACAGGAAGAAGGAGCCATACCACTTATCTACCCAATCAGACGTCCGCTACATCAGCACGACAACCAATGACATCACTCACTATCCTCACCAGCGGGTTCGTCGCCTCAGGGAAAGATACCATTGTTTCATGGCTTTTTTCCCTTTAGCGTCATAAATTGGAGTATTCAAAATGGAAACAACCATAATTTTACTATTTCAACACCGGATGTGCTTTATTAAACTACTACATCAATTTCTTGAACGAAACAGTGTTCTGCCAATCACAAAGGTTCCTCTGCTAAAGAAAAGAATACGTAATACGACACGTAAATTCCAGTGCAAGCAGATGGCTACTCCGAGGAATCAGTTACCAGGTTTTATGCAATAGCGACGGCACCGTATAACGATTAAACTGTCCCCGGTGACAAAATGCCGTGACGTCACACATCAGTGATCAGGTGGAACTGAGCGAAAGTGATCTTTGGAGCGCTGACCTTTCTCCGATGGAATCGTCTGAACGAAGGTCTTCTCATGGTGCTCTTGGTAATGCATTTTAATTCTTTTAGTTTTTGACTTCTTTACAGATTTACAGACTATTACAAATCTGTGGTTTCTTGTTCTCTCGTCTGAAACTAATACTGTTTGCAAACAAAAGTGAATGTTTTAAGTGAAATTCAAGCAAGAAAGAAAGAACGTGTCTCAGACTGTTCGAAACTTGAAAAATAATGTCTCCTTCTATATATGTAATGATTTTACATCGCTTTCTGCCACTTTTAGCTAACCGCGACGATGAGAATAAATTACGATCAGACGAAAGTGACACAGGCACGCATGGGAATAAAAATAACACATACCCTACTGAGCATATACGCGCCAGAACCTCGTTAGCCTTCTATCGTATTCAAATGAACATGAGATACACATATAGAACAAGTAAAATTATATCTGCCCGCAAACGAATGACATCTAACAGTTTCTGCTTTCAGAAAAAAACTACAATTTCAAGTGGGATCCGAACCGCTGTCCAATGTCTCTACTGGGAATTGAATCCGGAACTCTTTGATTACAAGGTGGCGGAGTTAGTTATTATCACGCCACCTGGGAGGCTGGTGGCACGTAGCCAGACGAAACGGCTAAGGTGGCTGATTTCTAGAAATACTACAAATATCTAATTTCAATAGTATATGGTGATTGTATAGTGGTAATTAATTTTACTTCCTTAGCACAGATAAACATCTTTTATAATAATTGTAATATACTGAAAAAAATACATTTTATTGGCTTCTACCCCAACTTTTTCGCCTTTGGATGGTGACTGCTCATAAGGGATGAGCCACTATCCCCGAAATAAATTTCTGGCTACAAGCCTGCTGGGAGGCCCACAGAAAATTGGTAAATGTTTGTATAGAGTAGAAAAAATCAAATACCATTTTACCGTTAGTAATTTTACTGTAATCTATTTGTCCTGTCTTAACACGTATATTGTAAAATATCTTCCAATATTTAAATATGAAAGAAAAATGTACCTAATGTCAGAGCAAACGGGGTAAATTTATCTCGAATATAACTGCACAGAATCTACGCGACCAGCAATCCAGCGCTCGGATTGGTATATGATTTTTAAAAGTAAGAGTTTCAAATCCTGCAACACTTGTTCCGTAACCACCCTGTAGCGAAAAGTGACACTGACGTGGGCAATGGGGGAAAACTCCCAACACCAAACCCAATCGTCCTGATATCAGCAATTCCTTTGTCCACAGGCGAGAAGCCGTGACAGTGGTCAGCTGAAGCAAGAGGTTGATAGCTCCATCAGCAACAAAGGACACGGAGCATTTGCTTCACCAATGACGCTTCTCTTCTCTTCTCACGGCTGTCATCCCAAGCGGAAACAACACTCAAGTAGCAGTCACATCCGTCATAATCGTATAATTCATTTTACTAAAGTATGCCACATATTTTTACATCGGTTAAAAATAAACAAGCAACATATGGTAGGTCCACTATGAAGATGACCTTTTGTATTTGTATTTTTTTTGTCTCCCCGATGGCGTAGAGGTAACGTCGTCGCCTTGTATATCCGGAGGAGGCATATAGTGGTTCGGATGTCATTTTAAATTGTAGGCTCGGTCCCGATTGGCCTATCTGTGCATAAAGTAGACTCCAAACAAAAATTCAAAATCAAATTTGTATCTATTCTATTTACATACTTGGGTATTAGTGTTCTTTATGAGTGGCAGAAAAGTGAAGTAACCAAATCAATGAATCAAACAAAACAGAACAGCTAGGGACGGCTTAAGGGCCGGGCGACGGCGTTGTTAAAACTATAAATATAACGTGGTCATGTTTTTATTAGAGGAAGGTGTAAAGGAAGAAAGGTAGATAGATTGAAGGGGGGTAGGGTGTCAAGTAAAGGGGCGACAAAATTCCACTTCTCCGGCGTGAATTTTAGGTGTCGTCCTAATTGCGAACACTTGCTGCCTGAACAGGAATAAACTCGGACTATGTCCTAAACGCAAACACATTTTCTAGCTTGGGACCTGCGTGCGCTTGTGGTTAAAACTGTATACCACGAGCGCACAAAGTCCGTGGCGATGTTGTCATGTTGTGTCAAGTGTTTCCTTTTCAATATGAATGCATATTTGCGTAATAATCTTATTTCTATATGCTAATTTTATAATTACTCTTAAAATATTTCTTTCTAACCTAACCTAACAAAATAACTTCTATCCAAAGAGGTCATTTCAATGAGGGAAGGAACGATGATCTCCGAAGGAAAGCCAGCCACTACACAATCATAGATGTGACAACGCAGCATTGGATGTTGTGCGCTCGTGCCACCTTTCATATTTTTGTGCGCTAATGGACTGCACCCGTCTATTTAACATTTTTTTTAAAAAGGGGACTCAGTTTTAGATTTGAGACTGGTCAGTGTTTTGTTGGATCATAGAAAATTTGACATAATTAAAGTAGTCGCCAAAGTATATATAATTTAATAATAAAAGTGTGGCCTAATTTTTTATGGGAATACGTACTACTCACTTAATTGAAAATAGCTTCGTCAATTTATGATACAATTATTCTTTACCTAAATTTCAAATTCAAATTGTGATGTGGACTACCTAACTCTCTGTTGATTTTTCTGTTCCATCCCTCCACTACATTATTTGTTGAAGCAGTTTCACATCACTTAAGACATCAAGGGGTTTTTGAGTCATGAACACACGAATGAAAGTCAGATTAGTCGACAGACTGAAAGGGTGAAATGACCTTGGAGGGATTTACAAAGTAGAATACCATGATAAGTCAATCAGATTGGCTATTGTTGTTAGCCAAATCAGCTGTCTGTTTTCGAAAACAGGTTTTTCAGTTTCATGTGTTCGCAATTAGGACATGAAATTATTTCTCACTTTTATGTGTTCGCAATTAGGACGATTTATGTATTGTTCGCAATTAGGACTGTTCGCAATTAGGACACAACCTAATTTTATTTTCAGCCGCTCCTGAGAACACCCATGACTGGGCCGGGATTCGAACCCGAGACTCCTGGCGTTGTAGCGCGCCGAGACAAAAATCAAGATGGCGTCTGTAACCCAATACGGGACCTAGAACGAAACAAGACTTCCTCACTCACTACACGATACGAGTCTGTGTGAAGTCTCTTCTCGTTACTGTCCTTAACTTGATAAATTAGTGGGGTAGTCTGAAAGAAATGGAAATAAGGCAAAATAAGGGCAAGGGATGGCTAGTAGTTCGTTACTGATATCGTTATTTTTGTTCCCTTTGGAAAATAACCGAGGCATAATAGAATCGAAACTCTGAACGCAACATCTTTCTTCTACTTTATATAGCCGTGGAGCACCGAGTGAAAAATAAATAAAAGAGTCTCCCCGAGACACGTGAATTTGGGCAGAAGGTCTGCGTCATTGTTTCCTTATTGGCGGAGACACGGCTCCGTTGCTGGAACCAAGGCCTAACGGAAACCGCGCTTCCTGCGGGGGGTCAGGGGGCGGAGGGAGGCGCCGTTGCAGATGTAGCCGCACGGAAACAAGATGGGCGTCTGATAAGCTCTCGGTCCTCGGAGATGGGCACCCAGGGATCCTGATTAGAGATTTAAAAAACACCCGTAAATCATTGCTCATTCAGGCAGCGGCATCGAGGGGAATCTTGCACAATTTCCTTGCGAGGGAACAAGAGAGGAAAGGATAGTGGCGTATCCCGGATTTCGTAATGGTAAGGTGTCCCAGTCAAGGGGACGTTATGGATATTTAAAATTTTGTAGTCATCCTTAGTCATATCTTAAGACAATTTTCGCACATATAACAACCTATTTTAAAAATAAAGTCCGTCAAAAGATGGGCATAAGACCCACCAGACGTTCCTAGTCACGCCACTCACTGAAAGCAGACATTAAAGGAGAAGCGATAATGCTATAGCAGGGCCGGCGTGACTTCCACCTTCCAATAGCATTAGAGCGGTGGCAAATCCGCGGGAGATCCTCGTCTGACTCGTTGTCCCGTCCACCTGTTGTGACGTATACGAGAAAATATCCCTGAAAGAGCTAATCACGTCGCCTATCTCCCACTCGTTGACAATTTAACTTGGGTTGATCTAAGAAGAGAATTGAGAACACTCATATTTAAAAATGTCCGCCATTCTCATTGTAAAAGTTTTGAGCACCCATATAGAAGTGTTTAAGGATTCTTTCATTACGTTTTTGCATATAATGTCAATATAAAAAAAAATATGAGGCACATTGACAGACTTTATGACTATAGTTTAAAGTATGCGAAAATTTATAAAATTGCAGAGATCCCTTGCTTCTGAAAATATAGTTATTTCTAAGAGATAAAAATTGTGAGAATTCAGAATATCTAAACGAGAGAAATTGTTGAAGAATTTTGACTTGGTTATTTTACTTCACTTTTAGCCACGTTTGGCTAATTGCGAAGATGACGATGTTTGATGATACGATGAAATTGATGAAGGGACACTCAAAAAGAAGACCCATGTCCAGGCTGGGATTCGAACACTGGACTCCTAGCGTCATAGCACTCTCCGATAACCATTACGACACGGAGGTCAGCTCGAATTGTTCGATTCTAAGACAGGTTCAATGCTCGGCTAACATGCTTTTCATAAGAGGGTAATGGCGGGTGTTAATTGAATACGTGCTGCACACATGTTCACCCTGGAATATCTGCAACACTTTCTCTTCTAGTGACGAACTGGCTGCAAACCGCTCAGGCGGAACGAGTGGTTTTTCTTTTTGTCTTTTGTCTGTTGTAGAGAAGAGGATTGTTTGGTTTGAGTGTCCTTTTTTCGTCATGATTTCGCAATCCATGACGATGATGACGACAATCATGAAGTGGGTGAGAGTCATTGGCAAATATATAAATATATTTGTCTTACCATAGTTTCGATGCTCGATATGTCAATTTCGAGGCTAAGTGAAAATTTAAGCACAACTAAAGACGCACTTGTCGAGACTTGTCCAGGAATGAAACCTGGTATCCATCGATTACAAGGTGCCAGGACAATCACCGAGATATAACAAAGGCTTAATATAGTTTAAAGTCATCTTCACAGACTGATAAGGACTAATTGTGGGACAGGCGAGTTGAAGAATATTTCACTTTGACATCCAACATTCTCATTTGTCACCGGTTAGTACTATATGTCTAGTAGTACTCAAAACAACGGACCTCAATTTTCATGACACCGTGTCGGCCGCCATATTGGATTCATGTAACGCTGTAAGCAAATTACAGCTGCCGTTTTATATATTGTAATAAGATTATTATTGTGCCACGTAAACTTGAGATTAACGGCAATTGAATGAGGATTCTTTACAGTACGTCGCCTTAGATAACAATTACCTTTTCTCTACAATCTGTAGAGTAGAAGTAGAAGTAGAAATGTTAGTTCGCAAAATAGATTTCTTAAATTTGATAACTATATTTTGTCGCATATATGTAAACACTCGCTAAATGAAAATCATTGTTATTATTAAAAGGAACAGCATATCCCTTTGATTATTTCGATGTTAGTTCAATAAATTATTTTTCAAGATACAGTGTATAATAGATACATCTACAGTAAACAGAAAATTGAATGTCATTAATTTGTTTCTTTGTAAGTCCACCTATAGAGGTATAATCCTAGTCTCCCTGGAAACTTACTGTTCTAACGAAAGTTCTATTGGTCGATAATTGTGACCAGGTGAAATAAAAAAGTAACGTCACGACACCCGACTTTAGATGTGACATTGGAGGCCAAATATCCTACAAGGCCTTCTAACTTGAGTCATTACCAGAATAATCTTCAATCTAGAATCATTCTTTTATGTTGACGCTGATTCAAGGGAAGTAATTTTGCTGTTGAATACAAACAACGCGGGTGGAGCGTTAATGGTGGCCTTGTGAAGGTAAAAGGATTTCCATGGTTGTGAAATAATTGCAGTTTTTCTCCCGCGGGTGGTGGAAAAGTGGTCGGAGCACAAAGAGGATGTCGCCTTGAATTTACTTTACTTCCTGCGAGTGAGAACCACCCTTTGTCCTGAAAAGTGGAGGATATATGGGACTTTGGTTTGAACGTGTAATTATTATTAAATTGTCGCGTGCATAACTGTCCCGGAAGCTCCAAGAACGTATTCAGAAGTTGTGAGGTTCAACTTCTTAATTTATTAGAAAATGACTGAAAAAAGAAGTCTTAAAATTGCACAGCAAAGTGATCAAAAACAAACTTCATATCCCGTAACGCACATGTTTCCTAATAGCACAGCAGACCCAGAAAAACTAATGGACCGTTGGTGTGCATGAGAGTAGGCACAGAGCTTTATACATGTTCACAAGTGCATAGTAATTAAGAAATGATCTCATTTCTATGGTTATGCCAGTAGTAGAGTAGTATGCTAGTATGCGACAGTAAACGAATAGAAAAAGGAAACAACCAAGGCTAATTTTGGTTCGTTAAGAAGTTTCCGTTCATTGGACCTCAAGGACAACAAAAGGGCAACGGGGAGAATTTTTGATCACAGGGTAATCGGGACAGGACCTACAGTTTAAAGTGGGATCTGATCCACTGTGCAACGTGACTTCAGAGGATATCGGGTTTGTAGCCTTTTGATTACAAGACGAGGAGACCGAACCTTCGGTGGTGATATTGAGATTATATGGGTGGGAGGGCGCAATCCTTTGATTGTAAGGTGGGAGCGTTGCCACTACATCATCTTAGAGGCCCAGAGGATCAGATGACTTAGGGCAGAATACTTCTAACACTAGCGGTGATTGGATAACTGGAGGCAAGGACAGTTTACGTTTCTTGGTAGACAGGGCTTAGCATTAAGAGGCCATAGTCCGGGAAGAAAAAATGGCAAGAAGTGTGCGGTAGCTACCCACCAATCGTCCTAATCGCCGCCAATGCATGACAATATAACACCATTGTCACCAAAATGTACAGCTTTTTCTATATAAATTCAGTACAGTCGCGGAGAATTCTAGGTTGCAGCTATTTTCCCATGGATTTCAATATGTTTACAACAACCGAGTAGTCTCAGTGACTGTACAGGCGAAAGAAGGATAAACACGTTCTTTCATCACACATGCATATGCAATTTCATCAATGTTACAGTTGTAACACAATTAATGTTACTGTTAAAACTGTAATATTGATCAAATTACAACAAAATATAATCTTACTCTTACATCCGTGACATTTAAAAAATTGATAATAAATGTCTAAATTACTTGCTTGTAATGACCGTAAGATAGAAGAAAAAAGTATAATAAGCTTCAAACTATTCGATCAATGAAATTATAAACTTGGAACCACAAATAATTCAGGAATCTTCCACAACCCGGAAGTCAACGTGTTGTCTTGAGATCTTACTCATACATCCAGGCAGATCCATAACCGAACCAACTACTTTGATTGGATCATGCTGGCAATTCCTTTGGCACGGCAATAGGCACGGGGAACTTGACCTTTACCTTACATAATACATACATTACATGCAAAAATATTAACTTAATGCTACTCAATTCTTGATGGTCGTAACAATATTAAGTGTTTTTGCTTCTTACAGAGTTAGATATTGTACTTACGTGTAAAAGTAAAATTGTCTTTTGCACTAATATTAAAGAGCACCCCTCCTTGGTGCAAGCGGTCCCGGGGTAATACAAGGAAGATTGAGAGACTGTTGATCTTTTACAATAAGGTGGATGGGTAGACATGTTTAAGTACTGGTTATTAAATTCCAGAATAAATATTTCAGTAAAAATAGCACCGGCATTCTAAAACTATTTGCTCACATACAAGAAACTTTAATAGCGAATGTTCACTGATTGATTGGGAGCTTGATATTTGGGTGCCATCGGAAAAGTACATTCGTGTACACAGAAAAGGCATGAAACTTGTGTCCGGTGCAAGTAGTAGAGGGGGGGGGGAATGGTGTCCCACCCCAGCTACGAAAATTTACGCAAACCTTCCCCCAGCTATCCCTTTGTCCCCATGTTAAAACATAGGAACATCTTCCCAGCTAAGCCCCAAAACCCCAACTCAAGCAAACACCCCCAGCTATCAATTTTCACTTTGAGCACTCCTTGTATCTCAAATTGAAAGGTACTGTATTTTCAAATGTATTTGTTCATGGCAATGCAGGTTCCTACTGTGAGGGGAAAAGAGATATTTGAAATGTAAAAATATAAAAGATTTACTAATTTAGCCGAAAATCCATCCATATATGTAAATCCGGGTCTGGCACTGAGGTGAGATTATACAGTATAAAATTGGAGGCGAGAACGAAAAATGGAGAAGAGACGGACACTTACACACAGTCTCGTCTCGTTAGACACTTTATTCCTCCAAATCAACTTTGATTTACAATGCGATTTATTGTCATACCAAGTGGAACGATGCTTTGTTTATTTATAAACAGATTACGCGTCATTTTTGCTATTATTTCAAAACTCGAGACAAACCGTGATCGAAACCAGATGGCTTTTCCCTTCTAGTTGGACTGGAATGCAGATATCGAGACGAGACATGCATCTGCAACTGGATACGAGACCGAGAACGAAGCAGTTTTTCATCGTTCCAGGCAGAGCATACGCCAAAAACTCTTCTCGTCTCTGTACGTGGCACTCCTTGTAATGAAAGTGCAACGAGATCGAATTCGGGTTGAAGGGCTCAGAGCTTCTTAATCTCCGTATTATCCACACTTACCGAAGATTTCCACGTACTTTCCTTGCAACAAGAAAAGTTGCAAACTTGTGAAGGTCACTTCTTTCCCAGAAAATTACTCAATTTCACACGACGCGTTCGATTCGTTTTTGTTTGCGCTGCCGAGACGTCCGAATTCCTCCGCTCCCGATGTGGGGTCACGCGCCATTGGTCGTTATTACGTGACGAAAAGTGCATTGCGGCTCGACCGCAAAAACGAAAATGTGAGATAGCTAACGGAGTTCTTTCATTACGTAGACCAGCACTAGATGGCGGACAGTTAGAAACATGTTCCTTTTACTTGCTTTCGGGACATTTTGAAGGGATTTCTTCAATAAAAGATAATGTAAATACAATTACTTAGAACATCAGTTATAAAGAGTAAATAACATTTCCACCGTCAAGAATTAGTATTGTCAAATCGTCACTCATTATCCTCTATCCTGTAGACTATTGAAAGGTATTGTATTAGATAAAGAGGTGACATTATTTTTAGTAATTATTGTTTAATGCCACTTCAAGAAACCTTATCCTTATTTTCGTATAAGAGTTTAATGTCTTATTGTTAGAGGCATGCATATTTCGTTTTTGACGAAAACACGAAATGTGAAATAACACATTGTAATGTTAATTTTTCATGTTTCTGAAAGGTATGAGGTGCATTTTCCCACCCTGTTGTGTCACGAAATGATGCGAAATCAGCTGCAAAATGCGGAATAGACTCTTAAACACGAAATTTAGAGTTTATTTACCGACGCGACACTTTCTGAAGTCAGAATTATTCTGAGAGTTATGCAATTCACGGAAAAATTGTTAATTCTGCTGTAAATATTTGAGAGGCAAAAATTATACAGGAATAATTTTAATATTCTGGTAATGACATAAATGTGCTATTAGAAGGGATATGTTTGTTTTGTGTAGTAAGTGCAGTTTCTAAATCAAATTTGGGATTATATTCACATTTTTAAAACCAAAATGTAATTTCATATACTGCTTTTTCACCGCTATAACAGCGATTTTTTTTTGCCGCTTTTGAACCCGAAATTGACAGTTTTTGTACCGAAATGTTGCTTTTGTATTTACCAAAAATATGTGCCTCTACGTATTGTATGTGGCGACTTTTGGAGTACATGTGCATAAAGTGGTCTTAAAACTAATTTTGCTAAACTCAAATTTAGTCAAACTGTACAAATGCAACATTTAACAGAAAGTGTAACTTACCGTCGGGCTCTTTCTGCTATCCTGATGGTGCGTGTTTTTACCAAGGGTACCACATCGGTTCAGCTGAATGTAGAACTCATAATAGTCCCTTCCAGTGCCGTTAATGTACACGCAGTCAGTATCATAGGAATAACCTTAAAGAAAAGAACGAACAGGTGTCTCAATTTAAGATAACCCATATTCAAAATTAAGTATTGCACTGGTATATCAGACCTTATAATTTCATGTTAATATTAGAACATAGAGTATAATTATCGGTTAAAGAAAAAATGATTAATCAGTTTGTAAAAGAATGTACTTTGATACTCAGGATAGAAACTAATCGAGTTGATCTTGGAAATGACAATGATAAATTTAGCAGTGAAATGAGTTTTTATGTGTCGTAAAATTCTCTAATTTTACGAAACGTGTCTGCATATTATTGTATAAGACTTTACAGAATTGTGTCGAAATTAATTTGTTCGTACTTTTCTTATTTATAGTTAATCGCAAGTTGTATAGTTTTGGATGCAGTCCGATGAAATATATTATTAAGATTACATACCTGACGAGTATACCAATCCTGTAAACGACCCGTTAAAGCTTATCCTTATTTTCATATAATCCTCTTGGCACTCAGCTTCAATATCTGGAAAGAAAGAAAAATATATTATTATTATTTGTTAGCATTACATCATAAATTATTTACAACTTAGATACCCAACCAATATAAGATTAAGGGCGCAGTTGGCTCATATGATAAACGCCGTGACATGGAGAAACAAGTTTAACATTTGGGATCTTGGCTGAAGGTTATGTAGTCAGCATCACTCTTTCCTTACTTTTATCGCTTCTTTAACTTCCAAAAGTTTGATTGGATTTTTGTTATTTAGCGACTCTTTTATGCCACTTTTGGCTAATCGCGACTATGAGGAGGATGAAGGGATACTCACAAAGAACACCATGCCCGAACCACAAATAAATAGTCGTTGGCAAACTGAAGAATCAAACAAAACAAGCCTTTTGGCAATTTGAGGTTTCAAGTCGAATTATGTATTTTCATGGGGTGAGAATTGTTTCCACATAATACACAGAAAAATTGAATGAATGAATTAATTAACTCACCATCCGTGAGTTAAAAGAGAGTATTGTACGAAAAATCGGGAGAATTACAGTAGACGAACTTGAACATGTAAATGCCAATTTCCTTCGGAGATGCCAGGAATGCGTTGCAGCAGAGGGACATCATTTTCAACACCTTCTGTAGTTAAGGTTAGTACACAATATGAAAACTGTAATTTTCATAGCAGACTCTAGACTCTACCGACTGTCGCTGACCCGTTCACCGGGAAAGACAAGCGCTGATGCCGGGCAGCTTGCCGCCGAGTCTCGTAGCGAATGTCAGGGAATGCTCTGTAGAAACATTTGTTAAAGCATCTCCCAACGTGAATGATAACAGCTGGGAAGGTTAAAACCCCGTCTGAGGGAATTATAATAATAGGTACATTCGAGAAGGATGTGCTGAACTTTTGGAAGGACATTACAGACACGAACAGCGGAGGGTTTAGCCCTTGCAGCAAATGATGTGTGGGATGGCTGTGTCTAATTCGATCTCCATAATGAAATCAGGTGTTGGGGAGAAGTACAAAATTATCCAAATAGATTAAAACTTCAGAAAGTTTATAAAATTAGAGCTTACGAGGTTTTGCTGTGTAAAATGTGCCTCTTAGATTGAAATCAATCCTAAAAGTATAAGCGGGTAGGCAAGTTATGCGGAAAATCAGATTTCCGTTGCATCTCCCCTTCCCCTTTTGTCTGTCCTGAGGTAGCCACATGCTTACGTCCCAGTTGCTCAGCGGTAATGTGAGACCTTAACCTGGAAATAAGACGTCTCCTTCTCGTCGCAGTGCTAAGTTCAAATCGCAGGAGTTGCGTGCGAGCACAGGACGAGAACAAGACATCACCGTGCTGTGGTTCTTGTTGCATGAAACCCACACAGCACTGCTTCAAACGCTGTCATTCTGCCAACCAAATCGCTGGTTTCAGCCACCGGTGCTAGCGGTCTATGTATTAATTTTTTCGTAAATGTTTGAAACAACTGGATCTCCCTGATGGCGCAGTAGTAACGTCGTTGCCTTTTAATCATCAAGGGGTTCCGGGTTTGATTCCAAGTGGAAGAACATAGTTGTTCAGATTCCACTTTAAATTGTAGGTCTGGTCCCGATTAGCGAACTTAAGACAAAAACTCAAACAAAGGTGACATTTTAAACTTAAGCTACAAATTAATGTTTATTTTGAAAGACAAACTTTTGAAACAATTTTGTACTTCGACTACTTACAAGTCAAGGTCGTCAAGTGGGCTACCTAGTATCTGGCCGGTCGACTCTGGAACATACCGGTATAAGTCAGGGCGATGAAAAGAGAAAGGGTTCAGAATGGTAGATTTCGGATCATCATGGGAATTCAGGTACTCGATGTAAAGGATTGTCCCATGGAAAGAGGTGGTGACAGGCGTATAGTATAGGCAACCTACGCAATAGTAATCAGCATGTTGAAGTCACACGAAAAAGAAATATCTTCTGTGTTTATAGAACGATACCCTACTGTACATGATACTTGTCATACTGACACCTTTCCTACTCTCATGTTCTACCTACGAGATAATGACGTAGTTTCTATTACGTAATCATTTTTCTCTTGGGTCGCACAAGTGGCTTTCTTTCCTTGTTTGTTTCTTTTTTTCATACCTTTTCTTGTCTCTTTGTTTATCTGTTGCTCCCTCCCTCACTAATATTCAAAAGG
The DNA here is from genome assembly GCF_977018435.1 of Lepisma saccharinum. NCBI lineage: Eukaryota > Metazoa > Arthropoda > Insecta > Zygentoma > Lepismatidae > Lepisma > Lepisma saccharinum. Next base: position 115,484,709 of record NC_139229.1, on the reverse strand, counting down.
TTCATCAGAGGAAGTTGACTGCATCCCCGAAAACATCCACCACTCCTCTGTCGCGTGTTCCGGGATGGATCTCTTCCTGATGATAGCGAGTCACCTACAGCATTGCTAAAGCAATTTGCAACTTTTTAGTGATTTCTCATCCTATTCGTCAGCGCATCCAGAGGGTGTTCTTTGTGAGTGTCCCTTCAACAATTTCACCATATCACCGCACCCCCATCTTCGTTGTTAGCTAAAAGTGGCAGAGAAGCCAAGTAAAATCAATCATGTTCCTTCATTTGATTTGATTTGGTATTTTAAGTCCAGTTTGTACACAGTAAGGCTAATCGGGACTGGACCTACAGTTTATAGTGGGATCCGAACCACTATGTGCCTCCACCGGGTATCGAACCCGATGCCCCTTGATTACAAGGCGGCGACGCTATCAATCATGTTCCTATTTGTGGTGGTACGTACTAAGTAAGAGTAAGGAGTTTTTGCTTCCGAAAGTGCAGATGGCAACACTACCACACTATCGGCGAGTATTTGAATTTAAGCTGACATTTCAACTAGCATGACCTACTATACTGTCAGGGCTATACTAATAACTGTAAATCCTACCGTATGTATGAAGTATTAGTGGATTAGAATTGTCACATTGCTACATCTCAATCACATGTATGTCTCGTCAAGCTCATTGCAGAAGGTACATTGTGTAGTAACTAATAATATATCTGAACCAAGGTTTACATATTGCATGTTCTTCGGTAACGCTGGCTGGCTTTATGGATAACAAATACCGAGATTATTATACAGAACATATGATTCCGCATGTTTACAACACTCGTAAGTATGCCAGAGTGCTTCGGTGATATAGAGATCACTCAAAAAAGGTTCGTGTGCTTATTTCAAAAATACAAATGTCTCAGATGTTCTTAAAGCGTTGCAATTGGCTTGAAAATACGCATATTCTACCAAAAGTACTTCTTGGTTTGACTTATTGTTCAGATCAAGGACACATATTCACTTAAGCCACCTTTATGGCTTACCTCGTTCAATGGCTTACTTGTAATCTAGTTACAGAAGGTTGCGGAATCAAGTTCCGGCGTGAATATGGGTGTTCTATATGAGAATCCCTTCATTAATTTCATCATCACTCATCCTCATCGTAGCGATTAGCGAAAAGAGTAGAAGTAAAATAAACCAAATCAACCATCTTCACTAGAGATTAGCCTAAAGACACTAGCGTACACAAGGGAAGGAGGGGGCTGATTTGGCAACAGCTTCTACAAAATTTTCCAACGACAGCAATAAAGAAACAAAGCGGTAAATGCAAACTCCACTTAATCTACTTCAGATTACCATTTATATTTAAAAAAAAAAACTTTTAAATTAAGGTTATTGTGTCTTCCGCCCCCTTTAAAACGCAGCTATGTAGGATCCTAATTTACAATTTCAGCCCCACCCGGAAAAAAAAGAGCCTGCGTACGCTGGTACTTCAAAAAGCATAGAAAAGCAACTTTTGAAAAGAAAAATACAAAATGTTGTGGGGGAGGTGTAAAATGACACTATGGTTTTCCACGTCTCCATCCAAAGTCAATGCCTACTAGCATGACAGGAAAACTACACACTGGGATATTTCCTCCTCCTTGTATATTACCACCGCAACCAAAATAAACCAAGCAAACCCACAGGACACTTACGTTGCACTCTCGTGACGTTGAACCTCCTCCTGTACTCTCGGTCCCATCCTTCAGAGCTGGGAAGATGCCACTGGACATCTTCCGGGTGCCTCAGAGGCCTGGATCTCACTTGCGTCACAGGGATGTACCCGGAGTTTTCAGAAATGAACACCACCTGGATCAGAAAGAACACGAGCAGGTAAGGATTTGCAACGGGAGCAAGGCAGGCTGTTCGCCCGCCCTGAACCATGTTCCAGGTTCGAGTGCAAACAATGCTTCAGGCAGAACTGCTTAGGCTTAAATCCAGCGAACCCTAAACAGGGTCAGGCTGCAGCACACAAACACACACACACTGAAAATCCACTCGTCATGACGAGCATGGAAGATAAATAAGGCAAGGAAACAAGAAGATGCACGTAACAATCAGATAAGGCGATAGCAGAAACAATGGAGATTGCAACAACGTCTGCTTCCTACCCTCTCAAAAGTTTCATCGCTGTTCGCGTAAAGAGTAAATTTTGTCGAATTGCCACATGTGAGTAGCTGATTGCAACACTTGCGATTGTTGCGAGGGTGGGGTTTATGCAATTCAACAATCAACGCCCAATTACAACAACAATGTCTTGTTTAGTGCCAACAGTGCTGTTCAAGGACGTGTCTTAGTTTGCGGTCGACACTGTGTGTTCACAAACGCTCTTCGTGTAATTATTAGTTTTCAAGTGACCTTTTCTACAGCTTGCCTAATTTCTTTCTTGTAAAACTGATAGTGGGAAAACATTGAACCAAAAGTTAAAATGCACAGTTTATAAAACACTCGAAAACAGCAGCCTTACTAACTTGTAAAACAGTTTGTCATTGTCTCTCTCTCTCTCTCTCTCTCCGAATTTCTTAATCTCCGTATTATCCACACTTACCGAATATTTCCTACTTTCCTTGCAACACACGTACTTTCCTTGCAACAAGAAAAGTTGCAAACTTGTGAAGTTTGATACTCAGGCATGGGCGTCCGGAAGGGGGGGCAAGGGGGGGGCCGTGGCCCCCCCGGAAAATGAAAGTCAACCAAAAAATATGTATTTCACACATATAATTTCATTTTAACCACAATAATATGTGTTAATTATTGCCTGAACACCATAAATTCAAATTTAAGCAATGTTTTTTTTTTAGGGAACAACACTATTTTTTGGGAAAATTTGTCTTCGTTTGCCCCCCACCTGGAAAAAAATACCTTCCTTGCAGCGGCGAAGCGTAGATTTGCTAGCAGGGTAGGCACAAAAGTGCGATAATATCCATTACTTGGTTAAATCTGTAAAAAGAAAGGGAGGGGGCTATGTCATGGAGAGTGGTTCAATGTCTCTCCAGGCGCTTCTTTACTTGCCAGTGGCGTGACGTTTTCAAAAGTTTAGTTACCGGCCATCAGTACGATAATTATGTCTTGGGTGTTCTCCTCCCGCCCACCAGATGCCATTGATCTAGATTTTTGTTAATTTCGGTTTTTTTGTTTGTTTGTTTTTGTATTTTTTCAACCCCTGATTTATGCACGCACCTCCAGAAAGAACTACCAATCATGAGACATCGCAGAAATCCAACGAATAGTGCTCGAGCCCTGTTGTCAATTCTTCATCACTTTTTTCTAAATTTATTTATTTATTTTGCAATGAGGTGAAAAGGGCCAGAAGAACCCCATAATTTTCGGGTCAGTCTGACGTTTGTGCCGTGAGCAGACGACAGAATTCCGCACTGTCAGTTTGGTACGTTCTACTGCTGCCAACTTATTTTTTTTTTAGCAAGACTTCCTCGCACCAAGGGAAACACCATTGTTATCTGTTGTCTAACTAAAGGAATGGTTGTAATTAATTCCAGTCTTGGCTTTCTAGATAAATGTATTTCTGACACCTGTATGTGCAAGTAAACATAATTTAAATTTTGGATATTTTCGTCTCAGTTGTTCTGATCTATGTTAATCGTGACGATGAGAATATATGGAGAATGAAATCAAGAGGATCAGGAAACATTGACATGGCCACAATTAGGTCACCTGGCTTCGTAACGTGTTAGGATGGTGTCGGGAAAAATGCGCCCGGGAAAATTGCGCTCTTGCAATAAAAGTGGGAAAAATGCGCCCTCCCAAGAGTAACCACAGTGAAAAGTGGGAAAAATGCGCCCAGCACACACGACCTTCACCAATATGATAATAGGTTGATTAAAACAACCTTGACGCAGCTTCCCCTCACATTTAACACAGGTTTGGGACTGTCAGGAAAGATAATTTTTTTTAAAAAAAGTACAGTAAAAATATTCTCTTTTCTGGCGTGTTTAGAAGCTGGAGATGATGTCCTTCGTCATATTTTTTTTACTTTTGTAATTTTTATTTAATATGTTGTAATTTTTATTTTATTTGATTAAAGTTTTTATTTACATTTGTATTTCCATTTCTTGTGACCTCCGTTGACGATCTTTTACTCCATTTTTTGGATGTACGCCAGACTTCTGAGGCACTTGGTAAGGTCCTTGGGTGTGCTTGTTTTGTAAGTACTTGTATGTAAAATTTTGCTAATCTGTTCATCCAGTTTTATGTACGTTCGTTTCCTCTTCGTTCCTTCCAAACCGATGCTAGCCCTGTCATATTTGTATCCGCTGTATTCCGCTTCCTGCTCAGCGTCTTCAGAAGGGTGTAGAATTTGGGATGAAGTCGAACTTTCTCCTGCAGCTTATTGTTCAACCTTTCGACAGCATTGTTCGTTCGGTGCTTTGCATCTCCACAGTGCCACACATCAACTGGCGTACTATGGATTAGGAGCCACCCATCTTCAACGTCCTCCCGGGGGATCATTGCCAGAGCGCTGCACATGCGGACATGAAGCCTTACTTCTTCGTCATTCTTGTAGTCCGGTACCAATCCAACGTCTTGAACTTTGCGCCACAGACACTGATTAAAGTGGAAGTAGCATCCCTTGACGGTACAAGTCGGGAAGTTTGAAATGAGGGAAGAAATGCAATCATCTTCTTAGTCAACCATGATTCTTTCTGGATTTCAACCCGGTAAACATTCCTTCATTTTCCCAAAAAGTAGGTCGTAAGTTTATCTTTTTTTGTTCGGCAGGAAGGCGAATACTACTGGAGCGATGTTAGTCTCGTTATCTGTACTTCCAAGATCTGCGTGGATTGTATAGAGCTGGGCGAACTGCTTGCTACACGATTTGAAAGTCCCGTCCATGAAGAACTGATTGTGATTCTGCAGTATTTCCCTGCCTTTGGAGCTACAAAAAACTAGGATTCTCTGCTCGTCTCCTTCATCTACCAAAAGGAAACTTGAACTGTCGCCCATTTTCAGGTCTTCTTCAGATAAAACGATGTTCTGTCTGGAATTCGGGTCCCGACGATCTCCTTGTGCCTGCCTCCTCACACAGTTCATGCTGCGTTTGAAGCTGGAGTACACAGGAACTTCCGCCACGAGGTCGAATCCTTGATTAAACAAGGGACCCATTTCTTTCTGGTAGAGCTTAGACATAGATTCGTCACCTTCTCTTGCTCGCTTCTTAGCTGCCACTCGCTTAATTGTGTGTTGGGCGCATTTTTCCCACTTTCTAATGTGGTTACTCTTGGGAGGGCGCAATTTTCCCACTTTTATTGCGAGAGCGCATTTTTCCCGGGCGCATTTTTCCCTGATTCGTTAGGATGACCACTACGGGGGTTTCAAGAAAAACATACGTAAAGGTGACCTATTTCATTCAGTGTGAATACTTCGCATCCTAGTTTGTTCTACCCACCTTTACGTGATAATAGAACATAGGATCCTTGTTTGGGACCCTCCTATGATGGCTACACGAAAGGTTACTATGTAACATATAAACAGGTTATAATAAATGTAGTTGCTTGAGAGAATAGAATCCCAATTTTTAGGAGCAATTTAGCTCTTTTCTGCCAATCCAAAGTGACAACACTGGCCTGTTCCGCCAGACCTGAAACAGACCCCGCGATAACCCTACAACACTCCTTGTCCTAAACACAAAAAAAGACTTCCCTTGCATTGTACTCTCATTGACCACCCTCTTCTCTTGTTATCCCTTCAGGGTAAACAAAACTGCCTACCTCTTCGCTTGTATCGGCTGCATAAAAAATGTCTGCTTGTAATATCTATTCGACGACAGTGTTAACGCATTAAATAAGGTTTCAACAACTTTTAATTTTTTTAAAAAAATTACTGTCACTTGCCACTGCTACTTGCAAAGGAAAATAGAGTTGAAAACAATTTAGAAGTTATTCTTATAAGAAGGAAACATGAAAGACCAAAAGTGGGTCCTACCTTACCTATGATTATATCTTCACACAATTAAGAACTCAATTGTTCTTGCATTTTAGTCCAGCACTTCCTTGCATAAATCTGATTGCTGTACACGACACGAATCACAAACAAAACTATACCGCCACTAACCTCGCGCTCCCAGCCTTGTAGCGTCCTGAGCAGGAGGCAAGTTTTCACAGAGAGGGAACAAACAAGCGAGGGAATCCCCGTTCACGATAAAAAATAAATTATTCTATTTCCAGTGAAAGTAAAACTACTTTGTAAATATAAGGCGTAGCTAGCATTTTAATTTATATAATTTGGTATGAAGACTTACTTTAGAAATATAAGTTCTTTAGACTTTCTGTTTACGCTGCGGTGTTGGGTGAATCGACAAAACCATTAGCACTCTGACCAGAAAACGAAGTCAGAACTACAGTACTCCGTAATTTTCAATTTCACTTACACTTGTCGATGAAAGGAAGGAAAAACCTAAGTTTCGTACAAAATATGGAGAATGTACAATGAAATAGAAATCTCTCTGCACGAACACAAGCTAATGTTTATAAAAAATGCTGGTACACCACAAATTTCCAACCCTGGCGGAAATGCAGTGTTGCTGACATTCTGTTCGTCCTAGTGAGTAACACCGCGAGGCCGGCCTCAGGAGCACGTTATAAACATACGTACAGTACTCGTAAGATTAGGCTTCCCGCATATACGACCGTATGACAGAATGTGAAGAGAAGAGACCCCAGCAAATGTGCCTCACTCCGTGGAAAGTGCGTATACTAGACAGGGTTAGATTTTTTTTGTAATTATCATAAATGAAAATTCCAAACTTTTGCATTTCATTACATATGTTTTGACGAAATAAGTAAATACAACTTTACCGTCTCTTTCTCTCTGTCTATACCCCCCTCTCTCTCTTTCTCTACCTACTTGTATGTCACTATCTCCCTTTCCCTCTTTTTATATATTTTCTCCTCCGTCTTCTCCTTTCCGCTCATTCTGTCTGTCACTCTCTAAATTTCTCCTTTCTTTCTTTCTCTTCCCCTCTCCTCTATTTCTTTCCTTCCTTCCTCTCTCTTCTCTTTCTCTAATTCTTTTATCCTCCTTTCCTTTATCTCTCTCACAATTTCTCCCATTCTTTCTATCTTCCCTCCTCTTCTCCTTTCTCTCTGTTCTACGTTCAGTCCCAAGATATCAGCAGATGATGAATCAATGAAGTTATTTTCGTTACTAATCTTAATCTGATTTTATATGCATGCTTTAAAGTGTCTAATATGTACATAGTGGTACAAGATAGAATACTGGACATATTCAGATAATATCAGTCATATTGTCTCCTTTCATCAGTGCAAAAATATTCATATTGTGTGCAACAGAATGAAATTATGCTTAGTTTAGGACAAAACAATGACTTTCAGATTGATGGGAGTACTGCACAGCATTGAAGACAGTGAAGAAGGTGAAGGAATTAGCTTACCGAATTTTGCTCGCTCCCTTCATGTGTGAGCGCTTCCCTCGTCTCGTTGTAGTCTATCAACCCCGCATTCACCGTGGCTGATTCCAACGTTGGTATCAAGTAAGGGTCTGTCGTGGCATCTGTCGTGTAGTCTGTCTGTGCTGCAACCTGCAATGGATAGAAGGGGACATATTTGATTTTGTAATTCATCTCACGCGCAATAAATACAGTAGAGTCTTGATAATCCGATGTTCCACACTGAGCAATGTAAGTACAATATTCATAACAATACTGTATATCTCATTTTTTACGTACTGTACTTTTGCTCTTCTGTCGATTTCCCTAGGTCATTCCTTATAGCCTACTCAAAGGTTTTGTAATTCTTTTCAATTATCGAGGCTCTACTGTAATTAGAGTTCAATATCGATTATATTCGGTTTGGCTAAAGCTCATATTTAAAGAACAAAGCTAAACGATACCAGTAAAGATTACGAGGGAAATTGAACCACCTTCTAGAGGAAAAAAATTGCGCGATGATAATGCCAATATGAAGACGTCTGCACAGTTTAGACATCAATACATATAAAAACATTACATATACTTGTAAATAAAATAAAATAGTGGAAAAACATAACTACGTACTAAAAATGTAGTGCCCTCCCTACCACACAGAATTCCTAATATGTGTGCAAGTATACTTAGTGTCTTTATTGGTGTGATAATTTTCTCCGTACACGTATAACAGCACTATATTGTACGAAATTATATTAATGAATGTTTTTAGTAGTGCCGTATTTATGCAGTACTGGTTTTCGCCTTTTGTTGATTTTAAGAAATAATAACCAATATTATGAATATTCTATAATACACTTGAGACGAAATCGTGGCGTTTGAAGAATGGCAGAAAAGAACTTTACTCCTTTTAAAATGAAATCTAAATATGTCACTGATTTTGACGATACTATAATATAAATGTAAACAAAAATTAATGGCGTTTCTTGAATAATTACTAGAGTGATTGCTTTTTGATTTGAGTTTAGTGTAAAAATAGGAACATGTTTAAGAATAAGAATGACAGGTGTGACCATAGCCAGAACTAGAAGTTGATTTGTTGATTTGGAAGGGAGACGGGGGAATGATAGCTTTTTTAATACCAATCATTTTCGAGTGCAGTTTGAGAAATTCTAAAACTTATACATTGAAAATGGATCCCGAGAGAACAAAGCGGATAGTCATGGGCCCCGAGTCTTTGATAGTTACATCCATGATGGAGATCCGGGCTTGTTGGTTACAGGTGCATCCCTTGTTTATTTTTGGATCGCTGTGAAAGACGCAAACGTTTTAGTTCACTTTATGCCCCGATAGGCTAATTCAGGACTGGACCTACAGTTTGAAGTGGAATCCGAAACAGTGTGCAATGCGGTTCCATTTAGAATAGAACTCGGCACTCCTTGATTGCAAGGCAGCAGCATAAGCCACTACATTTCTGGGATGGTTTCATGGTGATCGAACGTGCTGTAAAAAATTGATCCGAATTCTTTGGATGTTGAGTATCTTCTTCTCATGTAATATCTCGCAATAAGAATACTCGAATGGGAGACGCGTGTTACTCAATCATAGATGATAATATTTAAGCTTAATTGGAAAACATCAGTGGATTGCCTCAGTTATTTTGGGCGGGAGTGTTTGGCTGAAATAGGGAGTCGGAGAAGTTCTATTTTAATAGAGCCAGTTTTGAATGAACTACCTATAGGTATAAACTTAGACAAGTGTAACAGAATAGTTGATTGCTATTGATGTTTGATGTAGGAAAGACTACCCTATTCACATTTCTGGCATGTGTAAGGCTTGACTCGACCTTTGGCAGCCGGCAGGGCGAATGTTTTCAAATTGTCTCCTTCATTCAAAAAGAACCCTTTGATATTCCAAAATATGAAAAATTACCTTCGCTTAGAATTCCTTCTAGAGCATTGACGTGAATTTTCGTGTAGTTTGCTTTCCCTGTTATCTAGATATTATCAATAGTTTAATAGACTTACGTAATCGCGAAACTATTGAGAGTAATTAGATAACAGCGAAATAAACTACACGAAAATTCACGTCAATGCTCTAGAAGGAATTCTAAGCGTATGCAATTTTTCATATTTTGGAATACCAAAGGGTTATATTTGAATGAAGGAGAAAATTTGAAAACATTCGCTCTAACGGCTGCCAAAGGTCCAATCGAGCCTTAAAGAAAATATGCCAGGAAAACAAAAAAGTGTGCCAACAGTCTCCGTCTTTCCTAATTTGCATAAGCATCAATTTCCTTCCTCGGTTCCTTGTAGCTTCCAAACGTGAAAGGGTATTTCGCAAATGCTGCGTTTCAACTCTTGTCACGGCATCAGGCACTACTGGCTGGTCTACACGGCCGCTTGAATGACGTCAGTTCTGACGTCGCCTTGAGTGCATCCCATGGTGCAGTAGAGTCCAGCGCAGATAATTCTGCCGTGCAATGCGCGACAGAACTAAAGAAGCAGTGTTGCTAATGGAGCAGATAGAAAAATCGCTGCGGTGCGCCGATGCACAGCTGTTACGTACAACAATAAAATTAGAGAATTCAGGTCTATCTAACGTTGAGTTTTAAACGTCATGCATTATACCAGGACTAGGATTAATATGTACTAACAAGTGACTATGTATGTAGCTACATACATATGGACTAAAAATTCGCAAAATATGAACTAACACATAAGTAAAATTACCAAAAATGCTGCAAAGAAGACTTCTTCATACGATTCCTTATTTGAGTGATTTCAAACAAAATAAAAAAATATATATATTATTTTTCATTGCATTAATGCACTGGTGGCGTTCTAACTTTTCACTCCCAAAACCCGTATACACTGGTATGGAACTGCAACGGCAGATAATAACATGCCAACGTGTTAAACCGCTACAATTGCACCATAACACTCCTCCTGAAGCAGTATTATTATTTCCTCTCTGAGATCGGCGACAGTCGGTTGCCTTTGTTGTACATTTACAAAGGATGCCGGCTTCCACAACAATAACAAGTACATATACTGCCACTAGACGATAAGCTGCGCGGCTTTTTCTTTTGTTATGAACCAGGGCCGGCGCTAGTCATTTTGCCTCTCTGGGAGGTGGCGGCAGATGCCGCTCTATTTCGACCCCCCCGGTCATTACGCAGCAACGGAAAATTGAAAATCAATATATTCCTAACTAAAACATCAAAATATAAAATAAATAATGAGACTTCTTATGCTATTTCAATACTATTCAGCGCAAAAGAATATCTCGCTCGATCACAGTTTTCAATAGGCTTATTTTTTTCTTCTCTTCAAATTTTGCCGCTCTGGGCGATGGGACGGTTCGCCCTCCCCTTCCGCCGGCCCTGCTATGAACTTGGTCACCCATCAAAGCATGGCAATTTTAACACAGAAAACAATATGTATCGCATTAAGCAGCAAAAATGACAGCCTCCTCTATGCAATTTCTACAAGAACACGTGCCGGAGCCAGAGTTGAAATGATGTTGGAGCCACATAATTTATTTATTTTGAATAATTCCAAAATTATGAAATATGAACAATTTGTTGCTGCTGTTCGCTGCTCTCTTGCCAAAATGCTTTATTGGGATGCTAACACCATGACTGGCTTCCTCCTTCATGAACTCGTGCACGTTGCTTAGAATTTCCCGAGCTTGGCTATGCAAGGTTTTTGATTTCAACTTCGACAGAACTGGAGGCATTATGGAATTTAACGTTCATCAGCAAACACACACTTTTACATAAACACACGCAATACACGCACACAACGTCAAACCGGTCAAATACTTAGTATAAAATAAAAATATGGTGCTTCCAATCCAACAAAACTCACCGCCACTTTACCTGCTTTCCCCTTCCGTGACAGAAATAGTGCTTCATTATTACAGTTGGCAACACTAGTTACTAGCTAGCCAATGAACATGCACTGCATAAAAGAAGCAACGACTACGCCGTGCTATATTGCCACATTGCCGTCCCTGCTGACCGGTGGGAACCGCGAGCTGGAGCGCTGTTCAATTGTTTTCAATGAAGTTTGCGCGAGTGTGTCCAGGAATGGAATGACAATATGGCAACAATAGCGAAGGTTTTCGAGCAGGGTAGAACACGTGATGCTAAGAGAGAGGGAGACGAAACGAAAATACGTTTCTACGCAACGGCAAATTTACGTGTGTGGCACTCTACACGGCCCTTTTCAACGCCTGAACTGATTTGTTCATTCTACAGTCAGTGCGGCGTCGGGACTGCTGCGTTTAGGCGTCCGTCTAGATCAAAAACTGGACTCTGTTCGGGTTGTAGAACTTCCTTGCCCGTAACGGGAATCTTAGGTTTTTTCCACTTCTGAAGGATGTGTTCGGCTCCTTTCACTGTCTCTCAGACGGCAACACACTACAGCGACTCCCAACCCAAAGATATCCCATCCAACAGTAAACGGAAGTCCGCTTCGGTTGGCGTGCAACATAGTTACGTCATACAGTCTAACCATTGGTCAACAGCCAGTGTTGCTAACTGTACGGACATGTTCCTATGCATTGGTATTTGTATTTTTGGTTATTTGGGGCGGGGGTAGGAGGGAGCATTTACAGTGTGGTAAAACCTAAAATAGCGCAAGGAAGAAATTATTAATCTTGTTGCCGGAACGTTTCCTTACAAATCTAATTGAATATTTAGGAAATTACTGGACGAGTTTGATTTTAACAAAAGTACATGTATAGGTTAATTAATATTGGATTAGTAAGTAAAGGGTTACTCCCCAAGGGGGCAACAGATACTTGCGCCTTTGTTCCCTCCCTCTAAGTTATTAATTAATTCGTCTGAAAAATATTAGTGTTAAATACTTGTAACAAGTATCAAAATAGTAATATTACGACGACAGAGGTCCCGGGTTCGAATCCCGGCCTGGGAATGAGTGTGCTTTGTGATTTTCTCTTCATCAATTTCACCAAAGCATTAATCATCCTCATCTTGGCAAAAAGTGGCAGAAAAGCGAAGTAAAATAAATCAATTCAATCAATCAATAGTACCTAATATTGACAACTTCGTAGTTCAACGGTCTAGTTAAGAATTGAGTTTATCATGGATGGTTAGCGCATTGCATGCATAATAATAATTCTCAAGACATATCGTCACCATCAATTTAAAAAATAATTCACCTTAAGACAATTGACTTCCAATAGGAGAAATATTAAAAAAAATAAAAAATAATACCACACCATAGCTGCTAAGATTCACCCGACAATCTTCCCGAATGTTTGAAACTGATGACACACTGGGAATATTGTTCAGAAATGGATGGAAACACTGCAAACGGCATTTTCATACAGAAGAAGAAAGTTCCGCCTAAGAAGGGAGGGGAAAAACACCTTAGCACGAATGGTCTTTTTAATAACAGGCTTTAACAGCTTGAACGAATAATCATGATGATACTGTAAAATTCTAATTGGGGGATTCGTTAGGGAAAACAGCGCTTTTTTGGAGGAAGTAACAGCCAATGCCAAATTTACTTAAGTGTCCTGTTATTGGTTGCGCTTGGAAAAGTGCGTGAGCAATAATTATCCGATGATAATTAAAGAAAAAAATATTGAATTGAAAGTGAATAACTGCATATTTCGTGTTTGAAATTTCCAGTACGCTGGAGAATAATTTCCTGTTTCTTTTCTTTCGGCTACTCTAAACGATCGTTATATTTTTTATAAATTTTACAAATTATGTCTATGCAATCATAGGAGCGTGCAGACAATTTTCCAAGGGAAAATAGGGACAAATTCGAGGCTGTGTCCGAAAATGTGATTTATTGGAATATCACTGTCTCTTCCTCATATTTACATGTGGGTCATTCCATGCAAAGTGGCCTAGGGGTCCCTGCTCGACCCTCTTTAATTTTGACTAAACTTCTACAGGTTGTGCATATGTATTCCACATGGAGACTACAATGTTTCAGAATCACAAGTCGTTTGGTTGGGAGACCAAGGCTGCTTCTGTGAAGGGCACTTTTCCAATGCCGCGACAAATACGAATATTATGATGAATTCGACCCAAATTTGAGCAAGCTGTAACTACTGAATAAATAGCTTTGAGAGGCTGTTGTTTCAGTAGGTCATGGGCCATGGGCATGTCGTAAAGCTGCTCAAATGATGTCCTGTCCGATAAAATATTTATTGAATTATCCATCCTTAACCGCCCCCCCTCTTTCCCCAAATTTAGATCATAAATTTGAACCCATTTTCAGAAGCCTATATCTTAAAATTGAAACTTGTACTTTGATCATTGTTAGCATCACTGGAGTTAGCATAATTCAAGTTGTCTATAAACCACGTGTTAGAAACTTAGAGCCACGGCGGTACAGTCGGTTGGACGTCCGACAGCAATGCGGGAGACCCGGGTTCTGTTGCCAGGGTGTGTGATTTCATGCGGGAATTTTCGCCGCAATGTGCTTGCATGCAGTGGCTCTGGAGTTCACCCCGCCTGAAATAAATCGGTACCTTGGGGGAGAAAGGATGTTAGAACATGGTGCTGATAACATCACCTCCACAGACGAGCCGGATTGTGTCCTATCTCCACATCCCTTCATGTGGTTTCACAGCACGCTGCAATGTACAGTGGTACCATTAGATATTTCATCTGTTAGTATTATAATATTATTTCGAGGGCATTTCGGGGAAACTAAACCCCCCTCTACCACCAACACACTTGGCATGTCCTTGGTTTCCATAAATTTTCCAATCACATTACGTTCAAACATGTATAGGGTGTTATATTAATTAACAGAGCGAGGCAAAAGTCAGGTTAAATAGAAAAACAAATACGTGCCTAAAACCATATACATGATTGATATGTAATGGTTTCAGCTACAGTATGTGTTCAATATGAACACCACCTGCTTGACTGCATGCATTAATTCGACGCTTACAGTCCCGTAAGACCCCTGCCAGTGTGGTGGGTGGTGATTTTGCAGATGGCGGTGCTCCAGGCTTTTAATTTTCTTAGCGCACACGACGGCCTTTACGTTTCGTAAACAAGATTTTACTTCAGATCTGTTCCTACAAGTAAAATTCCAGGAGTGTTAGATCTGGTGACCGTGGTGGCTATCACCTATGTAAACTCTCTTTTGCCTCATCCTGTATATCGTAGTTCTTCATTCCTCCAGACACGTGTGTCTTGCATTATAAATATACAAGAACTCGAATGAACATAAGAAAGTGTGAAAGTTCCTTTGTTATTAATTTTCGCCTTTGTGTTTTCTCAAGAACAATCCAGAATGAACTTGCAGCATCAATCACATTAATGTACCCGAGTAAGTACACAGGTTTATGATGCAGTTTCCAATGATATTTTGTAGATCTAATCTTTTCTTGGGCAGAGCAATAAACGTGTTCCATTCAACGGGAATTTCTCGCCTTCATTGTGACTAACCCCCTTGAAATCCGACAACAGGCCGAGAAGAGAAAACTCGATTGGACAACTTGAGCGCGAAAGAAGTTCGGGAACAAAAGAACCAATGTCAGCGGAATTGTAAAAATGTCCTGTTGGCTAAAATACACGCAACAAATGGAGTTCAAATATCATCCAACAAGAACTTAACGCCTTGCTAATTCCTTTGTTCACGCTCCTTGAACTCGAGGTAACAATAATAGCTCAACTGAGAAGGAAGGATTTCCAATCAGGTTTCTTCTTTGAGTAAATGTGGTTAATATATATTTTCTTATTTAACGTCAATTTCTGCTTCATTAACACTACAAGGGATTGCGAGGATGATACATTGGTTAAGTGACTAAAAGAGGTACAAAAGGATCACGCATGCCCAGGTCGTGAATCGAACCCGGAACATACGGTAGCGAGAGCATGAACCTCACGAAGTGCTCGGCCAGCTACACACTGCCTGGGAATGTGTGGAGCAAGGGAACGGAAACAAGTCCTCTGCGCAAGAACTGTCTCGAGATGGCGACCAACGAACGTGCGAGGATGAAAGGGATTGCACGGAGCTGCAGCGGCGCACACTCACTTTCTCCCTTTCTCTATCGTATATGTGACGTTGTTCCGCAAACCCCTGGGACAGATTGTAGGCTTCAAAGAAGATGTTATATCTTGGTTGCTTCAATTAATGAGTTGATTATTTTAAAACTTTTCTTTCTTTCCTTCCTTTACATCTATCAAGAGATAAATTTGGTCTATTTGTTAAAATGTAAATGCGTCATAATTGTTCGAGAACGGATAACTATCCCGGTATCCAGACAAAATTTGAGAAATTGTAAAAAAAAAATATGATATTTAAGATCGAAATAATTGAAGTGAGAAGGTGGTAGATACGAAATTTTTCACAGTTTAATTCATTGTCGAAGACAGATTTTCTCGAGAAAAGAATTGTTGTATCGAATTTTTCGACTACAGCATAATCTCTCTCTCTCTCCTTCATGTCTGTTTCCCTCATTCTCCTCCCCCCTCTGTTTTCCCTCCCCCACTATCCCCTCCTCTTCCTCTGCCTCCCTCACCCTCTGCTTACTCTTCGTCGAATGAAGTGCGATCTATTTTTCTCAATTATCGCGAATAGAGTTTCGGCCACAGAGATGGTCCCATACTTAAATGCTCTTCCACGAATACGACGGGTTAAACAGGCCTGCATGAACATCTGAAAGCAGACATTTTCATAGTTTGTACCCAACCTATGCTCAGGCATGTTAAAAGGGACAAGGTATATCTACAGTTCAAAGAGGGTTCACAACGACGGTGCAACGTACTTCCACTCGGTATCTAATCGCACACACAATGATTACAAGACAATGCCATCGGGGAAGACCTGCAGTTATTTTCAGCTTGAAATAACTGCGAAGGCAGTTTGCTACACATTATATTCATAGCTCGAAATAGAAACTCGGAAAACAGTATCTTCCACGAATGTTTTGTTTTTAAATTGAATTTCCATCTCGTTTTTCACAGAAAAAGGAACAGTTATGTTCATTTTAGCGTCAAAATGGTCGAAAGAGCAAGAAGTTGCAGGGGGAGAGGCTGTTGCGTCACCTGTGACAGCGAGCTGCTCTTCGCGAGGTCAAAGGAAGGAGGGAAAACGACTAAAAACATGGCGCAATGCAGATTGAACTTGTAAGCTTAACAGTTACGCGTTACAGACTGATGCCTTCTGAAATAAAGTACGTCCTTCGGCTACTGAAGTTATAATGTATTTCAATGACAGAATTCACACAATTGTCAGGAAAATTATTTTCTTTTACCTTTTTTAGTTTTCGGAAATTCTCAAAGTCATTGACCCCTGTCACGTACTTATCCCTACGTGGGTAATGGCTGCACACAATGTTTAACAAAGCTCGTTAAGATTGTGAAAGTACACTTTATGGTCAGGCAGGCTAATCATAGTGGACCTACAGTTTAAAGTGGGTCCAAACAAATACGGAATGTAATTAAATGTCATCATGTAACAACATTTCTGATAATTTTCAATGTCTATTTTAATGCACTCTTCAAGGCAGGCTATTCGTAGTTTATTTATATTATACTTCTATAGATTAATGGCAAAAAGCGGATTAGTGTACGGCATTCCTCGTACCGTCCTTCCCGCCGAGAAGTGATAATTTTAACTTGTCTTCGAATTGGACACAGCCTTCTCACCCATGCTCATTTGCTGCAGGGACCGGACTCTCCGCTGTGCCGTGCCTGTAACGTTGTTTTAGTGTTCGGCATATTCTTATTGAAATGTACCAGTTATAATTTCCTCAGACGGAGGTTATGCCTTTCCAGCGATTTATCATTTATGTTGGATGAAGATTCCAGTGTTTTAACTAATGTTTTTAGCATTTTGAGAAGAGTGGGCCTTTCCCACTGTCTCTGAGGATTTTTTTAGTGTGCCCCTGCCTTTTTAATGTGTCGTGTATGTCCTGTGCAGGTCCCTTTACAGTCTTTTTTGCACACTTTTCTTTTTAATCTAAGGTAAGCATTTTAGACAAGGGGATTTTCTGCCGTATGCATTTAAGGCTTAAAAATGACCATATGTTCCGAAGCACCCAAAAAATTTAATTCACTTAAAAACGATGACTGATGATGAAATTGATGATGACGAGCAAACAAACTAACACGACATCCTTAACCTAGGATTCAAACGTTGGGCCTTCCGATCTAGCGAGCTATCTTAAACGATTCGGCGTAAGGGACGGTAATTTCCAGGTTAACAAAATAAATTATACTATTAAGTGATGTCACGACATTTTTCATGGTGTCTACTCACTATTAAGGGTGGTATCGAAACGAAAAGAGGTTGCAAAGTCTCGTCTCGTGAATGACGAGGTCTGTCTCGAGTTGTAAATACCGGTCTCGTTCTCGTATAGAGTCTCTGTACAGCGCACAAAGTTCATAATACTATTACAATCAACTTTGATTATAACATTTTTCTGTTGCCTCCTTTCAACGCAACGAACTCCTAAAAAAATAGGAATTTTATCCTGAATGTATTAAATCATGCTGCTCATACTCAGTTATCATATTTATCCTATCTATAAATAGTCTACTGGTATGCCTAAATAAGATACCTAATAGAGGAATTTTGGTATATGCGAAATGGTATTGGAGCCTCCTCGATAGTGTAGTGGTAACGTCTTCGCCTTGTAATCAAGAGTTTGTTACCCGAGACGCACATTAAGAGTGCTTCAGATCCAATTTTAAATTGCAGGTCCTGTCCCGATTAGCCTATTTGGACATAAAGTGTATTTAAAACAAAAATTCAAACAAATAGTATTGAAATCTCGAACGAGATGTTAGTCTTGAGAGGTCTCATGTCTTTCTCGTCTCAATATTTTAAAATGTTGTCTCCGTACCACTCTTATTCGCCACCTATCAGGTTGGGTTATAGGCGTTTCTTTTCATTTCCCCTCATTAGATTATCTAATGATAATTCATGCTCATTAACAATTAGCCTAAATAGGCAGAAAAACAACGTAAAATTGGGAAAATACGAGGATGGCCTGTGCCCCCTAACTCCCTCCAAGAGCCCTGTTTCACCTGACTGAACCGGATTTCGCAGGCGCAGGAGAAGAATGTAACTTGATGCTTTGCATAACATTGAACAGGATATTGACAAACTGATCATTAATTAGGAAATAAATATTTTAAAGACCCAATGTGTATTTTCCTGTCTACGATTTCTAAGCAGGAAGCAATCAAAATAAAGGGTTTAACATCATAAAAATATGCATTTAATAACATTCAGAATTTCACTTATTTCACATGCCTATCACTCGTTTCGCCATACGGGACGTGACGTATTTGCGTCTATAGTTATTAAAGATAAGCATTCATTATTATAACACGAATTATCTCTGTGTGTCTAATTAGGTAATAAAATATACTACTTATTTCAAGTTCTGAGGAATCTCAGTGGGATTGCATGGAAATAACAGATTATAAAAGTTTTAAGGACTTAGTTCTGTGTTGTAAGACCAGAGAAATTTGTCTAGAAGCGGCTTTCGTGGAGGAGTGTTTAGCATGGTACGCTACGGAGCCAATAATATATTCATTTCCGTAGTCATAACGATGGTTATTGCCAGAAATTTATAAGAGGGGAGATCAGGCCGTTCATGAAACTGGAATCATAGAAATTATTATTATGCTTACGCTTATTATGAAATAGAACTATCATAAACACAAATTGTATTTAAAATTTATTATTATTATTACGGCTGAGCCGATATCACTTTGAACCGATGCCGATACTCTTACCGATTCCCACCGATACTTGAAAATTACGATAATTGAAATTTGTTCAAAATACTGATCAATATTGGTGTGTAAATATTCTTCTCCAATTATATGTATCAATTTAACAAGAATTTTGCTTTAGAATATTCACGAATTGCATCAGAATATTGAAATAGATATTATGTAATCACAAAATATAGTTTTTAGTACAAAATTGGTGCAGAATTAAAAAGAAAGTTTGAATTTTGCACAATGTCCAGGATAATTAGACTCCGCGAAAGTGTTGCATTTTTGCGAAAACTGCGAAAGGCCGAAATGCCGGTAAAGTATCGGCTGGTATCGGTAGATGAATTCAAACCGATACCACTGGTATCTGCCAATACCGATACATCGGCGTCCCTTCATCAATGTCATCACTCATCCTCATCTTCTCGATTAGCCAAAAGTGGCAGAAAAGCGGAGCGAAGTAAAATAAACCAAATGAAACAAAAATAACAAGCTTTCGGTATTTCTCCCGACGTTCTTGGAAGATCGTTTCCAGAGAAAAGTTTGTGTGTCTTCCATAATATTTTTTTCAACTTCATCCAAAAACATTGTCTACTACTGACTTTTTTTTAAAAAAAATAAGAATAAGAAATTCGGGGTTAGGACATATGGATAGAACATAACTATCATTGACATTAACATAGAAAAATAGAAAAGTGCCAAATATTAATCATATACGCGGACAAAAAAAACGTAGCCTCACGCGAAAAAACAAAAACAATGGTCTGGAAGACGTGTGCGTGCATTCTTGTGACGTCACTTGGGTTTCACGCACAGCCGGCAGAGGGTGAAGAGGAAGCGATATCGCTTGTTTAATGCAGGTCACTTGTATCACGTGCTTCGAAGCCCGCGAAGGAACGGAAAGGACACCTCGGTAGAAAATGGAAAACGAGACGCGCCATTTCAAACAGCAAATTCTCGTCTGGCCGGAGTCGGACCTAATGAAGTGGCCGTTGCTTGCGCTAAAACTTAAAAGATTATTTCATCAATAATTTTAAAACCAATTGAGCAGTAGTATTCCGGAGGTCAGAGATTCAAATCCCTCCCGGAATTCAAATCATTCTCTCAGTCTCCCGGACAAACATTATCTACCAAAATAACGATATTTAGTGTTATATATATATTATATTTTTGTATGTATTCGCCGAGCGAAGACATTTGTTATTGCAAACCAAATAATTAAACCTCCCAATGTTATTTTGAGGACTCGTGAAAAATGTATCATTGCTTAAGGAAATACAAGAGAAGAGGGAGAAATGAAAAGTTAAAGGAACGTTTTTCGAGAAGTCTTGTCCGACGCATAAAGAAATAGGTAGAGAAAAAATATAATAGAGATATAGAAAGAGAGAGCGAGAAGGAGAGAAAAGGAGATACAAAAAGAGAGGAAGAAATACCGAGAAAGAAAGAAACGATAGTCAAATAAGAGTGAATGATAATAGAGATAGAGGAAAAAAGAGGGGAGATAGGTAAACGGAGGAAGAGCTTGAAACAGACAGAAAAGAGAGATGGAGAAACGGAGGGAGAGAGGCCGAGAAAGAAAGAAAGAAAGATGGAGACAACCAGACTAAGAATGAAAGAGAATGATTATTGAGCAGGAGCGTATATTTTAAGTTAGCTAGGCTATCTGCGAAGCCTGAAGTCTAGAGAATAAAATACAGGAGAAAAATCTATCAGAAATTGTAAATAATATTATTCATATCAGTGAGATGATGATGCTGATTCTGGAGTTGGTAACCTGATTTCTTATAAGTTGGCAACCTGATTTCCTAGGAGTTGGCAACCTGATTTCCTAGGAGTTGGCAACCTGATTTCCTAGGAGTTGGCAAACTGATTTCCTAGGAGTTGGCAAACTGATTTCCTAGGAGTTGGCAAACTGATTTCCTAGGAGTTGGCAAACTGATTTCTTAGGAGTTGGCAAACTGATTTCTATTCATAGCCTAAGACCACGTGACATAGTGAGATAGCCCAGATCTTGGACTCAGTATACGCCACTGTTATTGAGATAAAGAAAGAAAGAATAGAGAAACTGAGGAAGAGCTGTGGGGAACGAAACGGAAGGCATTGTTGCGTCCAAGTCTCGAGGCTACTTTATTTCCCTTCACACAATTTTGCTTCATTACATAGATTGAATTCGAGGTATGGGATTAAGCGCGTTTCAGTGTTCGTATTGTCATGGTGAGTTCGGAGTCCAGTTTCAAGTTCATAGGGATTCTATGACTTTGAGAGCCTCCGTGAATCCTTAAAATTTGGTGTTAAGTCTTCCAGAACATTTTAATTTAAAGGGTTGTTAGATGGATGTAAAGAAATATCCAGAAATTTTATTCTTTAATGTTGGCAAGCCTAATACCGCAACCGACAATGTTCAATGGCACTGACCGAGAACAGCAGGAGCAAAATATCAGGCGAAACCAGGGTTCAGTTGGCCCTGGTCGAGCCTGCATGTTTCTCTGAAATTTGTACGAAATAGATCTCCTGTGTGTGCCAAACAATAAGGTAAACCTTCAATGTAGTTTTAAAGTTCGACCGGACATTGTGTCTGTTTTGGGAACAGTTTTCTTAGAAAATGTCTCACTTCAAAGAATGCCATTCGTATCCCAAAGACTAAAAAATCAATTTTGCATAAAACAATATTTTAGAGCATTGACAACCTGAGTGTGGATTGCATGGAGGCTGGTTCTATACGTAACGCAAATATTTGGTTGTTTGGTATCTCTGTTACACTAACAGGGCTCAGAGATCGATGGAAAGGAAAACGCCCTTCACTTAGAACCAGAACACTGCCTTTATTTTGCATTTTGGGAGATTTTTAAAAGTATTTTGAAGGTTTTCTATGTATTGGTGTTTTTAAATTTCCTTACTGCGTTTTTCTGCTTCGTGTATTCGCCCTATTCGATTCTGTCAAAAGATAATAGTCAACCTTTCACTTTGGCGCAAGTACAGAGAAAGCAGGCATTTTCTGGTAAATGGTCCCATATAGCGACACAGATAGGCAAGAATTGAACACAAGGTTGCAGGCAGACTCAAGCAAAAAGTGAATTTGTATTTAATTATTTATTCCGCATAGTTAGCACCTGAAAATCCGTGTTGTACTGATAACACCTGCTTAGCACCCGTTAGGTCAGGCAGCAAGATTGCCCGCTGTCAGTCTTGCCTCGTGCGTAATTTAAACAGCTTCCTCCCCCCTTTAGTCTCGTTACAGAAGTTACGCGAGGCTTAAACCACACCAATTTGCTCAGTTTTTCCCTGCCACAGTTGCAAAAACGCATATGTGTAGCCAAAGCGCCTTTGGAATTCTGTCACGCGAGGTGTTTAGCGTTCTCCGTGACCTTATTGTCGACGCACTCGCGTTCCGTTTCTTGTTTGTGTTAACGGAAAAGAAATGAAACGTCCCCTTGCAAGTGAGCGTGAAACAAGACGACGTATCCTTTCGGCGACGTCAAGGGGAACAGTTTCCACCGACTGTGTGTGTGTGTGACTCTCTAACTCACTTTTGAGTCATTCTTCAAAAACGTCGGCGCAAGAACAATTCGCTAACGGGTTAGCATCTGGTTCTGCTGCGTATTGCAGGCGTCGAGCGATCGCGTGCTCTTTGGTTCCTTGTTTTAAATGTTTTCTCGCACTACATAGCAAATCTTAGCGGTTGCTAAATTCACGCAGCATGTATAAGTCGACTTGGGTGGTCTTGACGTTAAAGCGCCTGTAGATAAGAACTGTTTGTGATTTCAGCAGATACAGCCCCACAATTTTGAACAATGGTAAATCCATAGTTACAGACGTAACATTTTGAAACTTGGACCGTAATCATATGAAATCTGATTTTACTCTACAAAGTTACTATTGACCTGTACATACACAGTACAGTTATACTTTGAAGACTTAGACTAATTATTTTTTATTACTGGTAACAATTATATTATTACGAACCTAGTGCAGAAAACTAAGAAAACACATCTTC
Source organism: Lepisma saccharinum (assembly GCF_977018435.1). Classification (NCBI taxonomy): domain Eukaryota; kingdom Metazoa; phylum Arthropoda; class Insecta; order Zygentoma; family Lepismatidae; genus Lepisma; species Lepisma saccharinum. The sequence goes on along the minus strand of NC_139229.1, from coordinate 115,461,552 downwards.
AGTAATAACTGCGATAGGCCTCCCAATGGCGCAATGTGAACGTCGTCGCCTTCTAATCAAGGGGTTCAGATTTCGATAGTCGGGGGAGGCACATAGTGGTTCGGATTCGGATCCCACTTTTATACTGTAGGTCCAGTCCAGATTAGCCTATCTGTACATAAAATGAACTAAAAAAGTAAGTGTCATATTTCAGACAAGTGAAAAATCTTCCTAAATTACAGTGCATTTAATTAAAATGTTTCGGACTTAGTAGTCATATGTTACGAACGTAAGTTTTCTTCTGCACAGTTACAAGAAAATTTATTGATGAATGAAGAGTGTGGATGCGTTAGCATTTAGGCTATTTGCCCCCATGCATTATACAGAGTCGAGCACCATACCATAACTAAACTCAACACGTGTCTCTGAGGACCAGCCTGTAAAGGAGCACTCTGACAAAGGACAAAACACAACTATACAGAAGATTACTGTATAATAATGTGTACTTGCTAGACGCCAGAGCCTCGTTGGCCTGCAGAAATGCTTATTACTTGGATCTACTACGTGGAATAGAGGTGGAAAATTTATATATGCACATGGAAACATTATGTAGTCAGTCATAAGACATTACGTTAGTCACATATAAAACGATTGGCCTAAACACATCTGAGAACTTGACATATTGGTTTGACTTTTCATACCTTTATGTAAATGCGAGATCCGCTATTAAGTTGAAACCGGTTCAACCCCAGGTGGAGACACACTGTACATTGGTTTGTAAAACCTTTATTGAACTGTAGGTCAAGTCCTCATTAGCCTATTTCAGCACAAGGTGAACTTATAACACATTCTGACAATATTAATTGCAGAATGACAATATTTCATTATGTACGGAATGGACGTATCCGTTAGTACAGTAAAATGTATCGAGTTTAACTTTGTGCATTTTTCTAAATTTAGGTGTGTTCTGCCCCTTTAGGCTAATCACGACATTGAGGCTGTTTGACGATGAGATTTAATGTTGAAGGGGCCCACACAAAGGAACACCAATGATCATGGCGATAGGTTTCAAAATGTTAACACCTTTTATACATTGTATTGTCAACGTTGTAAAGAAACTCATGTATAAGTTCAAAGGAAAGGAGAGAGAGAAGGAGAAGAGATCAAGTTTAGAGAAATACAGGCTCACAGAAAAGAAGAAAGAGAGGAAAAGTAAAAAGAACATACATGCGAATACCTAAGAGAAAGAGCAAAAAGAGAGACTTTTATGTTACAATACAATTGCTAGGCGTGTACATAAATAAAATTTGTTGTTTTTACGTAACCGCAGTTTATCTTGTCGCACGGGTGAGAATAATTTGGAAGTAAAGAAATATCTTCCTGCATGCATTTGCACCCAACACTGAGGGAAACGAAACTGAAAGTTTCAAAGGAAGTTTCGAAGAGAAATAAATATTTTCCGATCGTTTTGAAACTTGAAAATCAACCATTATTTTCCTCGTATTTTTAAATCCTTTATGCTAATGTTATTTTCTTTTATATTTGGCTTCAACGGCCTTTTATTTTATTGCCCTTTGTATGTATAAGCTACGCAATAAAGAACCTCTTCAGAATGCAAATTTCTCCAATTTTGTGCCTTTCAAATGCCTATTTGCCTGTGTAACAGATTTTTATGGCTACGAATCCGATACTTACAAGTACCGTAGTAAAAATTAAATACAAAGGAACGTCCTAGGATTCGAACTGAAGACCTTTGGGTTCGCAGAGTGGTGCGTGAATTGCTGTCCATGAAGGTAGGCAAATATCAGGCTAGTGTAGGCTAATCCAATGCCCTATTAAATGGAAAACCAGGAGAATAACCCGGTTGATTGGTTGAAAATAGAACCTGGAATGCACATGCGACAGCCAGTCACACACAGATGAGCATATTTCTAAGTAACGTGTCACAGAGAGGCAGATTTCAATTACTGTAGCAATTACAGAGTGACTAGTGGTCTTACCTCTACGAAGGTCCACAAAATGATCCGAACCAACGATAGCGTCCTTGATCTCGTTCTCCCCGTTAATCTGAAACAAAGAACAGAAACAAAAAAGTTAATTTCCTCTTAATGAACGCCATTAATGAATTTCAACTGTTGGTGAGCAAAAGTTAACATTCCAAAGGGTTACACGGCGTGTATGCTGTCGGCCTTTATGCTCAAGAGCAATAAATCACTGGTAATTTTTCATGGCTTCAGTCCATGCTCAAATTTTATAGTTCCTTCGACAAAAAAGTCACGATATGGTATCACATTTCTGGAGGTATTTTCAAATTACTGTACTATTTTGACTATTATTTTTACTACAAATACATTGATTTATTTTTTAATTTCAATTTTTATTTTTAATCCAGTTTATGCATAGATAGTTTAATCGGGACTGGACTTACAGTTGAAGTGGAATCCGAAATAACGTGCAATGTCTCTCCACAGTGTATCGAACCCGTGACCCCTTGATTACAGGCAGATGACGTTATCAATACGCCATCGGGGAAGCTTTGCAACATAAACATAAGTTATCCACTACGATAAGATTACATGAATAATATAATGTGGAGCTGAATGAAACACAATATTCCCAACCTGCATACCATATTCGACATCATCATCCATTAACATAAATGTCTTGTAATCAAGGGGCTATGGGTTAGATTCTAGGCGGAAAAATGCAATGATTAAGAACTCACATTAAACTGTACAGTTCTATAATAAACTACATTCACTTGTATTAGAATGGATACAAGTATCGAAAAAAAAAAACATTCTTGTTGATATTTCTACACTAATACGTTCATTTATGTGTTGCGACGGCTTTCAGAATATAAAAGCAAACATGAATATTTGAATTCCTCCCTCGAAACCAAATTAGTCTCGGCACGGCCTTGACTCCTTGATCTCTTGCAACAAAGAATCTTCAGAGAGCTCGTGATCAAGACAGTGAACAATCGCTTAACAATGCAGAAGCAGTGCGAAATGTTTTGATGGCTGCCGAGCGGTCAGCGCTAACGGTTGTTCTCAGCGAAGCTTCCGCAACTCGCAATGCTCATTGAAGCCTCAGAAAATGAAATTTTATGTCCTTTCCCCACTCTCGATTTTGAATCTGCCCTCCGTTGAACAAGGGGGAGGGAGGGGAGGAGTTAATTGTTTTCTTGTTTGTTTCTAGCGGGAACGAGGCGGCCTTCCGGCAGAGAGGAACACGCGAAGTGGCGTAGTTAATATACTCAGGCGTTGCAAATGAGATATTTTACGCCGAAACTTGAGTCCATGTTCTCACGAAACTTAGTATCTGGCGTGTACGAGAATGTCACGAAAGTTGAATCTCTCTCCGTCAGCTGGAAACACCGTCCTCCCAGTATCTTATACCTTACCTGTATATATTATACATACATGGTTCTTGCTTTTCGTTATTTCGAGCCGACCACCGTGACGGAGTGGTTATCACAGCCAGGGTCGTAGCTAGGGGAGGGGAAGGGGTGAGCAGCGAGGCGGTCGCCCCGGGCGCTGATGGAAGGGGACGCCGAACGGCAATAAGAAAAACATTGAAATTACTTGTAATAAAGGATGCATGCGATCCCCTCGAAAGTTTTGGCGCCCTCTTAAAACAATATCATTGCCAGTTTGCAAAGATATTGATTTAATTTTTGTTCGCTGCGCTCGCATTGCAAGCTCTTCTTTTAAACAAAATAAAGAAAATAAATAAATATCTAATTTATATATATATATTATTTGTTTGTTAGTGTGGATGTGTTTTACAACTTCTTAGTGAATAGTTCCAATAGTGTATGCAGTTGTAAAAATACTATTGTTGTAAACTGCAGTCTGCATGTCGTAACAACTGTACTAAATTTTCCTAATATCTCTTCAAAAAAGCTATTTCATTTGAAAGAGTACGTCGTGACGGTTTTTGGCTCTTTCAATGATCTTTCCAGGCAGATTTGAAATAGCTAAAAGGTGTACAGGACGAGAGTACACGTCACTTAGAACAACAATAATAAATAAAAGTCTATGCTGCTTGGCATCGAGACACAACAATACTCGGACGTCTTTGATCTTTGTCAGTAGTGGCTGCGTTCTCATATGCGACAATGACCCATTCAGAGCATTACGATAAACAAAATTTGCGAAAAGAAAGGGAGCGACCGGGCAAAAGGGAATCGGAATTGACACACTCATAACTTCACAAAAGCACTCATGCTATTCTAGTTTAGATGGAGCTACTACGAACTATACACTCCCTTTGCGAGGACCATGCTTTTGATGAAGCTGTGTGTATGCGAAATTGTGTAATTGTTATAAGTGATGTCTTCCAAGAAACTTTCTGGGGGTCAAAACAGGAAAAGAAAGAAGATAAATATTCCGTTATTCATCTTTTTGACATTAATTTCATTGCGAGGGCACTTGTTTTTATGTAAATTATTCCGATCTTTACTAAAGGTAAGCTACGTAATGAATATGTACTGTTACATCTCTATTCTTATACAGTCCTTTTACCTATTTGTGTAATAACAATATAATATTAATTTATGTATTGTAATTAGTATCAATTTGATTTAATATAATAATTTTAATTTAAACATTATTATTATTACTATTAGTATTCCTGAGACACTTGGTTCGGACCTCCCCCCGAAACATATTTCTAGACACGTGCCTGACCAGCAGCGGTTGTTAGAGCTTTGCGCGAAGCACCCGAATTTTAACGTGCTTTATACGGATGGGTCCAAGACAGTTGAGTCAGTTGGTTGCGCCTTTGTCCTAGACTCTCAAACTTCCAGTTACTTGCTACATCCTGTCTGTTCCATCTATACGACAGATTTGTACGCCATCCTCAAGGCACTGGACGTTGCTGACGTCAATGGCCTGCAGAAAGTCCTCGTCTGCAGTGACTCGACCAGCGTGTTGCAGACTCTGGATTAGCCGAATTCCCGACATCCAGTAGTGCAGCACATCTTCCGACGGCTTGTGTCCTTATCTGCCAGTGCTGATGTCCCTTTCTGCTGGGTCCTTAGTCACGTTGACATAAAGGGGAACGAAGCAGCCGATGGAGTCGCCAAGTCTGCTGATGCAGATGGCGACGTTCTCGTCCACCTTCTGCCAGCTAGCGACCTGCAGAATGTGTTTCGTGGTAGCCTTCTTGACACTTGGCAGGAAGAGTGGGATGCGGTCACCGAAAACACTCCTCTTCCCGCCCCTCTCGCCGAGAAGAAGTTCTAACCAGGATGAGAATTGGACACAGCCGTCTAATCCATGATCACTTGCTGCAAGGGCAGGGCTCCGTTGTGTCGTGTTTGTAATGTAGTTTTAAGTTTTCGGCAAATTCTTGTTGAATGTGCCGATTTTCCTTACCTCCGGCAGACTTTTAGCCTATCCGCCTCTTTGTCGTCCATGTTGGGCGACGATAACAGTATTTTAGCAAGGGTTTTTAGCTTCTTGCGAAGAGCTGGTATCTTTCACAGCCTGTGAGGAAGCTTTTAGTTTTTTATGACCTTTTTAATGTATTGTGTTTTAATTGCGCAGGTCCCTCTATATCCTTGCACTTTTAATTTTTTCAAGGAACTTTTTACACCCCTTGTTTTATTTTTTTTAAGTAAGAATTTTAGATGAGGGAATATTTTCCAGCAAACAATGAAGGGTGTTTGTGATTGTCCATTCATCTATTTCATCTGAACAACAGTCCTACTCATCGTCATGATTAGCCGAAAGTGGTAGAAAGAGATGTAAAATAAGGTACATAATCACCACTAACGCTCGCGATGAGACCAAAACTGTCAGAAAAGCGGAAGGAAAATGTGAATTCGAAAATCCAAGGTGATTATTTGAACTGAATGCCACACATTCTTTATTTGATTTTAGTAAGTGCAAGAAGGGGCAGATAGCAGAAAGGCTGAATCGATCGTCTTTTGTTGTGGCAAATTGGACTCATCATTTACTTCTGCTAGTGGGCGGAATCGTCCAATTAGACAGCCAGCCTCAAACTTGCAGCTGCGTAAGAAAATCATGTGGTTCCTTTGCCGCCAATAGCATGTTCCTTCAAGGCAGATAGTAAGTCTCAACCTCGCAATGAATTTACTTCAGGCGGGAAACCACTTCATCCATTCTAGATCACCGAACCGTCCATGAACGCCAACTCCAAGAGAGAATTAGAATTTCGTGAAAGTTGAAGTAGTGAAAGAATACTCTGGTTAGCAGATAATTGATGTTCCACAGCGAAAGAGAACTGTTCTGTTGTTGCAATTACGTAAGACCACGAGCAACGCGCCGCTACAGTACCTTGTTGGGTTGCCGCTGAGAAGAGTTTGGTTTCCGTTCACTTAATGCATACTTTACGCCTTGATTCACAGCTCGATAAGAAGTTTCTGAACTAGACATTGTAAAAGGAAAATAAAAGTATTGTGGAGAGGCAGGAAGAGTCACTCATACTAATAAACTTATGCAATCACTCTTAGATGTTATGCGGTGAAACATAGCACCGTTCAGTCTTTGTTATGGTTTGTTGATGATGCCAAACATTTATGCGATAAGACAGACACAAATGAACAAATTGATAACTGCATGGAAAGCAGGATAAACATGAATATTGCATGGAGGCAGCCATGTTTTGTTCTGTAGGTGCATTTAGGAATTGTAAGGGGCGAAAGTTGAACGACTGAAACATCGATGAAACTATGAATAGGAAAAATAGAGCGAATTAATTACTATGCGAGGGCTCACTGAAAGGTTTGAGCTTGGCCGTGAAGGAGGGGAGGGAGAGGGTTGATGGTGTATATATATCATCATTACTCGCTCACAAGAATATACCCTAAATCACACGTCCATCAGTCCATTTTCTTTGATTTGTAACTATTTGCATAGGTAAAGTGTACCCTAATTCTAGGCTGTCACAAACTGCGATTTTATGTTGCTTTTTTAAGTCTTACTGAATCAAATATTGGACACGTGTAAAGATTCTTAACAGCGATGATCTAACATGTATGTCATGTCTACAATGTCTACTATTAAAAGAATAAGCATACAGAACTACGAATCAAATACATGAAGATGTGTTGGCAACACAGATGCCCCTTCACACTGGATAGCTGAATTTAAACTTGGCTTAAACACACTTAAATATGACTCACCTGCAATTAGATGGTGGATAATGTTCACGACATAGTAATGGAAGTTCGGCGCCGAGCTACCAGGTCAATTGCCGAGACACTGAAGATATCCCAGGAACGTTTTCAGCACATCCTCAATAAGGTTCTCGGAATGCATAAGGTCTTATCACGCTTGGTCGTCCAGATTGTTTTCAGTTGATTAAAAGCGACAAAGAGTAGAACTCTCTAAACAAAATTTCAGATATTTGAGACAGATTCACATAATGTATTGACTAATATATATATATATATATATCCACCACTTTCAGCCCGAGAACAAAACGAGTAATAGACACACGCCAGCTCTTCCATACCAAATAAGCATTAGGTGGAAAGGTGACTGCATTCATCTTCTAAAGGGTTCGAAAAGTGTTTGGTTGATTTACTTTCTGCACAAGGGTGAAACTGTAACGGGGATGTTATGCCTCGCTTTTGCGAAAGATGTAATGAAATAAAACAAAATGAGAAGGAAAGTGGTGTTGCCAATACCGATAATGCACCAGTTCATGCCTCCGCTATTTCTATACACAAAGTGCACAAGTGTGGCTTTGAACTTGTTCAGCACCCACTTTGCTCGGCTGATGTGGCACCCTCGGATTATAATCTCCCTCCTAAACGTCAGCTGAAGCCCAGTTTGTCGCATAGAATGACGACATGGAAGCTGTGGAGCCTTATTTACACATGCAAGTAGAACAAATAAGGACCAAATGATGGACATGTCATTCATGGTATATTGTATTCATATGATGATACATACACCGAGTTTCACCCCCCCCCCCATCGTCCTCCCCAACCTTTCGTTCACAAGTTGTAACGGCCGTGAGAGTGATGACGCATTTCTGTTAGACTGTGTTCACGACCAACCTGTGTGTGGAACTCTTGACATGATAGAACAAAATGTAATAACACAGGTAATAATCTGGAAGGTTGTGCAGATGGACATTGAAACCAAAGTAAAAAATTGAAAGTTACATGTTAATATTTTTTTCCATGTTTAATGTGATTAAAGTTGATGTATATTTTTATTTTTATTTTTATGTTTTTCCCTTTCTGTGAATAACAAATGAATAGTGAACCAACACTTCAGACAAGATGACCAAAAGCAACTCACTTGATAGGGTCAGTAAAAATAATAAGAAAGTTGATATAGACCGTGTTAAAAATGTAAACATAAACATTGGTGAGGTCTTGCTCGGTACCCCCGGAACTTCCGGTTTAGGCCAGTCCCCATTGTTGCCAGTGCAGATTCACCAGCATACGAACTAAGAAATGAGAGCTTGTTTTCATCAGTTGTGCGACGATAGTCAAGAAAGGTATTGTTAAAGTTCTACTATGAAGGAGTGAACGTCTAGAATCCGACGGATGATCAACTGCAGAGCAGATTATTAAAATATGGCGTGTCTTTGTGGCCGCCAGTTGTATAGCACACTACGTACATACAAGTATCTCATCTCATGTACACGCACGACGAACGTTTAGATATATTCAATTACTTTGTAAATGGAAAAGTGAGGGAAAGATAATTCTATAAAACTAGTGATATTATTATATTATAAAGTATGCTTAAGTGAATCTTTGCCAACAAATCTGCAGAAGTAATGAAATGACACATAACAAATGCTTACTAACGTCGCCTTTCCGCCTGAGGGATTTAGGGAAACGTATGATATGGCATGCCACTTTCACTTGCACGAATTTACTTCAAACAACAAGGGAGTTTTCAGACTGAAGCGACAAGCGATATCGGGATTTCGCACAGAAGCATTCGATCTAAAGCAAACCATTCACCAGCCACGCTTGCGCAAATAACAGGCCGGGGCAACACAATGCACGGTATCAAACGGCCCATTCCGAGCGACAAGCGACACCTGCAATTTGTAGTGTATTTTTAATTCGGAAGGTGTTGTTTATTTTTGAATGTTGGTTTCCAAGAGACACGTATCGCTGCAGTCTGAAAGCTTCCTTTGTAACCAATTCACCTCGAGAAATGCACGTGTCGCTTGGACTGGACTGTTGTTTTCTCAGTATCATGCATCGTGTCGCCTCGGTCTGTTGTACTCGAATGCAAGGTGAAATTGTTTCCTTTAAAGTAAAGGGGCCGTTGCTTGTCGCTTCGCTGTGTAATCTCCGTGCCACTTAAAAGTGAATCCTCAGTGATTAATGAAATTTTTCGAACCGAAGCGACACGACAATCTGCACGTGTCGCTCAGATTTCCAATGGCGTGTATTGTGCCGCCTGAGACTTGATTTCCCATGAGCGATAAATGCTTATTTATAGACTAAATGGGCCTGTGTCGCTTGTCACTTTGGTACGAACCACTGCTGTCGCGTGTCACTTCGGTTTGAAACCTCACTAAGATGCGTGCTTTTCACCACAACACAATACGCAGATAAACTATCAACATGTTGTAACAAAATGCAAGTCGTACAAATCCTTTCCGGGTACCAATCCTTTCTTCGTTTTGCTTGTATCAACAGGTTTCGTCTTTCTACGTCCTTCGGAGACCTACGAAGCATAGGCGCCGACTCCATGGGGCTGGGGGGGGGCTCGAGCCCCCCCAATGTTAACGATGTGGGGGCAGAGCCCTAAAATAATTTTGCTTTAGAGGATCTAATGTATTATTTGCTTCTCTTCTAAAGTTTACTCAGAATTGTGCCACATGAACTTAACTTTAAATACACATTTGAAATGTTCTAGACCATCAATTTGGGGGGCTGAGACCGCTAAACAATCAACTTTGGGGGGGGGGGTGGTATGACCACAGACAGCAAAACACATGACTTATTACTATATACTAAGTATGTAATTATGAGTATTGTTAAAATTTTCACTAAAAAGAGTTTCAAAAGACGATGTGCATGAACTAGGGTAGTGGATGAGACATTTGGGCTACAAGTGGCTCTAACATGACATTCAGATCGAGATCATTGATATATTAGGGAGATCTGTTTTGCGCTCCGTGGTAGCAGATATTAAAAGTCGGGAATATTTTGCTATTATGGTTGACGAAACTTGTGAAATATCCATTCGTGAACAATATTAATATTCTGCATTAGAACTGTGAATAAAAATTTTGATATTTTTGAGGAATTCATGGGCTTTTACGTGATTCCGAACACTGATCAAAACTTAAAAAAGGGAGAGAGTGAGTCATTCATTAATTTATTTCAGTGATCAGAGCCCACCCCCAATAATTTTGACAAGTCGGCGCCCCTGCTACGAAGTGATACTTGACTCAAAAAATTTGTTCCTGATCGAACTGTACAACCATATGCTACACAGCTGACTCCCTATTTCCTTGTAAAAAAATCTTCACTTTGCTCTTTCATATTAACGTCCATAGCACCGTAATCGTAACCGGATGTTCGAGGGGGACCAGACGAGTGCGCATGCTCCGCTGTAGCTCCACCTTTAATACCGTCTATAAGTTAATATTGTGTACAAGAGTGTTGGTTTCTCTGAATAGAGGAAGAAAAGTGTTGAAATGTGTTTGGAGTGTGTTATTTGTGAAACTAACATAATTTGTTCTCCTGCACGCATAGGAGTTTGTGTAACTTATGTTGTCGTAGTTCCCTGCCTTACAAAAAAATGCTGAGTAGTCTGATTGAGGGACTTTAGCAAACTAAGAGCAAAATGGCCCTGAGGAGGTTCTTTCACACCCATAACTCATTTTCGGGGGTCCGCTAATTGTTCCTTGATTATGAAAGTGTGTAAAAAGGAGGTGAGAGTTAAAAATACAGCGTAGTATTCACATACAAGCATAGCCTTACACTGGTTTACGAATAATACGCCAATAGATAAAGAAGATTAACATTAAGTACATATTATATTTTTTTATTTATTGATTGATTGATTGATTTATTTTATTTAGCTTTTTTGCCACTTTTGGCTAATTTCCGAAAATGGAGATGAGTGATGAAATTGATGAAAGGACACTCGCAAACATCCATGCCCAGGACGGGATTCGAACCCGGGACCCTTGGCGACGTAGCGCGATTTGCTAACCACTCCGCCACGGGGACAGGATTATATTTTTAGTGGCAACAATTAAAGGAAAAGAAATACAAATTATGTAAATATAGATTACTTTCCATACTACTGCATTCCTTTTTGGTTATTTAACATTTTGTTCTTTAGGCTAATGGCGATTTTGAGAAAAATAATGATTAAATTAAATGTATGGAAGAGACAAGACACAATGTAACCACCCATGCTGTGGTAGGTACCTCAAACCCAAGAAGTTTGTAGGTAAAATCATGAGTAGAACACTCAACGCACTATGACAATTTTTTATAGTACTTCTGATAGAAAGAGTTCAGACGAACTTGTATGCTTACATCCTATAATGGATTACCCACTTGTATAGAAAGTTAGATTTCTTTCATTTCCATGTTATTGCAGATTTTAGTTTTACGTCCATTCGCTTTGTCTTTATACTTTTCGCGAAACTACCAGGGTTTTTATTGCCGATACAGGCAATATATATGCTGATACAAAGAAACTCAGTTATTTAAAATTATGTTAGATGGTCTTAGTCTGTGCATTATTTTCATGATCATTCATACTGATCGTCACGATTAGAAAAAAGTGCCTTAAAAATGAAATTAATTCCAGACACAATTTAAAACCAGCCTCACTCTCTGACGGCCTTAGTAGTAGGGAAAATACTTAAGAGCTGACAATAGACCCTTTAATTGACATTAATGGGTTTTTAATTCATTTTCGAGGGGTGACGCTATTGTTATTTAATCTAGCGCCACGTGTCGTGGGTGGTGGAGGAGATGAGTCATCGATGACTCATGCACACGTGTGAGTTTGAAATTAATGGTTTTCCATTAGTGCACAAAAGATACTATTATGTATTCCGTTTTTGGACCTAAGCTAACACTATTGTTGTATATTATATATGCGTTTCTGCCGGATATGAGTCACAGATGATTTATACTGACGTTGGAGTTTGGAATTAATGGTTTTTCCATTAAGGTACAAAAGACACTATTGTGGAGTTCGTTTTCGGACTATTCTAACACTATTGTTGTATATTATATATGCGTTTCTGCCGGATATGAGTCATGGGTGCTTTATACAGACGTGGGAACTTGGAATTAATGGTTTTTCCATTAATGTACAAAAGACACTTTCGGCCTATTCTAAGGCGTCACGTCCGGCCATTTTGGCGTCGGTGGTGAGTCATATTTGGTATAATTAAGGATCCGGATTTACCCGAATTCAACCGGTGTCGACGCGTTCGATCGGAGGTAGAAGATATTATAACACATGTTCGCTTTAAAGGCGAAGAAATTGAACGATGTATCCTATATGAAAACGAAGTATGCGAGCAGAATCCATGTTATTAATATTAACCTGTTACGGAAGAACCTGTTATGTGGTTGCATTCATCGGCACCCCCAAACCGCGCGCGTTCATGGACACGCGTGGGGGAAGAAAGGGTCGCCATTGTTACGGCCCCCTTCGCTTGGTCTTCTTCCGAAGTTGAATGGAAGGCAAGTGTCGCCAAATTTTTACACACGAGTATTGATTTTTTTTGAGGTTCCAATTTTATTTGGTGGAAGTAATCTACGCGGTATTTCTGCCGCCTTTTGTAACATTGCAAAGACTATTTAACCTAAGGCGTAACGAATTTGGCTGAACTAGGAACATTCTGTTCCAGTATCTACAGGTTAAAGTGGATGCGATCCACTATTTGCTCTTATTTCTGGGTTGCGAACCACGGCCCATTTGATTATTGGGTTATAAACATCAGGATTCATGTAAAATTGACCAGATGTTTTTACTGTTAGAGACAATATTTCGCATTTTTTGTGTATTTTTACTCAGAAAACGCTATTTGAACGATTCAAGCAAGAGTTCGCATGGGAATTTAGACACACAAACTGTGTTTCTTCAACTTTAGCTGAAATTTAGGTTTATTTTTTACTCTAATATCACAATTTCTTCTATTCAGGCAACATTTTTTATTAAATTTTGGACTCACAAAGACATTTTTCAACTTTTAACTTGTTATTTTAAAAGTTTATTTCCATTTTTTACTCTAATATCACAATTTCTTCTATTCAGGCAACATTTTTTATTAAATTTTGGACTCACAAAGACATTTTTCAACTTTTAACTTGCTATTTTAAAAGTTTATTTCCATTTTTTACTCTAATATCACAATTTGATCTATTCTTGCAGAAGTGTTTATTGCAATTTTGACTTGCAAAGATAATTTTTTCAACTTCTTTTATTATTTTTTCTATTTATTGCCTTTTGTATCTTATATTTTTAATTCTTAACTTTGAGTTTTGTTCTTTATTTAAAAAATTTCTCTAATCACTAAGGAAGAAGTACTTTTAAGTAAAACTGTACCCACAAAGTTTATTATTACTATTATTATTATTATTATTGTTGTTGTTTTTGTTTTGATGTAGTTGTTGAATCTTGTTGTTGTTGTTAGGGTTTATTGACTTCCACTACGCTATTTTTGGTTTGCTTCGTAGGAAAGTTTGTTTATTTTAGAGTTTCCTCGGTATTTTCTTACTGTTAGGGTAGGTAAAGTTTCCTAAATATATGAGTAGGGTTCCATATATTCTTGTTCTTGCATGTTTTTCATATGATGTGATCACAACAACTCTCCAAGTGCTTTTACGGCATGTTTCCATTTTTATTGAGGCTTAGTGATTCCTAGAGCCACTTTATGCATGAGAGAAAGCTTGAAAATTTCGATCTCAGATAGCCGTCAACCTTATGTCAGAGTATTTTCGAGTATATTTTAGACTTATTATGGGGCAGTAGAATATCACGGCTTGCTTATTTTTTAAGTATGTTGCGCAGTTATTGTATTTTTGCTTTTGCTTTCTAGATAAACTGTATGAAATGTTTAATATTTGTACTTTTTTTTGCACTTATAAGAGGCCAAACTTTTACTGTAACTAAAATTATTATCTCTCTAAGCACTGAAACCCCTTTACCAAGAGTACTATAACTGAATGTTTATTAATATTGTTTCTTTCATCCCTTAAATATAACTACTTAACAATATAATGACAAATCACAGGACAAGACGATGTTAGCAGATGACTACGTGGCTCTTAAGTCCACCTGCCAAACTTTTCTTACCATGCTATTTACCCTTATAGTATTTTATTTGGGGTACGTTTCAAGTACTACTTGACTTTTTGAGTGTTTGATTAACACCAGGGGTTATTTGTATCTGTTATGCTGTATTATTTGAGGCTTCTTTTTTTATTCTACATTCACTATATGTCCCTGAGAACTAAATTTCCACTGACTGAAGCTTAAAGCTTAGGCTCTACAGCATGTTGAATGGTTAAGCACTGGTCAATATGAATTTTACAGAGGCTAGTAGGAGGCATAGGAACACACGCCAGAGCCTTATTAGCGTGCAAGAAGCATTTTCAGGGAGTACTACGAGGAAACGAAGTTGATTTTTTTGAGGGCTTTACCAGTTACACAGCCAATATTTGCTATTTCAAGTAACTACATGTACCAAAACATTTTACAGCCCAACACTAACTAGACTTCAATTTATATTTTATTAGGTGCTAAATGTAGCAAGAACACTGATTGTACATACTTTTGAGAATCCAACTATTTCAGGATTTTTTCTATGTACGCATATTTTTATTGATTACTAACTTTAACAGACCAATCAGGAAGACGCCAAAATTCACTAAACTTAGTACTATAGTGTATGTGATTGCATGAAAAGTAGAAATTATAACAACCACAAGATTTCGCTTTTTTTGCTTTTGGGACTAATCGTGACGCTGAGGATGAATGGATGGCCAAAAATCTTAAGGACTGGATGTATTTTACCATTACAGACGCCTATGTAGAAACACTAGAGTACTGTTAGCTTTCAAAATTGAGGTTATACTGTACTGTTTTTTAAATATTTCGTATTTGGCACGCTTAACAAGTTACATTTATATCCATTTCAGGACAAATATTGCTAAAACTCTCAAATTAATGTGTACAACTTTATATTTCTGCTATCAAAGGAATTAACAATCCTATTTTACAAACAAAGGGTATTGTTTACACTTTATTTACTTCAATCTGAGACTAATATTTTACAGTAATTGAATCATTCAGCCCTAGTCAATATTTTACTGCATCAGAAAGTTTGTTATTAATCTAATAAGTATCCTATTTTGTGCTATTCTAACGCAAACGTTGTTTAATTCACTGGTTATAATGCAAACTTTTGCACAAATTCGATATATTCACTACCTTCAAACCAAACAATTGTACTTATTTAGCGCATTTCATTTATATTTCTTGTAATTAACTTATGTTTCTTATAATTAACAAACTAAACTAATTACTTTGGCATGTTAAAAACCTTATTTTTTACTATTTCCTATTCTATCAGGTTCTATATTGCTGTTTTTATCAATTATGTAAGACCACACTCTGGTAAATGCACATATATTCTCTTTTATACACACGCACGTCACACACACACACACACACACACACACACATTTACACACTTATACGAACATACATCTGACGTTTTTCAATATTTTGCTATGAAGTTTGCATCCACGCTATTCAAACAAGGGCAGGCAATGTAGTATTTATGAGTATTAGTAATCCCAAAGTGGTGTTTTTGGTGTCCAAGTTCAGATGAGAGGCTGCTATGTGCCTTTTGCAGGGGATTGCATGTGAAGTGTATGCATATTGAGCATTATTGACTGTGTAGGCTTCCAAGTTTTGCTGTTATTTTCCTATAATTCTGTGAGACTGTAGAGAGTTCTCCCTTTTCATCCAGTTTTCTTTCATTGATTGGATACTTTTTGGGAACTTAGCAGTTTTTATGTTATGAAGCAGATTGTTGTAGAATATTTTGCATGGTCTTTTGTGATATTGAGTGGGTGCTGTAATGGTAGTAAGTATCTTTCCTTTTTGTGTTGATGTTCTTGTGTAGGTTTCCTATTTTCTGTCAAGTTGCAGTACTTAGAATAATCGCTACTGTCTTATTGATCTACGAAGCTCCTTTGAATAATCATTTGCATGTGACCCTATACTCCACGTTGTACTTTGTTCTGGGAGCTATCTTTTGAAGCCTTGGCATTCTGCTAGTACAGTATTATTATCGTAGAGGTAAATTAGTTCGTGAAAATATGTATTTTTCTGATTAACTATAGTCGCTTAGTTGTTCTAGCAGGTATAAGTAGTTACTGCTGATGTTGTTAATTTTCTATTCGCAGGGGCTATGTATGATGTAGCGTATTTGTGTTGGCTGTCCCTTTTATTCCTATGTTGTTGAGTTTCTCCATAAGCATGTCCTGTTTTACTCTATTCTATGCCTTGTTGCTGCTAGATATCTGAGGTATGTTGCTGGTTCATATCTGAGGTAGCTTGTTTGACTATCTATTATTTTTGCTATGGCTGTGGCTATTGATGTCCCTTTCTGAATTCCATGTTGGTTTCTGTTTATCCTTGTTGCTGCTTGTTATCTGAGTTAGGTTGTTTGACTTCAGGACTATCCTTTTTTAACTTTATTGTTGATTGCTGTTTTGTTTATTTCCTTATTTGTTTTTATTTGTCTACTGAATCTATTTGTTTTGTGTCTTGTAATATTATTTACTATAGTAACAAAATTATTTTCCTTCCATCCCACATTTATTATTCTGAGCAACAGAACTTCTCCTTCTTTCCTATATATTTGATTATTTCTGGTGTAAAGTACATTTTTTTCAAAGTGAATGTTTTAAAAGTACAATTTTTACAAAGTTAATGTTTTAAAAGTACAATTTTTTCAAAGTTAATGTTTTAAAAGTACAATTTTTACAAAGTTAATGTTTTAAAAGTACAATTTTTACAAAGTTAATGTTTTAAAAGTACATTTTTTCAAAGTGAATGTTTTAAAAGTACAATTTTTACAAAGTTAATGTATTAAAAGTACAATTTTTTCAAAGTTAATGTTTTAAAAGTACAATTTTTACAAAGTTAATGTTTTAAAAGTACAATTTTTACAAAGTTAATGTTTTAAAAGTACATTTTTTCAAAGTTAATGTTTTAAAAATACTATTCTTTCAAAGTTAATAATTTAAGAGTACAATTCTTCTGCTATTTGAACTTTTGTACAATTTTGTTATTTTTGTTAAAATAAATATGTTAGTTGATATAAAATTACAGTAAATTTTCAGGAATTTATATATTAAATTTCAAAATAGTGTTATTTGCTAAAGATAGCGGACAAAATAAATTAAACTTTGACAAATACTGAACAAGAAATATACAAGTATGGTGATAAATATCAATTTTTAAAAATAATTTTGTTACTATAGTAAATAATATTACAAGACACAAAACAAATAGATTCAGTAGACAAATAAAAACAAATAAGGAAATAAACAAAACAGCAATCAACAATAAAGTTAAAAAAGGATAGTCCTGAAGTCAAACAACCTAACTCAGATAACAAGCAGCAACAAGGATAAACAGAAACCAACATGGAATTCAGAAAGGGACATCAATAGCCACAGCCATAGCAAAAATAATAGATAGTCAAACAAGCTACCTCAGATATGAACCAGCAACATACCTCAGATATCTAGCAGCAACAAGGCATAGAATAGAGTAAAACAGGACATGCTTATGGAGAAACTCAACAACATAGGAATAAAAAGGACAGCCAACACAAATACGCTACATCATACATAGCCCCTGCGAATAGAAAATTAACAACATCAGCAGTAACTACTTACACCTGCTAGAACAACTAAGCGACTATAGTTAATCAGAAAAATACATATTTTCACGAACTAATTTACCTCTACGATAATAATACTGTACTAGCAGAATGCCAAGGCTTCAAAAGATAGCTCCCAGAACAAAGTACAACGTGGAGTATAGGGTCACATGCAAATGATTATTCAAAGGAGCTTCGTAGATCAATAAGACAGTAGCGATTATTCTAAGTACTGCAACTTGACAGAAAATAGGAAACCTACACAAGAACATCAACACAAAAAGGAAAGATACTTACTACCATTACAGCACCCACTCAATATCACAAAAGACCATGCAAAATATTCTACAACAATCTGCTTCATAACATAAAAACTGCTAAGTTCCCAAAAAGTATCCAATCAATGAAAGAAAACTGGATGAAAAGGGAGAACTCTCTACAGTCTCACAGAATTATAGGAAAATAACAGCAAAACTTGGAAGCCTACACAGTCAATAATGCTCAATATGCATACACTTCACATGCAATCCCCTGCAAAAGGCACATAGCAGCCTCTCATCTGAACTTGGACACCAAAAACACCACTTTGGGATTACTAATACTCATAAATACTACATTGCCTGCCCTTGTTTGAATAGCGTGGATGCAAACTTCATAGCAAAATATTGAAAAACGTCAGATGTATGTTCGTATAAGTGTGTAAATGTGTGTGTGTGTGTGTGTGTGTGTGTGTGACGTGCGTGTGTATAAAAGAGAATATATGTGCATTTACCAGAGTGTGGTCTTACATAATTGATAAAAACAGCAATATAGAACCTGATAGAATAGGAAATAGTAAAAAATAAGGTTTTTAACATGCCAAAGTAATTAGTTTAGTTTGTTAATTATAAGAAACATAAGTTAATTACAAGAAATATAAATGAAATGCGCTAAATAAGTACAATTGTTTGGTTTGAAGGTAGTGAATATATCGAATTTGTGCAAAAGTTTGCATTATAACCAGTGAATTAAACAACGTTTGCGTTAGAATAGCACAAAATAGGATACTTATTAGATTAATAACAAACTTTCTGATGCAGTAAAATATTGACTAGGGCTGAATGATTCAATTACTGTAAAATATTAGTCTCAGATTGAAGTAAATAAAGTGTAAACAATACCCTTTGTTTGTAAAATAGGATTGTTAATTCCTTTGATAGCAGAAATATAAAGTTGTACACATTAATTTGAGAGTTTTAGCAATATTTGTCCTGAAATGGATATAAATGTAACTTGTTAAGCGTGCCAAATACGAAATATTTAAAAAACAGTACAGTATAACCTCAATTTTGAAAGCTAACAGTACTCTAGTGTTTCTACATAGGCGTCTGTAATGGTAAAATACATCCAGTCCTTAAGATTTTTGGCCATCCATTCATCCTCAGCGTCACGATTAGTCCCAAAAGCAAAAAAAGCGAAATCTTGTGGTTGTTATAATTTCTACTTTTCATGCAATCACATACACTATAGTACTAAGTTTAGTGAATTTTGGCGTCTTCCTGATTGGTCTGTTAAAGTTAGTAATCAATAAAAATATGCGTACATAGAAAAAATCCTGAAATAGTTGGATTCTCAAAAGTATGTACAATCAGTGTTCTTGCTACATTTAGCACCTAATAAAATATAAATTGAAGTCTAGTTAGTGTTGGGCTGTAAAATGTTTTGGTACATGTAGTTACTTGAAATAGCAAATATTGGCTGTGTAACTGGTAAAGCCCTCAAAAAAATCAACTTCGTTTCCTCGTAGTACTCCCTGAAAATGCTTCTTGCACGCTAATAAGGCTCTGGCGTGTGTTCCTATGCCTCCTACTAGCCTCTGTAAAATTCATATTGACCAGTGCTTAACCATTCAACATGCTGTAGAGCCTAAGCTTTAAGCTTCAGTCAGTGGAAATTTAGTTCTCAGGGACATATAGTGAATGTAGAATAAAAAAAGAAGCCTCAAATAATACAGCATAACAGATACAAATAACCCCTGGTGTTAATCAAACACTCAAAAAGTCAAGTAGTACTTGAAACGTACCCCAAATAAAATACTATAAGGGTAAATAGCATGGTAAGAAAAGTTTGGCAGGTGGACTTAAGAGCCACGTAGTCATCTGCTAACATCGTCTTGTCCTGTGATTTGTCATTATATTGTTAAGTAGTTATATTTAAGGGATGAAAGAAACAATATTAATAAACATTCAGTTATAGTACTCTTGGTAAAGGGGTTTCAGTGCTTAGAGAGATAATAATTTTAGTTACAGTAAAAGTTTGGCCTCTTATAAGTGCAAAAAAAAGTACAAATATTAAACATTTCATACAGTTTATCTAGAAAGCAAAAGCAAAAATACAATAACTGCGCAACATACTTAAAAAATAAGCAAGCCGTGATATTCTACTGCCCCATAATAAGTCTAAAATATACTCGAAAATACTCTGACATAAGGTTGACGGCTATCTGAGATCGAAATTTTCAAGCTTTCTCTCATGCATAAAGTGGCTCTAGGAATCACTAAGCCTCAATAAAAATGGAAACATGCCGTAAAAGCACTTGGAGAGTTGTTGTGATCACATCATATGAAAAACATGCAAGAACAAGAATATATGGAACCCTACTCATATATTTAGGAAACTTTACCTACCCTAACAGTAAGAAAATACCGAGGAAACTCTAAAATAAACAAACTTTCCTACGAAGCAAACCAAAAATAGCGTAGTGGAAGTCAATAAACCCTAACAACAACAACAAGATTCAACAACTACATCAAAACAAAAACAACAACAATAATAATAATAATAATAGTAATAATAAACTTTGTGGGTACAGTTTTACTTAAAAGTACTTCTTCCTTAGTGATTAGAGAAATTTTTTAAATAAAGAACAAAACTCAAAGTTAAGAATTAAAAATATAAGATACAAAAGGCAATAAATAGAAAAAATAATAAAAGAAGTTGAAAAAATTATCTTTGCAAGTCAAAATTGCAATAAACACTTCTGCAAGAATAGATCAAATTGTGATATTAGAGTAAAAAATGGAAATAAACTTTTAAAATAGCAAGTTAAAAGTTGAAAAATGTCTTTGTGAGTCCAAAATTTAATAAAAAATGTTGCCTGAATAGAAGAAATTGTGATATTAGAGTAAAAAATGGAAATAAACTTTTAAAATAACAAGTTAAAAGTTGAAAAATGTCTTTGTGAGTCCAAAATTTAATAAAAAATGTTGCCTGAATAGAAGAAATTGTGATATTAGAGTAAAAAATAAACCTAAATTTCAGCTAAAGTTGAAGAAACACAGTTTGTGTGTCTAAATTCCCATGCGAACTCTTGCTTGAATCGTTCAAATAGCGTTTTCTGAGTAAAAATACACAAAAAATGCGAAATATTGTCTCTAACAGTAAAAACATCTGGTCAATTTTACATGAATCCTGATGTTTATAACCCAATAATCAAATGGGCCGTGGTTCGCAACCCAGAAATAAGAGCAAATAGTGGATCGCATCCACTTTAACCTGTAGATACTGGAACAGAATGTTCCTAGTTCAGCCAAATTCGTTACGCCTTAGGTTAAATAGTCTTTGCAATGTTACAAAAGGCGGCAGAAATACCGCGTAGATTACTTCCACCAAATAAAATTGGAACCTCAAAAAAAATCAATACTCGTGTGTAAAAATTTGGCGACACTTGCCTTCCATTCAACTTCGGAAGAAGACCAAGCGAAGGGGGCCGTAACAATGGCGACCCTTTCTTCCCCCACGCGTGTCCATGAACGCGCGCGGTTTGGGGGTGCCGATGAATGCAACCACATAACAGGTTCTTCCGTAACAGGTTAATATTAATAACATGGATTCTGCTCGCATACTTCGTTTTCATATAGGATACATCGTTCAATTTCTTCGCCTTTAAAGCGAACATGTGTTATAATATCTTCTACCTCCGATCGAACGCGTCGACACCGGTTGAATTCGGGTAAATCCGGATCCTTAATTATACCAAATATGACTCACCACCGACGCCAAAATGGCCGGACGTGACGCCTTAGAATAGGCCGAAAGTGTCTTTTGTACATTAATGGAAAAACCATTAATTCCAAGTTCCCACGTCTGTATAAAGCACCCATGACTCATATCCGGCAGAAACGCATATATAATATACAACAATAGTGTTAGAATAGTCCGAAAACGAACTCCACAATAGTGTCTTTTGTACCTTAATGGAAAAACCATTAATTCCAAACTCCAACGTCAGTATAAATCATCTGTGACTCATATCCGGCAGAAACGCATATATAATATACAACAATAGTGTTAGCTTAGGTCCAAAAACGGAATACATAATAGTATCTTTTGTGCACTAATGGAAAACCATTAATTTCAAACTCACACGTGTGCATGAGTCATCGATGACTCATCTCCTCCACCACCCACGACACGTGGCGCTAGATTAAATAACAATAGCGTCACCCCTCGAAAATGAATTAAAAACCCATTAATGTCAATTAAAGGGTCTATTGTCAGCTCTTAAGTATTTTCCCTACTACTACTGGCCTTGTACCAACTTTATCGTCATTGTGCTTAACTTTACGGTGGCGATAAAGAAAACGAATTTACTTAAGTAATAAAGACTGATAGCAACTATAAAATGGAATAATCATGAAGAAAAAGTCTGTTTATGAGGAAGTTGTTTAGAAATTCAATTTTCTGCTGAATACTCAAAAGTGCAAATATTCCAAAACCGCACCATTGTGCCCCGTTTAAAACTTCTTTGCTAGTCTAGTGGAGAAATATGTGGAGAGAAAAATGGAATACCAAGTAACTCACAGATGTGAGTGCCCAGTAAAACTTTTGTTAAGGAAATGTTCCGTCCTTACGTTGGATACACCAGCGTCATAATTACGTGTCATCACGAGAAAGGAACGTTTTAACGGAGGAAAAAAGAGAAGATGTGTGAAAGAAACGGTAGAGAATGAGAGAGAAAAACATGAAAAAGAATCCAGAGAGAAAGAAAAACAAAAATAAAGAATCAAGAAAGAGGAAGAGAAAGAAATTGGAGAGATAGGGAGAAAAGAGAGAAATAGGATAAATAGGATAGAAAGAATAAGAAAGCGAGAAACAGAGGGAGAGGAAAAGAAACAGAATGAAGCTAAACAAAGAGAAAATAAAAAAGCGAGAGAAGGAGGGAGAGAGGGAAATATATAGAAGCTAGATGGAAAGATAAAAACATTCGAACCTAGGACTGTTGACCTTGAAGCACACTACGCTAACCACTCCGTTACGAAATCTGCAGAAGCCGGAGGTAGTGTGCATGGCCTTCGTACGAAGGTACGTACCCTTCCAGCAATTGCATGAAATGACTCAGCTTAACCTCAGAAAAACACAACTATACATCGTCCGGCCGTAAGATTTGAACATGCGATCTTCCGATTACTGTAACCGACTCAAAGATGCTCAAGAGTTATATTTGTTAAATTTCAGTTTGACTTGTTATGCTACATAATATTTACGATTTGTAATAAAAAATCCTGTTAAATTAAATTACGCGCTTTATTTTAATGACAGATTAGTAAGTATAAGCTAATCGCTACGATGAAGATGAATCATGATGGATGAAACTGAATGGGATAGCCTATTTTCATTTCTTATTCCTTTCTATTAAACATAGATTTTCATGTTACAAATTAGTTTCTTATGCTTGAAGCCTGATAATGAATTTTTGAAATCCCCTATAAATACCTATGAATTTTTTAAATCGCCTATAAATACCTATCTTGCCTAAAATGCCTATTTTGGCATATTTTGCTTTTCTCGCTGCTTTTGCTCTCTCTACAGTACAGTGCAGTAAGTAAGATTTGAAGAAAGTAAGTAAATAGTAAGTTAAGTAGCTAATTTTTTGCGAGTGTCTCGTCATTTTCTTCAAACCGCCATTCAACATTATTGTCGTGATTGGCCAAAAGTAACAGAAAGAGGAAAAGAAATTCAAAACATCACGTCAATAATCGTGCAACTATGAAAAGTATTTTCTTGTCTTTCTGTATTTCATAGCATTTTTTTAAGTACCTATTTTATTCCTTTATGGGTGCCTATTTGCTTTCCTATTTCACAAGTTTTAAGTCCCTATAGACCTCCATCCTAGTATCGTGCGTTTCCAACTGTGCAAAATCTACCCTTCTTCATGTACAGTCGCCAGCAATAGATCTTGAAATTCTTGCTTCCCTGCAAGGTGCTATGTGTATTGCCTAACTCTACGGCGTTGGTAGAAGTTGCCATTGAAAATTTGCTATCAAAATTCAATTATCGCCATAGCGATAACGCATAACGTCTTGCAGGGAAGCGAGCATTTTAGGATCTACGTGTTCCACTTTTATTGCCGGTGACTGTACATTCATAGAAGCAAACTCAAAAAATAAAGCAGAAGGAAACGCAAGGTTTGCAAAAATCCACAGCAAAAGACAGACGTTTCTGTTGCTAGCTGGAACAGCTGATGCAAGTACGTATTTCTCGCCCCTCCACCTAACGGTGGTTCCACGCTCTCGGGGAAGCGCGACGATCACGTGACTCCCGAGATAAACCCCAACACCTTATCCAGCGGGACTCGAGGCCCGCAACCGAGAAAACACGCATTTATGCGAATTGGCTTGTTACGAGCGCTTTGTCTAAGCTCGTTGGATATGTATTCGTTTCATACAAGCGGGAACATGACACCTTCGCACAAATGGGGAAGGGATTAAAAAGGTTAAAAGCAAAGTAATGGGCTCGTTAGGTCCGCAGGAAACTGTTAATGTTTTATGTTCAGACAATAATAAGTGTTATCGGAAATTAATCTTAATCATGGTAGCTCAATTTGTTTTATTGCTGTGTAAGCTCGCACACACGCTATTAAAATTAAGAAAAACAAGTGATTTGCATTACTTGGGAGTATTTACTCCGATGGATGATAGATTGAGTTCATTTGCATTCGAGAATACAGAAGCAAAATGCACCGATTGCAAGTTTCAATCGTTTGACTCACGATAATTTACGTCTCCAGGCCAAATTTTGTTCTTATATTTCTTGCAGAAGGTCATGGTGAAATAAGGAGATGTAGAGAGAACCACGGAGGGAAAAGGATAGAAAGAGATAAATGGAAAGAAGATATAGAAACAGAGAAAAGGAAAGAGGAAAAGAAAGTGAACTAAGCAGAGAAGAAAGAATAATAGAAAGATAAGAAATAGAGAGATGGCAAGGAGGAACATAGAGAAACAGAACGAAAGAATGAAAAGATAGAAGAGCAGAGAGAAGAAAGAATGGAAAGAGAAAGAAAGAAAAACAAGATAAAGAAACCGTAAGTAGAAAATAAAGAATCACAAACAGAGAGGGATAGTAAAAAAAATGAATGAAGGCAAAAAAAAACGAGCACCGTAAATACTGGTGAACAACATTTTTGAGGAAAACTGATTATCGTCTTGACATAAGTGCCACGAAAGAAGGGGGTGTACAAGTCGCAGATTTTATAGGTTATAAACTTTTTGAGTTAGCCAGCCATTCATATTCTTCTTCCTTCTTGAAAACTGTGGGTTAAGAACTGATGACCAAAAGAAAAGAAAGGGTCCCTTGACCTCGCGAGAAAATTACTTATTAATAATTTCTCTTCGCTGCTTCTGTTTTCTCTCTTATGTTTAGATTTTCGCCAGCATTCCTGGCCTTAGAATCTATTTCTTCTTGTTTATTCTATCTCTCGAATACTTTTTCACTACCCTCTACGGTGGAAGGTCAATGCCAAAGTTTTTTGGTTGCTACAGGGAATCAAAGCTGGACAGCTCGCATCAAAAGCAAAGGAGCCCATTATAATACTGTGTTCTAAAGTCCGTTCTATGAGCAGAAACAGTCCGCGTCCGGAATCGAACTCCAGATCCTTTAGCACGGACGTAACCACCCATGAAAAAATGGGGTGAAAAAATCTTATTGTGTTCAATGTGATTTTTTACGTGGAAAGTTAAATAAATGTTATTCTCTTTTCAAATAATTCAAAATAAAGCATTGCCCTCCCTTGGTAAGTGTTGTTTGCCCCACTCTGGAAAATGCCGTTTGTGCACCTGATAAAAAAAGTCTCTTTTTGCCCTCCTCCCTTGTAAAATAGTCTAGTTATGCTCATGTCCTAGTCAGGTAAAGATCACTCTAAACAAAACACTACCGAGAGGTCCGTAATTTTAATATACGGCTATTATTATTTACTTGCCACGTTCTTGTTTTACCTAATTGTTTGTATGCTTGATATATGGACAGGAAGCAATGTAAATATATGAATGAATGAATGAATTAAATAAATTAATTAAAATTGTTTGGGTGAGTCGGCACATTAGGCCATTTTGCATCTTTCAATGTATGCTGGGAAATAAGCCCCTTACCTAAAATTCTTAAAACAAGGGGTGTAAAATGTCTCTTGGGAAACATTAAAAGTGCAAGGATGTAAAGGGGCCTGCACTAGACAAACACAACACGTTAAAAAGCAAGAATCCACTAAAAGCTCTCTCACAGACAGCTCTTCGCAAAAAGCTAAAAGCATTGGATAAATCTCGGTCGTCATCTCCCAACAGGGATGACAAACAGCTCGGAAGATTAAAAGTCTGCCTGAGGAAAGCATATTCTGGACATTCAACAAGAATATGCCGAATACTTAAAACAACATTACAAACACGACACATCGGAAGATTCAGACCTTGCAGCAAGTGGTGATGCGTTAGACTGCTGTGTCCAATACGTAGTCGAGTAAGTAGAACTACATCTCGACGAGGGGGACGGGACGAGGAACGCTTAACGTACGCTTAATAGCGCGAAGCTTGTTCCCAGTTACCGCAAAATATGTGTGGGAAAGTGAGTCGTGAGGTTTTGGCCAGAACTAAAAAAAAATGGCTAGTTTATGGTGCGTTTGTCAATATTTTGGAGACTTGTGAGCAAATTTTGTTCGCCCGAGGATAAATAAAATTCTACTGATTTTATTATTAGACTTAGTATACGAGAAAAGTGATATACGACTAAGGTGAGTAACCCCGTGTCTCGTTCTTGGTCTCGATGCATGCAAACAAGTTAATGTCTCGAATTACGAACTTCCGTCTCGTTATGAAATCGACGTGCGCCTACAACGTTGTTAACTTCCGGAGAAGATTCCAACTTTTTATAAAGCGCAAAAAGTTAAGCGTTTAGACCCGTACTTTTTATCCTGTGCACGCTGTCCACGTGGGAATGCATACCTGGCGCCTGGAGTTCGTTGAGCAGCAGTGCAAGACAAAACATAACTGCATTCCTTTCTGTTATTTTCAGTCATAGTTCTTTTCAGACATTATGCCGTCCTGTCAGTGCTTTTCTTCTCATTCATCTTTATACCACATGCGTTCTGCGACATTAAACTCTCTTTTCCTCTATTTTCTGCCGTATTTTACTAAAAAATAAACTGATTCGTTGGCCTCTATATTCCGATTTTTGCTTTCATTTTCGTATTAGTCTCCTGTCTCTCTCTATCTCTCTCTCTCTCTCTCTCGTTTTCTGATGTTACAGACTACATCTCACTAGGAGCAGAGGGAGTAAAATGGAACATTATTATGATTTGTAGAACAATCACAAAAAGGTATACTTTGTCATAGCTAACAAAACATGGTCTCCCTATCATATTTCCTTCTCATATTGTCCTGAACTTGGCTCCCTCCCATCCTATTCACTTCCAACACCCTTTTCAATGCGCAATGCAAATTACTATAGATTTTATAAAACTATTGCAGTGAATGTTTTGTTCTTTTCATAGATACGTCACACAAATGACGTACATTAATTATTTCCTATGTATTTAGAACCTGAGTAACATTGTAAGGACAAATACAAGTGGCAAGTTTACGTGATATGAATGAGGCATGGGTATCGGAGGATGAATATGAATCCAGTACATTTATATTTCTCTCGCGATATCTCAGGAGAACCCTCACCCTCTGCTTTTAGACTTCCGAAGGTTAGAATGTATAGTAAGTTATGGTTATATACGAGCGCATGAATAATCGGCCGGTTTACTTTACAACTGTCCAATTTAATCTTAAAATTGTATGCTAGATACAAACGTCAGTACCACAAGATATTTAAGGGTCGTGGAATTGCAGGCCTACTTCTGTTGTGACTACATAGTCACAATATAATCATCATTAGTGTTGTTCTGATAAATTAATAACAGGAAACTATCATTGCTTCCTTTTCCCTTATTGGTCTTTTTCAGTATTTTTGCAATTTTTTTGCATTTCAAGTAATGGAAAATCCACATTTTTCTTGAAGTTCAAAGAGAGAAAGAGCAGAATATACCGTGCGTCCATTTCGATCTGCAGCCGAGAGATCGGGAGAAGCGTGGCGGGCGGCGCTGACGGAGATGCCGACATTTGCGGCCTGAAATGCCCGCTTATTTTTATGGACATATGCAGACATTTATATAAATATTGCAAAACGAGCACTAACCTGTGTTATAAGAGTATGGTTTTAATTTTAGTAGTGACTGTATGTGCCGATGATTTTGACACGCCCACCTCTTGTGAAACACGGCGTAGAGGTTTGTTTGGAGAACGTTCTAACGCTGCACCAATATCATCGAGTTTTGCTTCGGTTAGAATCCGTCGTTTTTGCTTAGGTGTTTAAAAATTTAACGATACAGTTTCTCGTAATTTAAGGACAAGATGTCTAACCGTATCTCTGTGTGGAGTTGAAACGCATGGGAATTTCTGTACAAATTACCTACACACGTCTCGACACGAATTTGTTTTCACGAACGTGTCATACATAAAAATTCTTTGTTCTAACGTGAATCTTGCGGCTGGCATTCCAATCGTCTCACTGACACGTCACACATACACACTACAATAACACAAACAAGTAACTGCAAGTAACCAAGAATAACACTCTTGCGCACAGTACGAAATTAACACGCTCTTGGTTTACATTGCTCGCCACTATATTTACAACTCTGTCTTCATCTAGTCGCGAAGGAACAAAAAACTCGAGCTCGGATATTTCGGATTGCAAGGAAGCTCACGAAAACCATTCACTTTTATCGGTTTCGTCTGCAGTGTAATCCTGATACAGTGTTGCACATTCGAAACCTCCAAACGATTCCCATGGCCACAAAACTCTTTCAAGGATATAAACTTAAACAGGACGTTACTGGTCAAAACTATGATTAAAATGCTTTATTATCTGTGGCTCTTAACATCGTTTCTATAGCGTATTTATTTGTGTATATAAGAGCAGAACTTAAATGAATTACAGAAGAACTTTTGCGTGTTATAACATAGGTTACTGCTCGTTTTGCAATATTTGTATAAATGTCTGCATATATCTATAAAAATAAGCGGGCATTACAGGCCGCAAATGTCGGCATCTCCGTCAGCGCCGCCCGCCACGCCTCTCCCGATCTCTCGGCTGCAGATCGAAATGGACGCACGGTATTAAGTACATAATTTTTCAAGTTGAAATAAAAAATATGACATTTAAATGACAGTTGATGTTTTTGGCACTAATTTCATTACCAAACATGAGGTTGTGCTAAATTATTCACGTACCTTAATAAGAACGAGACTCGTTCGCCATTTATGAAAAATTCAAGCTCAAAAGCAAGGCTACCCCATAGAATTTGTAGGGATTGTGGACGTAGGACCCCACATATTCTTCTCACGAAACCTCGGTTATTGCGGAGGTGATATGATCAGCACCATGCTCCAGTCACTTTTACCCACCAGGGTTAACCTCAGATACACTTTTATTAGAGGTTGGGTGAACATTTTAATATCTAAATATATGGTCTATTTTTAAAACATATGTACCATTTTTAAATAATCTTAAAAGTCATTTTCGAGATTTTTACGTCATTAAATTCCCAACTTTACTTTCGAATGTAAAGTTCGAGGGAGGGGCAATTACCCATTTACACCTCCGCGGAGTCACCTTGAAGCATAACTCTGATATAAGGCATAGTTTCTTGGGATATTTACAAAGATTTTGACGTAGGTTTGATGTGAACATTCTCCAAAATTCATGTAAGTATTAGTGTTAATATTTATCACGTTCGGGTTGTGTTTATGGTACCAAATTCAAATTTCGACAATGGGACAATGAGGAGATGTAATAACAAATTTCTTGCAGTAAAAAAGACATCAGAAGTACTTAGAAAATTCCTATGTGATTGTTGATCCGCATGGACATACCAACAGATTTGGACATTCTCCACTGCCATAATCTACATTTTCAGACAAGTTTCATGTACACAATCGTGCGATTTTCTAGGCGTTATAATCTCTACGATAGCGAGAGGTCACATAATTATCCTTGTTCAAAAATATAGATAAAGTAAGGCTCTAAACCATGTTCAGCTGAAATAATACAGAATTCTGTCTATCCTCTTCCCACTCCCTATATTTCCTTTGATATCGATTTGGCATTGACAGGCTGGGTGGCTATGGATATATTCTGGTAAACGTTAATTGTTACTTCTAAAATAAAGTACTCGAAATAGCATATAAAACTATTTCTTGGTTAGATAGATTACACCTAATGGAATATTTCTTTACCGTAAATGTCAAGTTTTAGTTACTTTTATCCCTTCTCTCGTCCATTATCAATAGCTAGGTTCAATATGTACAGGGTGGTTCAAATGTCTTGTCACCCCTACATAAATATGTAATAACACAAATAATCCAATACAGCATAAGATATTCAAATAAACGGACACATTTGATAGATTCACTTTCACCAGGACGGATATTTACGCATCCACATTGTCAGTATGAGCACCATCATTTTCGTGAAATGGAGGGTGAAATGTAAATACACAACTTCACTGAAACTTGAGAGGGTAACAAGACATTTGGACCACTCTGTATATCAATATGAGCTAGGTTCGTCGTCGCTATTTCTTCAGCCACATTTATGAAACAACTGAAAAGGGTAACTGTCTATTGATAAAAAAATATCGGATTCCAGTTTGCGACTGATTTCGGTGGTACGTATTACTAGATTGGGTACATATTAAGTCCGAAATATGTTTATCTCATAGACGTAGATGTAGTGAAGTTTGTTGCTAAGTAAATTGTAAGTTATACTCGAAAATGTTGCTTAATGACAACACTACTTAACAAAAATTATGAAGTTTTCTATGAGGGTAGTATCTTTATGGAGCGAAACTGTCTCTGCAGTTATTAAATTTCCTGAAGTATCTATGTCTAATAGTGTCTAGCTTCGACCATTAGTCAAATCGAGAGAATTTACAATGATCTGAGGTTTTACATCTCTGCATTGTATAGTTCACATAGGCATTCAATTTTTACTATTGGCATTCACGACCGCACAGTGATGTGTCAAGCTACATAATTGTGGTGTAGTGTGCCAATACTCTAGTATCACGGCATTTTCTAAAATATAGATAGTTGTCAAGCACGGCCCCCACAGTTACATAACAACAATAAAGTTAAAGTTTGTTAAAGTAACAAACCCTTTCGTATTTAGTACACCCAATAAATTCTCCAGAAAAATATCTTGACGTTGATCTTTTGCTAAAGGAACAACTTTCATACCGGTATGCGAATGTGGCTATTGTCCTGTGCAAACTGATGATTGCCGGCCCCGTGGCGGAGTGGTTAGCACATCGCGCTACGACGCCAGAGGTCCCGGGTTCGAATCCCGGCCTGGGCATGTATATTTGTGAGTGTCCACTCAGAAATTTCATCATATCATCACTCATCCCCATCTTCGCAAATTACCCAAAAGTAGCACAAAACGCGAAGTAGAATAAAGTAAATCAATCAATCAAACTGATGATTGAAATACGTGGCAATCTGTTTACATTCTGGTTCATGCAATGCTGGATTACAAGATTATTGATATTTTTTGATTGATCGATTTGGTGTTTTAAGTCCACTTAATGCACAGTAAGGTAATCGGGACTGGACCTACAGTTTAAAGTGGGATCCGAACTAATATGTGCCTCCACCGGGTATCGAACCCAGGAGATTATTGTGGAAGTTTACTTTTTATTTTTTATATTGTCGTCAGAGCGCCCGAACTGATTTGTGTTAATATGGAAATTATTCAAATTTATCCAATTATTTTTACTTGGTTACCCTTCTTTGTGTACCAGAACTTGAACTCAAAATACAAATTTAGCAAGTCTTAAAATATGTTATGCTTATAGTTTAGAAACTATATGCAACACAACTATATTAAAATACTGAGAAAATTTTCAAGTTTGAAATTTCACAAAGTATTAAAAATAATAATTGTAAACGAGGATACAATAATTATATTAGTGAATGTTAAAGTCCACTTTTGCTGTTCCTGTGTGCTCCAGTTTTAGTTACAAGAATTTATAGAGAATGGCTATTTAAAATGTTTAGAAACATGGTACTTATATCGTGGATTATTACTGGTTTTGGGGAGGGCTAAGAGAAGATGAGGGTATTTCAGATTTCTCTCTACATTTCTATGTACATTTAAAGTTTTAAAACTTCATGCATAAAGCAATATTAATTAAAGTCAAGCAAACACGCATGCCAGAAGATTTCTTTAAAAAATAAAGCTTCATCGAATTACTATCAGCAGCTACATATATTTTTCAAGTAAAGATTTCGAGAAGTAAAAATTAAACATCGCACAACTTTTTAATTTGCTAGTCTAACGGGGTGAAATGTTCTAGACAGGCATAAACAGATGACCTTTTCTTTCTTCTTGGAAATTCAATGTAACTCATGTATATTTTAAGGAAAATACTCAAATTACAAAGGTAATATTTTATAAAAAGTAGGCTTACCTCATTTTGTATAATATTATGACACTTTAGAACAAAACAATGACTTCAGTTTATCTTTCTTTAAAAAAGAAATGCGGCCTGGACTGATATTTTGCGCCCAGCCGCTAAAATGTTTTGTCAAAACTCTTCAACACACAACCCAGTTTTTCACTATATTCTCGCTGTACTCTTTTTCGAAACTCAAAATACAGCAAGTCTCCGCAGAGATTCTACACTAAACCCGGCACGTTGTCGAAAACATCGATACGTAAACAAAACACAATCACGCCGCGCCTTTACTATGTCCAAACTCCCTGCCCGAAGACTTACACGGACTGCTCGAAGGCACTTGACGGCTCCGTAAGTTTTACCAACTTACGTAAAAGAACGTCTTCAAGTTCAGCCAATAGCGGTGCCGCTGTGTGATGCTCTGTCGACCAATAGGAACGCCCGGTTCCCCTCCCTCTTTCCCTTCCTTCGGAATCCCTCTTAACATCTTCTAACGCTCCGTTGGTCAGGAAAGTAAAAAAGAAAAATTTCGATTATTTCCCTCCCCCTTTCACTCTTTCTCTTCTCCATGTCAAAGGACTTTTATGCGAATGTAAATTATTGAAAAAAAAATGACAGCAGAACAATCAGTATTTTGCTAAAGTACCCGTACAAAAGTGTCAAAAAAATGACAAAGCTTGGGTGCGGGCAGATCTTCAATGTCGATGACACGTTCTTAAATGTGCAGCTCATTTCTCTTTTCAATGGTGCCGTATAAATTAGTTTGGCGTGCATCAAAAGATTTGGTAAAGACACTGTGCGAATTAAGCCTTTTGCTTGGGGGGATGGATGGACAATCACTCAGTGGCGTATGTGCGATTTCATTTGGGGCGGAAGGTTTTTTTGGGTATGCAAATTTGTATGCTACCTGTGGATGCACATCGGATCCCACTCTAAACTGTAGGCCCAGTCCCGATTAGCCTTTCTATGCATAAAGTGGACTTTAGTTTACTTTGAATTCGAGTTTTTTTAAACGGTTCTAAGTACCTTAGAATAGTGGGTCATTAAATCTTATAACGTTTACACGTAATTTAGAAACACGTAGTATATTTACATTCTAAGAGAACCCAAAATGAACTATCAAACTAACGCCGAAAACTTGACCAAATTTCTAATGCCAAGTTCAAACTTAACGTCCATTTAACGTACCTCCAAGTTTCTTGTGAACACTGTTTTTAATACAAGTGAAATATCAGGACTATGCCATGAAAACAAGTTGTTGGCTGTTGGCTCGGTGAGGTTGATCAGTTTCAGAATGGCGTTCTTTTTTTAATTAATCCACAGAGCTGCATTCTTTTAGGCGGGGAAATATTTGAGACTGGACTATTAACGTTAACATAGTTGCGATTTATTGTGTCCTATGTGCTTTCAATTCCACATTCTTTGAGGGAGATAAAAACATCCTTGGCAAAGATAAACATTTTCTATTGGCAGGGATGACCTCCGGTATCCCCCCGTTAATTCGCACACTGGGTAAAGATAATGGGATTTATAAGTATTGGTCGGCAAACTGTCCATGACCACATTAGTTTTTCTCTTGCATCCTGTGTGTTTTTAAACGATGGATTTTTACGTATTCTGGTACAGCGCTTGTCAGCAGCCTTTTTTTGGTGTTTTTGTAACAATTTTTGAACCTATCATTTCGTAAAGCAAAGAGAATAAACATGCTGATGGACAATTTGCTTGTAAAATTCAGTGCTTGAATGTTCTGAAAAGGCACTCGTACAGCCAACGCAAAGATAATTGTAGGCATATTGCCCATCGCTATTTTCATTCTTTTCTATTCTACATCCTGTATAGATGGACAATTTCCAACACCATTTCTATTGCCGTTGGATGTACAGTGGGATCCATGAGTATTACCGTGCAAATTGTTCATGACTATTTTCATTATTTTTTCTCTTACATCATGTGTGTTTTTAAGAAGTTGTCAACAGCTTGTTTTGAGTTTTCCTTTAATTCTTGAAGCTCTTGTTGGGTCAAATAAAGTGCACGAACATGGTGATGGACAATTTGCACGGTAATACTCATGGATCCCACTGTACACGATCGAAGAAAAAATTGACAACGATTTAACATTTGACCGAAAAGCGTTCTTTCCATTAGTCCTCCTCCTTGGCCGTGCGGTCTAAGGCGCTGTGCTTTGGGCTCCGACTGCGGGACGGCATGGGTTCGAATCCGCCTGGCTTCAGTCTTTGGTTTCTCGGCCTGTATATAGAACCGGTGGCAGTGGTAACCCACACCATCGTGAGGAAATTGGGGAGCTACGAGTGAGTAGCGTAACCCAGTCACGGATATCTCCTATAACGGCTGGGGGTTCGAAGTGCTGACCCCACGTCACCTCATTACTGGTTGAAGATTTCCACACTTCTAGGTAGGATTGTGGGAGGGAGACTGGCAGTCGGGAGATAGGGCCAGGCCCTTCAAGGGCTGTCGAGCCACGGGTTTTTATTATTAAATATCTGTCCATTATCCATTTGTTGGATCATGACAAGAATGTTCTGTTTCAGTGGCTATTGAATCGTGTGCGAATGGATTTAGAGCTCTATCTATATAAATGGATGTGTGTGTGTATGTGTGTATGTTTGTTCCAGCATAACTCTCGAACGCCTGGAGCGATTTCAACCAAACTTGGTACACGTATCACTTGCAATCTGTAAAGAAATACTGTGGGGTAAGACACCCCTCGCACCCCTAGGGGTGGGGGTGGGAGAGAGATGACATTAGTGTGAAATCCATAGTTTTCGGGGTCGATAAGATGAATAGTGACACTCCCAATGCCTATCAACTCCAAGTTAATCACCTATCGGGATGGGGGAGGGGTGAGAGGGGGGTGAAAATTAAAATGTCAAAAATGACCTAGATTAGTGTCGAAGTCATAGTTTTCGGAGTCGCTATTTGGTGACATTCGCGATGACCGAACTTGGTACACATATGACTTACAATCTGGAAAGAAATACTGTGGAGGTAAGACACCTCTGGCACCCCTAGGGGTGGGGTGGAAGGGGGTGACATGTAAAAATAATCGAAATCGACCGATATTAGTGTGGAATCCATAGCTTTCGGGGTCGCTAAGATGAATAGTGACACTCCCAATGCCGTTCAACCCCAAGTTCATCACCTATCGGCATGCGGGGTGAGAAATAAAATGTCAAAAATAAAATATCAAAAATGACCGACATTAGTGTCGAATCCATACTTTTTCGGAGTCGCTAAGCTAATTAGTAACATTCACGATGACATTTACCTGTAAATAAAATTAGTTACATTGGCACCCCTAGGGGTGGGGCGGGAAGGGGGTGACATGTAAACAAATCGAAAACTATCGATATTAGTGTGAAATCCATAGTTTTTGGGGTCGCAAAGATGAATAGTGATACTCCCAATGCCGTTCAACTCCAAGACACCTCCGACACCCCTGGGGTGGGGGTGGACAGAGTGACATGTAATACAACCGATATTAGTGTGGAATCCATAGTTTTCGGGGTCGCTAATATGAACAGTGACACTTTCAATGCCGTTCAACTCCAAGTTCATTTTACACTATAGTTAGAATTCATTATTTTCTTGTCTAATAGAAGATTGGTATAAATAAATACCCGGGCAACGCCGGGCAATCAGCTAGTGTATATACACTGCCTTCCAAAAGTTAAGCACGCAATGGAAATTTTCGAGAGCGTATGTGAATTTGAGTGGCTGAAAATCGCTGTCAGTTTTTATGTGTAGCTTCCTATTTGTAAGTAGAGAATGAATCATCTGTACCTAGGTGCTTAATCTGTGCTCTTGAAATAGCATAAAAGCGAGAATTTCGTGCAAGAATCATCACACTTTCGTTGAAGACCCCAGCATTTTGAAGAGTTTGAGGTGCATTTAAAAGCTGATACGAAGTGTTTATAACTTTTGTAGGATTATTTTTGATAATATTCGTGTTTTACCTCCTCCAGCCAGTCTCAGAGAGTTGGAAACTGCCCTAATGGAGGAATGGCCATTGCTCGCATCTGTGATGGTTGATCACCTCATTGAAAGCATGGAAAATCGTTGTAAAGTTTGTGTGAAGGTCCGGGGTGGTCACATAAGTAGTAATGCACCCCTTTTGAAGTCGATAAATCAATTGATTGGAAAAGATCGATCAAAGATCAATTGATGACGCAGCAGTTTTTTTTATGACGTCATAAAAGGGGCGGGGCTTATTTTGTAAGAATGATTTTGATTGGTCGTGACGTCATAAATGGGCGGGGCTTATTTTGTAAGGAGCGTTTTGATTGGTTGAAGGAATTCGGGTTTTTCCCGCGGGAGTTTCCGGCGTCTGAAAACAGATGGCGTTGATGAGTCAGAAAGTCTGGGGTGGGGAGGAGGAAAAGTACGCGGTTGGTTTTCTCGGAATTGGAGTACGTGTTTTCGGGGTCTGAAAACAGATGGCGTTGATGAGTCACGGGTTTTTCCAGTGACGGTTGGGCGGTAGTTCCCGGTGTCTGAAAACAGATGGCGTTGATGAGTCAGAAAGTCTGGGGTGGGGAGGAGGAAAAGTAGGCGACGCGGTGACGGATGGTTTTCTCGGAATTGGAGTACGTGTTTTCGGGGTCTGAAAACAGATGGCGTTGATGAGTCAGAAATTCTCGGAATTTGGGTGTTTCCGTTGTTTGAAGAGAGATGGCGTTCATGAGTCATTGTTGGGAGGAGGTGTTTTTCTCGGGCGACCGTTGATGAGTTTGAAATTCTAGGAATTGGGTGTGGTCTGAAACATGCCCGAACATGTTATAGATTGATGAGTCATTCTGGGGAGGAGATGTTTTTCTCGGGCGGTCGTTGATGAATTTGAGTGATGGAGAAACGGCAAAAAGAGAAAAAGGAGAGAGAGCGTCTAGATGTAAAGAAAATAAATAGAGTAAAAAAAGTAGGTTTCACGGAGGGGGTGACTGTGCATAGCGTACCAGGGCAGGAAGAAGATAGGAGAGGCACGTGGGCGTTGGATGCTCTGCGCAAAACAATGCGCGCCGAATATAATTCGAAAATACGTCACGGAGACAGTACTATATAAAAAGAAAAATTGTGTACGTACCGCAGAACTGTTGATCGAAGCCTACCGACCGGAGATCATAACCGAGACTGGCACATCTGTTGCGAGAGTGAAGAAAATTGAAAAGGTAAGAGACAAATATTTAGTTTTAATGTTCTACCTAGAACAATGCAAATCGCTGGTCAAATACTATTATCACCTTCACACAGTGAGAATCGTAAACATAAATACATCTTTCTTTTGAAGCAGACAGCTTGAAAGGTGTGAAAATAAAAACGGTACCTGTGTCATCAACAGTTTAATGCAGAAGAGGATGACGTTTAACAGTGATCGATGGTGGGGGGGTCGGCTCCCGGTCCTCTTCTGTTGGGGGTGGGAGAGGGGGCGTATAGCGTCCATCCTCCTCTTCTTCAACCACATCTTCTTCCTGCTCTGACAAAACAGGAGAAACAGTAGAAGAAATAGAAGGAGAAACAGGAGGCACCAGTTGGCGCTGCCGATTGGCTATATCGTCATTTCGGTTACGCATTCTGAAAAACAAAATATAAGAATTAGAATATATTCCGTTCCATGTAGATATCGGCTAGAAAGAAAAGTTATCAGATATGTAGCATATATAATCGGAAAAACAGCATGCTATAATAAACGATGTTATCAGAAATAAACTGAAAAATAATTACCTAGCTCTATACCGACGGAGATTGGCGTGGAGCCTTTCCCTGTTCCGGGTACGTCGAGCCCGGAAAATAGCGGAGGCACGCTGTTGGGCCTCCTCAATTCTATTCTCTTCCTCCAGGTACCGCTCAATGTACCTCGTAGCCTCTGCGAAATGCGCAGCGCCTTCAGTGCCTGCCTGATGTCGATAATATGCATTTCGCAGTGCCTCCCCGTGATGGAGTATGTGTTCCTGAAAATATGTGTGAATTAATATATGAAAGTGATTAATTTGTGCAAAACATAATGAACATATTTTCTGTCTAATTTCAGATGTCGACACTCCCTCTCGGATTCAATTTGATGTATGGCGATATTAAGGAGACAACAGCAGGTCCGACAGAACGAAGGAACTTATGGAGCAAAACACATGCAAGACAGGTTGAAAAACACATCGGCAATTATGTGAATTTCTGTGAAGAAAATGGACTGGCGGAAGAGTTATTGGCAAAATTAGAAGAGACATGTAAAGATATCGAGGTATCGGTGGACTGTTTGGTCAAAATATTTACTTACATTGTTGACAAGAAACGAGATGCGCCAGTGTTTGGCGATTTTGTAGAGAATATACAAAGAGCGCAATATGTACCTTCCCATCTATCTTTAAGAATATGTTTCGAATTGATGGAGGTGTTTAAAGGTGTGAGAAATGAGAAGGGTGAAAATAAGAAGACAGGGGGAACAGGGGAAAATATACATGAACGAATGATGGAGATGTTGAAAAAAAGAAAACTGAACGAGTAACAAACACATACTAATACACTAACATCTACCAGTAGTGTAACAAAATATGTAAAAATATCTAATAACCTGTAGTACGAGTTGAAATAAAAAGTTTGTATATGTAGAAAACTTGTAATTTTCTGTAGAAGTTCAATGTGTTAATAAAAGATTTTGTACAGAACAATATTGTTTTTGTATATAAATAGTATTATATTAGAATACCTAACACAGGATAAAAAACCCAAAAGTTTAATGAAAAAAGTACCACGAATCCTGAAATTAACTATGTTTTGATAAAAGAGGTACCGGATTCGAAACCCTCCAGACATGTTCGAATCCTGGAATTACCAATGTTTGCATAAAGAAAACCAGGATTCGAAACCCACTCAGGTATGGTTGCGAATGTCGCCGGAGACCCTGGATTCGAATCCTACAATTAACTAAGGTTCCCTAAAAACATGTTTGATTCTGCTCAGGTATGGTTGTGAAATGTAAAAGGGTACTTACAACATGTAATAAATCTTGGCCATCCATGTTGCTGCCCAGATGAAAAGGAGATGAACTGGAGGGAAGGATGCCTGCAGAAGGAATTATATCCACTTCCTTATAGCGACACACATCTGCAATTATTTTTTGCAACGTACGTTAGAAGTCTGCATATGAGATCACGACGTTTTTGTGAGGCACAACAGTTCCTTGATAATTTTCACAGAAGTTCCTTGTTTCGTGTCAGCACATGTTCTTCGAACAAGACTTCCTTATAGAGACGGACATCTGGTATCATTTTTTGCAACGCGGCCCAGATGAAAAGGAGATGAACTGGAGGGAAGGATGCCTGCAGAAGAAATTCTATCCACTTCCTTATAGAGACACACATCTGCAATTATTTTTTGCAACGTACGTTAGAAGTCTGCATATGAGATCACGACGTTTTTGTGAGGCACAACAGTTCCTTGTTCCGTGTCAGCACATGTTCTACGAACAAGACTTCCTGATAGAGACGGACATCTGGTATCATTTTTTGCAACGCGGTTTCCTAATTTCTTTATTTGCAATCGTAGACCCCCCTTCCGACCACTCTAACGAAAGGTCTCGACGTGCAGATTACGAATATGTAATCGGATTTGCTCTACGTCAATTAGGGGAGGAGTTAGAGCGATTTGAATATTTCGATTTTTTTTACCTTTTTTTCTGCGAAAATTTAAAATCGCTGTAGCTCGGCTCCTAATTGAGCTAGGAGGGTGATCGATAGCTTGTCGGACTCGGAGTGAAGTCCTCTTTCCTGTGAACCAGGTTTCATTGTTCTAGGACCGGTGGTTTCCTACTTTCTTTATTTTCAATCGTAGACCCACCTTCCGACCACTCTAACGAAAGGTCTCGACGTGCAGATTACGAATATATAATCAGATTCGCTCTACGTCAATTAGGGGAGGAGCTAGAGCGATTTGAATATTTCGATTTTTTTTACCTTTTTTTCTGCGAAAATTTAAAATCGCTGTAGCTCGGCTCCTAATTGAGCCAGGAGGGTGATCGATAGCTTGTCGGACTCGGAGTGAAGTCCTCTTTCCTGTGAACCAGGTTTCATTGTTCTAGGACCGGTGGTTTCCTACTTTCTTTATTTTCAATCGTAGACCCACCTTCCGACCACTCTAACGAAAGGTCTCGACGTGCAGATTACGAATATATAATCAGATTCGCTCTACGTCAATTAGGGGAGGAGCTAGAGCGATTTGAATATTTCGATTTTTTTTACCTTTTTTTCTGCGAAAAT
Source organism: Lepisma saccharinum (assembly GCF_977018435.1). NCBI lineage: Eukaryota > Metazoa > Arthropoda > Insecta > Zygentoma > Lepismatidae > Lepisma > Lepisma saccharinum. Next base: position 115,420,596 of record NC_139229.1, on the reverse strand, counting down.
TTAAAATCGCTGTAGCTCGGCTCCTAATTGAGCTAGGAGGGTGATCGATAGCTTGTCGGACTCGGAGTGAAGTCCTCTTTCCTGTGAACCAGGTTTCATTGTTCTAGGACCGGTGGTTTCCTACTTTCTTTATTTTCAATCGTAGACCACCTTCCGACCACTCTAACGAAAGGTCTCGACGTGCAGATTACGAATATATAATCAGATTCGCTCTACGTCAATTAGGGGAGGAGCTAGAGCGATTTGAAAATTTCGATTTTTGCAACTCATGAGTCAGGAAGACATCTGCGTTGAATAACAGAATGTGTCACTGCTAAAAACCATCTTGTAAAGACGGTTAATTGATTCCGAGAATTTACATGAGCCTTCGTATCAGTCAGGAAAACATCTGCTGAAGACGTTTGACGATTTCTGAGAATTTTACATGAGTTGTCATATCTGCCAGGAAAACATCTGGTGAAGACGGTTAACTAGCCGCAGTAGAACCGTTAGGAACGGGAATAACTGCTTTGTCATGCTTGCGTATATAAAGAAAGGCGTTCACTCCACAACACAGTGTTCGTGAAACAGTCATCGTACGATCATGGATGTACAGTTATCCGCTGACGATCTGTTAGCACGTTATCGTGATGGATATTACACAACACATGGACAGTTGCGGGAAGTGTTGACGATCATCGCGCAAAAAATCATCGCGGGAGAAAGTATCTCCCTAGTAGAGGAGTATGACCGTCTACTACAGACCGTGACATCATTCGTACCCGATCTTACCGGAGAAGGATGGAGAGATATTTCCGAAGAGTCGCCAGGCCCGTCATCGACACCTGATCCTGTATCCAGAGTTGCCGAGGAGAAGCAGATAGCCGTCACATCACCAGGAACTTCCAGAAGCACCGCATCCGGATCAGACCCGGAACCTTTACCAGGACCGTCATGGAGACCGAACCCTTTACCCTCAGCAGAACCGTCATCCCAAAGTGCTTCTGTATCAGATAGAAGAGGTAAGAAAAGAAAACGTGATACAGTGTCTCGTGAACAAATAGGGAACATAATATTACATAACATTCAAGAACGTGAATATCCCAAATTCCGTTCCAAAGGGCGTCGTGTGGAATTCAGTTTCTCGCACCCTCCAGAAAATGTCGATCCTCACACATGGATCCGTGAAGGTGTCGAAAATCTTCTCACCTACGTTAAGAAAGACACCAAGGATGAAGACAAGATAGGTTTAACTCTATCTAACATATCTGACCCCGCCGTGAAAGATATTTACATCGGGTGGCATAGGTGTGACCAGTTACAAAGTGATATGGTGTGGAACATCATGTACAAAATATTGCAAAGTGCGAAAACCTTCACTGCTACAGATCGCTTAATTTTGCGAGCTGATCATGTCAACATACCTGTCGGAGGTGGGGGTAAGCGAACATATTGTTTACCTAATTACATGTTAAGCACGCAAAAAAGAAGTGTCGTCGGTGTGCCGAATAGAAAGAAACCACTCTGTTTAGCTGAAGCTTTGATCATAGGAAAAGCCCATGCTGATAATGATCCGTCCTATTCACAGTATCGAAGAAATAGAAATCTTCTTAAACCTGTTTTCGAACTTATGCGCAAAGCAGATGTAGATCTGACTGACAATGCGTGTGCCGGAAGCGGAATTCCTGAACTGAGAAAATTTCAGCAAGTTCTCACAGATCATAAAATCATTGTATACAACAATCTTCGTGATGCTAAAGATGTTCTGTTTGAAGGACAGGTTGAACATGTTTCAAAATTTATATACCTTCTGTATGATAATGCCAGACAACATTATGATGTGATAGTGAACCGTGTTGGAGCATTTGCGGCAAAACAAGAATGCCATGGGTGTAACCAGCTCATATTTGGTAAACCTCATAGTCACATGTGTAAGCAAGTATGTTGTATGTGCCGTGCAACTCCACCGTGTGTACCTGAACCGGGTGTCCGTAGAACATGTCAGACATGTCACCGAAATTTCAGAAATGAACAGTGTTTCACAAATCATGTTTCTACACCATTCCGAAACGGTACTGTCTGTAGCGAAATACAACAGTGTCCCCGATGTTTCAGAATTATTCTCACAAACAATAGATATGAGAAAGTACATAGATGCAACATGAAATATTGTACTGTGTGTAATTGTGTGAAACCTGTAAATCATTTCTGCTACATGCCTATACCGAAACCTAAACAGAACTCAAAATTTCTATTTGTGTTTTACGACTTCGAATGCTACACCGATATTCCTTATTCTGACAAAGAAAAAACTTTTCTTCATGTTCCGAATCTTATCGTGGTGCAGACAGCCTGTCACGCATGTCACAAAAAAGAGGATTTAACAGCTCCATGTTCTGTTTGTGGAACAAGGCAGTTTATATTCTGGGATGACCCTGTAGATACATTCCTGTCCTACCTGGAATTGCAACATAAGTTTTCCAACATAACCATCTGTGCACACAATGCACGAGGTTACGATTGTACATTTCTATTACGGAGAATGTTGGAAAGAGAAATGAAACCTCGTGTTATCTTAGATGGTACCAAAATTGTCTGCATGACATACCAAAATCTCCATTTTGTAGACAGTCTCAACTATGTTCAGTCAAATCTTGCAGGATTTTCAAAACTGTTTGGTTTACCTGTGCAGAAAGGACATTATCCGCATTTGTGGAACACTTACAAGAATAGAAATTACATAGGGCCACCACCTCCTCCTTCTGCATACGGATATGAATATATGAAAACGGTTGAAGATCAACACAGTTTCATGTCCTGGTACAACAATGAATGTGAAAAAAATATACCTTTTAACAACAAAAACGAACTTCTCCAATATTGCATCAAGGATGTGACCCTGTTGAGACAAGGATGTCTAAAGTTGAGGCAGAATTTTCTAGACATATGCAAAATAGACATTTTCAGGGACTGCATCACGATAGCATCTGCCTGTTCATTAATTTACAGACAGAAATTTATGCCGTCTAACACTATTGGAATAATCCCTAAAGGAGGTTACCATCATGCAGATCAGATGTCCAAGTTCGCATTGAAATGGTTAACCTATGTTGAAGAACAGAATCATGTAATACTTCTTCACGGTGGACGTACTCGTGAAAAATATGTCATAGGAGGACGTTACAAAGTGGACGGTTATCACGAGGAGACGCAGACAGTGTACGAGGCGCTTGGATGCTACTGGCATGGTTGTCAACGCTGCATATCAATTAACAGAGATATGTATCCGAAAAACGACGACGAAGAAGAAACAGATCAGGATAGTAACAGTCAGAAATATAACGACATGTTGAACACAGCAGCATTCAGATACGAGACAACATGCCGTAAACTTGAGGCTCTACGTTCTGAAGGATACCGTGTCGTTACAATGTGGGAATGTGATTTTAACAAAACATTGAAAGCCGATCCTGAACTCGATAGACATCTATCGACGCATCCTATCGTCTGCTGCATTCCTTTAAATCCACGAGACGCCTTATATGGAGGAAGAGTTGAAACAGTCAGGACGTATTACAAAATCAAGGAAAATGAGAAATTACAGTACTATGATTTTACAAGTTTGTACCCTTATGTCAACAAATACTGTGCCTATCCTGTCGGTCATCCTACCATATTTCTAGGAACTTCTATTCCTTCGGTGAATGAGGTTTTGAACATGGAGGGGCTCATAAAATGTACTATTCTGGCACCAAAAGCCCTTTTACATCCTGTTTTACCTACAAAAATGCACGGAAAACTGATGTTTGTCTTGTGTAACGAATGTGCTATCAGATTAAAATGTGAAGGTACGTGCAGCCATTCCGATGAACAACGCACACTTTCGGGGACTTGGGTCATCGCCGAGGTGCGTAAAGCTTACAGTTTAGGCTACAGAGTACTGTCAGTGTCGGAAGTGTGGAAGTATGAAACATCGATATACGACCCTGTCACAAAAACTGGAGGACTTTTTGCTGGTTATGTCAACACCTTCTTGAAAATAAAACAGGAAGCGAGCGGCTGGCCTTCATGGTGTCAGAACGACGAGGATAAAAAGAAGTACATACAGAAATATTTCGATAAGGAGGGTATTCTATTGGAAGAAAACAGTATCGAAGTCAATCCTGGTAAACGTACTCTGGCTAAACTTTGCCTTAATTCTTTATGGGGTAAGTTCTGCCAACGGGACAACCTTTCCCAGACGACCATCATCAAGGAATCGAAAGATTTTCTCGATAAAATGACTGATCCAAATATAATGATCGGAGGAGTCGTATTCATCAATCAGGACACCGTTTTAGTGAACTGGAAATATGTTGAAGAGGCTGTCAGTCTGAACAGGAAAGTAAATGTTCCTATCGGAGCCTTCACAACATGCCATGCTCGTCTGAAACTGTACGAACTTCTCGAAAAGTTGGGTGATAGGATATGTTATTGTGATACAGACTCTGTAATTTACGTAGATAGTCCTGAAATGGAGTATCACCCACAGACAGGTGACGCACTAGGAGAACTCACCGATGAATTGGCAGATTTCGGACCCGATGCAGTTTGTGAACAGTTTGTCTCAACGGGACCGAAAAGTTACAGCATGAAAATAACAAAACCGTTCTCCGAACCGCAGTATATCTGTAAAGTGAAAGGAATCACATTGAATACCTCCACATCGGAATTGGTCAATTTCGATACCATGTGCGATATGATAAACGATGAAAAACCTGAAGTTATGGTCGAAAATATTTTCAGGATCAGAAGAACAAGACAGTTCCAAGTAATCAGTACATATGAAAAAAAGCTGTTTCAGCCTGTACTGTTGAAACGACGTTTCGACGATGAACATTTATCGTATCCCTTCGGATACTGTGCTGACTAAAATATGGCTTTAGTGGTCCAGAGTTTGAACCCTTCTTCGGACCGTCAGTGTATAAAATGTGTTTACAATGTGCCTGATCTTCATTTTTCTTCAAATCTCCAGTATAAAACATGTTTCCTAAACTTTCCCATCCTTTCACCATGATGGTCTGCGGAGCATCAGGAAGTGGAAAAACTACTTTTGTGACAAATATGGTCGACTCCATCGTTCATCTCGTCGATGGAACCGTGAAGAAAATCATATGGTGTTACGATCAGGAGAACAGTATTCCGCAAAATCTTCGAGATGTGCAATATCATAAAGGTATCGTCGATTGGCAGTCGTGGAACGGAAAAACCCCTACTCTCATAATCCTGGATGATCTTATGATGGTTGCTCAAGGAGAAAAAGTAGCTGACCTTTTCACAAAAGGCAGTCATCACAAAAACATTTCGGTGGTGTTCATAACACAGAATCTTTTTCATCAAGGGAAAAATTGCAGAGACATATCGCTGAACGTAAAACATTTCGTTATTTTTAAGAATCCGCGAGATATGAACCAATTCACCGTGTTTGCACGACAACTTCATCCTCACCGCATGAAGGAACTCGAAAAAGTATATATAGATGCTACCACTCAACCTTTCAGTTATTTGTATATTGATCTTTCACAGTCAACACCGGATCCTTTACGTTATCAGACAGACATTTTTAACCAGAATTACTCAACTGCATATCTTCCTCAGGAATGTTTAAAACATCGAGATGAGGAGAACGAGGAAGACACGTACCAAATCACGTTCTAACAGGAATTCGACTTCTTTCAAGAAAAATTCCCCTTTTTTGCACGTGTTGAAAAATTCACCGACCACACTCCGTAAAACGTTGCTGAAAAGTGCTCCGAAGAAGACAATCCGTTTCATCAGCGAATGCTGCCTGAACGTTTTAAAAGGAAACGTGAAGATTAAACCGTCCACAAAACGTCGTCTGGCCCCATACAAGACAGTCTTACGCAATCTCGTGAAACCGAAAGTGAACATCGAAAAAAGAAGAAAACTTCTTGTGCAGAAAGGAGGATTTCTACCCTTACTTCTAGGGTCTTTGTTATCGGGTCTTCTCGGTACTCTCATTCCTCATTGAAAAATGGCATCTTCTTACAAAAAGATGATCGTCCTTTCACCGGAACAACTAGCACGTATTCGCGGTTCCGACTTGTCTGTAACTCAAAAATTATCCGTTCTGGATAAGAAAATGAATGATATTCTGAAAATGAAAAATATAACAGACGATCAAAAATGGCGGCTTTATAGAAAAGAACTGGACGAGTATTTATGGCTGAGTCGAAAATCCCAAGAACCATTACAAATTCCTATTGTTCAAGATAACGACGGTTCTTCTACTATTTCGCCAGGATCGACGTATTTTCCTCCGAACCTAGCAGAGACGTTACCCCGTAATACACGTCATCAGTTACAAAATATCATCGACGAGTACCAATCTACGGCTCAACATTTGATAGACGAACGTCAGGAAAAAACACTTCCTGATCCGAAGACGTTGAACTTCTCAGCGTCGTCAACGGAAAGCCCTGGACCGTCTCATCGACAGAAACAGAAAAAGAAGAAGAAAGTGGCCGTCCGTGTTTCCAGAAAAACTACACCTTTTCTGAGAACACCTGACGCATACAAGCTGGTTCCTTTGAGAAAAAGCCGTAGACAGAGAGATCAGTCATGGGAGTCCCTAAGTTAAAACACAATAAAATCCTCACCAAAATATATTACGATCCCCGACACCATGCTTCATTCTCATCTGTAGATCGTTTATGGAACGCGGTACGGGATAAAAATATATCCCGCAATACGGTGAAAAAATGGCTGATGCACCAGGAAACGTACACTCTCCACAAACCTGCGAGAAAAAGGTTCCTCCGGAATCATTACAATGTGTGGAACATAGACATGCTTTGGGAAGCTGATCTCAACGACATGACTTCGATACAAAAACATAACGATGGATACAGATATCTTCTGACAGTGATCGATGTATTCTCAAAATATGCCTTTGCATTACCGCTAAAAAATAAAACAAGCAATTCGGTAACCGAAGCTTTCAAAACTATTTTCGGACGAAGCAGACGAAAACCCGTCACACTACAGACCGACCAAGGAACAGAATTCACGAATTCTACATTCCAGAAGTTCTTAAAAAATGAAAATGTAAATTTTTCGATCGCTTCAAATTATCCTGTGAAAGCAAGTGTAGTGGAACGTTTCAACAGAACATTGAAAGAACGAATGTGGAAATATTTCACATCGAAACAAACAAGACGTTACGTAGACATTTTACCGCAACTTCTCGAAGGTTACAATACAACTATCCACAGTTCCATAGGAATGCCACCTCGAGATGTGAACGAGTCTAACGTTTACATCGTGTGGAAACGTCTCAACAAACCTGACAAACATATTTCACAACCGTCTTCAGATCTGAATGTTGGTGATTTCGTACGAATCTCTGTCGTCAAAGGACATTTCGAGAAGGGATACGAACAATCGTGGTCACGAGAACTTTTCAAAATCCACTCCCTTGTTCAGCGATCACCTGTACCTGTATACATATTAGACGATTTAAATGAAGAACCTGTAAAAGGTACATTTTACAAACATGAACTGCAAAAAGTTTATTCGGATCCTGACGAAGAGTATAAAATTGATAAGATTTTGAACAACCGGGGAAAAGGTAAAAATTTGGAATACCTGGTTCGCTGGCTCGGATATCCACCTAGTTTCGATTCGTGGATCAAGGCATCTTCCGTAAAACAGTTATCAGAAAAATAATTTCCAAAACATATTTATATCAAAATATATCGTCACCACGATCCAGTGAATTCTTTGTGTTCGACGAGAATGGACGATAATTTCTATGTTTACCTTCCGTCATCTGCATCGGAGAATTATTTTCCTAACAACACGCTGACCCATTTCAACGTAAAACTTGCAAAACGGATCGATCTGTCTCCAGAATTGTGGGAAGTCGGATTAGCAGAACTGCATTATTCAACTCTATACGACAATGTTTTGGAAACAGATTACGGAACGGTGACCTTTCCTGTTCGGACGTATGCAAGTGCTGAGGACCTGATCTCTACCATCGAAGAATCCCTCCCGAACGACCTGGAAATACGGAGAAACGTTCTTAAGCAATTCTGGCATTTTCTGTTGGAAGCGCAATGGGACGCATCGGGATCTTCTGTTTCTACGGATAATACACTCTACGTTAACGAGCAGCCATTTTATTTTCCTGCAGCAACATATACAATAGAGGAGTTCATTCAGTTCCTGAAAACAAACCCTGCTAACGCCGTTGTTCCTACTCATCTCAGATTTTTCTTTAAAGAGGCTGTGAACAAACATCTGTCCGTGATAGGGGTTCCCGATCCTGAATTGGAAGGTGTTCCAACAAATACTGTTACACCCATAGACGAAACTGATGACTACGCTAAATTTCGATATGACGTATTGAAATCTATTTATTCTACGCACGTAGTGTCCAATAACGTCGTGGATAAAAACCCCTACATATTCATTTATTCCGATCTCGTGAAACAGCAATTGGTCGGAGGAGAAATGCTACGTCTTTTACGTCTTGCCCGAAAACAGTATTCGGAAACAGAATCATCTTGCACTGTACCCGTAGCCCATCATACATTTAATCCGATTCATTACGTTTCTCTGGATAAAGGTTCTTTCGAAACAATAGAAATTGCGATGTATGATAGAAAAGGATATTTTCTGCCTTTGAGAAACGGCTCCGTACCTACAATAGCTGTTTTACATTTTCGTAGGAAAGCAAAGTCCTTTTAAAAAACAGTAAGGAATCATTTTGCTCAGTCTATGTCGAAAAGCTGATGAATCACCATGAATTCGCAGACCGAATATTACAGTAATCAGATCCGTGGGGGAATTGGACCCATCTATCGTTCAACTAGAATTCAAAAAGGGAGAGGATTGGGGTCTCTCTTCGCAGGACTCTTTAGAATGGTGAAACCTCTACTCTGGAGTGGTGCAAAAGCGATCGGAAAAGAAGCTTTGAAAACAGGCGCTAACATTGTCACCGACATTGCAACAAGCCAGCAAACTCCGAGAACTATCGTTCGTCAACGTGTACGTGAAGCGGGTCAAAATCTTCAAAGTAAAGCACAACGGAAAATCGACTCTCTGGTAGGTTCCGGTATAAGAACAAAACCTGCAACAAAAATTGCTCAGTCGATGTTAAAACGTTCAGCCACCCGTATTAGAACATCTACGATCCGTAAAAAAAGCGCATCCAAAAAGCGGAGAAAAACATCCACAAAATCTAGAACAACACGCAAAAGGAAAATTAAACAGAAGGCGGCAGGAAAAGATATTTTTGGATAATGATGGAGAATAACACTTGCATGATCTCACAGTTCGATCTTTTCAGCAAAAAACCTATTCAGCAAAATGTCGAAAAAACTTACACGGTCGCCTACAAGCCTATCACTTCCATCGATAATCAGAACATACTTCAATTTGCCGTTCCGCCGGCAGGAACAGATTTTCTAGATCTTTCATCTGCCTATCTCCGTCTGCTAACGCAGATGGTCAATCAAGATGGGTCTCCCATGAGTGCTTCCGAACCTTCCAACGCTCTCACAAAAAACTGCGGGGTCGTAAATTATCCTCTCCATTCACTTTTTTCACAAGTTACAGTGGCTCTCAACGGTATCGCTGTAACAGTTGCCGATAACAATTACGCATATAAATCAATCTTCGAAGCAGAAATCAATTACGGCAGCGATGCTGCGAACACGCATCTCACAAATGCCTTGTGGTACTTGGACACACCTGGACATCAAGATCAAATCACCACCGACAACAAAGGTTTCACCACCAGAAAAGACTTTTTCCAGCACGTTCCGACAACCGGAAATCCTACGGAAGTGTCTGCCGTAGTCGAACTTATGGGAAAACTGCACATAGATTTTTTCCACCAGCCTAAATACCTGATCAACGGTGTTGAAGTACGTATCGATCTAGCCAGGTCACGTGATGCTTTTTACATCTGGGGAGATCAGACTTCACCAACCACCAGATTAAAAATTTTAAAGGCTGTTCTCGAAATAAATCACATCATTCCTACTCCTACCACCAGTTTGGCCATAGACAGAGCACTCTCTTACGCTCCTGCCCATTATCCGTTCACCAGAAGCGTCATCAAAGCTTATTCTTACGTTGCCGGAACGCAGCAGATTTCGATCGATAATGCTTTTCAAGGTCCTTTTCCGAATGTTGTTCTTTTTGCTATGGTATCCACCGCCAGCTTTCTCGGAGACAGTAAGAAAAATCCGTTCGACTTTAGAAGTTTTAACCTATCTTCTTTCCATCTTGTGAAAAATGGAGAACTCGTACCTTACGAACCCTTGCGGGTCACCACAGGAGGAAACGGAGGATTGATAACACGTGCCTATCAAACTCTATTTTCCGGTACAGGCATTCACCACGCCAATTACGGACACCAGATAACAAGGAAGATGTTCGAGAACGGATCCTTTTTCCTGATTTTCGACATAACACCTGACTCTTCAGGAAACGACACGCACACCAGTCTCCAGGAACAAGGTATCATCGGAGCCGAGATGCAATTTTCTCCCCAGCTGTCGGAAAATATAACATGCCTTCTGTATGCTGAATTCGAATGTGCAGTAGATATAACAAAAGACAGAAGTGTTATCCTCCATCAGTGAGACCGAATTGTCTATAAATATGTGTGCTCGTGTTTCTGGCTCGCAGTGTTATCGAGACAGTTCTGACGTAGACATTATACTACCTGTGATGGAAAAACCTACCAAAGTGATAACCCGTACTATTAAGCATAGTAGTGTTTCTTCGAAAGCGACAACTTCAAAACCTGTGAACATACGATCGTTTCCCGAACTACTTGACAGCAGCCCTGGGAGCATAGAAATGACCAAAGACAGAAATATTATTATAAACATATGAAAACATATGTAACGTGAGATGGGAAAACTCATCGAACTGATAACCTGTGATGATATTTATAATAGTGATTCTTTGGAAGTACTGTCTGCCAAACCTGTTGACACGCAACCGTCCCCCCAAATATTAGAAGAATATCATCTTGAGAGTATAGAGGTAACAGAACGCTGTACTCTCATTTTCCGTTTTCGAAAACATAGGCAGCATGAATACGTCGCAGATCAGGGAGATTCTATCTCGAAACTGTTCCACCAAGAACATTTTCTACGGTGTTTACTCGAGAGATCTTTTACCTCGGACGTTTCCTACCCCTGCCTTGATAATCGCAAACACCGACACTTCCAACTTCCAGGGTACACACTGGGTGGCCTTCTATTTTGGCAAAAACAATATTGCTGAATATTTCGATTCATACGGATTTCATCCTTTCTATCCAGAATTCGTAACTTTCCTGAATCGTCATTCCTCGGTCTGGACTTACAACAACATTCCCTTACAGGGGGTGTTGGCCACGACGTGCGGACATTACTGTTGCGTGTATGCTTATTACAAAGCACGCCATGTTACGACCAAGGATTTCATTCAAGCATTTCCGCCCGGTGTCAGTAAAGATGGATATATCCTACACCGTTTTCGTCAGATCTTCAAATGTTTACCCCATTCCAAGTGCCCGAGAGGGGATCAATCGTGTTGCTCCATCCACACGATCCGGTGTCGTGTTATGCAAAAAGCTATATAAATGTGTGCTGCTGTAGCTTTCTCTCAGTGTCGTCGAGACAGCTCTAGTGAAAACATCATGGAGCCTACTAAGGATTCTACAATGGAAAAACACGATAAACTAGTGAAACGCATGACCCATCAGGATGATGCTTCCAAACGTAAAACCCGCAAACGTGTGCAGCCCCTCAAAATCGAAACTGTCCCTATCAAGAACGAACCGATGGACGAGGGGATAGATTTGACTACTGACTGTGATTTCATGAAACGGCGTAGGGAGATCGGCTTTTCCCCAGATACAATCGAATGTCCTGGACTACACAACGTAGAGGCGTGTTTAGATCTCTATCTTGCTAACACATATTTTCTGAACAAGGAAAAAAACAAGTTCGTGGCAATAGGATTCGAAAAGCAATCCCCTTTCAATTTGGTGTGGGAGTTTTCGCAACAGGGGAGATCACCCGTACGCATCGATTCTAAGCAGATTAGAGAACTGTGGGCTTTGAAATCTGACTTACTGAATTACGTCGAAACAGGTCGTCGATTCAATTACTTGGTTACAGGAAATATCACCGTCAGTGCTGTAAATTTTTTCGGGAAACGTTGTATCTCGATGTATCAGCATCATTCATCCGATGCTTTTATTTTCACAGCCTCTGAACTACACTTATTTTTGTGTAACCTTTTTTGGCCTCTGCAGAAATTAAAGAACGAACGTTATCATAAATTGCAACCCGAAATGGAGGCTTTTGTATATTGTATCAAGAAAAATATGGTTTCAGAAAAAAAAGAAGTGCCCAAATTAGTGAACTATTTTTATATTCTTTGGTACAACGAACTGATGATTGAAATATATCTTGAGAACAATCTTGGGCAGACATTGACATTGTAAATAAGTTCTGTTACTTTCATGTATCTGATGTTGTAAATAGCCATTGTAAATTAACCATTGTTCTTTTATGTATTGTACATCAACCACTGTTATTTTATGTATTGTAATATAACCCTTCAGGTATTGTAAACCTTTCATATTCAATTGTGTTATTCTATGTATTTAAACCTATATCCATATTATCGATTGTAAATAAAACATTTGTATATTTTACAAAACTCTTTTATTTCTTGTACTTATTACAATAGAAACTGTACATCTTCCAGACATTTTCAACTGCACAGGTTTTTTTTACATTTTCACATTTGCTATGTTCTTTGCATCTTCCTGAAGTGTTTTTCACACTATTCAATTTTGGACATTCAAGTTCTTCGATGTTACGTACGGATATTTTACCCTTACCCTTTTTTCCAAGTAATTTTTCAAACCATTTCACTTTCTCCGTACCTTTGACGTACACTATTTGATTCACAAGCACAACATATAACAGATCTCCTAATTTCTCATACGGTAGCCATCCATCTCCCCAGTTGAGACCGTGTTTGTTGGCACGGAGCCAGTAATTCACTCGGCGATACTTTTCACTCAAAAAGTGTACACCATATGGAGATTTCACTAAACAGTCAAACGCATTGTCAAAAGGAAATTTTAAAATTCCGACTTCTTTCCACACAAATTCTCCTCCTGCTCCTCGAAGACCTTGAACGTCCAAAAAACAGACATCCATTTTGTTCATCAGGTGAAAACTGTCAACGTATCTTCAATGCTACCCCGGCATACGGCGCACTTGTCCAATTGGGAAGCACAGGATCCGCAGGAAACAAAATGTCGACACGGGAGAATTACAACACTGCTAGGATTCTCAAAACATATTTTGCATACAGAATCCCCACTAGATTTATCGGACGTTTTCTCAAGAGTCTCTATACTGTCGCAATACTTGCAGCTCTTGGAGTTACGATGTAACGCCGCAACACTCTGTATAAAAGGACACTGGGGCACCAACATGTAATGTCCTAGAATCGGACAATCTTTGTATGTCCAATCGCAAAGTCCGTACGAACAATGAAAACATAATACTCTGTCGCTAAAGCCTGAATAGTAAAATCCTGCAGTCACTAATTCTTCCGGAGTCTGACGTAATCCTATAGGCCACTTTCTGTATGTTCTATATCTCGAATTCACTGATAAATAATTGATAACATACGGCTCGGCGTGAGTCCAGCAGACGTGATAAGTAAACACTCTCATACGTCATAAAAGGTGAAGTAATCGGATACTGTAGGTGACGGTGTCCCAGGTATCGGCGATAAAGGAACAGCCAGAGGATCGTCGGGGAACAGACGTCTGCGTACACCGAAGCCTTCTGCAGGAACCACAGGGAAACAGGGGTGTCCTTCTAATTTACGTAACAAAGGACGATCACAGCCAGAACACCATAAGGAATTTCTGTCAGCCAGCAATGAAAGCCACTGTTTCACTCTCTCCTTCAAAGCTTCGCCGATCTTGTCCTCTTCCTTCCTGCGACGTAGTTCGCACATACACCCGTGACTTGGAAATCCTGTTGTCTCGTCCGCTCTTCTTTTCCTCTCTTCTATCTCCTTCAACGTCTCGCAGTGATGATGGACTCCTTTTCCTAATCCGTTGAACAGGTAACATCCACACCAGGGAGATTCAGGTATCGCTACATACATAAACGGGAAATAGCTCAGCACCCGATGCAGGGCCGTTCGGTCGTTGTCCAGGTCGCCGCAAGATCGAACAAGTTCCCAAAACTCCTCGTAGCTGACCTCGTAGAAATTCACACCATTATCAGACAGTCTTGTACCGCACACATCCATCCTCGCATGACACTATTCTCATGTATCCCTTCTATTTATACCTTCTTTTTTCCTACGTCACGATTTCCGTTAAACACACTTCAAATAGTCCTCTAGAAGACCGAGCCTAAAACGTGTTCAAACATGCTCCTTTCAGACAGAAAACAGCCACACCCACTTCCAGGAATTTCTAAGAATGTCTCATCAACCTAACACATGTTCGAACATGTTTCTTTCAGACAGAAAACAGACACGCCCAATTCCTGGAATTCCCTAGAATGACTCATCAACGCCATCTGTTTTCAAACACCGGAAACACGTACTCCAATTTATATATGACGTCACATGCCAAAATAACATAACAAAAACTTTTCCTCCTCCCAACCCAGACTTTCTGACTCATCAACGCCATCTGTTTTCAGACAGCGGAAACTACCGACCAACCGTCACTGGAAAAACCCGTGACTCATCAACGCCATCTATTTTCAGACCCCGAAAACACGTACTCCAATTCCGAGAAAACCAACCGTCACCGCGTCGCCTACATTTCCTCCTCCCCACCCCAGACTTTCTGACTCATCAACGCCATCTGTTTTCAGACACCGGAAACTACCGACCAACCGTCACTGGAAAAACCCGTGACTCATCAACGCCATCTGTTTTCAGACCCCGAAAACACGTACTCCAATTCCGAGAAAACCAACCGTCACCGCGTACTTTTCCTCCTCCCCACCCCCAGACTTTCTGACTCATCAACGCCATCTGTTTTCAGGCACCGGAAACTCCCGCGGGAAAAACCCGAATTCCCTCCTCCAACCAATCAAAACGCTCCTTACAAAATAAGCCCCGCCCATTTATGACGTCACGACCAATCAAAATCATCCTTACAAAATAAGCCCCGCCCATTTTGTGACGTAAAAAAACAAAAAAAAAACTGCTGCGTCATCAATTGATCTTTGATCGATCTTTTCCAATCAATTGATTTATCGACTTCAAAAGGGGTGCATTACTACTACATACCATATTACTGTAAGTTTTGTTTGGTTTGTTTGCCTTTAAACATCATTATGTTAATGACCCAAATGTGACATCATCATATAACTTACGAAAAGTAAATTTTTTTTTCATCTTTGTACACAATTCTTGTTTTCTTTAATGCACAAATCCATTTGCTTCCTTCCTGTGCAATTTTGTGTTAATCAAAGCGTTACTTTTCCATTTTCGTTGATTTTACCATCGCGTGCTTAACTTTTGGGAGCGTGTTTATATAAAAATGGATGTATGTGTGTATATATGTATGTATGTTTGTTCCGGTATAACTCTGGAACGCCTGGAGCAATTTCAACCAACTTGGTACACATATCACTTACAATCTGGAAATAAATACTGTTGGGGTAAGACACCCCTGGCATCCCTAGGGCTGGGGGTGGGAAGGGGTGACATGTAAAAATAATCGAAAACTACCGATATTAGTGTGGATCCATAGTTTTCGGGGTCACTAAGATGAATAGTGACACTCCCAATGCTGCTGGAGGTGAAACTAAAAATGTTGTTTATAATCAAGTTTTGATTTAAATTAATATTATAGTGAAATTGTAAAATATTTTACTTTATAATTTGTATACTGTACTTATACTTTTAAATGCCGGTAAATAAAATTAGTTGCATTTTACACTACAGTTAGAATTCATTATTTTTCTGTCTAGTAGAAGATTGGGATAAATAAATACCCGGGCAATGCCGGCTAATCAGCTAGTTTTTGTGTACATTGTAATGATTTATTATCTTATGCCAATTAAATAACGTAAATAAACAGTCTAGTAAAGTCTCGAATGAGACGAGGCTCTCAATAGGAAGTCTCGATCTCGGATAAATTGTTTAGGCTTCTGCCTCGCTCTCCCTTTCGTCTCAACAAATCTGGTCACAATTTTTTTTAGTGTGGTCTGGTTTACGATAACAACCCTAATCTGATAGGATTAGGAGAAATTGTTGGAAAAATTACTTTCTCCTATCAAACATTGCAAGAGGATTGATATAGGCTATGGAACACATTTGTAAATTTATTCACAAAAACAAAATAGTTTAATATTTTCTCTCGATTTTTTCTTAGTCATTGCAACATTTGCCTTACAGGATTTAACTACAAAATGGTATGCATGTTCTGCACTAAGCTTTTGAGAAAAAAAAGTTCATATAAACGTATGACCGGAAGTAACTACTCCTAAATTGAGGGAGACAAATGAGAACAAGAAAAACACGGGATAAGCAGGGAGAAAAATGATTTTTTTTCGACACTCCCCTCTTTCTCTGGATTTGATTTTTGTTGACAGCATTTTCTCACCGTTGTAACTCCATTAAACTATATTTACGGCGTTGTGTTTCCAGGAACGGTTTCCCTTGTTTTCAAATATTGAATCCATTCTTTCAGTAATCTCCACCAGTTACATCACATATGTAACTAACACAATTACCTGACATAACCTCGCTTACCAGTTGTAATATGACTGGAGGAATTTTTTAATACGATCGATTAGATTCCCGGGGTTACTCTTAATACTTGGCAGTTTAAACAGTGTCTGTAACATGCATGCAAAATGAAAATAGAATATTGAACAATGTATATATTGATAGTTTTTGTAACTTGAGTTTCTTTCATTGTTTCTCCGCAGTCAAAATTCGTAATGTTTCGGTGAAGACGGAATTTCTCAACAGGCTGATTTGCAGGGCTTATTTAACTTCTTCTTGAATATTTAAATAACAACTACATAGGGACTATGGAAGTCAAGAGAGAATAGCGAGAGACCTTTGCTACAGGTACCATTGCAGCAATCGTTCGGAATAACTGAAAAACCAGACACTTTATTCTGTAACATGACATTTCTTCATTTGCTTTTGTGAGTACAGCTGACCCATAGAGAGGATTCCATGCATCTGATTGGCTGAATTTTCCACTCCCGCGACCATTGCGTGTTGTGGACTTGCTGCTCAGTGCTCCTTGGTCTTCCTTCAAAAAATTACTTCCTTGTACTAACTTCATGCTACTTATACAAACACAGAAGCCAATGTCCGATGTTGTGTAATTTAATCGGTTCGGTAATAATGCCAAAGGACACTCCTTGTCATAAGCGAAGTATCACATAAGTGATTACTAAAGTTGAACACCATAGAAATTGGAATTCGCATATGCGTTTATGATCGAGCTTTGGTAGATTACAGAAAGAGAAAGGGGGGGGGGGGGGGGGCAAAGCTAGACAATCTCCCCGTCCTCTAGAATGTCTTTACCAGGCACTGCATGTCTAAATTTGTTCCTAATAATGTTCTCACCTATATTGACATAGGTACTATCATGAATAATTTTTCAGTATTAGAATTTAATTTTAAGGTAGCAGAGTGATAAGTGTACAAATGATACGTCAAATATTCATAAAAAGAATGGGAATCCTGCAAGTTATAAAATATTACATTCTTTTTTTAAAAAATGGTAAACACTTTAAATAAATAGATTTTAAATAGTACAACCGGGTCCCGTGGCGGAGTAGTTACCACACCGCGCTACGTCGTCAAGGGTCCCGGGTTCGAATCCTGGCATGGGCATGTCCATTCATCAATTTCATCATATCATCACTCATCCCCATCTTCGCAAATTAGCCAAAAGTGGCACAAAAAGCGAAGTAAAATAAAACAAATCAATCAATTTAAATAGTACACTTTGTTTCCAGTTTTAATGCATCAACCAGGGCTCTGAAATCGACAACAAAATAATTTTTAAAAATGACCTATATAATGACCTTCAAAAATAAATAAGATGGTCTATAAATTTTTCACTCATTAGGATTTTTAAAAAATCACGATACTTGCGAAATTACTTGAGTTTTTCGACATACCGGCATACTTCGTTGCTTAACCCGCTGCAGTTACGAAAAAAAGTGGTATTGTACGTACGTGCATTTTAAGTTTCACCTAAAAGACACATGCATTACACCTTAAGACATTTTGTTAAATTCAAACACTCGCATCCTTCATTAATAATATGAAAATAGTAAGAGATATTCAAAAGTATTTTCTTTAATTCACAATGTGTATAACGTTCACCCAGAACCAACTTAAAATTCTTATTTTGTAAAGTACTGAACTGGAATTAAGAATTCATAAGCTATTAAGTTTCAAGACACGCACATGGAAGCAAGTTTGTCACCGCTGTTTTCAATAATTTTTATTTCAGAATCTGTTCACTTGTACGCGTTAGTTTTTGTATTGGTAACATTGTTTTGATTCTTTACGACACTGAAATTTCAAACCAAACTGAATCCATATAATGATGGGCAATTTGGTATACAAGTATTTGGAATTAACTGCATAGCTGGAATACATCCATCCTCCGTGCTGATTGAAGGTGCATGATGCTAAATGACAAGAGGTAAAAAAAAGCACGAAAAAAAATATCACCTTCCCCCATTGTTCTCGAAATGGTATCGTTCAATCGCCACTGATATGCACACCTGAAACTTTGAACCGTAAATCTTCGTCATTGAGATAACAGCCTTTGTTAGAAATAGAGAAATATCACGAAATGGTGCAAGGATTCCTATCTTATTACTAAGATGGAATCCGTAGGCCATCTTTTGAAAATTCAAGACGAGAACGACATTACATCCATCGAGACTTGTCAAGACGAGACCAAGAAGGAGACATATGTATATAAAATCGAAACGAGAGACAAACTTACTGTCAGAGAACCTCGTCTTGTTCGATTGATTGAGTTGGTGTTTTAAGTCCACTTTATGCACAGTAAGGCTAATTGGGACTGAACCTACAATTTTATGTGGGATCCGAACCACTATGTGCCTCCACCGGGTATCGATTTGATTGATTTGGTGTTTTAAGTCCACTTTATGCACAGTAAGGCTAATCGGGACTGGACCTACGGTTTAAAGTGGGATCCGAACCACTGTGCCATGTGCCTCCACCGGGTATCGAACCCGGTACCCCTTGATTATAAGGTGACGACGCTACCACTGCGCCATCGGGGAGGACTCGTCTTGTTCGAGACTGTAATATACTAGAATTTAAAATAAATGCAAATTTCTTTACTGTGCAATTTATGCAGACATACCACGCTAATGAACTGGTTGTTTATAGAGATGGTACATGGGTTGTTTAAAGTGAAAGAACTTGGGTTCTTAGTTTGTTTTAATCTATGTTTAATACATTTTGGTATAAATTATTTCGAAACTTGAGGGGAGGTTCGGATTTGGAAACCTGAGGCTAACATCGTAAGTCTCTCTGTACATAAATTCAATTATAAGTTTCAGGCCAAGTTATGTGAGATGGTTAGTTAATCTTTTAAAAATATTGTACCCCCAATTCCATCTTAAATCCAAGCCTGTACAGAACCACAATCCATTCGTTTATTTTTTTAATATTTCTCCTTTGATCCAAATTTGATTTCACTGACATGACTGGTTAATGATTAGCCTGACGTTAATAATTTTCAAGAAAGTGTACCAACTTCTTCCTGGCTAAACCACTGACGTCATGTCCTTTTGTATTTGCCGACGATGTTTGTCCGGTGATACGCCTTGCTCATCGATATTGGATTTGCAGGTGCTTGACAATCGCGAAGGCGAGACAGACAATTCAAACAACAAATTCCCCCGACTCTGCAGAAGCCCGTTTCCGCCATGTTTCCGGTCAGCTGGAGAAGAGAATTCAAGTGGAAAACCAAATATAGCTTTCTGCACTGGCAGCTTCACCACACTGAGAGAAACGTAGGAAAAACAAGTCGCAAAGAAATTTATTGCAAAGCACGCAATACTGTTCACTGTAATGAAGACATTTTGTCAAAATCTTTGCGGATATTCTGTAATAAAGAAAACAAAAAGTCGCTGGGAAGTTCGTGCCATAAGAGTCCTGGAGCAGTGGCGTTCCGTTCTTCTACGCAATGGGTTTCTAATATGCCTATTTTACACTCCTGCATTGAAAGTAATGGTTTAAGAGTGATTTAGCAAGTCACTCGCTTAGATACAGTTTCTTCAAGTGCGGTACTTTTTCATAATTTGAGCATATGTACTCGTATTGTCAAACACAATGATATATCCATGTTTTACCCAGGATCGGAGCCTGCGATATCTAGCTTCGTAACACGTTCGTCTCTAATATTTACGTACAGCTAGCGACGTGCAGAATGTGATTCGTTATAGCCTTCTCGATACTTGACAGGAAGAGTGGGATGCGGTGACGGGGAACAAGCTCCATGCTCCTAGCCCACCATAGGAGCTTGGCGTTCCTCGTCCCGTTCCTCTCGCCGAGACGAAGTTCTTCTAGCCCGGATGTGTATTGGACACAGCCGTCTAACACATGGTCACTTGCTACAAGGGCAGGACCCTCCATTAGGCTGCACTTGCATCGTCGTTCGACACATTTTTCTCGAATGTGCCGATTTAATCACCTCAGTGTTATAACCTTCCCAACGATTTGTCATCTATGTTGGGAGACGTTGTCAGTGTTTTAACCAATATTTTGGGTTTCTTGACAAGAGCAGGTCTCTTCCAACGTTTCTGAGGTAGTTAGTTTTAAATTATCCTTACATTTTTAATGTGTCGTGTTTGTCCAATGCAGGTCGATTCACGATCTGCATTTTATAATCTTTCTTAGGGGGCTTTTTACACCCCTTTATCTTTTTAAATTCGAGGTAAGGGTTTTAGATAAGGGGATCTTCCCCGCATTCATTGAAGGGTGCAAAATGGCCTGATGTGCCGATGCACCCAAAAATTTTAATTCAATCAATCAATCTAATATTAACATTCAAAGCATTCATAAATATATTCTACTACAATTGTTTCATTTTAATAATAATAATAATAATAATAGTAATTGCTATTAAAATTTTAGCATCTCTCGGGTAGTGGAAGTTGAACACTCTTCTATTTTTTATTTCTTTCTCTGTCTACACATATACACCGGCCCTAATATAAATATAAATATTCCTTGAACATTAGATCGCAGTTTAAAGCTTCATATTCTTGCTATTTTAAGTTAACTCAAGGTTTATTATTTCATAATGTTAATTGTGTCACAGACAATCTCATTAAGAAGAAAGATCAACAATCTAAACAATTTCGGATTCAGTTTTCAAACTGCGTCATACTCTCATCGGTGATGTCACACTTAAAACTAGATAGACCAAGTGGATGGCCCAACTTGGACATATGAAACTAACGATGGAAACTACAAAATAATCAAGTTATCAATATCGCAACGATCTCCAGGTCAACAAGTGTTATCGGGAAAAGGTATAAATACCGACGCAGATACTAGTTGGTCAACCTCCGTGGCGTAGTGGCTAGCAGAATGCGCTACGACGCCAGGGGCCCGGGTTCGATGGCAGAAAAATAAAGTAAAATAAACCAACTCAATAAATCAAAAAAGCTAACTGGAATCTTTATCATCTCCGGCGTTAAATAGCTTAATCGAAAGGAAAATACTATATTTGGGGAATAAAGCTCTTAGTAAGGTAATATTAGACTTACGTTTCTACTAACAACCTGAGAAAGCGCATTGAAGCTTATCTGAGTTTCTTGCTCGCTGTTACAGGAGGTACGTCACAATATGTTTTGATTGATTGATCGAGATGCTGTTTTAAGTCCACTTCATGCACAGTAAGCCTAATCGGGACTGCACATACAGTTTAAAGTAGGATCCGAACCACTATGTACCCCCACCGGGTATCCAACCCGGAACCCATTGATTACAAGGCGACGACGCTACCACTGCGCCATCAGGAGGCACTACGTCACAATACGTATACACATCATAGTACGATTTAGATTTGCAGAGTATAATTAAAATACTCCTATGATTAAAGTATGACAATATGGAAATTAAACATTTGCACTAGAGAGCGTTGTAAGAAACAAGTTGATGAGCATTCAGAAGGCCACACGCACACATAAAAAAACAACTACAAATCATCGATGCAAAAACATGAGAAACGTAATGCAAACATAAACGACAGGGTGCTCATCCAAATGAGGGAAGATGCATTATCCTATTCATCCTGTGCAACCCGCAGCAGGGAATGCACTCGGCTGTGCATCCTGACCTTACGGCAAGGACGTCTTCACTTCTGCGGAAAGTCCTGGAGGAAACAGTAAACCTTCATCAAGTCGCCATTTCCGGGTTGACTCCATTGTCGCAGCACCCAGAGGCTTCTCGAATCCCAGAAAGCAAGAGTAACCATGGTAACGGGCAAGGCAGCCTCCGAAAGGATGAGCCTGAAATTGTTTACGACTTGGTTTAACGCCAGGCTGGCGCAGGCATGGTGGTGTGTCTGGGAGGAAATTAAAGGACTGTAGTGATAAAAATTCCGTTATGGCTGCCAGTATTACGAGATGAGAAGAATAAAAGAAAATGGAGGAAACGGTTTATTATTTACCTGTGCTACTGTTCCAGTATGCACGGTTTCCTCTTGGTAGCACCACGAGTGAGATTAACAACCGTCAAATTGAAGAATCCAAGGGTTTGGGTGGGCAAACTTCTGTTGCTAGAAATCTTGCGAAGCATCATTAAAGCATGGCGAAAACGCCCACTCAAGTAGGTTACATAATCACTGATCATGCAAGACTTACTCCCGTGTGAGAAGCTTGCAATCAAGGATGATGGATATGCTTTCACTTTTATTATACACCATATAGGTTCATCACCAATTAACGAATGGCTAACGCGCACTGTCTCCTGTTATATTCCCGCTTGAAATCCAGATTTAATAAAACATTAAAAATATTAAATATTATATTTTGCAGATAATTAGCAACATAACGAGACGTTTAAAATGTTAATTATAAATGGCACATTATGACGTCATAATTTGTTTTGACGTAATTTTGTAATTATTATTGACCATTACTAGGAGATGCGAGTTGTTAATTAGAAAGATGATGTAAGTTGATTTAAATGTATGGTTTTTGTGAGTGTAACTGAAGAAAAGATTTATCTTTTGTGAGAGTAGATTGTGCGGAATTAATGTCAGTGGAGTTTTGACTGTGGAAGCTCACGATAAGTCCTAAAAGTCTTCAAGTCTATCCCACGTCTCAGATGGCCTCATAGTAGGTTTGAAACGTCTCGCTGTTCTCCTCGAAGAAGTATTGTTAAGTTATTTTGTTTCCTGTGACAAGAGCCGGAACGTAACAATCTTTACTTGTTCCTGACATTACCTACATAACTAAAGTTATTTTCTCAGATAACCTCTAGAAATTAAATGCGTTCATTCCAAAGATAATGTCACACTCATATTCTAGAATTGAAGATAAATTAGTTCTCGAGAGCTCTGAATTTTCTGTAGAACTGAAGATAAACTTGTTCTACAGAACTCTGAAATTTCTGTAGAGCCCAAGATAAACTAGTTATCGAGAGCTCTGAATCTCCTATAGCACCTATAAGATGAACTATACTTTGTCCACTGAACGAAGTCAATGTAAGCAAATCCGCGCGACTTGTGAGGTATCCTACTGGTTAATTCCAATAGCAGCTGTTGCGCAGGTATTTATGCATGGGAGTGTTAAAAACCATCTAAGCTGGTAACAGTTGTAAAGTTGTGATGACAAATTGTAAACATACATACAATATATCTATGAACGAGACGAATTAACAATTAACCAATTGGCACGTAAGTTATGTGGTTTTGTTACATTTACTTCATTCTTTCGGTGGACAGATAATAGCTCTAAATCTCGTGTAAACTTGTTTTCTAGAGCTAAATCTTCTGTAGAACAAAAGACAAACTGGTTCTCGAAAGCTCTAAATCTCCTGTAGAACTTTAGCTAAGTTAGCTCTCGAAATATCTGAATCTCTTTTTTTCTTTCTTCAGAATTCACCCCATAGTTTCATTATTCTTCTCCAAAAAATAAGATATCTCCAGTACCTGATGAATCCTAAGTGAATATTTCTGGACTTGCCTTTCCAACATACAGATAATTGTAAAACGAATAACACAGTAGTGTACTACATTGTTTCTCAATTGAGCTAACTAATGTTTCATATCTTACACTATCAAAAGCTTCAGTTATATCTAAGCAAGTACAAAATATATAGTGTAAATTTTCATACTATAATTTGTTTACATTGCAGATAAACATCATAGGCCTATTCCATCTTCGAGGGTTGAGGAACGAAAAGCTATTAGAAATGGCGCTTTATTGCCAAATTGCAGAAAAGCTTCACAGCGGTGTTTAAAAAAACAAACAAAACAAAACAAAAACACAGTGCAAATAGCGTATTTTGCATTCAGATGACCAATTTTTGGACTTTGAACACAAAGAACGTCCTCACTTCCTCTCTGGGCATAGTTCCGGGACAGCAAAAAATTATTTAAACGACGCCATACTTTGCACTTTCACCGTTAGACGGCAGCACCGTTATCTACAAATTACAAAACTTAACATCCCCATTACTTCTTCACATGAAGGGGTTTGCAGCAAGAAATCTTCCTCGCGCATGGAATTATGGTTATGACCTCAGCCGACAAAAGGTTACGTCCGGACGTCAAACACATCAACTAGCCTCCCGTTCGTTTCCGAGGGAAACAGGTTGAAAACCAAGGTAGTTTGAGTGACTGAAATGCCGAAAAAATATCTTTAAACTGTGCCTATGTAGAAGGATTTTGATGCGAGGAGAATCGCACATGCAGCACATATTGGGAAAAAAATCATTTAAGAGATACATCTGGATATAAATTTAACCACAGTTACATATAATTTTCGGGTACTACTATGATGAGAACCACATCCTTTATGATCAGTTCGTGTACTATATTTTATATTTTTTTCTTGTATTACGTCACTGTTCTGCATATTTTATTTAGACCAATCACAGCGAAGCGGGTGAATAAATATGAGATGAAATTGATGAAGGGTCACACGGAAAGAACTGCCCACGTTCAGGCCGGGATTCGAAACCGAAACCTTCGGTGATTGAATCATGTTAACCACTCAACGTGGTGGCCAACTAGGGATCATAAAAATATATGCAAAGATAAAATTTAGTGCATTGAAAAACCAGTCAAGTATTAGCTCATTGGAACAATCATGGCTCGTTCGAGACAAGAA
This sequence comes from Lepisma saccharinum, assembly GCF_977018435.1. Lineage (NCBI taxonomy): Eukaryota > Metazoa > Arthropoda > Insecta > Zygentoma > Lepismatidae > Lepisma > Lepisma saccharinum. Next base: position 115,395,175 of record NC_139229.1, on the reverse strand, counting down.
TCGATACTACGTTACATATCGATGTATCGAGATCTTAGGTAGCACTGCAGCCCCCATACACAAAAATCTGTTGAATCTCAAATGCTGACTTGTCTAAATAAGATTTTATGAATTGTTGCGAGTCAACTACTCAGATGTAAGGATAACATTTTTTACACGTAGAACTTAACAAATTGCAACTTATTTTACAATAAATTACTCAAACTGGATCTGTCCATTCGTGCGCTTCAATAACCACCACGTGATCTAGAAAAAAAAACATTTGGCGAAGCAAATGTCTATCTTAAAGTACCATAAATTGAATCTATTTCTATTCTTGTCTATGTTACTTTTCCACATCTTTAGTTAATCGAGGCCACGAAGATGAATTGATGAAATTGAAAATAGCATATAGCAATACGGCATTAGTAGATTCAACCTTATCCAAGGATTCGAACCTACGATCTCTGGTTTTGTAGGGCATTAGCATTCCACCACGGGGACCTTACCATAAGGTCAACAATAGACAAATCGTGATCTGTTGATACGACTAGCATAAAACAGCTTATATAGTTGATGAATCATAAAAGCGAGCTGTACCTGTTATTGAAAACATTTCTACTAAGGCCAAGATCGAAAATGTGTGGAGTTCGAACTCTACATCCAACAGCGGAACTCTAGAGGAAAAACTTTTGCTTACCCTGTAAGTAACGATTCCTGTTCCTATTTGTATACATTCTTCACTGCGAGATGTATATATTTCCTTAATTATTTGAATCTGCTTACACGAATCTATAAGATATTCTCCAGATTACTTATTTTGCTTCATACATAGCTATGGTGTTGAATGTTGGCAAATTCGGCTGCGATCGATATTAAAACACGCTACAGTTGACATGCTGCATAAACACGATATACTGAAGATATACGAAGCGATTGAATTGTCGTGACGAACTGTTGCAAAACCTCATTTCAGGCATGATGTGCGTCAAGCTATCAACTTCAACAAAGAAACCATTGCAAATGTTCTACGTTCTCTCAGCACACTTCGTGTCTAATTACAACAATGAAGATGAACGATTGTAGGTAAAGTTGATGAAGAGGTACGTTGCCTAGGTCAGGACTTAAACCTGATACTTTCATGGATAATATCAGCAGACATTCACTCTCTGTTTCTGAGGAAATTTTTAGTGTCTCCTTTCCTTTTTAATGGTCTATTGTGTTGTGCAGGTCCCTTTACAACCTTGCAGTTTTAACCTTTATCAAGGTGTCCTTTACACCCCTTTTTAACTTGAAGGTAAGAATTTTAGATAGGATAATTTTTTATCTTATACTTTGAAGGGTGCAAAATTGACATGTCGATGCACACATAAATTTTAACTTGTTCATTCATTCTCGTTCTGCCAACGAGAGAGTACATCATCACCCTCATCGTTATGTTGTTGTTAGCGAAATCGCACTTTCTCAGATTTCAATCTCATTAAAACAAACATATGCAAAAACATCTCACTCTCACCTCAACATATATACAGGGTGTCATTTTAATGGCGCCCACGGACCACGGAAACGTATAGAGGACATCAAAACAAACAACGTTTCGCAGTAACGTTTCTCTCTTTGGTGCATCATTTCAGCGCTACGGTCGTTCAAAAAAGCCCGTTTTGCCGCCTAAATGCTCGCAACCACACACAACATTTGATTGCATTTGTGATGTCATGTCCCGTCCTGAAGCAATGCGTTCCAGGATTGCCAGAAACACACATATTCTATGAAAAATGATATAGTTACAATCGGCCACATTATGTACCGTAAAACAAAACGAGAAAACACGTTCTGTAACCTAACAGGAAGTAAACACACTATACGAAAAATGGCAGAAAGAAAATAGAATTCAAGTGGAAGTGTCATACCGAATTTTGTCTCAGCTTACATGTCAAATATTTGCAAATGTAGTTACTAAGTTGGCATATACAATTTACTCTATCCACTTCGTCCTTCTGATACTAGTTGTCTGTGACACACTGAACAGATGACAACATAGAAATGAAAGAACTCAAAATTCCGAAGATAAGCAACACATAATGTATATTCAGGGCATTATGAGGTAAGTGGCAAACACGGTTGAAAATACAGGGATATAAGTAGGAGTATTACAAGCTCTCCGATGACTGTTTATCTATGCACCGGATACACATGTAATAGTTTGCAACTGTGAACAGGGAAGTATATTCGTTACTCATTTATAATTAGATTGTTACTGTGGTTGTACGTGTTTTAGCCGTAATGTAACAACTTAAACCTCGGATAATTCCGTTATCAGCACAAAAGTACCACAAGGCATCTTGACACAAACCTGTAGATATCAACCTTGCAACAAGATTTGCAAATATTCGACATGTTGCTGGGCGTAAACAATAATAATAATAATAATAATAATAATATCGTCTTTATTGAGAGGGCGTGTTTCGGCCTCGCGGGCCGTTCTTACAACAAACCCTTTAAAAAAACATATTACAATTGACACTTTCCACTTCTTGAAAATCTTTGTTGCAGTAGAAAGAATAAAAAGAATAAAAAGAAAAAAAAATACAAAAAAAGAAATTAAAAAAAAAACATTCCTACTTATAATGTAAACAATTAATGTACTGAAGGTACAGAGTTAAATACCACAATTAAAATACAATTATTACAGCTAAAACTACAACCAATACCTCATTCCCATTCATTACAGAAAAGACAAAGCCAGGCACTATTGTTTGGACAGCAGATGTTTCTTTAGATTTATTTTGCATGTTGCAGGGTAAACAGCCACATGTAAGCTGTAAGTCCAATTAAATTTATTGTTGTTGATATTTGAGATGTATGCTGAGACAAAATCCGATATTGACACTTCATTTTGAATACGTTTTTTACCACATCTCATATCGTTGGTTCAGTTCCCCCTTCCCCTGAGATGACTGCTGATCTTCTGACTGGTGGGCTACGATGTTCGGTCTACTGGACGCGTTCCTCGCTTCGTTTTACAGCTAATAATGGGGTTGGTAGTTTGTCTTTTTTCACAAAATTTATGTGTTCCTTGCAACCCTGCAGTGCGCAGTTTCACCGCAGGAAATGACGTCACAGATACGATCAAATTTTGTGTTGGGTTGCCAGCATCCAGGCGGCAAAATGGTCTTTTTTGAACGGCTGTAACGTCGAATCGACGCACCAACGAGAAAAATGTTACTGAGAAAAGTTGTTTGTTTTGATCTCCTCTATACGAATCTGTTGTCCGTGGGCGTCATTAAAATGACACCCTGTATGTGTATATATATATATATATATATATATATATATATATATATATATATATATATATATATGTGTGTGTGTGTGTGTGTGTGTGGGGTGTGTGTGTGTGTGTGTGTGTGGGGGGGGGGTGTGTGGGGTGTGTGTGTGTGTGTGTGTGTGTGTGTGTGTGTGTGTGTGTGTGTGTGTGTGTGTGTGTAGTGGTTTCTGCACGTTCTACAGGGTGATGCAAAAGTCCAGCACCAACCTTTTAATTTGAAAACTTCTTGAGGGAGGACGATGAAACTTCGGATGTTGTTAATGAGAGATGATGGTGGGGACACACCAGATGAGGCCAGTATGCATCATGGCGGCCATCTTGAAAGCCGCCATTTTGAAATTACATCAGATTTTCAAATGGGAAGGGGGTCATGTGGCACATAATTTAAGATGTGTGTTTTCTCAGAAATGTCACCTTGTAGTCAAAGGGAAACACATTGCACAGTGGTTCGGATCCTACATTTAGGCCTAACTGTAGGTCCAGTCCCGATTTGCTTATCATAATGTAGACTTCACAAACAAACCATAATTTAATCGTGGAATACTAACCGATTCTGTGTGTGTATGTGTGTGCGTGTGTGTGTGTGTGTGTGTGTTGATACATTCACACAACTCTAATTGGTCATTCAGACCATTCTCTGAACGAGTGCTTTGCACTCAGAGCACAGATGAACTGTCCTAAGAAAGGAAGACAAGGACAATATCCTTGTCAAATGAGAAAAAATAAATGCACAAGCTATTTTTCCGTTTGCCTTCTTTATGACACGAATAGTTCTTGCGAAGAAGAGGAAGAGTAGAGAGTTAAAACGTTTAAGGCAAACGCTATAAAACAAGCAATTGAGAAAAATTAACGGTGGAAAAAAAAGGAAGAGTGTGATGGAGTGCATACAACGTAATGTTCAACCTCGAAGACAGACCACCGAGAAAGTACGCCATCATGTTCTTTGTCCACTTTGTCATGTTTGTTCCCACTTACGGTGCCTGACAAAGAGTCCTTCAGGAGGAGAGCCTGCAGGAGGGTCGTACGAGGTACAATTCTCACGTCTGGAAATGTTCTTCGGCGCTTAACATCCACTTTTTCGCATGTCCAGATGATTGCATTGCATCCGAGACGCTTGCATACCTACGCTGCGTGTCAGAGCAAATATATTCTAATAGTCTACTTGTCACATGTGAATGTATATTGCACTCGTGTTTAATATTCTGGCAGTCCTTGTGTTCGAATACGACTTGGCTCAAGAAAACTAGCCATCTTACCCGAAAGTTCCAATAAACATGAAACTTTGAACAGATGGAGTCCTAGTAATACTCGGCAACTTACCAAAATTCCAGACTGGAATGTGCAGGTCAAGTGTCGATAATGCCGAAAAATAGTAATTCATCCCATTTTGAGAAATGGCGGGGGTAGCAGAGCCTAGAATTTGAAGGACCTTCGATATGTTGCTTAGTATCACTAGAACTTCATCTGTGCAAAGTTCCATGTTTTTCCTGGTAACCCATTTCCTATTTTGAGAATAATTTTTCAGGTCTGTCTTCGTCTCCAGAGAATTTATCCAACCTCCGTGGTACAATGATTAGCCCAGCGCTCTACCCATGCGGCAGGAGTCCCGGCATTCGAATCCCTGCCTGGGCATGAGTGTTCTTTGTGAGTGTACCTTCTACAACTTCATCATATCATCACTCATCATCTTCGAGGTAAACAACTTAAACATACTGCAATATACATGATCGTATAATCGTAATATTCATCTACGTATATTTCTCTCGTTAACATGAAAGATTATTAGTTTTTCATCTTGAAAGGGAAAAAAATCCGGTTTAGCAACAAAACATGCCATAGATTAATTACTACTAAGTATGTTGTAAGTAGACACCGCAAACAAATATATTACTTTTTAGTAAAGATTAATTGGTCGACATAATTGTATTGGAATACTTGAATGGAAACAACAGTAGAAATGTCACAGAAAATACAGCACACGCTTTCCAAGCCAATGCCTGTTTCTCCAAACGAAGATTTATTTTCAGATATCCACGATATCTCCTTCCCCAAAAGTAAATTCTTCCTGAAGTTATTTGGACTCTTGCCTCGCCAAAGACAGAATTGAACAACGAACATCGGAACCCAACCACTTTGGAATGACACCATTCCTGCAGCCATCTGTTCGCACCACTTAATAAGACAATCCATAACTTTTGCTTTCTCCCTTGTTTTTCTCTCCATCTTCCTGTTGCTTCCTTTGTTGTGCCAACAAAAGATCCTCGGAGAAGTATTTGGAGAGTGGAATCAGCTTAACGTGCAAAAAACTCCATGAAATCCTCCCATAAAAATCGATCACAAAAAGTCGAGCTCATTTCTTTTGGTCTTACCTTAGACTTCTTCCTCAACCGCTTTGAAGACATTGGTCATAGGCAGCAGTGTTGATGAGTTGAGGGATATTTCCCACTGAATGGTACATTTATAAGCAACGGTGCAACGACAGGGATTTTCTTGTTAGGAAAGGGGATAAATTTGAGTCTTTGAGGGAATTTCTGCTAAAGTACCATGACCGAGAGATCCTTCCAGAGGTCAAGGACACTAGAAAGCATCACTGCAGGAATAACGACAGAAGAGTTCACACACCGAAGCAGAAAATCAGTGAATTTTCTACTAACAGTACATTACGGGAAATATTTGCACTGGGTTCAAGCATCTCATCAGGCGAAACCAAGATCGGTACCTCCAAGGAAAAAAAGGATTATAACCGTGAGTATATGACCGTCACAGCTTGTTGGACAAAATCGGGCTCCCCCATTCGGGACAATGTCCCATTATGGCATCTTGATGACGGTGGACTGTTTCGAATTGGGGATAACGGAACATTACCATCTGCTGGACCTTGCGATCAACCTGGTTTCAGGATACTACAGTTTCCTTCAACGAAAGTTTTTGACCGTACCTTTCTTTTAACCTTGCGTTAATTCTAAAGTTATTCGAAGTCTTCCTCTCTCAAAAACTCAGGACAAAAAACTCCGCGACATTAACTTGGGTATGGAAAAGTATCTCACTTCCGTGAGCTTTGATGGGTTCCACAGACTAAAAAGAAAAGAAGAGAAAGAAAGAAAAGTAGTTCCTCTTCCAGACAAATAAACCAGAAGAAGCTAATAACCCTATTAGTAAAGAGGTATTGATGGACAATGGTCTCGGTTTAAGGTCCTTCTTCACAGGCGGATAATGAAGAGCGAAGGAACAATGGCCCTGTGTGTGTGTGTGTGCAACGTCCTTTCATCTTCTCCGACTTGGGAACCATGTAGAGGCAAGCAAAAAGGGAAAGTGTTTGGGGATGTTGAGATGTTGTTCCTTATATATTCCCACTATAGAGATAATGATCCTCGATGACTGACTTACTTATAAGTGTCGAATATACGTACAGAATACTTTGGAAAAATATCATCCTTCCCTTACAAGTAGGTTTGTTCATCTGCGTATTGTTACCCTAGTTGTTCAATTATTCGTCCGCTTGGGTACTTTTATACTACTCGTTCAATTGTTTGTTCATCCGTGTATTCACAGAGAAGGCAAATTTATCTTTGTGATGTATTGTTACACTAGTTGTTCAATTGTTTGTTCATACGTGTATTATTACACTACTTGTTCAATTGTTTGTTCATACGTGTATTATTACACTACTTGTTCAATTGTTTGTTCATACGTGTATTATTACACTACTTGTTCAATTGTTTGTTCATACGTGTATTATTACACTACTTGTTCAATTGTTTGTTCATACGTGTATTATTACACTACTTGTTCAATTGTTTGTTCATACGTGTATTATTACACTACTTGTTCAAATGTTTGTTCATACGTGTATTATTACACTACTTGTTCAATTGTTTGTTCATACGTGTATTATTACACTACTTGTTCAATTGTTTGTTCAATTGTTTGTTGTTACACTACTTGTTCAATTGTTTATTGTTACACTAGTTGTTCAATTGTTTATTGTTACACTAGTTGTTCAATTGTTTATTGTTACACTAGTTGGTCAATTGTTTGTTCATCGGGGTACTGTTACACAAGATGTTCAATTCTTCATTCATTCCGTATCATTCAGCATTCAATCTATCAAGATAATGAGCACCATCTGTTGATCTAAAGTTCGTTTACAATATCTATGGAGCTTCTTTATATTCTTACTCATCTTACAGTTTCTCACATTGGAAATATGTTGGAAAGCAATATCATGTTATTAGTGACGATCTGGAAATTTGTACATACTTTACGTTAAAGTGGAATTTCCTCTTCCACGCTAATTTAAGATAAAATTCAGGGGAAAGGCGGTTCCTTTTATTTCGCAGAAGGATGACATTGAATGAATCCACTTTTTTCTTCTCAGGATTCGCCGAATACGACCACTCGACGAGTGTCACGGCACAATGAGCAACAGAGGGTGGTCTTTTCCTCTTATTCAGCGGATCCTCTCAAAAAAATCCCGCTTCGTCAAACAATGAGGAGAATTGTTTGAGTAAATTGTTTTACAGGTCTCTGTTTTTTGGACGCTTGTCCACAATTTATCTCAGCATCTTTCTCTCTTCCTTGTTCTGAAATCTGTAGACTGAAAACTTGAGGAACCTTTTGAACTGCAAATAAGTGAGTGATGTCCTCTTCAGAAACGAGCTCTTACTGATGTTTTTAAACAATACACAGTAAAAATTGGTTAAATTGTCTCTCGCGTCATGCTACTGACTGAAACCAAGAATGATGTGACTTTTAAGTATTTATAATGAAATAAAACTAATTCCAGACCTAATTGCTATGACATTCTAATGTCTTTTTTTTTTTTTTGCAATAAAAAAGACATACAATAGTTAGAAAATATGGAATGAATTTTACTAATAATGTTGCCGTATCTTCCATTAATGTCTTAAAGATTAAGTCATCACGGGGCCTCCCGATGGCGCAGTGGTAGTGTCGTTGCCTTGTAATCAAGGGGTCCCGGGTTCGATACCCGGTGGAGGCAAATTGTGGTTCGGATCCCACCTAAAACTGTAGGTCCAGTCCCGATTAGCCTTACTGTGCATAAAGTGGACTTAAAACACCAAATCAATATCAAGATTAACTCGCATATTGTAAATACTACCGCGCAACACGAGTCTGTAGTATGCCAGCTCTAGAGTGTGCCAGCAAAGACTTTCAAGAATCCCCTCCCCCTTTTAGAAAATCCGACGATATTCCAAATTCTTAAGTATATCTGTTCAGAATTTCTTCTAGAATATTCAAATCTTTGTATGGTTTGCGTGTGTTAGTGCCTATAGGCTATTGTGACAGATATGGTGGGAAGATTGATTGATTTAGTTTATTTTACGTCGCGTTTTGTGCCTCTTGGCTAATTTTCGAAGATAGGGATGAGTGATGAAATGATGAAATTGATGAATGTACATTCACAAACAACCGATCCCGAGCGGGATTCGAACTCGGGACCTTTGGCGTAACGGATGGTGGGAGGAAAACTATTGCACGCACATATATATAAACTAGGGCTGAGCTGATACCGATGCCAATGTATCGGTACGATTTTAGCTGTCGATAACGGCCGATACTTTTCCGATGTTCCGATCGTTAGCGGAGTCCGCAAAAATGCCATTCGCCACTTTCGCCGAGTTTAATTGTCCTGGAAGTTATGCAAAAGCAGAAGTTCCATTGATTTTGTCCCATTATTGTCATGTGAAGAAGACTTTATTTTGTGATTTCATAACAGGTAATTTTATATTTTGATTTATTTTTTAATATTTCAAAGCCAACCTCTGGTAAAATAATGCTTACAATTGAAGTGGAATATTCATTCACCCACTCATATTAATCAATATTTTGGAAAAAAAACTAAATAAAAAACTTACAATTTCCAAGCTTCGGTATCGGTATCAGGAAGAATTGGTACGAGCAACTGTATCGGTTCAAAGTGGTATCGACTCAGACTAAAATGAAGGGATCGGCGAGAGGGAAAGAGTAATAAAAGAAGCTCGAGAAAGACTGAAAAGGACAAGGAGTGAAATTTGAACATAAATGAAAGAAACAGAATGATCAGTATGGGAAGGTGGAGAAGACGCAAAAGAGGAGCAAAAGTGAAAACTGGAGAGAAAAGAGTAACAAGAAGAAACATATGCTAAGACGTAGGAGGGAAGGAAGGCGAAAGTGTAGAGAAAGACAAAGCAGAAAAAGATAAAAATAACACTAATGCGAGAAAGAAATTAATAGAATAGAATAGAATTTATTTCACGTATGAGCCTTTACAGCTGTGTATACCATACAATAATGATTTTTTTTATTATTGCAATTTCCTACCCCATCCTCCTCTCAGTCTACTTCCATATTCACACTGCTTGGGAGTTCACACACACAGTCTTTCATTTCCATTCTTTCACTACACTTACACTGTTACCCGAGTGATTCCTATATTTTCTCAGATTTATTTATTTATTTAATAGTAAATTCCAAATACAGCGTTAGCCATTTTACATTGGAACGTTTTTATAGAACATAAGGACAAAAAAATAATAACATACTACAACAAAAATAATAACATAAAAAAATTACATGTGGTTAAGAGACTTGCATACTTTTAGTTAACTTTCATCTAAAACTGTCCAGATTTTCAAAAATGTCTATTTGTCTTCCTAGATTATTATATTCACTGGGCAGTTTATGGAACAGAGAGCGCTGGATGAGGCACAATCTCTGCTTCTGAGAAGCATAAAGTTGAGTGCTTCTTGTTGAGCGGGCAGGCACACGAAAGTGAATTTCCTGAAGAAGGCGGTCACTCCTGATGTTTGCCATTCACTATTTTATGTAGAAATATATGGTCAGCCTGTCTATGTCTCTCTTGAGGAGTTTGGATATTTAACATTTGCAGGAGGATGGACTTTTGCAAGTGTTCTGTGGACGGAATTCGGTGTCAAACAATGGCCAAGAAGAAATTTAGGACGGAATTTAGTCTATCTGAATTTGAGGGGCATGCCATAGACCAGATCGGAGAACAGTATTCAATTTTAGGTGACATAAAAGATTTGTAAAAGGTGCCAAGGGCAGTAGCCCCCTTTCACACATTTTCTCTATCCCCACTGAGCTTCTTTGCTCTCTTTGCCCAGACATAGTGAAGGAAGTTCCCAGATTCCTTATTTGCGCCTCCCCCCTCTCGGTCTCTCCCTCCTAATAACGTTTATCATTATATTCTCTATGTTAGCTTCATTTATTTCCCCGATATATTTTTGTCTTGCCTCCCCTGTTTCTTTGCACTGGAGGAGAATGTGAAATTTCATCTCGTCTTCACCGCATAGCGGGCATTCTACGACCCCGTCTTAGTTTAACTTGTGTCCATCCCCTAGTCCGAACCAGGCGAATCGTGACGTTTATTTTGCCCCACACAAATCCACGCACTTCCTCCTTCCTAAAATCTAAGCACGTCTTCCGTATTTCAGGGGAGGGGGAGTGAAGTGGTGGCCGTTGATGAACGGAAACGACTTTGCTGTGCTTCCGGAGCCTCGTTTGCCTGCAAAAATTTAGTGTCAAGAGCGTGCAGCGTGGAAGAGATACGGGGTAGGGTGTATTGGTATTTAAGGACCTTTCCGAAAAGATCTGAATATACAAAAGATGGCCACAGGGGTGGATAATGGCACGGACCGCGCCATCAAATGTATGGAGGGAGGGGGATTTTCCCTTAAAATAATATAAAAGTTAACATGTTTAAAACCTTTGCACCACGCCGCAACGTGTGCGATGGAGATTCAGAATAGTAAGTAATTTACTTTAGCTTGTTCGAAGTCACTTTTGCTACTAGATGCACCATATTTAATCCGTTAAATGGAGAAAGGGAAGAATTTAGGAAGGAGATCAGATCTAGTAGTGTTCAGTTAAGAAAGTGACTTTCAGTAATAGGATAGTTCAGTAGTAGACACGTTTTTCTGATTAAATACATTATGGAGACTGGCACCATTGACCTTGAGGGGGATGGGCACCCCTGCCTTCTTACCGCAGGAATTGTTGATGAAGTGGGATGAAAGTGAATATTCTCCATCGCGCAAAAGGTATTTAACAGTTACTCTGATAACCCATGTTCTACCATGCCGGCAGTCAACACCCTCTTAGAAGTAATTGCATTTGGAAAGTGATTGCGGAGTCCCACGTGACCGAAGCAAAAGACAGAACGACGAGGTTCCACAAACGAATGCAAATCTCCTATCTTAGTCATGGCTCCGTCTGGAAAACAGAACGTGCTACCAAGACAATGGGGGATGGAAATAAAACAAAAAAAAGCATCCAAAAATCCAAACGGCCAGGAAGCGTGAATCACGAAGACTGGAAGGAAGGAGAAAAAGGCAAGGTTAGTTCCTCCATCGCCCACTAGGTGTGCTAATTACCAAAAAGGTCATCGAGCCATCCTCGTTAATTGCAAAGCGAGAAATCCTTCGGGAAAGCAGAGAGGTGAAAAGCTCATCAATATTGACAAGCTTGGCGTTTCAGCACCCTGCAGAGACTGTCGGCCATGTTTGTCCCTCGCTTGCTGCGCCATCTATCGGGACAGTTTCGGATCATCGCTTTCATTTTCCTGGCCTGGGTTATTTTCCCACAATGCAGAACACGGCTTGTGACAATGGGGCTGGGTAGCGGTTGTTGCAGAGGAACACGTTCGATGTTGCTAGTGAGTGACCATGACGTATTCTCAGGAAATACCCACAAAGCGTTACTACCAAGGATGACTCCCATAAGGACCACAAGGGCAATGACCAACACCTGGCTTCCTTGATTTACAGTGAGGTAGATTAGGATTCGGGCCAATCCTTTTATATTAGAATAACATCTCGTTTCAATTCTTTATTGTGCTATATTGTGTGTTATCCTTCCTCTATGAATTACTTGAAATATCGATCTATAATATTTTTTACCCTAATGGAGAACCGCGACGAAGGGAATGAATAATGAAGGGGACAACCTCTATGCTGTACCAGGATTCGAACACGGGACTTCTGGGATCGTAGCACGGTATTCGCTAACCACTCCTTCACAGGCAGACAGATATTAGTATTTTGTCACGCATATAATGCATGTGTGTTCGTAAATCCCAGTGTTTTGATATTACGGCATTTTGTTAATCATAGTACATTACATATATTAGTGTGATATTAATTCAACACTGTTCAAATCAACATTTAACTCCTGAGCATTTACTACACATCTAGCCATCATCATCATTGAGGTTCCAAAATGCCGGTCACCAGTGTGTGGTGCAATGTTAAAGCTTCATTTACTTAGGTACAGCTTAATAATAATAATAATAATAATAAAAGGGGAAACCTTCAGTCACAAATTTGAACATTTCAGATCAGTATGAAACAAAAATCAACCGCTGGTGTACAAAGATTGGGACTACCATGTTTATGAGGATGGACGATACATAAACCTTATGAAATTGAGTTATTTTTTATACAGTAGCATGCCCAGTATTTTTGACGAGGGAGGATTTTAGTCGTAAATAAGGAGATATGACAATTTTTAGCATGCAGACATATGTCTAGCCACCTTTTTAAAACAGGACAAAGGGCGTTACGACCCCAATCAACCCCCAACTCGTGAACGCCCTTGAGTTTCAAGGTAATGTGCTGATGATTGACATCGTAGATAAATAAAGCATGATTTCTCCAATGCTGTTCACGCTGCGCTACCTCTTAAAAGTGCAAGTGGTGATTATTTTTTAAATCCAAAACTCGTTGGGCGCTGAGGGTTCTTATAAGTCTACTTTTGCAGGTGTGAAATAAGTTGTACAACGGAAGCCATCGTATGTCCTTAACTTCCGCACCTGTTCCTCTTTGTAGTATCCGAGTGGAGAGGTGAAAAAAGAAGCCCAGCTTCCGTGTCGAGGATGACAAACCAAGGAGCCACGTCGTGTTCCGAGTTCCGGGTCCAATCTGTTGCTTCCGCTTCGAGCACACACCCTCTTGCCCTGTTCACTGTCGTGCATCTTCTGCACGTCGGGGTCTCTTCGCGCACGTGACAGTGGACATTTTTCCATACGCGTGAATTCGACGGAATTTGCCCTGTGACGCAATCGTGTTACCTTGAAGATTTTAAAAGAAACATAAACACACATTCAAATCTAACTTCAGTACGGAAAAGTCTATCTGTGCATTGTATGAATATTATTCCAAACGCACTCTATATTGAGTACGTAAGAATTTCCTCATTCCTAACACTTAGGTGGGCTTCGTGAGGCGTCAGGATGCGCAGAGCCGCCATGTGTGCGGTCAATTTTATTTGCCGATTGCAAGGAAATATCCACCACGTAGTGTTCGTTACACCTGCATGAAATGCACTTTTGTTTTAAATCACGAATGTCTGTGTTAGTATCTTCCACCCACCCGCTTGAATTCCGTATGCTTAGAAGAACTGCTCGAAGCCACAAGTCAACAGTTTGTGACGTGGGTGAAACACACCTATTGATTCTTTTTTCGATTTAACTAATGCACGTAGTTCTATAATAAGGTTAACAGCGAATATGAAGATAAGTTCTGCATTTATTCTTTTAAAACATGCCTTCGATTATATTTATGTACTGGTACAGAGCGAGGTCTGAATATTGATTGATTGATTGATGTGGTGTTTTAAGTCCACTTTGTGAACAGTGATGCTAATCGGACTGGGCCTATAGTTTAAAGTGGAATCCGAACCGCGATGTGCCTCCAACGGGTATCGAACCCGGGACCTTTTGATTACAAGGCAACGACAATATCACTGCGCCATCGGGGAGGGCCCCCGAGCTCTGAATAATATAAGTTGAGCAGAATATATTAGTTCCCAGATTTTTCTAGCTGTATAAGTAGTTTACCAATGAGAAAGAGTTTTGCAATGCACATATCCTTAACGCAGAATCGTGCAACTTCTAATATTGGTAATTGTTTACTAATATATATATTTTTTTTCTAATACGAGGTTAAATACTGGGAGAATGTTATTCGTAATCACTAACATAGACGACTAACAAGGTGCTATTGTGACAATTGAAATGAAAAATTCCCTTGGAAATATACTTGCTGTTCAGTGAAAAAAAAACCTGATAGTTCTAGCTGGTGGCTACTGCAAAGTGAACAAAATGTTTTTTTGTTTTGTTACCTTGTACTAAGAAAAGAAAATCATAAAATCATGTTTAAAGTATGAGATAATAAGATGCAATTAAGTGTTTAAGATTATTTCAATTAAGAAAACATGTAAGTAAAATTTCCTCAAAGCAGTGAATGGAACAAATGATGTCTACCAACACTATGAGAGAAAGGGCAATTGTTAAAACAAATGTCAAAACATACGCATGGTATTGTTAGACGAGATACTTTTCGCCACGTGGGAAGGTAATGAATTAACTCGAAAAGGTAAGGAAGTCTGAAATTAAGTGGTTCCTTCGTCCATACTTCAATTGTTTCTGACCGAGTGCCATACAGCCTGCTGGGAGAAAGAAAGAAGCCTCCAAGGTGCCTGGAAATCACGACTTCCTCTGGACTCTGAAGGTGAAGAGGAAGTTGCAACACGGAGTCAAGGCTTCGACCTCCCTTCACACACAGAACACACATTGATTCTCACCTTCCACCAGTGGCGTAACCATGGAGGGGTTGATGGGGGTAAAAAGAACCCATTCTTCCTTGTCCCACTCTTCCTATAAAGAATATCGATTTAACGAAAAATTATTTTCACATTGCACAGTGATTCTGGTACCACGTTAAACTGTAGAGAGAGTTCCGATTAGCCTATTTGAGCACAAAGTAGACTTTACAAAATGTCATAAAATACAGCAATGACCAACTAAAAAAAAATAACCCCCTTCCCCTTTTTTGTCTCTTGCCATACGAAAATCCAAACACCAAAAACCATGAAACAGAGCATTGGTTTCAAATGAAGCCACCCGGTTTGGACATGTGTGTTCTTTGTGAGTGTCCCTTCATCAATTTCACCATATCAGCACTCATACATCTTCGCGATTAGCCAAAAGTGGCAGAAAAGCTAAATAAAAAACAAACCAATCAATCAAATGGAGCCAGCTTGCCGAAATGTTTATGACAGCTCATCGGGGCAACTTCGATGGTATCGTGTTTTTACGAAAGTAAACAGAATAATGCCGATTGTGATATTCATAATACTACTAATAATAATCGTCTTGTGAGAACCAGACAGACGTTTGGATTGATTGATTGATTGAGTTTACTTGCAATCAAGGGCACCGGTAAAGTCACATTCGGAGGAGGAGCTTCCGATCTTTTGATTTGATTTTATGTTTTAAGTCCGCTTTATGCACAGTGAAGCCAATCGGGACTGGACCTACAGTTTAAAGTGGGATCCGAACCACTATGCGTCTCCACCGGGTATCGAACCCGGGACCCCTTAATTACAAGGCAACGACGCTACCACCGCGCCATCGGGGAGGCTCCTGAGGAGTTTCCGATCCTACTTCAAATTGTAAGTTTATTCCCGATTAGCCTATCTGTGCATAAATTGAATAAAAACAACACATTACCAGTTTAAAAGTAAACTAATTTTGCACAAGTAGTATTCTGTGTCTATAATATGGAAGCATGACACTGATCTTCCCGACGTGAGATCGTTTTAAGGTTCTTGAATCCCTTCGGTCGAAAATCAGCGTTTGCAGTTTCTTGCGGCCTCCTCGCTTTTTCTCCCGTCCGCGCTGTGTCCACTAACGCCCCCTACCCTGGGAATCGTTGTCCGCCTCACTTACCCGGGCGTTGAACCCTGAACGTCGCTTACCATCGCCATTGCCATGCATGCATTTCCCTAGTCACTTCGTGCACTCGGCGTCAATCCGTGCGAAGGCTAGGTTTCTTCCGTCTTTCGCCTGCGCTGCCTCTGGTAATACACGATTGAAAGAGTGAGAGCACAACAGTGCATAGGTCACATTAGAAAAGTCAGTTTTAATTCTATTTTATGGTCAGATAGATTAATCGGAACCGGACGTCCAGTTTAAAGTACGATCCGAACCACTGCATTTTGCCTCTACCTAGAATCGAACAGTGCTAGCCATTACATAATATGTAGTGACTTAAAATTAGGGATGGACTATATTGAAAATTTGATATCGCGATGTATCGTCACAGACGATACGATATTCTTTCCGTATCGTGATATCTGCGATATATCGGCTCCACGATATATCGCCAACACGATATATATCGCCAAATATCGTGACTATATATCGTCTAGTTGATATCGCCTGGACGATATTTTTTCAATATCGCGATGTATCGATATATCGCCAAACACTACTTAAGATTAAGACAAACAAAAAAACATTTCCATCAACTTTATTTCGACACAATACTTATAATTACAACTCACTACTTCCATATAATGCCTTCAATTTACAACCTCTGTAATCAACAGTTGTGATAACAAAATAATCTATAACATACTGAAACACCTCGAACTAGACAGAATTGAAGCTAGAGGTAAAACACGAATAATATTTTATTTGGAGACTAATTTAGAGGGAACAATTCACGTACCTAACTACTTCAGTTACTTTGTTTTAAGGTGAATTCCCATAATCTTAGGGCGAATAGCGCATTATTGTTCCCGGATCCGAAGCATAGAAACATGTATCTTCTTTTTCTTATCAAGACTCATAATTCATACATAGCAAGGTTCAATAATTGTTTTACTACCATTTTTAATATCACATATGAAGGTGATCAAACAAAAGTTCTTCTAAGTAAATATTTTGTCTATCTATTTTGAAATGTGTCAAGGTTCATATTTATGTAGGTTTAGGGTATGATGTTAAGTATTTTATTTATATGTTACTGTATGTCTTATCAAATATCTTGTGTTTTATATTTCCATTTCTATGTAAACTATTTATGTAAAACTGCTGTAATAAAGTAGACATGCTGTTCACAGCAGTATAAAAGTTTAAATAAAATAATAAATAAATAAAATAACATCACAGTGTATATTCACATTTATATATACATGTAAATCCCCTGCACCGTACCATGAAGACGCATAGGGATGTGTGACCATTTGCGGAGTCTACGTGATAAGCACCAGGCTTCGGCCATCTTTACCTCCCCCTCCCACGGGAACAATTTAGTTGATGATGGTGGCCCTACCGACTGGAAGATCCACAATCACATTTGCATGTGACCAAAGATCAGTGGCTAGCAAATAGGGATAGGTTCCGAGACAAGACAGATGTCTGTAAAATCGAGACAAATTTAATATTTAGTATTTTAAATAAACCGGGCTGTAGCAGTCTGATTCTAGGATATTCAGGAAGCCAAAACGTATTTTTAAAAGACATGCGATCTCTTAGGTAACACAATTTTTGGCTTCTCGTAACTTGGCGATTCGAGGACAGCGAAGCATTATCCACAGGAAGAACAGCAGAAAATTCAAGAGAGTTCATGAAATTGCTTTCAAAATATGGCCAAGTACTGCAAATACGTACATTTCAGACGTATACGACAAAATGAGATTCACAATTATTATCTAAGTTCTGAAATTCAAATTGAACCGATACAATTAATGAGCAACAAAATCAAAATGACTGTATTAAAAAATGTCAAATTAGCTAAGTCCAGAGGTTTACTAAGTTCACGTTTAGTTTCAATATTTACTCTCTTTAAGTTAGTAACTTCTTTTCGGTCCTGAATTATTTTGTAATCGTCAATAAAAGTTGTCACTTCCAATGGCATGGTTGACTACTTCGTCTCGCTTTGGAACAAGATTTACAACGCCATGTTTTACCTGTAGATTTCATATACTCTACGTCTGTTTCTTTAACTGTGCACATTTTAAATTGCGTAACTTAATACACTCAAAACAATGTACTTTCATTTTCTGCCTTGATACGGCTTTAACACATTTCACTTTGGAGATCATTGCGATATATCGAATGCGAACTTGCCTCAAATAACACCTTGTAGTGGTTGGCAGTACTGTTTGTTTACATTTTGCGTGGATAACTGATAAACGAACTAAATTGATTGAATTTCTGCATTAAATACTGCCTTTCTCAGAGTAATTCTTATTCTACATAGTGCTATAGTACTTATACAGTTCTCCATGCGTTAGTATAGTCGCATAACTCACAAAAACTCCATAAATTACACAAAATTACGGATCACAGTAAAGCTACATAAGCCGTCAATTTGCCAAGAGCCAAGGTTGCCAGGTTCTCTATTATAAGTCGTGAGTTAATTCAGCTCCAGGAAAAACAGAAATTCATTTTAAGGGTAATTGAAATTATTAAATATAATTTTCATCGGTGATTTGTATTTTTTTTAAATTTAAATTTGATAATACTTTTGCTGACTCATGCTCAATTCACATTGAAATTTCAAATTTAAAGAACGGATTGGAGCCTCGCATTCTAATCTCGCCCAGTGTCCCCGATATAGCTGCTACTTCAACGTAGTCTAACAGAGAGAGAAAAATTTCATCTAAGGGAGACCAGGACAAAATGATACCCCGGGGCAAAACGATCATTCATATTTTCAGCTCGATTAGCGGTACTATCATATGGAAAATTCATATGCATGGGGATTATTTTTTTTGTTCAATTATTCATTCATCTAGGTTCAGTAAGCATACATTCGATCAAGACCATCAGCGCCATTAAAATTTTTGTGCAAAAACAGCTAGTACAAGACGAAGGTTCAAGAGAGACAATCCAGACACACAGACTTTCTCCCAAAAACTTGCCAAAAACAACTTGGAGGAGCACATACAGCTTCGAATGCTTTTGTGAAGTCACGAAATCGATTTCTGCACGTTAGGAAGCAAAGACAAAGAGGTCCGTCTAAAGAAGACAAAGAGGAAACTAACGACTTTGTCGACATAGGCTTTTTCTTTGTTGATGCCGCTCGAAAAATTGCCATCTCGTTGACTCAGGTACAAGGTCTTCTCGATTGGAGTCACTGGCACCTTTTAGTCAATCTCGACATGGATTAGCAGTGTTGCCAACTACGAAGTAGAAAATCGCCACTTGTAGCTACAAAATGTTTCTTTCTGCCCCTTTTTTATCATAAGAAGTGGACCAAACAACGAACGTCGAGTTTTGGATTACACTAAGGAACAGCCATTTTGTATCCTGTTAACTAATATGTGTCCTTAACTAATTTCGGATTTGCCACTAATTTTTCTCCATCACTTACCATTTTCAAGATACGTGTGATATAATATTTGATATAATATGCGTAATGTATGCACCGCTGAATTCCGCTTTTCTTGTAATCTGTTTGCGTGACAAATCATCATGTATACCTTCAGTCGTGTCTTATGTATTAGTATGTGAGGTTTATTGTAACCTTGTTTTCTACAATAAAATATATTATTATATATCGTAATAAATAAACATGCAGTTTACAGCGTTTGATTTGTGCAGTGACACAGTGGACTGTGCTGGGATAAATTATATCGACTGAAAGAACCCCTTAGCTGTGTATATCACCCTAACATTTTCTGTTACACTTCTGACCAATGCACTCCCAAATTGCAATGTAAAAACATCACAGATTGTGTAAAGATAGTGTACCGACTGTACTTCGGTTGTCGATGGGAGATCAAGACCGCCCATGTGCCTCACATGGTACATGTATTAGTTGTTCTGTAACACTAAGAGAATGGTTAATGGTATTCATTCAATGCCTTTTGATATATCTATGCTATGGTCTGAACCAAGAGACCACGTGACAGATTGTTATTTTTGTCGCACTGTAATGCGTGGCTATTTCTCGAAGAGTGAAACTATGTGTATATGTCGATGTGCCCTTCGCATTGAAGTCGGTATCACATAGTGAGGGTTTCCCAATTCCTAAATTACTATTCACCACAGTGGAAATTGAACATTTATCGTGACCAGGAAGGTTCTTTCGAATATATAATTTAGTGTTAGATAGAAAAAGATGGGTAGGTTACTTTTTTGCACGTGTGTAAGCGGCCCCCGCTTCCCTGGTTTTAATTCCGGCCCTCTTGATTACTTTCCTGCACTTTCAAATCTCTCCTTCCACACCTCTCCCTGTGCGCCTAGCGAGCAGATTATAATAACGCCGGAATTATGAAAAGGGGGTTACACATAACTAGAGCCCGGAAGTTCAGGCATTTATTTTCGTTAAAATAGGTAGGCAAAAAGGCATTTATAATGTGGAAAATAGGCACTAAAAATGAAAAAAGGCAAAATAAACCGAAAAAAGGCACATTTTGAAATCTCTTACCTTTATCTATAATTTCTGGCAAAATGTTAAAATCTGCATTGGGAAGAGCATTTCAATTTTCTCCGTCTTCATTGCACATAACTACAAGGTGTTTTTTTAAGTTCTCAACATGCATTGATAGTCGTATGTCAGAGAGAATGTTTTTTTATAATAGACAATGATCTTTCTACTTCGACAGAAGTTACTGGAGCATACATAAAACAAGCTAATGTAGCTGGACTCATTTCGGTAACAGCATTTTCACTTTTTAGAATATCACAAATTGTTTTTAATTGTTTCAGGTCCTCAATTGCACTCACTGACCCCTTTTCTCCTGGCACTTCCATCATCTGCTGCATAGATCCCTTGAAGATTTTCATGGATGCTATAAGAATCTCACCTTTTTTTTCTAGCTTTGTAATTGTCTCTGGCAATGCACCATGATTGCAAAAATAAACCACAGTTCATTGTTCAGTTCTGAATAGCACAGGAGTTTTTTTCACTTCACGAATTGAAGCCGCTCCATTTTCTGGAAGAGCATCGATCACCTCATTGATTTTTTCAAGGTTGTTAGCATAATATATAGCTGCTGATATCCAGGTTCTCCATCTCGTCAAGACTAGTTGCGGAGGTAAACTAAGTTCAGGCGCAACTTCCTGAAATTTTCGGGTTCGAGAAGGAGATTTCAGGAATATCTTCTTTGTGTTCGAAATCAACCTGTCCATTTCTGGGTGCAACACTCTAACTCCTTCGGCGATTCTGCGCATTGCGTGGGTTACACATGTGATATGAAGCATGTTCGGGAAGAGAATTTTCAATGCTATGGCAGCCTTCTTCATATAGGGAGCTGCATCACTGATAAAAAGTATCACGTCATCATGATGTACACCATCTGGCCAGAGCAGAAGTAAGGAATTTGAGAATAACTGAGCTATTGACGAACCATTGGCTCGCCTCTAGTTGTTCTGACGTGAGAAGAAATGACGAAAATTCTCCGCATGTTGGTTCCATAGTTCCTAGGATGACGTTGGCTATGTAGCGTCCATAGCGTCAGTACTTTCATCTATTGAAATGCACATCTTCTTTCCACCAACTTCAGCACGAGTTCTTTGCAGAGCTTCTTCGTAGCAGACGCTTAAATATGTTTTCCGCAGCGTAGATTCCGACGGCACCATTTCTTTAGTGTATTTCTCCAGGCATTTCCTCAGTGACTTATTTTCCACTTTCCAGATAGGTATTCCTGCTTCCATGAAAGCTTTGCACAGTTCAAGAGAGAACTGAAGTTGGATGAAGTGCCCACTGTCGAAATTAGGGATATCTTCTTCTGTCCGATCATTTTAGCAGCTGCAGTTTTATGTTTTGCTGTTGACACATGCTGAGATATAAAGTATTTTTTCTCATGGTTGATTGTTTTTTCACATATCTTGCAGAGAAGAATAGTATCGTCTGTCGAAAATGTGATTTCACCAAATTCACGCACGTAACCATGTAACTTGCCACTTAATGGCACACTAAATTTCGGCATGATGACAACAACACGATCCTTTTCCTCCAAAGTGCAGAACTAAACTAAAGATAGAGAACTTGATTTTGGAATCCATGCAAAGGCCCTTGGGCATTAGTGCTGTTTGTCAATAACCTCCTAACACGGACACTGGACGTGATGACGTAATTGTGCAGGTGTTCTGCAGCAGGTTTTCAGCAATCAATCATGCACAAGGAAATGTTAACCGAAAGGCAATATCCTAACTCAGCATGAAATACTTTTTTCTCACACTTTTCTCCTTCAGCAATGTTGAAACATGCGTGAGTTCAATATTACTTAAATAAGACGAAAATTATTCACATAATAAACGGAAGAAAAATAAATGCCAACAACGTTTTTTAGGAGAAAAATAATTTATATACACATTTTTTTTTAAAAAAATGGTCAACTTTCATTGAAAAAGGCAAAAAAGGCATTATAATTAAAAATAGGCAGTGGGTTCCCTAATAGGCAAAATAGGCAAAATGGAAAGGCTTCTAAAACGTTCGAAACAACATAAAAAACGTATATCAGGAAAATTGTTATCAATATATGCAGTAGATAAAAAGAGGCATTTTGCCAAACTTCCGGGCTCTACACATAACATTTGTATTTTAGTCCCTAGGTTCTTTAACATGTACAGAAAGTGAATAAACATCTGGTAAAATATCAGTACTTTAGTTCTTGAAGTTAAATTAGAACATTTCTTGTAGGATTACATGGGGGTTTTTATTATACGTTGTTTTATACACAAATTTACATAGCGTTTCCATACGTGCATTGACCAAATCAACAAAACTTTAAATCAACAAAATTGCGCACCTATGGCTTACACCATTGGCACTTCCTTTAGCGCAGAGTTAGCAAAACTATCTCTGTGTGCCTACCCTCGAATTCCGTTGTTTTATTTGCGTTTCCTTACGCCTTCACTTCTTTCATTTTGGGCATTAATTTTCTATATGGAAATATCTAAATAATCAAAGCTCTTCTAAAGGGGACTTTGGGACAGCAACAGGGGTTGGCTTTCAGCAAATGCTATACATTCTTATTATCAGTCTAGTCACCATAAGTGGATTAAACTCGAGGAAAAGTTCCTGGACGTCGCGAAGGTGGGAAAGAACTGTTTTTTTTTTTCCTTGAGCACAACTGGCCTTTTTTAGAGTCGGGGTGGGATTCCGTGGACGTTTACCCGTAGCACTGGAATTTTTCACAGCAACGGTCTTTTGAAAGACAGCTCCCCCAACTGGGAACCTAAGAACTGGTAAATCTAATGCAATAACATACAAAAGTACACACATGGAAACATATTAATTAACCCTACACCTTGTAGCTGGCCAGCAATTAATTAATACAATACCACAAACCAGTAATGGTCTGTCCGACCATTGCACACGATAAATTTCAAATCTTTTATTTCATCTGAAATTAATTGAGTAACATCGCCAGATATCGGTGGACCTGGTACTGGACTCTGACACGATTAATATGCCAGTACACTTCGTAATTTAAAAACAAAAACATTTTTTTATGAATATGGTATAATTAACCTTATAAATAGTCTGTAATGCACAGAATTACTCCCACATCCTCTAATATGCCTTCATTGCATGGTACGTACGTACAACATGGACGGGGAACTTTACTTTTCTTTTCACTTTCTGTGCATAAAAAGAGGATCGTTCTATTTATCTAAAATTATTGCGACTCCATATCTGTCTTTTATCCATGTTTTTCTTTCCTTCGTACAATATTTGTTTTACACGTTACAAGCTTTATTCCATACTGAACATTCACGCAGAGAATTATTTTCGTGTTTAATGTTTATAGAATATCCACATAGATAAAGTTAATAACTAATACAAGGTTCAGGTCTATCGTTTTTTGTACGAAAGTTAAGAACGATCAAATTCTCGGTTCCGTGACTTTTGGGACACCCTGTATATCTCGGAAATGTGACGTGATACACGAATTTTGAACATCCTCTGAATTCCTCGCAACGAAATTAGTAAAAGTATAATGTTCATCCAGCATACAGAAAAAAAGTTGAAATTTGTTCCCTTGTGTTATCAGCATTTTAATGCATCTAGAAAGTTTATTTTTATCTCTGTTATTTGACGTCGCTTTTCAACATCTTTTGTTAATCACAACCTGAGTGCAAAATCCTGGAGGGACAGGGGATTTCTGCCACCAAAAATCTTGTCCAAGATGTCCTCCGCACGAAAAAAGTATATCCTGGGGGGCAGGGTGTTTTCCCCCACCAAAAATCTTGTCCGAAAAATTTCCCCGCACCATGAATGTCCATACTGCGGAGAAGGGGAATTTCCCCCTTCAAAAATCTTGTCCTAAAAATATACTCTGCAGAAATGTCCGAGGTTAGGTAAAAGGTAAGCAAAGAGATAAAAGGGTTCTGAAAGGTAAGCAATTAGCTTTGACTTCAAATAGACTTTGCAAATATTATATCGAAAACACACACAGAACAAAGGATGATGTGTGTTGCATTTTTCTCTCCCTCCTCTCTTTTATTTATTTTAAAAGACCATTAACAGATCTGCACCATGTATGCACAATAAAAGTAAAACAAGAATGGAAAAGAAATATATGAAATCGAATTGATTCATGTAAATGGAAAGCAAGAACTAAGAAAAAAAACTATACATAACAAACAATTTGAAATTTATTGATATTTTTAAGTAGTTGGTAAAGGAATTAGTTGCTACTTTATAAATATCTGATATAATATATTAAAAATGGGACATACTAAACGAGGCTCGAACAAGGTTTTGGAGTGTGTTACAGAGGCCACTCCGCCTCGACCAATTACCAAATTTGTATTGTCTCTTTGGGCTCACTAGAGCCAGATTGACAGAGATTACGTCCGCCACTGATCTCCAGTGTCGTCATTATGTGTATATTATGAAAAATGCCATTAGAAGAAGGATGCAAATACATGAGAGAGAGAATTGAACAACGCATTTTGAATTCACGGAAGTCAGAACAGACAGAGGCTGACTGGCCAATGAACTGGACTTGGCCTGGAACTGAACTGATTCGATAGTGGAGTGAAACGTAAAAGAGGATGATTCAGATGCTCAAATATATCAATGGGCAGTGTCCTAATTTTGGATCAGAACATCAAATGTAAAATTCGTTTGTCTGGCAATGTTTGTTTAAATACGCAGAAAATCGTTCCCGGGATCTCATGATTTCAAGGGGGGCAACGTTTTTATACACCTATGCTAAAATACAAAATTCGGCATATCAATCAAGAATATGTTCCGTAACCAAAGGCGCCCGCAGAGAGGGGCCGGGGGGAGCACTTCCCCCTCCCCTTCGAGATATCTGAAAAGACTTCATGTAATTCAAATTTTGAAATTGTAGCTTGAAAACATGGACGAGGGATGCTGTGAAAGACACCAAATTATTAGCCTATGTAATTTATCCTAGTGCTGGGAATGCTTTGTCAAAAATCCCGTAACAGGCGGAATTTCCCTCACTTTGAACACTGATGCCCCCCCCCCCCCCCCCAGAGAATAATCCGTCGGGCGGCCTTGTCTGTAACGCCAGTGGTGAGCCAAGGGTGGGGTTACAGCTCCCTAGAATTCCTTAAAAAGAAGAAAGAACGTCGAATGCAGGAAAAGATAAAAAAAACAACCTCCCATGCGAAAATCCTGGAAACGTCACTGAGTGACGCTGCAATCGAAAGAGGCAGAGTATCCCCCCCCCACACACACACAGAAGAGCGAATGCATTTGTCGAAATTAATCTGATTATAGAAATAATATTCCTGAATAAAATATTTCACTTTAATTCAATGAATGGTAAACCATGATTCTCACTCAGATATTTTTTTTTCTAAAATCTCTAATTTTAGAAAAGCCCATTTGAATTTACTTCAACCTAGGAATTTTTCCCTGCATGTAGCAACACTATACACTGCTGAAAGATCTAAGCCCATAAAAACAGGGCACAGAACATTTTCGCGGTTGACGATTCCGCGTCCTTGCCGGTCGCAGCGCCTCTGGTGTCAGAAGTCGGAAACGTTTCCGGAGGCAGCTGCGGGTACGTTGGCTCATTCGCGTGCATCGGGCTACATCGTCTGAATTTGATGCCTCCTTTTGACACCTGCGAGCGATGGTAACTCGTGCGGGAGTCAAGGTCCGCAGTTTGGCCGCCGAAAGTGTTTCGCGAATTAAAATCCGTCTGTGACTGCCCTCAAATGAAGCGTGCTCCGTCCTGTGCCAACTCACCTGTGCCCACTGAACTTGGATTTTCCACGCAGTCAACGATGTTTGAACTCTCGCTCTCATTCTTATAAGAAAAAAGATATGTATTGGAAGGTTTTTGTTTAAGTCCACTTTATGCTCAGATAGGCTAATCGGGACTGAACCTACAGTTTAATGTTGGATCCGATTCCGAATCACTGTGCAATGTGCTTCCACCGGGGAACGAATTCGGGGCCCCTTTTATTATAAGGTGAGGAAATGTTAAAGGAAGAGGAGGCAATGATATGAATATTCTGTGAGACAATAGATAGTATTTTGTCTGATAGTGGATTTGTTGGAGTTTTATAAGATGGCAATGTGAAAGTTAATATCTGAAAGTTGCTTTTGAAAGTGAGTGAGTTACAGTTATTTTGCTAAAATGTAACTCAGTTGCAGTAATCATTTTGCAAAATAACTCAGTTACAGTAATTATTTTGCAAACTAACTCAGTTACAGTAATTATTTTGCAAAGAAACTCAGTTACAGTAATTATTTTGCAAACTAACTCAGTTACAGTAATTATTTTGCAAAGGAACTCAGTTACAGTAATTATTTTGCAAAGAAACTCACTTACAGTAATTATTTTGCAAAGAAACTCAGTTACAGTAATCATTTTGCAAAGAAACTCAGTTACAGTTAATCACTTTAAAAAGAAACAGCTACAAGAAATCATTTTGAAAAGTAACTCGGTAGCGGTTAATAATTTTGAAAAGTAACTCGGTAGCAGTTAATCATTTGAAAGTTAAATCGGTAGCAGTTAATCGTTTGAAAGTTAACTCGGTAGCAGTTAATCATTTGAAAGTTAACTCGGTAGCAGTTAATCATTTGAAAGTTAAGTCGGTATAGCAGTTAATCATTTGAAAGTTAAATCGGTATAGCAGTTAATCATTTGAAAGTTAACTCGGTAGCAGTTAATCATTTGAAAGTTAACTCGGAAGAAATTAATAATTTTGGGAAGTAACGCAGTAGCAGTTAATCATTAAAAAAGTAACTCCGTAGAAGTTAATCATATCGAAAGACAAATCAGTTACTCATTTGAATTGATTTTTGTTATTTAGCGTCGCTTTTCTGCCACTTTTGGTTAATCGCGAATGATGAGTATGAGTGATGATATGATTGAAGCTGTTGAATGTTTTCTATAAGTCCACTTTATGCACAGGCAGGCTAATCGGGACTGGACCTACAGTTTAAAGTGGGGTCCGATACACTACGTGCCTCCACAAGGTATCGAACCCGGAGAAATTATGAAGGAACACTCACAAAGAACACTCATGACCAGGCGGGGATTCGCATCCGGGAATCCTGGCATCGTAGCTCGCTAAGGTAAGCACTCCGTCAAGGAGGTCGGCTACAGTTACTCATTTTGCAGAATAAGATAAGTACAGATTCAACATTGCACCTGTTGCCGTAAGAGCAGCTCCAATATTCTAAACCGCACCTCAACGCCAGGAAGTTCCTGGTTAGCGTAAAAAAATGCACACACGACATGAACAGAATAGGAAGGTTGCTTATCGGATGCAGCTGTCTTGGCTGTCACATCATATGGTGCCGGAAAATGACTGTGGAACCTTCCAGTGTTTTTTTAAAGGAATAGAGTAGGTGCAGGAGTAAAATCCAAGGCTCCCTCCCGACCTCTACAAGGAGATCGATAAGAGATAGGAGATTCCAGAGAGGAAGCAATTCTGCGATTGTTTGTTCAACTTGTTACTTTTTTTGGCTTGGAAGCAGCTTATTATTTTTGTTCCGTTAGGCAGAATATCTCCCTGTTGTATCTCCCGACTTTACATGTTAATCAGCAACGAGGCTCTGCCCCAACCTTGGGCACGAGCGCTTTCTTTATCCGGATTTGTGAGCGTTGACATCGATGCAGGGTAGCCAGTTCAACGGATATGTCTGTGGACAAAAAAGCGTTGCCAGGTGTTTAGTGTAATGATCCGAGGTAGAGGGTGACAACAGTATACCGGCTTCCCGCCAAAGAGCAGACAACAGTAGGGGACTGTATCATCGAAAACCAACCGCGTCGGCAAACCGGCCACTCCCGTTGCCAAAGCTAGCCGCACCCTTGTAGAATGGCCTCTGCATGTTGTGCTTTTTCCCCTTGTTGTGTGGCTCAAAATACAGGGTGAGTCAAAAGTCAGGCCACATAGGGAAACAAAGATGTGCATACAAATGCACACATGGCTGATATGTAATGGTTACAGTACATGTTCAATAGAGCACCATCTGCTAGAATGAATGCTTCAATTCGACGCTCCGACTTGCGTAAGACGTCTGCTAGTATCGTGGGGCTGATTTGGAAGTTGGCGCCTGTGATTGTTTTAGAGGTTCAGACTCTTTATCTTTCTTAGCGATGATATTTACGTGTCCCCACAAGTGAAAATGCAGGGGTGTTAGGTCTGCGACCGTGGTGGCCGTTCACCTATGTAACCTGACTGCCTCACCCATTCAATACAGGGCTGTGTTTGTCTGAGGAAGAGCTTTAAGAGCCCGTATCAGTGTCACTCGAAAAAGGCACCGGACAGATGTCATTTATTCTTCCTAGTCTTACCAATATTGATTCCATTTCCCTCTTCGAACGCAAATCCATTGCATGGGAGACCTATTGAGACTTTGCTGCAGGGAGGGTTGCTGTGTCGAAAGAAACGTGCGTCAAGTGGGAATCGCCACATATTAATAAATTATGAAATTATGTCTCAAACGTTTGCACATCGTTAGCACACGAAAGCACACTATTTATTTTAATAAGCACACAAATATTAATCAAGATATTAAGGAGTTTATTGTGGCGATTCTGGCTTGATATCAAGCCAGAATCGCCACAAATGAAAAAATTATTTTTGAGCAACCAAATTGTACTATCTTTTAGGCATTCGTTAGCACACGAAAGCACACTATTTATTTTAATAAGCACACAAATATTAATCAAGATATTAAGGAGTTTAACGTGGCGATTCTGGCTTGATATCAAGCCAGAATCGCCACAAATGAAAAAATTATTTTTGAGCAACCAAATTGTACTATCTTTTAGGCATTCGTTAGCACACGAAAGCACACTATTTATTTTAATAAGCACACAAATATTAATCAAGATATTAAGGAGTTTAACGTGGCGATTCTGGCTTGATATCAAGCCAGAATCGCCACAAATGAAAAAATTATTTTTGAGCAACCAAATTGTACTATCTTTTAGGCATTCGTTAGCACACGAAAGCACACTATTTATTTTAATAAGCACACAAATATTAATCAAGATATTAAGGAGTTTAACGTGGCGATTCTGGCTTGATATCAAGCCAGAATCGCCACAAATCAAAAAATTATTTTTGAGCAACCAAATTGTACTATCTTTTAGGCATTCGTTAGCACACGAAAGCACACTATTTATTTTAATAAGCACACAAATATTAATCAAGATATTAAGGAGTTTATTGTGGCGATTCTGGCTTGATATCAAGCCAGAATCGCCACAAATCAAAAAATTATTTTTGAGCAACCAAATTGTACTATCTTTTAGGCATTCGTTAGCACACGAAAGCACACTATTTATTTTAATAAGCACACAAATATTAATCAAGATATTAAGGAGTTTATTGTGGCGATTCTGGCTTGATATCAAGATAAAAATGCCACAAATTAAAAAAATATTTTTGAGCAACCAAATTGTACTATCTTTTAGGCATTCGTTAGCACACGAAAGCACACTATTTATTTTAATAAGCGCACAAATATTAATCAAGATATTAAAGAGTTTATTGTAGCGATTCTGGCTTGATATCAAGATAAAATCGCCACAAATAAAAAAAAATATTTTTGAGCAACCAAATTGTACTATCTTTTAGGCATTCGTTAGCACACGAAAGCACACTACTTATTTTAATAAGCACACAAATATTAATCAAGATATTAAAGAGTTTATTGTCGCGATTCTGGCTTGATATCAAGATAAAATCGCCACAAATCAAAAAATTATTTTTGAGCAACCAAATTGTAGTATCTTTTAGGC